>NC_092784.1:25412788-26071538 GCF_047496795.1 Chiloscyllium punctatum
ACCCCTCGCTCTCTCTCTTGACCCCTCCCTCTCTGTCTCGCCCCTCCCTCTGTCTCACCCCCTCCCTCTCTGTCGCCCCCTCCCTATCCCTTCCCCCTCCCTCTGTCTCTCTCTCTCTCGCCTCCCCCTCTCTCTCTCACCCCACTCCCTCTCTCTCTCTCACCCCCAACCTCTCTCTCTCACCCCACTCCCTTTCTCTCTCTCATCCCCCCTCTCTCTCTCTCGCCCGCCTCTCTCACTCACTACGTCCCTCACTCGCTCTCTCTCTCTCGCCTTCCTCCCTCTCTCTCGAACCCCTCCCTCTCTCTCTCATCCCCCTCCCCCTCTCTCTCTCTCTACCACCTCTCTCTCTCGCCTCCTCCCTCTCTCTCTTCACCACCGCCATCTCTCTCTCTCTCTCGGCCCCCTCCCTCTCTCTCTCCAGCCCCCTCGAAATCTCTCTCTCGCCCCCACCCTCTCACTCTCGCCCCTCCCTCACTCACTCGCCACACCCTCTCTCTCGCCCCCCTCACTCTCTCACTCGCTCTCCTCCCTCTCTATCTCTCACCCCCTCTCCCTCCCTCTCTCTCACCTCCCTCTCTCTCTCGCCCCCTTCTCTCTTCCCCCACACCCTCTCTGTCTCGCCCCATCCTGCTCTCTCTCGCCCCCTCCCTCACTCTCTCTCATGCCTACCTCCCTCTCTCTCTTGCCCCCTCCCTTTCATTCTCGCCCTCCCTAACTGTCTCGTCCCACTCCCTCTATCTTGCCCCCTCCCTCCCTCTCTCTCGCCCCCTTTCTCTTTCTCTCTCGTCCCCCTCCCTCTCTCTCTCTCACCCCCTCCCTCTCTCTCCTCCGTCTCTCACTCGCCCCCTCTCTATCTCGCCCAACTCCCTCTCTCACTCGCCCCCTCTCTCGCCCCTCCCTTCCTCTCTCTCGCCCCCTTTCTCTTTCTCTCTCGTCCCCCTCCCTCTCTCTCTCACCCCCTCCCTCTCTCTCTCCTCCGTCTCTCACTCGCCCCCTCTCTATCTCGCCCCCCTCCTAACCCTAACCCTAACCCTAACCCTAACCCTAACCCTAACCCTAACCCTAACCCTACCATAACCCTAACCCTAATCCTAACCCTAACCCTACCCTAACCCTAACCCTAACCCTATCGCAGGCTAACCCTAACCCTAACCCTAACCCTAACCCTAACCCTAACCCTAACCCTAACCCTATCTCACTCGCCCCCTCCCCTCTATCTCTCCCTCCCTCTTTCTCACCTCAAACTCTCTCTCTCGCACCCCCCTCTCCCTCTCACCCCTCCACCTCTTTCTAGCCCCCTCCTCCTCTCTCTGTCTCTCGGCCTCTCACAATCTCTCTCTCGCCCCCCTTCTCTCTTCCCCCACACCCTGTCTGTCTCGCCCCCTCCTGCTCTCTCTCGCCCCCTCCTCTCTCTCTCTCGCCCCTTCCCTCACTCTCTCGCTCCTCCCTCTCTCGACCCCCTCCCCTCTCTCTCTCGCCCCCTCCCTCTCTCATCACCCTCCCTCTCTCTCCCTCTCTCGCCCCCTCCCTCTCTCTCTCTCCCCTTTTGCTCTCTCTCTCTTACCCCCTCTCTCTCTCTCTCTCTCGCAACTCTCTCTCTCTCCCGCCCTCCTCCCTCTGTCTCTTCACCACTTTCCTCTCTCTGTCTCTCGCTCCCACCCTCTCTCTCTCGTACCCCTCTCTCTCTCTCTCGCCCCCTCCATCTCTCTCTCGCCCTCTCCCTCCCTCTCTCTCTCGCCCCCTCCCTCTCTCTCTAGTACTCCGCTCTCTCCAATCCCCCACTCTCTCTCTAATCCCCCCTCTCTCACTAGTCCCCGTGCCTCTCTCTCTCGCCCCCTTTCTCTCTCACCCACTCACTATCTGTCTCGCACCCACTCCCTCTCTCTCTCTCCCCCCCACCCATTCCCTCACTCTCTCGACCCTTACCGCTCTCTCATCCCCCCTCTCTCTCTCTTTATCCACCTCCTCTCTCATCCACCTCCCTCTCGCTCTCGCCCCCTCCATCTCCCTCTTTCTAGTTCCCCGCTTTCTCTAGACCCCCTCTCTCACTCGCCCCATCCCTCTCTCTCACCCCTCCCTCTCTTTCTCGCCCGCTCCCCTCCCTCTCTCTCTCGCGCCCTCCCTCTATCTCTCGCCCCCTCCCTCTCTCTCACCCCCTCGCCCTCACTCTCACCCCCTCCCCCTCTCTCTCGCCCCCTCCCTCTCTTACTTGCCCCTCTTCCCTCTCACGCTCCCCTCCCTCTCTCTCTAGACCCCCTCACTCTTTCTCTCACCCTCCCTTTCTTTCTTTCTCTCGCCACCTCCACACTCTCTCTCACCCCTCCCTCTCTCTCTCGCGCCCTCCCTCTCTCTCTCTCGCCCCCTCCCTCTCTCTCTCGCCCCCCCTCCCTCTCTCTCTCTCGCCCCCTCCCTCTCTTTCGCCCCCACCCTCTCTCTCGCCCTCTTCCTCTCTATCTCTCACCCCCTCTCCCTCCCTCTCACTCACATCCCTCTCTCTCTCTCGCAACCCACCCACTATCACTCCCCGTCCACTTCTCTCTCGCCGCCTCCCCCTCTCTCTCGCCCCCGACATCTCTCTCTCTTGCCCCCCTGCCACTCTCTCTCTTGTTCCTCCCTCTCATTCTCGCCCTCTCTCTCTGTCACGCCCCCTCCCTCTATCTCGCCCACTCCCTCTCTCTCTCTCGTCCCTTTCCCTCTCTCTCACTCGCCCCCTCCCTCTATCTCTTGCCCCTTTCCCTCTCACTCTCTCACCCCCCTCTCTCCCTCGCTCCCCCTCGTCGCCTCCCTCACTTTCTCACCAACTCCCTCCCTCTCTGTCTCGCCCCTCCCTCTCTCTCTCTCTCGTCTCCTCCCTCTCTCTCTCGCCCCCTCCCACTCTCTCTCGCCCCTCCCCCTCTCTCTCTCGACCCCTCCCTCTCCCGTCTCCCTCGCTCTTTCTCTCTCTAGTCCCCTCCCTCTGTCTCTCACCCCTCCCTCTCTCTCTTGCCCCTAGCCCTCTCTCTATCATCCTCCTCTCTCTCTCTCTTGCCCCCTCACTCTCTCTCGCTCCCTCCCTCCCTCTCTCTAGACCCCCTCCCTCTCTGTCTCTAGTGCCCCTCATTCTCTCTCTAGCCCCCCTCCCTCTCTCTCAGCCCCTCCCTCTCTCTCACACCCCTCCCTCGCTCTCTCGCCACTCCCTCACTCGCCCCTTCCCTCTATCTGACTCGTCCCCACCCTCCCTCTATCTCCCCCTCCCCCTCTCTCTCGCCAACTTCCCTCTCTCTGTCACCCTCTATTTCTTTCTCTCTCCACCGCTCTCTCTCTCGCCCCTTCCTATCTCTCTCTCACCACCCTCCCCCTCTCTCTCTCTCTCGCAGCACCTCCCTTTCTCTCTCGCCCACTCCCTCTCGCTCAAACCCCTTTCTTTCTCTCTCTCTCTCACCCTCCCCCCCCCCTCTCTCTCTCGCCTGCTCCCTATCTGTCTCTCGCAACCTCCCTCCATCTCCCCCCCACCTGTCTTTCTCTCGGTCCCCTCCCTCTCTCTCTCGCACCCTCCCAAAACTCTCTATCGCCCCACCATCCCTCTCTCGCCCCCTCCCTCTCTCACTCGCCCCTTCCTCTCTCACTCGCCCCTCTCTCTCTCTCTCACCCCCTCCATCCCTCTCGCTCTCTCACCCCCATTCTCTCTCTCTTGCCCACCTTCCTCTCTCTCACTCTTGCGCCCTCCCTCTCTCTCTCGTCTCACCTCCCTGTTACATCCCCCTCCTCCTCTATCTCTCTCGCACCTCCCTCTCTGTTGCCCCACACCGTCTCTCTCTCGCCCCGCCCTCATTCTCTCTCACCCCCCTCTCTCTCTCGCCCTCTCCCTCTCTCTTGTCCCCCCTCTCTTTCTCTAGACCCCTCCCTCTCTCCCTCGCCCCCACCCTCCCTCTCTCGTCCCCTCCCACTCTCTCAACCCCCACTCTCACTCGTCCCTCTCCCACTCTCGACCCCCTACCCTCTCTCTCTCTCTCGCACCCCACTCTCTCTCGCCCCCCTCCCGCTCTCTCACCCCCTCCCGCTCTCTCTCACCCCCTCCCTCTCTCTCTCATCCCCTCTCCCTCCCTCTCTCTCGCTCGTGCCTCTCTTTCTCTCGCCCTCACCTTCTCTCTCTCTCTCAACCCCTCCCTCTCTCATCCCCTCTCCGTCTCTCTCTCTCGTTCCCCTCCCGTTCTCTCCCTCTCCCCGTCCCTCTCTCTCCCTCTCTTGCCCCCCTCTCTTGCACATTTCCCTCTCTCTTTGTATCATTCACCTCTCCCTCTCTCTCTCGGCCCCATCCCTCTCAGTCATCCACCTCCCACTCTCTCTCTCGTCCCCTTCCCTCTGTCTCTCTCTCTCCCCCTCACTCTCTTGTCCCCCTTCCGCTCTCTCTCCGTCCCTCTCTCTCACCCCACCCCTCCCTCTCTCTCTCACCCTACCCCCCTCTCTCTCTCTCTCACCACCTCCATCCCTCTCTCTCTCTCACCCCCTCACTCTTTCTCTCTCACCCACTCCCTCTCTCTCTCACCCCCTCCCTCTTTCTCTCTCACCCCCTCCCTCTCTCTCACGCCCCTTCCCTCTCTCTCTCGGACCCTCCCTCTCTTGGCCCCCTTCTCTCTCTCTCTCACCCCCTCCCTCTCTCTCTCATCCCCTCTCCCTCCCTCTCTCTCGCCCCTCCCTCTCTTTCTCTCGCCCTCACCTTCTCTCTCTCTCGCCTGCTCCCTCTCTCTCGCCCCTCCCTCTCTCGTTCCCCTCCCGTTCTCTCCCTCTCCCCATCCCTCTCTCTCCCTCTCTCGCCCCCCTCTCTTGCACATTTCCCTCTCTCTTTCTGTCATCCACCTCTCTCTCTCTCTCTCCCCCATCCCTCTCAGTCATCCACGTCCCACTCTCTCTCGTCACCTTCCCTCTGTCTCTCTCTCCCCCTCACTCTCTTGTCCAACTTCCTCTCTCTCTCTCCGTCCCTCTCTCTCTCACACCCTACCCCTCCCTCTATCTCTCACCCCTCCACCCTCTCTCTCGCCCTTTTCCCCCTCTCTCATTCCTTCTCACTCTCCGTCCTGCACCCCTCCCTCTCTCTCTAGTCCCTCTCCCTCTCTATCTCTCGAGTCCCCCCTCCCTCTCTCTCTACTGCCCCTTCCTCTCTCTCTCTAGTGCCCCTCCCTCTCTCTCACACACTCTCCCTCTCTCTCTTGACGCCCTCCCTCTCTCTCTCGCTCTTGCCCCCTCCCTCTCTCTGTCTTGTCCCATCCATTCCTCTCTCATGACCCCCTTCGACTCTCGCACGCCCCCTTTCTAGTTCTCTCTCGCCCCCTTTCTAGTTCTCTCTCGCCCCCTCCCTCTCTCTCGCCATCCTCCCTCTCTCTCTCTTGCAACCCCTCCCTCTCTCTCACCCTACCCTCTCTCTCTCACCCTCCCTTTCTTTCGCTCTCTTGCCCTGCTCTCTCTCTCGCCCCCTCCCTATCTCTCTCACGCTATCTTCCCTCTCTGTCTCGCACAACCACCCTCTCTCTCTCGCCCACTCGCTCTCTCTTGTCCCCTCCCTCTCTCTCTCGCCCCTCCCTTTCTCGCACACATCCCCCGCTCTCTCTGGCCCCCTCCCTCTCCCTAGTCCCCGTCCCTATCTCTCTATTCCCCCTCCCTCTCTCCCCCCCACCTCCCTCTCACACCCCCTCCCTCTCCCTCTTGACCCCCTCCCTCTCTCTCTCGCCACTCCCTCTCTCACACCCTCCCTATCTCTGTCTTGTCCCCTCACTCCCTCGCTAATGACCTCCTCCCAGTCTCTCTCGCCCCCTTTCTACTTCTCTCTCGCCCCCCTCTCTCTCGCCAACCTCCTTCTCTCTCTCTTACACCCCCTCCCTCTCTCTCTCTCTCACCCCACACTCTCTCTCACACTCCCTTTCTTTCTCTCTCTCGCCCCACTCTCTCTCGCCCCCACCCTATCTCTCTCTCGCCCCCTCCCTCTCTCTCACCCCCCTTTCTCTCTCTCTCTGTCACCCTCCTCCTCTATTTCTCGCCCCCTCTCTCTCGACCCTTCCTTCTCTTTCTCTCCCTTTCCCTCTCTCTATTGCCCCACGATCTCTTTCACGCCCTCCCTTTCTCACTCGCACCCTCCCTCTCTCACTCGCCCCCCTGCCTATCTCTCTCACCCCACACCCTCTCTCACTCACCCCCCTCCCTCTCTCTGTCTCACCCCCAGCTCTCTCCGCCCCCCTCCCTCTATCTCTCGCCCCCTCCCTCTCTCTCTCCCCCCTCCTTCTCTCTCTTGCCCCCTTCCTCTCTGTCTCGCCCCCTTTCTCTTTCTCTCTCGACCCCTCCCTCTCTCTCTTTTCCCTCTCTCTCTCTCTCTCTCGCCCCATCCCTCACTCTTGCCCCTTTCCCTCTCTCTCTATCATACCCCTCTCTCTCTTTCTCGCAAACCCTCCCTCTCCTGCCCCTCCCTCTGTCGCCCGCCTCCCCCTCCCTCTCTCGCCCCCTCCCTCTCTCGCCCCCTTCATCTGTCTCTTTCTCTCCCCCTCCCTCACTCGCTCTACTCCCCCTCAGTCTCCCTCTAGTCCCTGTCCCTGTCTCTCTCGCCCCCTCCCTCTCACTCTCACCCCCTCCTTCTCTCTCTCGCCCACTTCCTCTCTCTCTCGCCCCCTCCCTCTCTCTCACTCGCCCCATCCCTCTCTCTCTCGCCGCTCCCTCCCTCCCTCTCTCGCACCCTCCCTCCCTCACTCTAGTGTCACTCCCTCTCTCTCTAGTCCCTGTCCCTCTCTCTCTCACCCCTCCCCTCTCTCTCACCCCCTCTCCTCTCTCTCTCGCCCCTCCCTCTCATCTCCCTCGCCCCCTCCCTCCCTCCCTCTCTCGCCCCCTCCCTCTCTCTCTCGATCCCCTCCCTTCCTCTCTCGCACCATCCCTCTCTCTCGCCCCATCCCTGTATCTCTCGCCCAGTTCCCTCTCTCTATGTTTTCCCCTCCCTCCCTCTCTCTCTCACCGCCACCCCCTCTCTCTCTCTCTCACCCCTTCCCCCTTCGCTCTCGCCCTCTCCCTCTCGCTCTCTCACCCGCTCCCTCAATCTCTCTTGCCCACCTTCCTTTCTCACTCTTGCCCACTCTCTCTCTCTCTCTCTCTCGCCCCACACCCTCTCTGTCTCGCCCCCCTCCCGCTCTCTCTCGCCCCATCCCTCCCTCCCTCACCCCCTCCCTCTCTCTCGCCCCTTCATTCACCCTCTCGCCCTTCACTCTATTGCCCCCCTCCCTCTCTCATCCCCCTCCGCTCGCTCTCTCTCACACCATCTCTCTCTCTCGCCCTCCTCCCTCTCTCTCTTTACCACCTCTCTCTCTCTCTCTATCTCTCACCCCCTTCCCTTTCTCTTTCGTCCCCCTCTCTCTCTCCCCTCTGCCTCTCATGCCCCTCCCCCTCTCTCGCCCCCTCCCTCTCTCTCGCGCATCCGCTCTCTCTCTTTCGCCCGTTTTCCTCTCTCTCTCATCACCCTCCCTCCCTCTCTCTCACACCCCTCTCTCTCACCCCGTCCCTCTCTCTCTCTCGCCCCCTCCCTCTCTCTCTCGCACCCTCCCTACCTCTCTCTAATCCCCCTGCTTCTCTCTCTATTCCCTGTCTCTCTCTCTCTCACCCACTCCCTCTCTCTCTCTCACCCCCTCCCTCCCTCTCTCTCTCCCCTTCATTCACTCTCTCGTCCCTCCCTCTCTTGCCCCCCTCCCTCTCTCATCCCCCTCCCCTCCCTCTCTCTCGCCCCCTCCCTCTCTTTCTCTCGCCATCTCCCTCTATTATCGCCCCTTTTCCTCTCTTTCTCTCTCTCACCCCCTCTCTCTCTCCCCCCTCTCTCACTCTCCCTCCTCCCTCTCTCTCTTTACCAACTCCCTCTCTCTCTCTCACCCCCCACTCTCTCTCCTTTGCCCCTCCCTCTCTCTCACGCCCCCCTACCTCCCTCTCTCGCATCCTCCCTCTCTCTCTCGCCCCCTCCCTCTCTCTCTTTTCCCCCTTCTTTCTCTCTCGACCCCCTCTCTCTATCGCCCCCCTCCTTCTCTCTCTCGCCACCTCCCTCTCGTCCCCTCCCTTTATCTCTCGCCCAGCTCCCTCTCTCTATGTTTTCCCCTCCCTCCCTCTCTCTCTCACCGCCTCCCTCTCTCTCTCTCACCCGCACCCCCCTCGCTCCAGCCCCCTCCCTCTCGCTTCTCACCCCCTCCCTCACTCTCTCTTGTCCACCATTCTTTCTCAATCTTGCCACCTTCCTCTCTCTGTCTCGCCCAACACCCTCTCTGTCTCGCCCCCCTCCCGCTCTCTCTCGCCCCATCCCTCTCTCCCTCACCCCCTCCCTCTCTCTCGCCCCTTCATTCACCCCCTCGCCCTTCATTCTCTTGCCCCCTCCCTCTCTCATCCACCTCCGCTCCCTCTCTCTCACCCCTATCTCCCTCTCGCCCCCTCCCTCTCTCACTCTCTCTCTCTCACCCCTTTCCCTCTCTCTCTCTCATCCCTCTCTCTCTCTCACCCCCCACTCTGTCTCGCCCTCCACCCTCTCTCTTTTTACCACCTCTCTCTCTATATATATCGCTCGCCCCCTCCCTCTCTCTCTCGACCCTCCTCTCTCTCGACCCCCCTCTCTCTCTCGCCCCCTCCTTCTCTCTCTCGCCCCCTCCCTCTCGCCCCCTCCCTGTTTCTCTGATCCAGCTCCCTCTCTATGTTTCCCCTCTCTCCCTCTCTCTCTCACACCCCACTCTCTCTCGCTCTCCTCCCTCTCTCTCTTTACCACCTCTCTCTCTCTATCTCTCACCCCCTTCCCTCTCTCTTTCGCTACTCCCTCTCTCTCTCTCCCCTCTGCCTCTCATGCCCCTCCCCCTCACTCGCCCTCTCCCTCTCTCTCGCGCATCCTCTCTCTCTCTTTCGCCCGTTTTCCTCTCTCTCTCATCACCCTCCCTCCCTCTCTCTCACACCCCTCTCTCTCACCCCCTCCCTCTCTCTCTCTCGCCCCCTCCCTCTCTCTAGTCCCCCTGCTTCTCTCGCTACTCCCTGTCTCTCTCTCTCTCAACCCCTCCCTCTCTCTCTCTCACCCCTCCCTCCCTCCCTCTTTCTCGCCCCTTCATTAACCCTCTCGCTCTTCACTCTCTTCACTCTCTTGTCCCCCTCCCTCTCTTATCCCACTCCCCTTCCTCTCTCTCACCCCTCCCTCTCTCTCGCCCCCTCCCTCTCTCTCACCCCTTTTCCTCTCTCTCTCACATCCCCTCTCTCTATCACCCCCCCACTCTCTCTCGCCCTCCTCACTCTCTCTCTTTACCACCTCTCTCTCTATCTCTCGCCCCCTCCCTCTCTCTCTCGCCCCATCCCTCTCTCTCTCGCTCCCTCCCTCAATCTCTCAGGTCCCTGTCTCTCTCTCTCTCTCAACCCCTCCCTCTCTCTCTTACCCCCTCCCTCCCTCGCCCCCATTCTCTCTCTCGCCCCTTCATTCACTCTCTCGTCCCTCCCTCTCTTGCCCCCCTCCCTCTCTCATCCCCATCCCCCTCCCTCTCTCTCGCCCCCTCCCTCTCTCTCTCACCATCTCCCTCTCTCTCTCGCCCCTTTTCCTCTCTCTCTCTCACCCCCTCTCTCTCTCTCTCTCTCGCCCCCTCCCTCTCGCTCTCTCTTGCCCCTTCCTCACTCTCTCATCCGCCTCCGCCTCTCATGCCCCTCCCCCTCTCTCTCTCTCACCCCCTCTATCTCTCCCTCTCGTCCCTCTCTCTCTCTCTCTCTCTCTCTCGCGCCCTCCCTCTCTCTCGTCCTCTCCCAACTCTCTCTCCCTCGGCCCTCTCCCTCTCTCGCTCTCTCCCGCTCCCAATCTGTCTCTCGCCCGCTCCCTCCCTCCCTCTCTCTCGCCCCCACCCTCTCTGTCTCGCCCCCTCCCTCTCTCTCTCTCAACACCCTTTTCTTTCTCTCTCTCGCCCGCTCCCCTCTCCCTCTGTCACCCCTCCCTCTCTCTCGACCCCTCCCTCTCTCTCTCTCACCCCCTACCCATCTCTCTCCCGCCCCCTTCCTTCTTGCCCCATCTTTCTCGCCTCCCCCTCACTCTCTCACTTCTCTCTCTCTCTTGCCGACCCTTCTCTCTCACACCCCCTCTCGCACCCTCCCTCTCTAACTTGCCCCTATCTTTCTCGCCCCCGTCCTTCACTCTCTCGCCCCCGTCTCTCGACCCCCTCTCTCGCCCCCTTCATATCTCTCGCACCTCCCTGCCTATCTCTCTTGACCCCTCCCTATCTCTGTTGCCCCACTCCCTCTCTCTCTTGCATCCTCCATCACTCTCTTGCACCCTTCCTCTCTCCCTCTCGTCCCCTCCCTCTCTCTCACACACCCTCCCACTCTCTCTCTCTCTCACTCCCTTCCTCTCTCTCTCACCCCTCCCTCTCTCTCTCTCGCCCACCTCCCTCTCTCTCTCGTCCCAGGCCATCTCTCTCTCACGCCCCCGCCATCTCTCTCTGGCGTCTTTCCCTCTCTTTCTCTCTCGCCCCCTCCCCCTCTCTCTCGCTCCCCCTCTCTCGCAGCCCTCTCTCTCTCGCTCACCTCACCCTCTGGGCCCCCATCCTCTCTCTTTTGCCAGCTCCCGCTCTCTCGCCCTCCCCCTCTCTCTCTCACCCCCTCCCCACTCGCTCCAGCCCCCCCTCTCGCTCTCTCACCCCCTCCCTTACTCTCTCTTGCCCACCTTCCTTTCTCAATCTTGCCTCCTCCCTCTCTCTCTCTCGCCCAACACCCTCTCTGTCTCGCCCCCTCCCGCTCTCTCTCGCCCCATCCCTCCCTCCCTCGCCCCCTCCCTCTTTCTCGCCCCTTCATTAACCCTCTCGCTCTTCACTCTCTTCACTCTCTTGTCCCCCTCCCTCTCTTATTCCACTCCCCTCCCTCTCTCTCACCCCTCCCTCTCTCTCGCCCCCTCCCTCTCTCTCACCCCTTTCCCTCTCTCTCTCACATCCCCTCTCTCTATCACCCCCCACTCTTTCTCGCCCTCCTCACTCTCTCTCTTTACCACCTCTCTCTCTATCTCTCGCCCCCTCCCTCTCTCTCTCGCCCCATCCCTCTCTCTCTCGCTCCCTCCCTCAATCTCTCAGGTCCCTGTCTCTCTCTCTCTCTCAACCCCTCCCTCTCTCTCTTACCCCCTCCCTCCCTCGCCCCCATTCTCTCTCTCGCCCCTTCATTCACTCTCTCGTCCCTCCCTCTCTTGCCCCCCTCCCTCTCTCATCCCCATCCCCCTCCCTCTCTCTCGCCCTCTCCCTCTCTCTCTCACCATCTCCCTCTCTCTCTCGCCCCTTTTCCTCTATCTCTCTCTCACCCCCTCTCTCTCTCTCTCTCTCGCCCCCTCCCTCCCGCTCTCTCTTGCCCCTCCCTCACTCTCTCATCCGCCTCCGCCTCTCATGCCCCTCCCCCTCTCTCTCTCGCCCCCTCTATCTCTCCCTCTCGTCCCTCTCTCTCTCTCTCTCGCGCCCTCCCTCTCTCTCGTCCTCTCCCAACTCTCTCTCCCTCAGCCCTCTCCCTCTCTCTCTCTCTCCCGCTCCCAATCTGTCTCTCGCCCGCTCCCTCCCTCCCTCTCTCTCGCCCCCACCCTCTCTGTCTCGCCCCCTCCCTCTCTCTCTCTCTCAACACCCTTTTCTTTCTCTCTCTCGCCCGCTCCCCTCTCCCTCTGTCACCCCTCCCTCTCTCTCGACCCCTCCCTCTCTCTCTGTCACCCCCTACCCATCTCTCTCCCGCCCCCTTCCTTCTTGCCCCATCTTTCTCGCCTCCCCCTCACTCTCTCACTTCTCTCTCTCTTGCCGACCCTTCTCTCTCTCACACCCCCTCTCGCACCCTCCCTCTCTATCTTGCCCCTATCTTTCTCGCCCCCGTCCTTCACTCTCTTGCCCCCGTCTCTCGACCCCCTCTCTCGCCCCCTCCATATCTCTCGCACCTCCCTGCCTATCTCTCTTGACCCCTCCATATCTCTGTTGCCCCACTCCCTCTCTCTCTTGCACCCTCCATCACTCTCTTGCACCCTTCCTCTCTCCCTCTCGCCCCCTCCCTCTCTCTCACACACCCTCCCACTCTCTCTCTCTCTCACTCCCTTCCTCTCTCTCTCACCCCTCCCTCTCTCTCTCTCGCCCACCTCCCTCTCTCTCTCGTCCCAGGCCATCTCTCTCTCACGCCCCCGCCATCTCTCTCTGGCGTCTTTCCCTCTCTCTCTCTCTCTCGCCCCCTCCCCCTCTCTCTCGCTCCCCCTCTCTCGCTGCCCTCTCTCTCTCGCTCCCCTCACCCTCTGGGCCCCCGTTCTCTCTCTTTTGCCCCCTCCCGCTCTCTCGCCCTCCCGCTCTCTCTCGCCCCCTCCCTCTCCATTTCCCCTCCCTCTCACTGTCGCCCCCTCCCTCTCTCTCACCTCCATGCTCTTTCTCTGGCCCCCTCCCTCCCTCTTTCTCTCTCTCGCCCCCTCCCTCTCTCTCTCGCCTCCCTCCCTCTCTCTCACATCCCTCCCTCTCTCTGTCTTGCCCCCTCCCTCTCTCTCTTCTCCCTCCCTCTCTCTGTTGCCCCCGCTCTCTCTCTCTCGCCCCCTCCCTCTCTCTCTTGTCCCGTCCCTCTCTCTATCACGCACGCCCTCCCTCTCTCTCTTGTGCCTTCTCTCTCTCTCTCACCCTATTTTGTTTCTGTCTCTCGCCCCTTCCCTGTCTCTCTCTCGCCTGCGCCCTATCTGTCTCTCGCTCCCCCCTCTCTCTCTATCTCGCACGCACTCCCTTTCTCTCGCGCACCCTCGCTCTGTCTCTCGCCCTCTACCCATCTCTCTCTTTCGCCCTTCTCTCTCTCTCTCTTTCGCCCGCTCCGAATCTGTCTTTCGCCCGCTCCCCCTCTCTCTCTCTCGCCCCCACCCTCTCTCTCTCATCCCTCCCTCTCTCTCTCAACCCCCCTTTCTTTCTCTCTCTTGCCCGCTCCACTCTCCAACTCTCGCCCCCTCTCTCTCTCTCGCCCGCTCCCTATCTGTCTCTCGCCCCCTCCCTGTCTCGCCCCGCTCCCTCTATCTCGCCCCTCCCTTCCTGTCTCTCGCCCTCCTTTCTCTCTCTCTCTCGCCCCCACCCTCTCTCTCCACCCCCTCCCTTTCTCTCAACCCCCTTTCTTTCTCTCTGTCGCCTGCTCCTCTCTCCCTCTCTCGCCCCCTCTCTCTCTCGCCCCCCTCTCTCTCTCGCCTCCCTCCCTATCTCTCTCTCTCGCCCCCTCACTCTGTCTCTCGCCCCCTCCCTCTCTCTCTTCTCCCTCCCTCTCTCTCTTGCCCCCGCTCTCTCTCTCTCGCCCCCTCCCTCTCTCTCTTCTCCCTCCCTCTCTCTCTTGCCCCCGCTCTCTCTCTCTCGTCCCCTCCCTCTCTCTCTCTTCTCCCTCCCTCTCTCTCTTGTCCCGTCCCTCTCTCTTGTGCCTTCTCTCTCTCTCTCACCCTATTTTGTTTCTCTCTCTCGCCACTTCCCTGTCTCTCTCTCGCCCGCTCCCTATCTGTCTCTCGCTCCCCTCCCTCTCTCTCTCTCGCACGCACTTCCTCTCTCTCGCGCACCCTCGCTCTGTCTCTCGCCCTCTCCCCATCTCTCTCTCTCTTACCCCTCTCTCTCTCGCCCGCTCCCTATCTGTCTCTCGCCACCTCTCGCTCTCTCTCTGCCCCTCCCTCTGTCTCGCCCCGCTCACTCTGTCTCGGCCCCTCCCTTCCTCTCACTCGCTCTCCTTTCTCTCTCTCTCTCTCGCCCCCACCCTCCCTCTCCCGCCCCCTCCCTTTCTCTCAATCCCCCTTTCTTTCTCTCTCTCTCGCCTGCTCCCCTCTTCCTCTCTCGCCCCCTCTCTCTCTCTGGCCCCCTCCTTATCTCTCTTTCTTGCCCCCCTCCCTCCCTCTCTTATTCGCCCCTTTCCCTCTCTCTCTTTCTTCCCACTCTGTCTCGCTCACCCCATCCCTCTTTCTCTCTCTTGCCCCCCCTTACTCTCTCTCCCATTTCCCTTTCTCTCTCACCCCACTCTCTCTCTCTCGCCCCTCTCCCTCTATCTCTCATCCCCTCCCTCTATCTCTTGCCTCTCCCTCTTCGCACCCCTCCCCCTCTCTTTCTTGCCCCCCTTACTCTCTCTCTCCCATTTCCCTTTCTCACCCCACTCTCTCTCTCTCGCCCCTCTCCCTCTATCTCTCATCCCCTCCCTCTATCTCTTGCCTCTCCATCTTCGCACCCCTCCCCCTCTCTCTCTTGCCCCGTCCCTCTCTCTCTCGACCCCTCCCTCTCTCAGTCGCACCCTCCCTCTCTCTCTAGTCCCCCTCCCTCTCTCCCTCACCCCTCACTCTCTCACCCCTTCTCTCTCTCTCTCTTGCACCCCCCTCTCTCTCTCTCGCCCCCTCCCTCTCTCTCTCACCCTCCTTTTATTTCTCCCCCTCGCCCCATCCCTCTCTGACTCACCCCCTCCCTCTCGGTCTCGCCCCCTCCCTTTCTGTCTGGTCCTGCTCCCTCTATCTCGCTCCCTCGCTCACTCTCTCTCGACCCTTCTTTCTCTTTCTCTCTCACCTCCTTCCTCGCTCCTCCCCCTCCCCCATCTCTCTCTCGCTCCTCCCTCTCTCTCTTGCCCTTTTCCCTCTCTCTCTCTCCCTCTCTCTCGCCCCCTCCCTCTCTCTCTCGCCTCCCTCCCTCTCTCTTGCCCCGTCCCTCTGTCTATCTCGTACACCCTCCCTCTCTCTCTTGCGCCTTCTCTCTCTCTCTCACCCTACTTTCTTTCTCTCTCTCGCCCCTTCCCTGTCTCTCTCTCTCGCCTGCTCCCTTTCTGTCTCTCGCTCCCCTCCCTCTCTCCCTCGCACACACTCCCTCTCTCGCGCGCGCCCTTGCTCTCTCTCACCCTCTCCCCATCTCTCTCTCTCTCCCCCGCTCCCAATCTGTGCCTCGCCCGCTCCCTCTCTCTCTCTCGCCCCCACCCTCTCTCTCTCGTCCCCACCCTTTCTCTCACAACGCCCCTTTCTTTCTCTCTCTCGCCCGCTCCCCTCTCCCTCTCTCTCGCCCGCTCCCTATCTGTCTCTCGCCCCCTCTCTCTCTCTCTCTGCCCCTCCCTCTGTCTCGCCCCGCTCCCTCTATCTCGGCCCTTCCCTTCCTCTATCTCGCCCTCCTTTCTCTCTCTCTCTCTCTCGCCCCCACCCTCCCTCTCCCGCTCCCTCCCTTTCTGTCAACCCCCTTTTCTTTCTCTCTCTCGCCTGCTCCCCTCTCCCTCTCTCGCCCCACTATCTCTCTCGCCCCCTCCTTATCTCTCTCTCTTGCCCCCTCCCTCCCTCTCTCATTCGCCCCTTTTCCTCTCTCTCTCTCTTCCCACTCTGTCTCTCTCACCCCATCCCTCTCTCTCTCTTGCCCCCATCACTCTCTCTCGCCCCTTTCCCTTTCTCTCTCATCCCACTCTCTCTCTCTCGCCCCCTCCCTCTATCTCTCGTCACCCTCCCTCTCTCTCTCGCCCCTCACTCTCTCGGACCCCTCCCCATCTCTCTCTCTTGCCCCCTCACTCTCTCTTGCCCCTTTCCCTTTCTCTCTCATTCCACTTTCTCTCTCTCGCCCCCTCCCTCTCACTCTCGAACCCCCCTCTCTCTCTAGTCCTCCTCCCTCTCTCCCTCACCCCTCATGCTCTCACCCCTTCTCTCTCTCTCTTTCTTGCACCCCCTCTCTCTCTCGCCCCCTACCTCTCTCTCTAGCACCCTCCCTCTCTCGTCCCCCTCTTTCTCCCTTACCCCTCACTCTCTCACCCCTTCTCTCTCTGTCTCTCTTGCACCCCTCTCTCTCTCTCTCGCCCCCCTCCCTCTCTGATTCACCCCCTCCCTCTCGGTCTCGCCCCTCCCTCTCTGTCTGGTCCCGCTCCCTCTATCTCGCTCCCACTCTCTCTCACTCTCGACCTCCCATTTCTCTTTCTCTCATGCCCTCCTTCTCTCCTCCCCTCACCCTCTCTCTCTCTCGCCCCTCCCTCTCTCTCTTGCCCTTTTCCCTCTCTCTCTCTATCCCTCCCTCTCTCGTCCCCTCCCTCTCTCTCACTTGTCCCCCTCCCTCACTCTCTCTCACCCCCTCCCTCACAGACTCTCACCCCTCTCTCTCTTTTTTCCGCGACCCCACTCTCTCACCCCCTCCCTCTCTCTTTTGCCCCCTCCAGCTCTCTTTTTCCCCTATCTTTCTCGGCCGCCTCCCTCACTCTCTCACCCCCATCTCTATCGACCCCTCCCTGTCTCTGTTGCCCCCTCTCTCTCTGTCTCTTCCCCTCCCTCCCTTGCTCCTGCCCACCAAACTTTCTCGCCCCCCCATTTTTATTTCTCTCTCGATCCTTCCCTCTCTCTCTCTCTCGCCCCTCTTTCTCTCTCGCCCCGTCCCTCTCACTCTTGCACCCCCTCCCTCTCTCTCTCACCCCCTCCTTGCCTCTCTCACGTCCCCGTTCTAACTCTCTCTCGTCCGCCTCCCTCCCTCTCTCTCTCGTCCCCCTCCCTCTCTCTCTCTCACCCCTTCCCTCTCTCTTTCATCCCCATCTCTCTCTCGACCCCTCCCTCTCTCTCTAGTCCCCCTCCCTCTCTCGTCCACCTCCCCCTCTCTCTCTTCCCCCTCCCCCTCCCCTCCCTCTCTCGTCCCTCTCCCCTTCTCTCTCTCGCCCCTTCCCTCTCTCTCTAGTCCCCCTCCCTCTCTTTCTATCGCTCCCCACCCTCTCTCTCTCGCCACCTCCCTCTCTCTCTAGTCCCCCTCCCTCTCTTTCTCTCGCCCCCTCCACACTCTCTCACTCGCCCCTCTCCCTCTCTCACTCGCCTCCTCCCCTCTCACTCGCCCCATCCCTCTCTCTCGCCTACTCCCTTTCTCTCCCTCGTCCCTCTCTCTCTCTTGCCACCCTCCCTCTCTCTCTCGCTCTCTCTCTCACACACCCTCCCTCTCTCTCTCGACCTCGTCCCTCTCTCTCCACCCTCCCTCTCTCGCACCCTCCCTCTCTGTGTCTTGTTCCCACCCTCCCTTTCTCTCGCCCACCCTTTCTCTTTCTCGCTCTTCCCCCCTCTCTATCTCGCCCCCACCCTCTATCTCTCACACCCCCTCCCCCTCTCTTTTGCTCCCTCGCTCTCTCTCTCTCTCGCACCCCCTTTCGACACTTGCCACTTCTCTCGCCCCCCTCCTTTCTCTTGCCTCCCTCGTCCTCTCTCTCACCCCCTCCCTCTCTCATCCTCATCACTCTCACTCGATCCCTCCCTCTCTCTCTCGCGCCCCTCTCTATCTCGTCCCCCTCCCGCTCGCTCTTGCCCCTCCCTCTGTTGTCCTACTCCCTCTGTCACTCTTGCCCCCACCCTCTCTCTATCGTTCTCCTCCCTCCCTGTCTCGCCCCCACTCTCACTCTCGCCCCCTCCCTCTCTCTCAGTACCTCTCCCGCTCTCTCGCCCCCTCCCTCGCTCTCTCTCGCCCCCTCCCTTGCTCTCTCTCTCGCCCCCTCCCTCTCTCTCTCAGAGACCCTCCCTCTCTCTCACACCACCTCCCTCTCTCTCTCTCTCGCCCCTCTCCCTTTCTCTCACAGCCCTCTCTCTCTCTCGCCCCCCTCTCTCTCGCCCCCTCCATCTCTCTCTCGTCCCTTCCCTCTCTCTATCTCTAAAGCCCACTTTCACTCTCTCTCTCTGTCTTGTCCCCGCAATCTCTCGCCCCTCCCCCCCTCTCTCTCTCTCGCCACCTCCCTCTCTCTCACGACCCCGCTCCTTTCTCTCTATCATACCCCCTCTCTCTCTCGCCCGTCTCGCATTCTCTGACACCCCTCTGTCTCTCGCCCCCTCCCTCTCTCTCGCCCCCTCACTCTCTCTCTCATCCCCTCTCTCTCTTTCTCAAGCCCACTTTCACTCTCTCTCTCTGTCTTGCCCCCTCCCTCTCTCGTCCCCCTCCACCTCTCTCTCTCTCTCTCTCCACCTCCCACTCTCTCTCACCCCATTCCTCTCTCTCTCGACCCCCCTCCCTCTCTCTCTCTCATACCCCCCTCTCTCTCTCTCGCCCGTCTCCCTCTCTCTCACACCACTCTCTCTCTCGCCCCCTCTCTCTTTGCTGCCTCCCTCTCTCTCTCTCTCTCTCACCCGTGTCTCTCTCTCTTGCCCCCTCCCTCTCTCATGCCCCTACCTCTCTCTCTCTCGTCCCCTCCCTCTCTCTTGCGCCCATCCCTCTCTCATGCCCCTACCTCTCTCTCTTCATCGCCTCCCTCTCTCTCTCACATCCACTCTCTCCCTGTCTTGCCCCTCTCTCTCTCGACCCCCTCCCTTTTTCTCTCTCTCGCCACATGCCTCTCTCTCTCGCCACACTGCCTCTCTTGCCCCCTCCCTCTCTCTCTCGACCCCCTGCCTCTCTCACGTCCCTCTCTCTCTCTCTCGCCCCATACCGTCTCTCTCGCCCCCTTCCCTCTTTCTCTCGCTCCTCCCTCTCTCTCTTGCCCCCTCCCCACTCTCTTGCCCCCCTCTTTCTCTCAGCCACCCACCCTCTCTATCTCGCCCTGTCCCTCTTTCTATCGCCCCCCTCTCACTGCCACACCAATCCCTCTCTCTCTCACCCCCTCCTTCTCTCTCACCCCCTCTCTCTCGCCCCCACCCTCTTTCTCTCGCCCCCTCCCTCTCTCTCGTTCCCCACCCTCACCACACCCCGCTCCATCTCACTTCTTCTCACTCCTTCCCTCTCTCTCTCACGCCATCCCTCTCTCCCTCAGCCCTTCCTCTCTCTCTCAACCACTCTCTCCCTCTCTCTCTCGCCCCCCTCCATCTCTCTCTCGCCCCCTCCCTCTCTCGCGCCACCTCCCTCTCTCTCGTACCCCACCCTCACTCACACCCCCTCCATCTCACTCTCTCTCACCCCCTCCCTCTCTCTCTCGCCCCCTCCCTCTCTCTATCGCCCCTTCATTCTCTCTCTCGCCCCCTCCATCTCTCTCTCACCCCCTCTCTCCTCCCCCTCCCTCTCTCTCTCGCCTCCTTCCCCCTCCCTCGCCCATCCTCCCTCTCTCTCTCACCCCCTCCTTCTCTCTCTTACCCTCCTCCCTCTCTCTCGTCCCCTCCTTCTCTCTCTCAACCGCCCTCCCTCTCTCTACCCACCTCTCTCTTTAATCCCGTCCCTCGCTCTCTAGTCCCCCTCCCTCTCTCTCGCCTCCCTCCCTCTCTCTCTCGCCTCTCTCCCTGTCTCTCTCGCCTCCTCCCTCTCTCTCTCATCCCCCTCCCTCTCTCGTCCTCATCACTCTCTCTCGACCCCTCCCTCTCTCTCGCCCCCTCCGTCTCTCTCTCTCTCACCCCCCCCTCTCTCTCTCTCGCCCCCCTCCATCTCTCTCTCGCCCCCTCCCTCTCTCTATCGCCCCTTCACTCTCTCTCTCGCCCCCTCCATCTCTCTCTCACCCCCTCTCTCGTCCCCCTCCCTCTCTCTCTCGCCTCCTTCCCCCTCCCTCGCCCATCCTCCCTCTCTCTCTCACCCCCTCCTTCTCTCTCTCACCCTCCTCCCTCTCTCTCGTCCCCTCCTTCTCTCTCTCAACCGCCCTCCCTCTCTCGACCCACCTCTCTCTTTAATCCCCTCCCTCGCTCTCTAGTCCCCCTCCCTCTCTCTCGCCTCCCTCCCTCTCTCTCTCGCCTCTCTCCCTGTCTCTCTCGCCTCCCTCCCTCTCAGTCTCTCGCCCCCTCCCCCTCTCTCTCATCCCCCTCCCTCTCTCGTCCTCATCACTCTCTCTCGCCCCCACCCTCTCTCTCTCTCTCGCCTTCTCCCTCTCTCTCTCGCCCCATCCACCTCTCTCTCTCTTGCCCCACTCCCTCTCTCGTGCACCTACCTCTCTCTCTCTCGTCCCCTCCCTCTCTCTCTTGCGCCCATCCTTCTCACGTACCCCTACATCTCTCTCTTCGTCCCCTCCCGCTCTCTCTCACGCCCACTCTCTCTCTGTCTTGCCCCCCTCCCTCTCTCGTCCCCCTCCCTCTCTCTCTCGCCTCCTTCCCCCTCCCTCGCCCATCCTCCCTCTCTCTCTCACCCCCTCCTTCTCTCTCTTACCCTCCTCCCTCTCTCTCGTCCCCTCCTTCTCTCTCTCAACCGCCCTCCCTCTCTCTACCCACCTCTCTCTTTAATCCCGTCCCTCGCTCTCTAGTCCCCCTCCCTCTCTCTCGCCTCCCTCCCTCTCTCTCTCGCCTCTCTCCCTGTCTCTCTCGCCTCCTCCCTCTCTCTCTCATCCCCCTCCCTCTCTCGTCCTCATCACTCTCTCTCGACCCCTCCCTCTCTCTCGCCCCCTCCGTCTCTCTCTCTCTCACCCCCTCCCTCTCTCTCTCGCCCCCCTCCATCTCTCTCTCGCCCCCTCCCTCTCTCTATCGCCCCTTCACTCTCTCTCTCGCCCCCTCCATCTCTCTCTCACCCCCTCTCTCGTCCCCCTCCCTCTCTCTCTCGCCTCCTTCCCCCTCCCTCGCCCATCCTCCCTCTCTCTCTCGCCCCCTCCATCTCTCTCTCACCCCCTCTCTCGTCCCCCTCCCTCTCTCTCTCGCCTCCTTCCCCCTCCCTCGCCCATCCTCCCTCTCTCTCTCGCCCCCTCCCTCTCTCTATCGCCCCTTCACTCTCTCTCTCGCCCCCTCCATCTCTCTCTCACCCCTCTCTCGTCCCCCTCCCTCTCTCTCTCGCCTCCTTCCCCCTCCCTCGCCCATCCTCCCTCTCTCTCTCACGCCCTCCTTCTCTCTCTCACCCTCCTCCCTCTCTCTCGTCCCCTCCTTCTCTCTCTCAACCGCCCTCCCTCTCTCGACCCACCTCTCTCTTTAATCCCCTCCCTCGCTCTCTAGTCCCCCTCCCTCTCTCTCGCCTCCCTCCCTCTCTCTCTCGCCTCTCTCCCTGTCTCTCTCGCCTCCCTCCCTCTCAGTCTCTCGCCCCCTCCCCCTCTCTCTCATCCCCCTCCCTCTCTCGTCCTCATCACTCTCTCTCGCCCCCACCCTCTCTCTCTCTCTCGCCATCTCCCTCTCTCTCTCGCCCCATCCACCTCTCTCTCTCTTGCCCCACTCCCTCTCTCGTGCACCTACCTCTCTCTCTCTCGTCCCCTCCCTCTCTCTCTTGCGCCCATCCCTCTCACGTACCCCTACATCTCTCTCTTCGTCCCCTCCCGCTCTCTCTCACGCCCACTCTCTCTCTGTCTTGCCCCCTCCCTCTCTCGTCCCCCTCCCTTTCTCTCTCTCGCCCCCACTCTCTCGCTCTCTCTCTCTCGCCCCCTCCCTCTCTCTCGCCACCTCCCTCTCTCTCGCCCCCTTCCCTCTCTCTCTCGCCCCCTCCCTCTCTCGCCTGCCCCCCTCTATCTCACCCCATCCTTCTCTCTCATTCGCCCCCTCCCTCTCTCACGCCCCTCTCTCTCTCGTTCCCCTCCCTCACTCTCTCTGACCCCCCACCCACTCTCTCGCCCAACCTCTGTCTCTCTCGAACTCTCCTTCTCTCCCTTGCTCCCTCCCTCTCTCTCTCACCCCCTTCTCTCTCGTCCCCCTCCCTCTCTTTCTCTCTCACCCACCCTCCCGCTGTCTCTTACCACCTCCCTCTCTCTCACTCCTTTCTCTCTCTCTCGCTCGAACACCATCCATCTCTCTCACAACCACCTCCCTCTCTCTCCCTCTCGACCCCTCCCTTTCTCTCCCTCTCGACACCCTCCCTCTCTCTCTCTCACCCCCCATCTCTCTCTCGCCCCCTCCATCTCTCACTCACACCCTCCCTTGCCCACCCTCCCTCTCTCTCGAACTCTCCTTCTCTCGTCCCCACCCTTTCTCTCTCGCCCCCTCGCTCTCTCTCTCTCGCCTCCTTCCTCTCACTCTCTCAACCCCTCCCTCTCTCTCTCTCACCCTCCTCCCTCTCTCTCGTCCCCTCCCTCTCTCTCTCTCTCAACCGCCAACCCTCTCTCTCTCTCTCTCTCTCGACCCACCCTCTCTCTCGCTCGACCCTCCCTCTCTCTCTCGCCCCCTCCCTCACTCTCTCGTCCCCCTCCCTCACTCTCTCGTCCCGCTCCCTCTCTCTCTCGTCCCCCTCCCTCTCTCTCTCTCACATCCCCCTCCCTCTCTCTTTCTCTCGTCCCCTTCTCTCTCTCTCTCGCCTCCCTCCCTCTCTCTCTCGCCTCCCTCCCTCTCTCTCTCGCCCCATCCCTCTCTCTCTCCTCCCTCCCTCTCTCTCTCGCCCCATCCACCTCTCTCTCTCTTGCCCCACTCCCTCTCTCGTGCACCTACCTCTCTCTCTCTCTCGTCCCCTCCCTCTCTCTCTTGCGCCCATCCCTCTCACGTACCCCTACATCTCTCTCTTCGTCCCCTCCCGCTCTCTCTCACGCCCACTCTCTCTCTGTGTTGCCCCCTCCCTCTCTCGTCCCCCTCCCTTTCTCTCTCTCGCCCCCACCCTCTCGCTCTCTCTCTCTCGCCCCCTCCCTCTCTCTCGCCACCTCCCTCTCTCTCGCTCCCTTCCCACTCTCTCTCGCCCCCTCCCTCTCTCGCCTGCCCCCCTCTATCTCACCCCATCCTTCTCTCTCATTCGCCCCCTCCCTCTCTCACGCCCCTCTCTCTCTCGTTCCCCTCCTTCACTCTCTCTGACCCCCTCACCCACTCTCTCGCCCAACCTCTGCCTCTCTAACTCTCCTTCTCTCCCTTGCTCCCTCCCTCTCTCTCTCACCCCCTTCTCTCTCGTCCCCCTCCCTCTCTTTCTCTCTCACCCACCCTCCCGCTGTCTCTTACCACCTCCCTCTCTCTCACTCCTTTCTCTCTCTCTCGCTCGAACACCATCCATCTCTCTCACAACCACCTCCCTCTCTCTCCCTCTCGACCCCTCCCTTTCTCTCCCTCTCGACACCCTCCCTCTCTCTCTCTCACCCCCCATCTCTCTCTCGCCCCCTCCATCTCTCACTCACACCCTCCCTTGCCCACCCTCCCTCTCTCTCGAACTCTCCTTCTCTCGTCCCCACCCTTTCTCTCTCGCCCCCTCGCTCTCTCTCTCTCGCCTCCTCCCTCTCTCTCTCAACCCCTCCCTCTCTCTCTCTCACCCTCCTCCCTCTCTCTCGTCCCCTCCCTCTCTCTCTCTCTCTCAACCGCCAACCCTCTCTCTCTCTCTCTCTCTCTCTCGACCCACCCTCTCTCTCGCTCGACCCTCCCTCTCTCTCTCGCCCCCTCCCTCACTCTCTCGTCCCCCTCCCTCACTCTCTCGTCCCGCTCCCTCTCTCTCTCGTCCCCCTCCCTCTCTCTCTCTCACATCCCCCTCCCTCTCTCTTTCTCTCGTCCAACTTCTCTCTCGCCTCCCTCCCTCTCTCTCTCGCCTCCCTCCCTCTCTCTCTCGCCCCATCCCTCTCTCTCTCCTCCCTCCCTCTCTCTCTCGCCCCCACCCTCTCGCTCTCTCTCTCGACCCCTCCCTCTCTCTCTAGCCTCCCTCCCTCTGTCTCTTGCCCCGTCCCTTTCTCTTTCCCGCCTTCGCTCTCTCTCTCACCCCACTTTCTTTCTCTCTCTCGCCCCTCTGTCTCTCGTCCGCTCCATATCTGGCTCTCGCCCCCTCCCTCTCTCTCTCTCTCGCACCCCCTCCCTCTCTCTCTCGCGCCCTCGCTCTCTCTCTCGCCCTCTCCCCATCTCTCTTTCGCCTCACTCTCTCTCTCGCCCGCTCCCAATCTGTCTCTCGCCTGCTCCCTCACTCTGTCTCGCCCCCACCCTCTCTCTCTCGCCCCCTCCATCTCTCTCAACCCCCATTTCTTTCTCTCTCTCGCCCGCCCCCGTTTCTCTCTCTAGCCCGCTCCCTATCTGTCTCTTGCCCCCTCACTCACTCTCGCCCCCTCCCTCTGTCTCGGCCCCTCCCTCTCTCTCTCGTCCCCCTCCCTATCTCTCTCGCCTCTCCTTCTCTCGCCCCTCCCACTCTCGCCCTCTCCCCCTCTCTCTCTCTCGCCCCCTCCCTCTCTCTATCAAGCCCACTTTCACTCTCTCTCTCTGTCTTGCCCCCTCCCTCTCTCGTCCACCTCCCTCTCTCTCTAACCTGCCACCTCCCTCTCTCTCTCTCGCCCCATCCCTCTCTCTTTCGACCCCCATCCCTCTCTCTCTCGTACCCCTCTCTCTCTCACTCGGCCCTCTCCCTCTCTCTCACACCCCTCTCTCTCGCCCCTCTCTCTTTCGACGCCTCCCTCTCTCTCTTTCTCTCTCTCTCACCTGTGTGTCTCTCTCTCTTGCCCCCTCCCTCTCTCATGCCCCTACCTCTCTCTCTCTCGTCCCCTCCCTCTCTCACTTGCGCCCATACCTCTCTCGTGCCCCTACCTCTCTCTCTTCGTCCCCTCCCTCTCTCTCTCACGCCCACTCTCTCTCTGTCTTGCCCCTCTCCCTCTCTCGTCCCCCTCCCTTCCTCTCTCTCGCCACCTCCCTCTCTCTCGCCCCCTTCCTCTCTCTCTCTCAACACCTCCCTCTGTCTCTCGACTCCTCCCTCACTCACTCGCCCCCTCCACCTCTCTCTCTCTTGCCCCACTCACTCTCTCGTGCCCCTACATCTCTCTCTTCGTCCCTCCCGCTCTCTCTCACGCCCAATCTCTCTCTGTCTTGCCCCCTCCCTCTCTCGTCCCCCTCCCTTTCTCTCTCTCGCCCCCACCCTCTCTCTCTCGCCTCCCTCCGTCTAACTCTCGCCTCCTCCCTGACTCTCTCTCGCTCGCCCCCCCTCTCTCTCGCCACCTCCCTCTCTCTTGTCCCCCACCCTCATTCACACCCTCCTCCATCTCACTATCTCTCACCCCCTCCCCTCTTTCTCTCGTCCCCTCCCTCTCTCTCTCGCCCCCTTCCCTCTCTCTCTCGCCCCCTCCCTCTCTCGGCCGCCCCGTCTATCTCACCCCATCCTTCTCTCTCATTCGCTCCCCCCCTTTCTCACTCCCCTCTCTCTCTCGCCCCCTCCCTCTCTCGCCACCGCCATCTCTCTCGTCCCCCACCCTCTCTCACACCCTCCTCCATCTCACTCTCTCTCAACCCTCCCCCTCTCTCTCGTCCCCTCCCTCTCTCTCTTGCCCCATCCCTCTCTCTCTCCTCCCTCCCTCTCTCTCTTGCCCCCACCCTCTCGCTCTCTCTCTCGACCCCTCCCTCTCTCTCTAGCCTCCCTCCCTCTGTCTCTTGCCCCGTCCCTTTCTCTTTCCCGCCTTCCCTCTCTCTCTCACCCCACTTTCTTTCTCTCTCTCGCCCCTCTGTCTCTCGTCCGCTCCATATCTGGCTCTCGCCCCCCTCCCTCTCTCTCTCTCTCGCACCCCCTCCCTCTCTCTCTCGCGCCCTCGCTCTCTCTCTCGCCCTCTCCCCATCTCTCTTTCGCCTCACTCTCTCTCTCGCCCGCTCCCAATCAGTCTCTCGCCTGCTCCCTCACTCTGTCTCGCCCCCACCCTCTCTCTCTCGCCCCCTCCATCTCTCTCAACCCCCATTTCTTTCTCTCTCTCGCCCGCCCCCGTTTCTCTCTCTCGCCCGCTCCCTATCTGTCTCTTGCCCCCTCACTCACTCTCGCCCCCTCCCTCTGTCTCGGCCCCTCCCTCTCTCTCGTCCCCCCTCCCTATCTCTCTCGCCTCTCCTTCTCTCGCCCCTCCCACTCTCGCCCTCTCCCCCTCTCTCTCTCTCGCCCCCCCTCCCTCTCTCTATCAAGCCCACTTTCACTCTCTCTCTCTGTCTTGCCCCCTCCCTCTCTCGTTCACCTCCCTCTCTCTCTAACCTGCCACCTCCCTCTCTCTCTCTCGCCCCATCCCTCTCTCTTTCGACCCCCATCCCTCTCTCTCTCGTACCCCTCTCTCTCTCACTCAGCCCTCTCCCTCTCTCTCACACCCCTCTCTCTCGCCCCTCTCTCTTTCGACGCCTCCCTCTCTCTCTTTCTCTCTCTCTCACCTGTGTGTCTCTCTCTCTTGCCCCCTCCCTCTCTCATGCCCCACCTCTCTCTCTCTCGTCCCCTCCCTCTCTCTCTTGCGCCCATACCTCTCTCGTGCCCCTACCTCTCTCTCTTTGTCCCCTCCCTCTCTCTCTCACGCCCACTCTCTCTCTGTCTTGCCCCTCTCCCTCTCTCGTCCCCCTCCCTTCCTCTCTCTCGCCACCTCCCTCTCTCTCGCCCCCTTCCTCTCTCTCTCTCAACACCTCCCTCTGTCTCTCGACTCCTCCCTCACTCACTCGCCCCCTCCACCTCTCTCTCTCTTGCCCCACTCACTCTCTCGTGCCCCTACATCTCTCTCTTCGTCCCTCCCGCTCTCTCTCACGCCCAATCTCTCTCTGTCTTGCCCCCTCCCTCTCTCGTCCCCCCTCCCTTTCTCTCTCTCGCCCCCACCCTCTCTCTCTCGCCTCCCTCCCTCTAACTCTCGCCTCCTCCCTGACTCTCTCTCGCTCGCCCCCCCTCTCTCTCGCCACCTCCCTCTCTCTTGTCCCCCACCCTCATTCACACCCTCCCTCCATCTCACTATCTCTCCCCCCCCCCCCCCCCCCCCCCCCCCCCCCCCCCCCCCCCCCTCCCCCCCCCCCCCCACCCCTCCCCTCTTCTCTCGTCCCCTCCCTCTCTCTCTCGCCCCCTTCCCTCTCTCTCTCGCCCCCTCCCTCTCTCGGCCGCCCCGTCTATCTCACCCCATCCTTCTCTCTCATTCGCTCCCCCCCTTTCTCACTCCCCTCTCTCTCTCGTTCCCCTCCATGTATCTCTCGCCCCCTCCCTCTCTCTCGCCACCGCCATCTCTCTCGTCCCCCACCCTCTCTCACACCCTCCTCCATCTCACTCTCTCTCACCCCCTCCCCCTCTCTCTCGTCCCCTCCCTCTCTCTCTTGCCCCATCCCTCTCTCTCTCCTCCCTCCCTCTCTCTCTTGCCCCCACCCTCTCGCTCTCTCTCTCGACCCCTCCCTCTCTCTCTAGCCTCCCTCCCCTCTGTCTCTTGCCCCGTCCCTTTCTCTTTCCCGCCTTCCCTCTCTCTCTCACCCCACTTTCTTTCTCTCTCTCGCCCCTCTGTCTCTCGTCCGCTCCATATCTGGCTCTCGCCCCCCTCCCTCTCTCTCTCTCTCGCACCCCCTCCCTCTCTCTCTCGCGCCCTCGCTCTCTCTCTCGCCCTCTCCCCATCTCTCTTTCGCCTCACTCTCTCTCTCGCCCGCTCCCAATCAGTCTCTCGCCTGCTCCCTCACTCTGTCTCGCCCCCACCCTCTCTCTCTCGCCCCCTCCATCTCTCTCAACCCCCATTTCTTTCTCTCTCTCGCCCGCCCCCGTTTCTCTCTCTCGCCCGCTCCCTATCTGTCTCTTGCCCCCTCACTCACTCTCGCCCCCTCCCTCTGTCTCGGCCCCTCCCTCTCTCTCTCGTCCCCCTCCCTATCTCTCTCGCCTCTCCTTCTCTCGCCCCTCCCACTCTCGCCCTCTCCCCCTCTCTCTCTCTCGCCCCCCTCCCTCTCTCTATCAAGCCCACTTTCACTCTCTCTCTCTGTCTTGCCCCCTCCCTCTCTCGTTCACCTCCCTCTCTCTCTAACCTGCCACCTCCCTCTCTCTCTCTCGCCCCATCCCTCTCTCTTTCGACCCCCATCCCTCTCTCTCTCGTACCCCTCTCTCTCTCACTCGGCCCTCTCCCTCTCTCTCACACCCCTCTCTCTCGCCCCTCTCTCTTTCGACGCCTCCCTCTCTCTCTTTCTCTCTCTCTCACCTGTGTGTCTCTCTCTCTTGCCCCCTCCCTCTCTCATGCCCCACCTCTCTCTCTCTCGTCCCCTCCCTCTCTCTCTTGCGCCCATACCTCTCTCGTGCCCCTACCTCTCTCTCTTCGTCCCCTCCCTCTCTCTCTCACGCCCACTCTCTCTCTGTCTTGCCCCTCTCCCTCTCTCGTCCCCCTCCCTTCCTCTCTCTCGCCACCTCCCTCTCTCTCGCCCCCTTCCTCTCTCTCTCTCAACACCTCCCTCTGTCTCTCGACTCCTCCCTCACTCACTCGCCCCCTCCACCTCTCTCTCTCTTGCCCCACTCACTCTCTCGTGCCCCTACATCTCTCTCTTCGTCCCTCCCGCTCTCTCTCACGCCCACTCTCTCTCTGTCTTGCCCCCTCCCTCTCTCGTCCCCCTCCCTTTCTCTCTCTCGCCCCCACCCTCTCTCTCTCGCCTCCCTCCCTCTAACTCTCGCCTCCTCCCTGACTCTCTCTCGCTCGCCCCCCCTCTCTCTCGCCACCTCCCTCTCTCTTGTCCCCCACCCTCATTCACACCCTCCTCCATCTCACTATCTCTCACCCCCTCCCCTCTTTCTCTCGTCCCCTCCCTCTCTCTCTCGCCCCCTTCCCTCTCTCTCTCGCCCCCTCCCTCTCTCGGCCGCCCCGTCTATCTCACCCCATCCTTCTCTCTCATTCGCTCCCCCCCTTTCTCACTCCCCTCTCTCTCTCGTTCCCCTCCATGTATATCTCGCCCCCTCCCTCTCTCTCGCCACCGCCATCTCTCTCGTCCCCCACCCTCTCTCACACCCTCCTCCATCTCACTCTCTCTCACCCCCTCCCTCTCTCTCTCGCCCCGTCCCTCTCTCGCCCGCATCTCACCCCATCCTTCTCTCTCATTCGCACCCTCCTTCTCTCACTCCCCTCTCTCTCTCGTTCCCCTCCCTTACTCTCTCTGACCCCCTCACCCACTCTCTCGTCCAACCTCCGTCTCTCTCGAACTCTCCTTCTCTCTCTTGCTCCCTCCCTCTCTCTCTCACCCCTTTTTCTCTCGTCCCCCTCCCTCTCTTTCTCTGTCACCCACCCTCCCGCTGTCTCTCGCCACCTCCCTCTCTCTCACCCCTTTCTCTGTCCCTCTCGAAACCCATCCCTCTCTCTCACAACCACCTCCCTCTCTCTCCCTCTCGACCCCTCCCTTTCTCTCCCTCTCGATCCCCTCCCTCTCTCTCTCTCTCACCCGCCTCTCTGTCTCTCGCCCCCTCCATCTCTCTCTCACACCCTCCCTTGCCCACCCTCCCTCTCTCTCGAACTCTCCTTCTCTCGCCCCCTCCCTCTCTCTCTCTCGCCTCCTCCCTCTCTCTCTCAACCCCTCCCTCTGTCTCTCTCACCCTCCTCCCTCTCTCTCGTCCCCTCCCTCTCTCTCTCAACCGCCCTACCTCTCTCTCTCTCTCTCTCTCTCTCGACACACCCTCTCTCTCGCTCGACCCTCCCTCTCTCTCTCGCCCCCTCCCTCACTCTCTCGTCCCCCTCCCTCTCTCTCTCTCGTCCCCCTCCCTCTCTCTTTCTCTCGTCCCCTTCTCTCTCTCTCTAGCCTCCCTCCCTCTCTCTGTCGCCTCCCTCCCTCTCTTTCTCGCCCCCTCGCACTCTCTCTCTCGCCTCCCTCCCTCTCTCTCTCGCCCCATCACTCCCTCTCTCCTCCCTCCCTCTCTCTCTCGCCCCCTCCCTCTCTCTCTCGCCTCCCTCCCTCTATCTCTTACCCTGTCCCTTCCTCTTTCCCGCCTTCCCTCTCTCTCTCACCCCACTTTCATTCTCTCTCTCGCCCCTTCCCTGTCTCTCTCTCTCTCACGCCCCTCTGTCTCTCATCCGCTCCCTATCTGGCTGTCGCCCCCCTCCCTTTCTCTCTCTTTCGCACCTCCTCCCTCTCTCTCTCGCGCCCTCGCTCTCTCTCTCTCGCCCTCTCCCCATCTCTCTTTCGCCTCTCTCTCTCTCTCTCTCGCCCGCTCCCAATCTGTCTCTCGCCTGCTCCCTCACTCTGTCTCGCCTCCACCCTCTCTCTCTCGCCCCCTCTATCTCTCTCAACCCCCCTTTCTATCTCTCTCCCGCCCGCCCCCTGTTTCTCTCTCTCGCCCGCTCCAAATCTGTCTCTTGCCCCCTCCCTCTCTCTTCGCCCCTTCATCTCTCTCTCTCACCCCCTCTCTCGTCCCACTCCCTCTCTTGCGCACACTCCCCCCTCCCTCACCCACCCTCCCTCTCTCTCGTCCTCTTCTGTCTCTCGCCCCCCACCCTTTCTCTCTCACCCCCTCCCTCTCTGTCTCTCGCCTCCTCCCTCTCTCTCTCACCCTCTCCCTCTCTCTCTATCCCTCCTCCCTCTCTCTCGTCCCCTTCCTCTCTCTCTCAACTGCCCTCACTCTCTCTCTCGACCCTCCCTCTCTCTCTCGACCCTCCCTCTCTCTCTCGTTCCCCTCCCACTCTCTCTCGTCTCCCCCTCCCTCTCTCTCTCTACCTCTCTCACGTCCCCCTCCCTCTCTCTCTCGCCTCCGTCCCTCTCTCTCACCTCCCTCCCTCTATATGTCACCTCCCTCCCTCTCTCTCTCGCCCCCTCGCACTCTCTCTCTCTCGCCTCCCTCTCTCTCTCGCCTCCCTCCATCTCTCTCGGCCCCTCCCTCTCTCTCTCCCTCTCTCTCTCGCCACCTCCCTCTCTCTAGTCCCGCACCCTAGCTCACACCCCCCTCCATCTCACTCTCTCTCACCCCTCCCTCTCTCTCTCACCCCTCCCTCTCTCTCGCCCGCCCCCGTTTCCTCTCTCGCCCACCCCCCTCTATCTCAATCCCATCCTTCTCTCTCACTCGCCCCCCTCCCTCTCTCACTCCCCTCTCTCTCGTCCCCCCCCTCTCTCTACCCCCTCCCCCTCTCTCTCGCCCAACCCCCGTCTCTCTCGACCTCGCCGTCTCTCTCTTGACACCTCCCTCTCTCTCAACCCCCTCTCTCTCGGTTCCCTCCCTCTCTCTCTCTCTCTCGCCCCCTGCCTCTCTCTCTCGCCACCTCCCTCTCTCTCGCCCCCTCCCTCTGTCTCTCGAACCCCATCCCTCTCTCTCTCTCGTCCCCCTCCCTCTCTCTCTCGTCCCCCTCCCCTCTCCCTCGCCCACCCTCCCTCTCTCTCGACGTCTCCTTCTCTCTCTCTCGACCTCCTCCCTTTCTCTATCGCCCCCTCCCTCACTCTACTCACCCTCTTCCCTCTCTCTCGTCCCCCTCCCTCTCTCTCTACCACCCTCTCTCTCTCGCACTTTCCCTCTCTCTCTCACTCGCCCGCCCTCCCTCTCTCTCTCAACCCTCCCTCTCTCTCCCGACCCTCCCTCCCTCTCTCTCTCGTTCCCCTGCCTCTCTCTCTCGCCCCCTCCCTCTCTCTCTCATCCCCCTCTCTCTCTCATCGCCCACCCTCTCTCTCTCGCCCCCTCCCTCTCTCTCTCACACTTTCCCTCTCTCTCTTGCCCCTCCCTCTCTTTTTCACGCCGTCCCTCTCTCTCTCGCCCCTCCCTCTCTCTCTCACCCTCTTACACACCCCTCGCTCTTTTGTGCCCTTCCTCTCTCTCTCTCTCTAGTCATCCCGCTTTCTCTTGCCCCCATCTCCCAACCCCTATCTCGCTCTCACCCCCTCGTTCTCTCTCTGCCCTGAATTTTTCTTTCTCTCTTGCCTCCCCTATCTCTCTTGCCCCCTTTCTCTCTCTGGTCTCCCCTCCCTCTCTGTCTCTGGCCTCCTTCCTCTCTCTCTCACCCTCTCCCTCTCTCTCTATCCCTCCTCCCTCTCTCTCGTCCCCTCCCTCTCTCTCTCAACTGCACTCCCTCTCTCTCTCTCTCGAGCCTCCCTCTCTCTCTCGACCCTCCCTCTCTCTCTCGTTCCCCTCCCACTCTCTCTCGTCCCCCTCCCTCTCTCTCTCTCCCTCTCTCACGTCCCCCTCCCTCTCTCTCTCTCGCCTCCGTCCCTCTCTCTCACCTACCTCCCTCTATATGTCACCTCCCTCCCTCTCTCTCTCGCCCCCTCGCACTCTCTCTCTCTCGCCTCCCTCACTCTCTCGCCTCCCTCCATCTCTCTCGACCCCTCCCTCTCTCTCTCCCTCTCTCTCTCGCCACCTCCCTCTCTCTAGTCCAGCACCCTAGCTCACACCCCCCTCCATCTCACTCTCTCTCACCCCTCCCTCTCTCTCGCCCGCCGCGTTCCCTCTCTCGCCCACCCCCCTCTATCTCAATCCCATCCTTCTCTGTCACTCGCCCCCTCCCTCTCTCACTCCCCTCTCTCTCGTCCCCCCCCTCTCTCTACCCCCTCCCCCTCTCTCTCGCCCAACCCCCGTCTCTCTCGACCTCTCCATCTCTCTCTTGACACCTCCCTCTCTCTCACCCCCCCCCTCTCTCTCGGTTCCCTCCCTCTGTCTCTCTCTCGCCCCCTGCCTCTCTCTCTCTCGCCACCTCCCTCTCTCTCGCCCCCTCCCTCTCTCTCTCGAACCCCATCCCTCTCTCTCTCTCGTCCCCCTCCCTCTCTCTCTCGTCCCCCTCCCCTCTCCCTCGCCCACCCTCCCTCTCTCTCGACGTCTCCTTCTCTCTCTCTCGATCCCCTCCCTTTCTCTATCGCCCCCTCCCTCACTCTCACTCACCCTCCTCCCTCTCTCTCGTCCCTCTCCCTCTCTCTCTACCACCCCTCTCTCTCTCGCACTTACCCTCTCTCTCTCAACCACCCTCCCTCCCTCTCTCTCTCAACCCTCCCTCTCTCTCTCCGACCCTCCCTCCCTCTCTCTCTCGTTCCCCTCCCTCTCTCTCTCGCCCCCTCCCTCTCTCTCTCATCCCCCTCTCTCTCTCATCGCCCACCCTCTCTCTCTCGCCCCCTCCCTCTCTCTCTCACACTTTCCCTCTCTCTCTTGCCCCTCCCTCTCTTTTTCACGCCGTCCCTCTCTCTCTCGCCCCTCCCTCTCTCTCTCACCCTCTTACACACCCCTCTCTCTTTTGTGCCCTTCCTCTCTCTCTCTCTAGTCATCCCGCTTTCTCTTGCCCCCATCTCCCAACCCCTATCTCGCTCTCACCCCCTCGTTCTCTCTCTCTGCCCTGAATTTTTCTTTCTCTCTTGCCTCCCCATCTCTCTTGCCCCCTTTCTCTCTCTCGTCTCCCTCTCTCTCTGTCTCTTTCTCTCTCTTGCCCCTCTCTCAGTCTCACTCTCTCTCTCTCGCCCCTTTCTCTCGTTATCTCCTCCCGTGTCTCTCTCTCTCCCTCAACGTATGTCTCTCTCTCCCCCTTCTCGCTCTCAACCTCCCTCGGTGTCTCTCTCTTCCGACCTCACTCTCTTTCCCTCTGACTCAATGTCTTTCCCTACTGTCCCTCTCTCTCCCTCTCTCTCTGATATAATCAGTCTCCCTGGTCCTTCCCTCTCCTTCTGACCCAGATACTGGTGGTGAGGCAGCATGTGGGGGTGGGGGTGAGATGTGGGAGGTGGGGAAAATGGGGTAGAGATGTAATTGTGGGAGAGATACAGTGACAACATGAGAGAGAGAGGGGAGAGGGAAGTGTGGAGGTAGGTGGTGATACCGGGGTTGGGACGTGTGTGTGAGAGAGAGAGAGACAAAGAAAATAAAGAATTGAGGAGGCCAGGTTGGATTGGGGGGACAGAGGGAGTTAAACCCAGCTCATAAGCCCAGGGCGCTGTGCCCTCCACTTCGCTGAGGAGCTGCGCTTGGGGCTGAGTCTGTCTCGCTGAAACTCAGCTTCTCCAAAAAAAAGACACACAAAATCACTGGTCACTCTGTTGCTCGGCACGCTTTAATCAACATTTTTATTGTTTACAAATCGAAGTGATGGATACAGTCAGTGGGATGGTATCTTTTCTCACTGGCCCCTGAGTTATGAGAAACATTGAAATGTTTCTCTGTCACCCCCATGTGGGATAAGGATGGACAAACCAGCGCTACCTTCAGTCTGTTACCATAGCGACAGGCTGCTCCATCGCTGAAACACTGAACTAAAATGACAAAATCTCGGATGGATTGATTAATAAGGGAATTTGATGGGTGGATGGATTTGGGTGAAGGGATATTTCAGCAAATTCTTCAGCTGCTGCCTGAACTTAGTCTGGGTCACAGCATAAATCGCAGTGTTTGTGCAGCAACTGAGGAGCTGCAGCATGAAGCCCAATTCCTGCACAAAGGGATCGAGATACACAGCGGTATCCACAGTCAACCATGTCCTTCTCCATATAGAAAACAGCATGAACGTTGACCAAAACAGAATGAAATTGGCCGAGATCACAAACAGTAAAATGATAGATTTTTTTCGGTTTCTCATTTCAGTGTCAGACTGAGCGTCCCCATTGGTGTGAGCGCGGAGTCTCCTGCGGGCTCTGCTGGTCACTAAAATGTGTCTGACGGTGAGAACATTGAGCAGCAGAATCAGGAGAAATGGGACACACGGGGTTAGAATGTGGTGGAGGGACTCGATTGTGATCCAGACAATGGAGAATAGAACAGCGTTTGTTGCATCACAAAACCAGGGGGAGTTCCCTAGCCAATACCGAGGGGTAAGCATAAAATACCAGGAAATGTTCTTTAAACAGCTCAGCACAGTCACTGCTCCCAGAACCACAGCCGCCGTTTTCTCACTGCAATATTTACTTTTCAGCTTCTGGCAACAAATGGCCACAAACCGATCAAAGGTGAAAGTGACGGTGAACCAGACAGAGCAGTCAGTGGCTGCATAAAGCAGGACGGCGTGGATATTACACACGGGGACGGAGACCCTCAGAAAATAAAACTGTTCCTGATAAACAATGGGAATGTGTCTCAGTATCAGGTCGAAGATAATGACCAGGAGATCCGCCGCTGCCATGGCCCCCAGGTAACGTCTGACACATGGAGATAATCCACAATCTTTATAAAGCAGGACGTAGATGGTCACTACGTTAACTGTGAGGAAGGAATACAAACCCATTATCCATCAGCTTGTGGGGAAAGGGAACCGTTTGATCGGGGACCCAGTGAGATTTTCAAATGTATCCCTGTATTCGGGGATTTATTAAAATAATTAGAGCTGGAATAACAACTGGGAAGGTCGGAATTACTGACAAAAATGTGACATAAACCACAAGAAACCCTCCCTCCACAAACACACAATGACACATCCATAAGGACAGATGGTTTCTAGAACTTTCCCACATACTCGATCACACGAGAGCAGACACAGGTCACTCCTTCCCAGTTCCTTATACGGAGGGTGGAAACTTTGCTGTGCTGAAGGATTCTCTCCCAGTTTCCTGAAGAAAAACGGAGTTTGGGAATTTCTGTATTTTGGTTTAAATTGTGGTAGATCCTGTGTCGGGAAGAAATGTAAACGCAGGGAAACGTATTCACCCCTTTAACTGCCTGAGGGGCCTTCGGAACAGTGTCTCCTTCTCCCTGGAACGGGATCTCTTCCCTCGGCATCTTATCGTTTGTTCAGCTCACTGACGTCCAGCCGTTCACAAACAATGCCAGGGACAGAACGCTCCAGAGAATGTCAGTTATAGAATGTCAGGGACAGAACGTTCCGGGGAATGGTAATTACAGAATGTCTGGGACAGAACGTTCCGTAGATCTCCTTGACCTGTCCATCAGCTTTCCCCCCCTACCCACCCCACCAACATGACGTACTGTGCACAGGCTACATATTCATCCAGCATGGGGAGCTGCACTGACCACATCATTGCATTATCTATAAACCTCAACCAGAATGACTGACCAGCACAGAGACCTGTGCAGTGATCACCCATGAATTAATCTGTAAACGAGAAGCAGTTACCACACCCCCCCCCCACTCAAAATGTAGCACTGTGTACCACACCCCAGTGCATTGATCTGTAAACCAGGAGCAGTTACCCTCCCAGCATGTAGGACTGTGCACACCACCCCAGTGCATTGAACTGTAAACCAGGAGCAGTTACACTCCCAGCATGTAGGACTGTGTACACTACCCCAGTGCATTGATCTGTAAACCAGGAGCAGTTACCCTCCCAGCATGTAGGACTGTGTACACTACCCCAGTGCATTGAACTGTAAACCAGGAGCAGTTACCCTCCCAGCATATAGGACTGTGTACACCGCCCCAGTGCATTGAACTGTAAACCAGGAGCAGTTACCCTCCCAGCATGTAGGACTGTGTACAACACCCCAGTGCATTGATCTGTAACCCAGGAGCAGTTACCCTCCCGGCATGTAGGACTGTGTACACCACACCAGTACATTGATATGTAAACCAGGAGCAGTTATCCTCCCGGCATGTAAGACTGTGTACACCACTTCAGTGCATTGCTGGTAACACTACGTTAGATCCCTGCCCAGCGCCGGGAAAATTGCAGCCCATGCTGGAAGTGAAAGGGTGTGCAGCTCCCAACCACTTCCAGTTCCATTTCCCCATTGTGCCATGACAAGCTGTGCTGTAAGTGTGAACCTCACTGGCAGAGAGAGAGATGGCGGGGGAATCAGTTTAAATATCACTGCATGGGAGGGGTTTGGGGTATAGCCAGAGATGGGGAGACTGAGAGACAGTGTCATGGAAGGATGTGTTCCAAGTTTTCAGAATGCTGAAATGTCGACACTTCGACAGCATTCTGTAACATGAGCCTGTCTTCCCAGGAAAGATGGGAAGAAGGGATATTGGTGTGAGGTCAGATGAGCATTTGTTCTGCATCTCTGTAACTGGAATTAGCTGCAACAGAATCTCTGACTCATTGAGCTGATTCTAACAATAATTTATCTTTGTTTGATTTTCCTTGAATGTGACAGATGGATTATCTGCACGAGGCTGAGCTTGTTTCCTGGTTCTATCGTATCAGAATCACCTCATTAACCACCCAGCCCACCCATGGTGTCCATCTCATTCAATACCAGCCCGATTCTCCAACCAATCATGGCTGGAGGTACTCACCATCGCCCGGATGCCCCTGGATATTCGGTGATCCCTGGCAATGGTGCAATCTTTAAAAGGCAAATGGGCACACGGTTGAACTTTCTCCGTGAGGAGCTACCGTGCACAGTTTAACCTGAGCGTGGCAGATAAGGTGCAATTACACCACGGTTTGTGGACAGGGGCACGGAGGTCTTGGTGGAAAGAGGGGACCATTCTCTTCCCAGAGGGGGCCACACCACTAGACCCACTAAGCATGGTCTAAGCTCACCACCAAGCTCAGTCTGAGGATATGCCCAGCAACACAGGACAAGCATCAATAACCTTCCCCAGTCTGTCAGGATCAGGGACACCGTATTCTCTCTGCTCCCTCACACTCACTGTATATCTGTTATAGCACCAACCCCCGAACAAGGCTCATGGTCCACCACTCTCACTGCTGCATGCAGCATTTTCTCTCTCTCTCTCTATCTCTCTCTATCTCTGTCTGTCTCTCTCTTTCTCTCTCTCTCTTTCTCTCTCTCCCTCTCTCCCTCACTTTATCTCCCCCCACACACACTAATAGCACTGCATGCATACAACACTGGGGACTGACTCCGTCCGGACACCTCACCATGACATGTTCCCCACCTACACCAGCACTAACAGCAGGGTCACACACTCCCTCCCTCACTCGCTCCCTCCCTTTCTCCCATTCCAGGAGAAACAGCCTGGAAGTGGACAGAAAGGGACAAGCTGGGTGGTGGAGTGCCATTTATCCGTTCTCTCACCCCCTCCCCCTGCCATTTGGGAAGGACCCTGGTACGAGCCGGGGAGGACAGGTACGCCTCGTGTGGAGATTCTGAAACATCCACGTCCCACCGACCGAGTAAGGAGCAATATTCAGTGAAGGGCAATTCTCACTTTAAACCCACTGACAGTCAGTTTCCCCCCGGCACAACTTAGCAGCCATGCCCCTGATGCCATCTCCCTTTTGTGTCGAGCTGGTACTAATGGAATCCCCACGGTCTCGGTGGGCAGCAGGGTGGACTCAAGCACATCATCACCATCATCTCCCAGGAAGGGACCATGGAGGCTCCCTCCTACACCTCCCCCTGCAAACAGCTCAGATACTGAAACTAATCTGTGAGATTTACTATTCTCCCCACTTGTCCTGACATCTTCAATAATCTGTGATCATAAACACCCAGCGCCCTCTGCTCCTGCACCCGCTTTATAACGGTACAGCCTGTTTTATTTTGTATTGCATTGTCCTTCCTACCAAAGTGCATCGCCTCACACTGCCCTGCATTGATCCCTATCTGCCCGAAAACTATAGCAATGTGTGATTGTCCTGTTAGAGTTCCACCCTGTCCTCCACAGACTTCACAGTTCTTCCAGGTTTGGTGCCATTTACAGACACTGAGATTTTCATAGCGTGTCAGTCCCCAAGAAACAACTGAAATCCTGCCCCACACACACACGGGTGCGAGCAAGTGAAATACTGCTAGCTTCCCACGGAGGGAGTCGAATAATGACATGCTATCAACAGACCAACAAAAATCCTAACACCCACCAGACACAGTGAATGAAATATTGACAAACCATGGTGCAAGAGAAATCCGGATATGCTCTGCTTATCTTCATTGACATCATGGTATTAATGTTATGAATTTAGAAGTGTGTACTGTACCTTTAAGAGAGAGTGAACACTGTTCTGAACTGAGAGCTTCCAAGCTCCTGTGCAAATGTGAGGATGGCAGACCTAGAGTGCCAAGGACAACTGAAAATACGTTATATTTGGCTGTGAAATAGATCCCCGAGTTGGTTGCTCTTTCGACAACAATTCGAATATTACCAATCAGTTTCAATTATGCCCCAGGAAGCTAAAACCAAATAAAGTTTGTATTTGTTGGTTTTCGATAAATGATCTGATGCTGTGGATATTAAGAATGCAGGCATATTGAAAATTGCAAACACAGCAAATGCCATCAACACAGATCCAAGAGTTTGGAAAACAATTTCTATCAAAGGTACCTTTTCATATGAAACATATTCACAATAAAAAGAAAGAAGATAACCCAGGGAGGTCTATGGCCAAAATAAAACACCGAAAACAACAGCTGCTGTGTGGTTTTGAAATTAAGTTGATGTAACTTTGATAAGTGTCTTTTTGAAATATTATATTGCTATAGAGTTGACGTGGGGTAATAGGTAGTTAAGAGATCGGGGCTCTCACATTTGTGAAGAGTTGATGTAAAAGGTTCACTTTCAGAGTTATAAAATAAATTGATGTTTTCATTTAAACAGTGGAATTTGGGAGTTCTCTGTCACTCAGATTTTAACAGTTTATGAGGTGAGTTGTGTATTTCTTCATGTTTCATTTAAATTACCAGGTGAGCTTCACGTCGTGTCCTCACCATGCCCGTGTGTGTATCTGTGTGTTTGTGTGGGGCAGGTCTGGCAGTCTCTGCGGTGTTTAAAGTGATGCAATGCCACCCTCTGCTGGCCTCCACACGCCACTGCACCAGCATTGGCAGAGGGTGATAACCAACAGGGATTCATTCAGAGAAGGGGAGAGAGAGGGCAGCTGCTCACAGCACCATCCAAACTGATGTCTTATCCATGTACTGAACTAAATGTCCTTTAAACATTGTAACTATCCCTGCTTTCACTACTTCCTCTGGAAGTTCATTCCACACCCAAGCCAGCTTCTGTCTAAAATAATTTTCTTACATGACTTTTGTAAATCTTTTTTCCTCGCATCTTAAAATATCCCTCAGTTTGAATCCCCAGCTCTAGGGAAAAGACATCAGCCCTTCAGCTTATCTGTACCCCTCATGATTTTATAAACCTCTGTAAAGTTACCCCTTAATCTCATACACTCCAATGAAAAAGTCCCATCCTATCCAGCCTCTCCTTATAGCTCACTCCCTCAATTCCCAGCAACATCCAGGTTAATTTCGTCTGAACCCTCTCCAGCTTAATAATATCATGGTCAATAACATCAAAGTGAATAGTCAAGGTGTTTTCTAAGGGTACAGGGAGTCAAAAACTGGAGGGCATAGGCTTAAGGTGAGAGGGGAAACATTTAAAAGTGACAGCATTTTCACCCAGAGGGTGGTGTGGCTATGGAATGAGCGGGCAGGGTAACTAGACTGGACACAATATTCCAGAAGGGGTCACACCAAATCCTGTACTAACTCAACATGACGTCCCCATTCCGATGCTTCAAAGGACTGACCATTGAATAGAAGTGTGTTAAACACTTTCTTAACAACTCTATCTATATGAGGTGCAAATTTTAAAGAATTATATCTGACAGCCTAGGTCTCTGTTCTACAACACTGCCAAAGGCCCTGCTTTTAATTTAATCGGTCCTGTTCTTGTTTGATTTACAAAATCCAATACCTCGCATTAATGCAAACTAAAATCCATCTGCCACCCCTCAGCCCAGTGTGTGATATTACTGCCACCTCCCCCTCCCCCTTCAAATTAAAATAACCTCCCCCTCTCCAGGAAGCCTGCACACTATGGCCTTGAGTTTCACAAAGACCCTGAGCTTGGGTAGCCTTGTGTGGTTAGTGGGAGGAGGGACAGATTGCAGATACAGTCAGTGCGGAGGAGAGGCTAGACAGTAATCAGCGTCCTGGTTTCATTTCATGGTTTTAGGAAGAGGGTAGTCCCACGTGAGATTAGGGTTTTACTGATCGGTGCTTTGGGGTCAGAAATTGCGCTCTTTCTTCGTCTCTGGTGTTCAGTAATGAAAATCTATTAGAGACACTTCATTGTGCAGAGTGTGTCTGCAAAATTTATTTCCCTAATATTGCAGACTACAGATAATAGCAATTAAAGACGTTCAAATTAATTTCGATGGCACAGCATGTGCACTCAATATCCTACAGTTGAGACAAATATCTTGCATCTGTTTAACAATACAAAGTATTGTTCAGTTATGGTAACCTGATTGTAATAAATCGACACCAAGCTGAAAACTGGCACTTTAAATGGTAATGTAGTGGGTAGTGTCCCTGCCTCCAAGCAAGAGCTCTGGATTTGATTCCGGTACCTGACCTTGTGTGGTAGTGTTCCTAGCTCTGGACGAGAAATCCCACAGAAGTGTTTCATAATACATCTGAACAAACCGATTAAAATTGTTTTAGAATTCATGATGGAGAAGGAAGAGTTGTCAGCATTGCATTTCAGAATTTCGGCCCAGGATGACAATCAATTCGTGTTGATCGGAGTCACATTTCACAACAGTTGAGGTTTATAAAATCAGAATGTTCTTGGATAGGGTGAGTCGTCAGGGTTTTCCCCATGTTAGGGGCATCCAATACTAGAGGGCATTGGTGGAAAGTGAGACAGGAAAGATTTTGAAGAGACCATTCATTGTCTCTTTTTACACAGAGGGTGGTGTGCGTATGGAATGAGCTGCCAGAGGAGGGCATTGGTCAAATCCTGGCAAATGGAACTGGATCAGATTTGATATCTCATCAGAGTGAACAGATTGGACTAATTAGTCTGTTTCCATTCTGCATGACTCTCTGATTCTATAAGAGGGACGATGAAAAATTCTGAAAGGACCTTTCAAGTGGGAATTCTCTTCACTGGAAGTTTATCGTGCCTCTGTGTTCGCATTGATTGAAAGCTACATTACTTAAATATTTGACAGGAAAGTGAGTCACGGATAATAGGATACAGACAGGAAATTGGGGCAGAGACCACAAGCTGATAGCCACAATCTTCGTGCCTGATGGAGAAGGCTCAAAGTATCCAATGATCCACTCCTGCTCCTCAGTCCCATGTTTCCGTGTTCCATTCAGCCCCTCAAACCTGCTAGACAGGAACAGTTGGAGGCCACTTACAACTATAACCTGTTGCACAGAAACAGAGGAGACCATTCAGCCTCTCAAGACTGTCACACACGCTTTGAAGTGATTTGGGAAATGTAACTGCAAAATCCAGAAAGAGGCCCCTCATCTCTCTTCACAGAGCTTCCTCTATCTGCAACTTGTGCTTCATTTGTTGGTCATGTTGTAGACCCAGATTCACTGAGAATAAAGCCCCCATAGCTCACCCAGAGATGGCTCACAAAATCGTCTGATCTCCGTGACTGCAATATGCAATACCAGAACATTCATGAAAATAACACCCAGTAACTTTCCAGTAACAGAATGTGAGAACATCAGAAACAGGGACAGGTCGTTCACTCCCCAAGCCTGATTTGCCCTTCACTAAGTTCGTGGCTGATCTGCTCTTGGTCTCAAATCCCCTTTCAATCCCAATTTTTCATAGTCCCCAACTCTCTGACAGGTCAATATCCATCTACCTCCTCTTCATATACTTTCAGTCATCTTGCTCCCCACCACTCTTGAGAAGTGAAATCCTGACATTCAATACCACCTGTCTGAAGAAAACACTTGCTGCTCCTATATCATGGCCTGATGATGTAAACAAAAGAGGTTGTCACAAGGGTTCAGATAAAAATGACTGGACCTGAAATGACTTCTGTTGACATCAAGGAGCTGAACAAAACTGGACTGAATGGGAATCAGAGTAAACTCTCCAGTGTTTGGAGTCAAACATGGCACAAAGGAAGATGTTCATCATCTCAGTCCTGGGTCACCTCTGTGCGAGATCCTCAGGGTAGCTTCCTCTTCACAACCATCTTCAGCTGCTTCATCAATGTCTCCCCGCCCCCACCCACCCCACCATAAGATCAGAATGTGGGGATGGTCACTGAAGATTCCACAATGTTCAGACCATTTTGTCCCCCGTCAGCTCCTGAATTGCTCTGTGTCCATGTGCAGCAAGACCAGGACAACATTCAGGCTTGTGCTGTTAAAGTGTCAGTAGCATTCCTGTAAAAGCACTGCCTGGCACTGCACATTGCCACAGTGAAACAAGAGTTCATTCAGCACCTCATACTTGTTTCACAGGAATATGAGGAAGCCATTCAGCCCATTGACACTATTGGAGAAGAACAGGGAAAGTCCATTCATTGCCTCCAGCCTATTACTCAGGAAGAGAAGAGGTCTAGTGTGATGGGCTACACCAGAGCACCTCAAAAATATTTGAAGGCGGTAATCTAGACTCTTTATTTTATTTTAATGGAAATGTCAAGTTTCTGTTACAGAAGCAATGTGAATGGTCAAACTACTTGGTGTGAAGCAAACACCATTTATTTTAACACGTAAGACAAAATGAAACCAAAGAAAGAGAAATTTAGAATAACTTGATTCTATTGGCCAAGTTAACAGAATAATAGATCTAGGAACTATTACTAATGAACTGTTCGAATATAGGGAAATCGCATAAGACACAGCCCCTGGCAAAAAGGAAAATTCAGACACAGATTGTCACAAACATTTCTCCAATCCAGGAATTGAAAGCAGCATCAAGAGAAAATTCAGAGAGAGGAGCAGCCAGGAGATCATCACTGAAGCTTCCAACTCTGGAGACCCCAATAGTTTCTGATGTTACTGAGAAACTAAAAACCCTGTGATCCTAATCTGTGAGGGCTGGCCACACCCATTCAGTCTGCATTAAAATGAAGGCCTCCCTCACTGTTTACTCAAGTGGTCTTACGTAGCCAGCTTGGTAACGATCATACAATCTCTCTCTTAAAAGAAACCAGGACAAAATAACCTCTTAAAGCTGCAACATCATCACACTTGTCACCACTTCGAGCTGTCAAGCAGGAACCAAGGGTAACCCAATCCGGCCCTTGGCCCTGTCCAATCGGACGAGGAAGAAGCCATTCAGTTCCTAGGGTCACTTACACAGAAATGGGATGAGGCCATTCAGCCCCTTGAGTCACTTTTACAGCAACAGTAAGAGGCCATTCCCCCTTCAACGTACTTACTCAGGGACAGAATGAGGCAATTGATGCTGATTCCTGATGAATGGCTCATGCCCGAAACATTTATTCTCCTGCTCTTCGGATGCTGCCTGACCTGCTGTGCTTTTCCTGCAATCGACGCTCTACTCTGGTCTCCAGCATCAGCAGTCCCACTGTCTCCTAATTGATGCTCTAACATGATGAACAAGCGGAGCAGAGGCTGGACAGACAGACTGCTCTACATTGCTGCTCTTGGCTCCATTGCTTATGATACACACGTGGGACTTTAAAGTGGTTTTCTCGTGGTGAGGAGGGAAGCCATATGTCTTGTGTGAAGTCTCAAGAAGGCATCTTCCATCTCCGAGAAGCCAGCCTGGTGTTCTCTATGTAGGGCAGAAGTGGGTGGGAATGGCTACCTGTTTCAGAAGGAAGGTATTTTGGTCGCTGTTGGGGATTGTGAGCAACCAGATGTTCAGTACGAGTTCACACGCCCACTGCACAATAACGTGGGGATAGTTAATTTAGGCAAATAAACTATTAAGAAAGCCACGTTAGACAGATGAATGGGCTCGTTAAGTTCAAATAATGCTGCCTGTGTTCATGTTGATCTTGTCTAGTGCACGTCCTGTGCAGTGTAACCTGTATGCCTTACTCTGTCCAAGTCTATTTCCACCCTATGATCTGTCTGGCCATGCTTACTATGATCTGCCTCCACTGCTCATAAATAAAGTGTTTCCCTGTACTGAGGTACTGGTGACAATAAATCATACCAATCAATCCTGGGTAAAGTATGGAATTTCTCTCTCTGTCAATGTCTCTTTTGGAAGTAAATGATCTCTGCCACTGCTCGTGTTTCAGCGTCTCCATTTCCTCGTCTTTCACAGCTCTACAGATTAAACATTCAGCTTCTTTATTCTATCCTCATGTCACCGTGTCGGTGGTAAGGAGATAATCGAGAGTGTCCCTAATGCACTCTCAGCAAGGCTCAACAACAGCAGGCAGATGGCTTTACTTATGTACTCGAATCATCTTACAATGAAGGACAGCATACCATCGTCTGCACCCATTACTTACACAGGGTTTGATTTGGAGCAGTCAGCATAGACTTGTGAGTGGGAGATCATGCTTCCCAAATTCGTTAGAGTTCTTTGATGAAGTGACCAAGACGTTTGATGAGGATAGAGCGGTACACGTAGTCTCTATGGATTTCAGTAAGGCCTTTGATAAGGTTCCACATGGCAGGCTCCTCTGGAAGGTTCCATCACGTGGAATGCTGGGGGAACTGGCTAATTGGATACACAGTTGGTTTGTTGGTCGGAAGCAGAAGGTTTAGTGGAAAGATGCTTGTCAGACTGGAGGCTGTGTCCATAGCTGTTTCTTATCTATGAATTGGTTGAGAATGTGCATGGCATGATTAGCTAGTTTGCAGATTACAGTAAAATAAGTGGGAGCATGATCAGTGAGAAATTTTAAAAAAATTGGAGCAGGACCTTAATCAGGTGGGGAAGTGGGCCGAGTAATGGCAAATGGAATTTAATATAGATGTGTGACGTCTTGCATTTCGGAAACTCAATTCAAGATAGGAGTTTCATGGTGAATGGGAGGGCCTTAAGGGGTGTAGTGGGCAGAGAGACCTTGGGGTCAGGTGCACAGTTCCCTGAGAGTGGAGTCACAGCCTGGAGGCAGGGTAGTGAAGAAGGTTTTTGGCACACTGGCCTTCATCAGGAAGGATATTGATTATAGAAGTTGGGAATTTATGTTGCAGTTGCATAGGACTTTGGTTCGGCCGCACTTGGAGTTTGTGTTCAGTTTTGTCACCTTGTTATAGGGAGGATGTTATTAAATTAGAAAGAGCGCAGAAGAAATTTACAAGGACATTGCCAGGACCCAGTGATCTAAGTTATCGGGAGAGGGTGGACAAGCTAGGACCTTTTCTTGAGAGTAGGAGACTGGGGTGGGGGGGACCTTATAAAGCTGTGTAAGATCACGAGGGGTATGGATAGGGTTAATGCTCTCAGTCTTTTTCCAAGGTGCACAGAATTGAGGATTACAGGGGATCGGTTTAAGGTTAGAGGGGAAGGAATAAAAGGGAACCTGAGGGACCACTTCTTTACACAGAGGATGGAATGTGGATGAGCTGCCAGCAGATGTGGTTGAAGGGGATACATTAACAACAACCCACATATTAAACATTACAATCTCAAGACCACACAGTCTCTATCTTCCCTGCTGTGTTCACTCTTCCAGCTGCTGATCTCCCTGGGTCATTTTTTTTTTACTGCAAGGAGGTTTTAAATGAACATGTATCTTTGAGAGAGTGTTTGGGATGGCTAGTTAGCACTCCTGTTCTGCAGCAGTAACTTTAAAATGTTCAAAATGCTGGGTTTATATACTCCCCATGATACAATAATTCTCATAATTTGATTGCTTTCCATGTGTCCAAACAATAATATTCAAATTCCGTCGGCTTCTTAAATCCTTTGGTTGTATTTGAATTGCTGACAAGCAGCAACCAAAACTCAGGTATCCATTTCCCAGCTAATGGTGACATGTGGAACAGACTGACCGTTAGCTGCCACCTTTCGCTGTGCATTCTAATCAACAAGACCCATTCTGTCTTAAAGTGACTAGATATGTTTTCGGCTTCATAACACCTCCCCCCTTCAGAAAAGAAAATGAACCATCAGAATGAAAAAAATGGCATCATTCCTTTTCCTCTAATTCTTAATCCCATTATTATGAAATACAAAAGTATGAATCTCAGTTATACCATTCATATTAATTCTGCACAGCTATATTACACTGGGATATGTCAAATCTTATCAAAACGTTTTCCTTTAAAACTGCGATAACACATCTGCTGTCACATTTTAGGACCAACAGCATGTACATTTTGTAAGTTTAAAGTTTGTAACATAAGAGTCCAATGAAATAGTCTCATATTCTGGTCTTTAAAGATTCCAAACAATGCGAAAGATTTGTCATTGTCCACAACCATCTCCGACAATTTGTTTGTCATATAAACATTAAAATATTGTCAGGGCAGTACGAAACTTAATCATTCTTTTTCAATAATGGAGATTTTGTTTTTTTTTTCTGGTGGATTTTGAGTTTTTTCGACAAGTAGCCAATTGGCCATTCAATCCCATCATCATCTTTCTGTGTCAATACTTCTCCAACCCCGATATCACTAGCATCAGACACAATTTTCAAAGGGTTTCAAAATATTTGGTATATCTAAACCTGATGCGATGATTAATCCTGCCTTAAAATCTCAAATGCCTCCTGGCATTGTTCTGTCCACCACAATTCTTTGTTCTTCCTTAGTAAATCCATCAGTGGTGCGAATGCACTGCTGAAGTTTGCAACAAATTTGTGATAGAATCCACTCAGTTCAAAAAATCAAAGCCCCTCTTTCTTCGAGGATGGTCGTGGAAATTCCTCAAAGCCCTTCGTCTTTGTGTTCCATGGGGTCAACCTTCCATGTCCAATGTAATGTCTCAAGAACATCACCTCTAAATTCGCGAATTCTGTTTTCACTAAGTTTATTACCAAGTTTGCTTCTTGTAATTATTCAACATGGTCTGCCAACTGTAACATGTGAGCTTTCAATCACTTGCTAAAGATCACTACATCATACAGATAAACTGCACAATTTGTTCATCTGACCACATCTCTGTTCCTGAGTCATAAATGTGTCTGGAGCATTATTCATTCACATGACATTCTCTATCTTGCTTTGTCATATCCGGTATCTTTATCAGATAGTTTAAGCGACTCAACAATTTTGTTATCTTGAAAGGGGCCACTAAACCTGGCTTTGAAGGGGTTCCTACCACTGCTGGCAATACTAATACGTCATCACCATGGGAAATTGTCAAAGTTTCAGAGTTTTTATCTGCCACCTGCTTCACTCTATGCTGTGCCCTCTTCAGTTTCTGTTTAGTAAATCACCTACTCCAACTTATTTCTCCCTCACCTCAGATACATAATCCAAGTGTGAGATCTTCGACTTCGGTCCTGACAATTTATATATAATTAATTTCAAAGGGCCTCTCACTTTAAAAACGATTATTAATTCAAAGGAAGTAAAGTGAGTAGATTTATTTGGGGCATCTCTAATGGCAAACAATATAATGAGACGCCTTTATTCCAATCATTCGGGTAATTCTGACAGTACGCTGTTAATATTGTCTTTCTAACTTTCTAAGGCTCCCTGGGATTCGGTTTTGGAATGCACTTGATTTAAACTGCTGTAGTCCGAAGCTGTTTATGACGTCCTTCATAAGCTGATCGGTAAAATGAAACCCTTGGTCTGACTGAATCACACTGCGTAGCCCACAGCGAGTAAAGACAGCTACCAACTCCTCCACCTCCCTTTTTTGCCTTCGCACCCCATAATGGAATTATCCCTGGAAATCGAGTAGACACATCCATTATGATCAGCAGATATTGCTTTCCACTTTTATTTTAGAAAGGAGAGCTCCACAATTAATCACAACCCACGTGAAAGGTTCTTTGAATACAGGAATTGGTAACAAAGGTGCTGGTTTTATTACTGCCTGTGACTTACCTACCATTTGGCATGTATGGCATGTACAACAAAAATTAACTAGTTCCTTATGCATTCCAGGCCATTAGACATGCTTTAGCCTGAGTCTTCTGTGCATCAACTCCTTTGGCTTTTTCTTTCGGTTTTCCTTCCTGTTGTAACGTATGACAGTGGGATCTTATTACTACATCTTCTGGAAAAATCCCTGGGCATTTTTCTTTTAATTCCCCAGTTCCATAGTTTTACTTTGGCTTCTGCACCACACGGGGTGCCTCTCCCACATTGAATCCTGCTAAATCATTCCCAAGAACAAACTGTAGTCCTGGAACTGACAATCTGTCACTCAAGCTCACTGTTACTTGCCCAAACTTGATTTGGCACTCCAACGTAATGTTACACAAGGGAATGCATAATTTCTATCCCCATTTCGCAAATTATCACGCTCTTGAGTAACATGTCAGAAAGAGTGAAAATACTTCCATCTCTTACTATTAGAGGCCGAGGGAAAGTGAGGACTGCAGATGCTGGAGATCAGAGTTGAAAATTGAGGGGCTGGAAAAAGCACAGCAGTCGGCAGCATCCGAGGACAGGAGAGTTGACGTTTCAGGCATAAGTCCTTCATCAGGAAAGTGGAAGGTAAGGGAGGGGGAAGGGGATTGAGAATTAAATAGGAGGGTGGGGGTGGAGCTGGCTGGAAGGTAGCTGGGAAGGCGATAGATCGATGTAGGTGGGGTCTAATGGTGATAGGTCGGAGAGGAGGGTGAAGTGGACAGGTGGTAGGACAGCTGAAACCGTCAAACTATACATCATCAAAATCGAATTCACCAATTTCCAAATCGCCCCTCGCCAACCTCATTCCAGATCCAACCGTTCAAATTAGCACCGCCCTCTTGAACTGCCCTAACTGTCCATTTTCCTTCCCACCTATCCACTCCAACCTCTCTTCTGACATATCACTATCACTCCCACCTACATCTTCCTCTCGCCCTCTCAGTGACCCTCCCACGAGCCCACTCCTACCCTTCTTTTTATCTTTCAGCTCCCTTGTCCCCTCGCCACATTCATGACGATGGGTTTATGCCTGATATGTCGATTGTCCTGCTCTTCGGATGCTGCCTGATCTGTTGTGCCTTTCCGGCTCCTCACTTCTCAACTATTAGAAACTTAAGAGATCCCGCATCTTGCAAAATTATAACTTCTTGTCCACCCCCCATACCCCATTTTTTCTTAGTAAGGTTTACCTACGGAGGCAAATTCTTTCTAGAGATCAGGCACCAACTCCATACACAGCCCCTGAAGAGGCTGTGCACTGTCCTGCATCTCCTCGGCTCTACTTGGGGTCTCCTTTACCAGGTTCACTAATACCACTGGCTTAAACTCTTTTGCCACACCTTTTCCCAAAGTGTCTTCCTTCAACGCCCAGCACTGTGTGTCCCAGCTTACTGCAGTGAAAACACCTTTTTCCCAGTGCCCTTCTTAAACCATCGGTACTGTTATTTAATGTCTTCCACGACGTTATAGTGAGACCTGAGGCCTTTGACTTCCTTTCAACCCCTTTAGGCTTTTTTATAACCTGTGGTAAACTATTGCCAGTGTGCTTTACTCTATGTTTTGGAGTGTAGGATCTCCCTTTCTCCCAATTTCTCTCCCTCACAGGATGAAAATTCTCCCAGAAGCTAAATTTCATCTCATGCACCAATACATACTTAACTGCCATTTCTGCTATGCTTCTCATTTCTTGAACTTCCTGTTCATTCACGTGAATTCTTACCATCTCTGGAAGTGAGTCTTTATACTCGTCCAGCAAAAGAATCTCCTATCGGGCCTCACAGATCTTATGTATTTTTAAGGCCTGCACCCATTTATCAAAATGACCGTGGTTATTCGTTTAAACTCAACATAACTCTGACCTGGTTCCGTCTCTATATTTCTGAACCGCTGTCTATATTCTTCTAGTACCAATTCATAAGCACTCAAAATAGCCTGTTTGACATGTGCATATTCTCTTGCTCCGTCATGTGACAGCACTGCACATACCTCTCAAGCTGTGCCCACCAGCTTAGTCTGAACTACCATTACCCACAAGTTCACTGGACACGCCATCTGCCGAGCCAATTTTGCAAATGAAATAAAAAGGATTTTGTCATTATTCTCACCGAAACATGGCAATGTATTAACATAGTTGTATACAACCCGACATTCTCCCTTCATCTTCAACCTGCTAATTTCAATTTCTTTTCTAATTCCCAACTTCTGAATTTCAAATTCTCCCTCTCTTCCTTTTTTCCTATCTTTCTCTTTCTCTATCTTTTCTCTCTCTTTCTATCTCTCTCTTTATCTTTAACTCAAGTTGCCACACTTGCAATTTAAGTTTTTTCTAACTCGACTACAGTTTCCTGCTTCTCTGATACACCAAAGTGCTTGACCAACTCCATTCTGGTGACAGCTTTCCTTTTGTCCCTGGTGAAACCCAATTCTAATCTGCATGTTATTTCTAAAAGTCTGCCTTTCCTTTGTCTTTCTACACTTTCTTGGCAAATTTGTGTATCAGCTTCAAACCTCAGAACCTCTTTAGTAATGTTAAACGCCTTTTCTTTTAATTTAACCAACCACAAGGAAACAAAATTAAATGACTTTTGTCACCTGTTTTATTTGACGATCTAGGTCACTAACTGTCAAGTGATAGAATCTGCTGGGACCTTTTGTACCTCAAATCTGTTCAAACCCCATACGACAAGCCCTCAAACCATTATGATATCGATGTCGAACACCTCTGTTAATTCAAACCACACACCCAGAAAAGCTCACCTCGCCTCGTACTCTGTTAAAACATGAGTGACAAAGTAGTCCCAAACTCCTCGATTAACAGAAAAATAACAGTTTATAAGTATGTAAGTTAACTCGCTGAGCTTGAAGGTTTGTTTTCAGATGTTCCGTCACCATGACGAGGTAACATCATCAGTGAGAGTCTCTGGTGACGCACTGGTGGCATGTCTCGTCTTTCTATTTATAGGTCTTGGTGTCTTAAGGTGCGTGATGTTAATTTCCAGTTTTTGTTTTCAAGGGAAGGTAGATAGGATATAAACTGATGTGTTTATTGATGTACTTCTGGCTAGAATGTCATGCCTCTAAGAACTTTTGTGCGTGTCATTGTCCTAGGAAGTGTGTGTTGGCACAGTCAACGTGGTGTCCTTCTTTGTCTGTATGTATGGAAACTAGTGAGAGTGGGTCATGTCTTTTGGTGGCCAGGTGGTGTTCATATATCCTGCTAGCATGACAACAGGAGAGTTTGAAATGGACGAAAAATGGTTTTATATACACTGTTTAATCAGTGTGTGTTCAGATAAGTAACATTTTTCACATGTTTACAACACATTCTGAATGAACAACGGAGACACAGTTAACGAAAAATTATGCACATGATGGGTAAAATTTATAAAGCATTAAAACATTATTTGATCCTCATCTGAAGTGATACCTTCCCTTTTTCTCAACGTTCCCCCTTTTCTGGGATTCCCAAATCTAATCCCTCATTCTTATCAGGATGGGTGTTATAAATTCTTGCTTTTCGGGTTCCAACTTATTTCAGTTCATCTCCTTTCTACAAGCAATTAAATATGTTGTCCTGATGGGTTCTTTTCAAAGCTAGTGTCTGTCATATTATTGGAGAGAAAAGGTATGGCATTAGACCCAGCATTTGAACATATTACTCTGTTGTACGTGCACTGTACAAAGGACCACAGCACACAAAAATTGCCAAAACATTGAGGGAAGTACATCTACTTCTTTCGTTTATCTAGTTTTCTCATTTTCTGCATCCCCATATCTATATCCTGTCTCTCGTTCTCCATTTGTAACTAGTGAAGAAATCCTCCAATTATTCTTCGTGTCCCATCTCTCAAAACTCCTTCGTTCAGTTTATATCTAATGCTCTCTTCAAGATGTAATGTGGTTATAATAAGCAATGTAACCACAAATACATGCGGGAGGAGATGGCCAGAGTTAATTGGAAGGGGAACTAAGGAGGAAAGACCATGGAGCAGCAATGGGAGGAGTCTGGGGATAATTCGGAAGATAACCCCAAGAAGATAAAACATGCTCATGGGAGAACAAGGCCACCATGAGTGATAAGGCATTAAACCAAAAGAGGAAACATACAATGTGGTGAAAATGATTGGGAATCCAGAGAATTCATTGGCTCTGAAACTATATAAGGCTGGCATCAATGACACTGCAGAGCTCTTAATCGTGGTCAGGGAGAGAAACAGAGGAAGCACATTTACTTTAGACACAGAAGATGGTATTTATCAAGGAAAAAGATTCAGGTGAATTAAACATTTGAATTAAGATCAGTTAAATGCTTTTGTGGAATGTGTCAGACTGGAAGCAAGACCCGGGGAGACAGACCCTCAGCAAAATGAGAGTTTGAAAATTGAAGTATTTCCACATCAGAAACCAGGTTAGGTCACTGAGTGCAGGGCTGATGGGTGAATGGGTCTCAGTGAGAATTGGGGAACAGGCAGTAGAATTGCATTGCAGATATTGCAGCTCGGAACTGTGTATTCATGTCGTGCTGTAGACCACAGCAGCAGGAGAAGCAGAACTGCATTCAACCACAACCTGTAACTTTTTGCCAGGGTAACACCTCAGTCTGTCATTACCATCAACACCATCTATGACTCAGTGTCGAGTGTGTGTGAACATATCAGAGTCAGAACCACATCAACCTTAACCTGATGCTAACTCATTAAAGCTCCCGGACTTGACCAACAGATCTGATCGAAGCTCTGCAGTCCTGTCACGTTCAGTTATAAATGATCATGGACGATTAAACAAGTGACGGGAGGAGAGGACTCCACAAACATCCCCATCCTAAATAATGGAACTGACCTGCACATCAGTGTAAAAGAGAAGGATGTTTTATCTGCACCATCCTCTGCTAGAAGTGTTGAGTCGATGATACACCTCACTCTCATCATGATGTCAACAAAATCACAGATGCCAGTCTTCACCGAATTCGATTCGCTGCACGTGACATGAAGAAACAGCTGAACACATTAGATACGATAAAGGCAATGGGTCCAGACTCCATATCTGCAATCGGACTGAAGACTTGTGCTGTACAACAAGCTGTGTCCTGGGGAGGTTGTTTCATTACAACTCCAACTCTGACATCTCCCTGGCGATGTGGAAAATTACTCACTATGTACAGTCCACTAAGATGAGTATAATTACAATCTGACCAATTACCACCCCCTCAATCCCTTCGCGGCAATCAAATCAGTGGGAGTTCTTTTTGACAGAGCTGTCAAGCAGCACAGAAACAACCTGCTAAGTGTGATTTCCGATCGGTCCCCATGTGGAGATGGTGCTGTTGTGGAAATGTCACTGAATTAATAATCCAGACCAGGTTAATGTTCTGGCAGGTTGTGGAAGTTAAAAACAATTAATAAAATATCGAGATCTAAAATCTGGTATCAGTAACAGTGACCTTGAAGCCAATATCGATTGGAAACAGAATTTCCTTCTCCAATGTACTTTTAGGAAGGGAATCTCCGGTGATTTCTTGGGCTGGCTTAAAAGAGATTCCAAAGACCCTGACATGTGATAAACATTTCAACGGACTCTGAAACGGCCAAAAAAGGCATTCATTTGTATCTAACTGCTCAGAAGTCTGAAAGGATGAAACCGGACAGAACATCCGGCCTCAGCATCAGTGTCGGAAAAGGGAATGGGAACACAGTACTGTCGACCCTGCAAAGACTTCCTTCCTAACATCTGAGAGCTTTTGACAACATTTACAGAGCTTTCCCACAGACTGCACAGGAACAGCGGGAAATGAGTAGGTCATACAACACATTGAGCCTCCCCCATTCTTGTACATGGAAAAACATCTCCTCAATGCACTTACCCCACACGATATACATATCCGTTAATGTGAGTAACCTTGGGAAGCTATAAAATATGAAGCGCAGTAGTACGTTTTGTCCATCGAATTTGCCACCCAATTCAATGTAATGATGCTTGTTCCTTCATTTCCACACTGTACTCCTGCTCTCCCACCATCCCTTTACTGTCTCAAAATCCTTATTTCTAATCAGTGTCTCGGTTTCGAGGTGCGAGCGAATTCCCCATGTTCACCAGTCAGTGAGTGCAGACATTTATTCTCATCTCAATGCAGAGTGACCTGCTGTACCTAATACTGTGTCCCCTTGTTTTAGGCGTTGCTGCCAGGGGAATTATCATCCCTACTTCCAATCTGACTCACCTGTCAGAGTTTTGTATATTTCACTGAGATCTCCACTCATTTTCCGAAACCCCATGGAATACTGGCCCAGTCACCCCAAACTCTGCTCCCACAATAAGCCTGTCATCCCAGAGACCAGTCTCGTCATCCTTCACTGCTCTCAATCAATTTCAGGTTCGTCCTTTATTAGGTACGGATATCAAAACTGCCCACAATACTGTACAATGTTCAAGATGATATCTCACCAGGCCCTGTACAGCTGCAGTAAGGCACCCTTACTCCTGGACTCACATTCCCCTGAAATGAAGGTAAATACACCATTTATCTTCCTCACTACTTTCTGATTCTGCAATATTGCTTTCAGCGACTGGTGTACAAGGAGATCCAGATCTTTTTCAATGTTACAGCTACCCAATTGGCGGGTCCATGTAAACTGGTCAGCGGGCCAATGCCATGCCCAGTAATAACTTCTGGTTGCAGAACTCACTGCGCTGCATGGGCCTCAGAGGTTTATGCAGAAGGAAACAACAAAAAGGAGCATATGTCCCTTTTTCGATCAACATGTTTCAACCAATCCCTTTCAAATGGTAGGCTGCCAATTTATCGTTTCCACCAAAGGGCACACCGCCATCTCGATTCCCATTGTTCTCCATCTGTCACGTATTTACCCATTCACTCCACTAGTCTTAGGCTTCTCGGTGCTTTTTTTCGTCCTCCTCACCCACTCACAATCCCACATGCGTTAGTGCTGTCAGCAGGCTGGGATATATTGTATCTGATTACAGCAAACAAATGTTTAAAGGGCATTGTGAACAGCTGGGCCCCAAGCACTGATCCCTGCGACACCTCAGCAAACATCCTCTGTTAATTTCTATTTATTTATTTCGTGAATCTCGGTGTCACTGGCTGGGCCAGCATTTATTGCCTGTCCCTATTTGCCCTTGAGAAGGTGGTGGTGAGCTGCCTTGTTGAACGCTGCAGTCCACCTGCTGTGGTTGACCTCCAATTCCATTAAGGAGGGAATTCCAGGATTTTGACCCAGTGACTGTGAAGTAGCGGTGATATATTTCCAAGTCTCGATGGTGAATGGCTTGGAGGGGAACCTGAAGATGATGCTTTTCCCATACATCTGTAGCCCTTGTCCTTCTAGATAGATATTGTTGTGAGTTGGGAAGATGGTCTCTGAGGAACTTTGGCGAATCATTTCATTGCAGCGTGTAAATAGTAAAGCACTGCTGTGGCTGCTGCTGAGGGTTGATGGTGGAGCATTGTGGATGAAGGGACAGTCAAACTGGCTGCTTTGTCCTGGATGGTATCAAGCTTCTTGAGTGTTGTTGGGGCTGCACTCATCCAGGCAAATGGGGAGTCTTCCATCACACTTCTGACTTGTGCATTGTAGATCATGGACTGACGTTTGGAAGTCAGGATGTGAGTTACTCACCGCAGTATTCCTAGCTTCTGACCTGCTCTTGAAGTTACTGTGTTTATGTGGCGAGGCCAGTGAGTTTCTGAGCAATGATTACCCACCAAGATTTTGATTATGGGGGATTCAGTGATAGTAACACCATTGAATGCCAAGGGGCAGGTTAGATTGTATTTTATTGGTGATGGTCATGGTCTGGCATTTGTGTGGCCTGAATATTACTTGCCATTTGTCAGCCTGGATACTGTCCAGATCTTGTCGAATTTGAACATGGACTGCTTCAGTATCTGAGGAGCGAAAAATTTTGCAGAACATTGTACAAACATTGACGAACATCCCCACTTCTGACCTTAAAATGGAAGGAAGGTCATTGATGAAGCAGCCCTGAAGAAGTTTTCGGCCACTGCTCGAGGGACTCCTACAGACTTGGAGCTGAGTTGACTGGCCTACATCAACCATGACCATCTTCCTACGTGTCAGGTATGAATCTAACCAGCAGGGAGTTTGCCCCTAATGCCCATTGATTCAAATGTTACTAAGGCCCCTTGATACTACACTTGGTCGAAGGCAGCCTTGATTTAAAGGATTATCACTCTCACCCCACCTCTGGAATTCAGATCTTTTGTCCATTTTTGACCAACGGTCATGAGGTCAGGAGCTGAGTGGGCTTGGTGGAGCCCAAACTGGGCGTCATTGACCAGGTTATTGATGAGCAGGTGCTGCTTGAAAGCACTAACACATCCCACCATTTTACTGATGATCGAGAGTAGATTGATGGGGTGGTAATTGCCCGGATTGGATTTGTTCTGCTTTATATATGCAGGAGATACTTGGGGTAATTTTCCACGTAATCGGGAAAAAGCCATTGTTGGAACTGTATTGAAACAGTTTGGCCAGGGGAGTGCAAGTTATGAAGCACAAGTTTTCAGTACTATTGCCAGAATGTTGTCAGAATATGGACCATTGTGAGTATCCAGTAACTCCAATCGTTTCTGGCTATCGCGTGGACTGAATTGAATTGTTTCATGACTGGTAACTGAATCGCTGCGGATCATTGGAGGAGGCTGAGATGGATCATCAACTCAGCATTTCTGACTGAAGATTGTTGCGAATGCATCAGCCTTATCTTATACACTGAAGTGTTGGGCTCTTCCATCATGGAGGAAGGGGTTATTTGTGGAATCTCTTACTCCAGTGAATTGTTTAATTGTCCCCAATGTTTCTCGACTAGATTTGGAAGGACTGCAGAGCGTAGCTCTGGTCCTTTGCTTGTGAGAACACTTAGCTCTGACTATCACTTACTGCTTATGCTGTTTGGTGCACAAGTAGTCCTGTTTGGTGGCTTCAACAGGCTGACACCTCATTTTCAGGTATGTCCAGTGCTGCTCCTGCCATCCTGCACACTCAATTGAACCAAGCTTGATCCTCTGGCTTGATGGTAATTGTTGCGAGGGGGATATGCCTGGCTATGAGGTTGTGTGGGTGTACAATTCTGCTGCTGCTAATGACCCACAGCACCTTACGGACACCCAGATTTGAGCTGCTAGATCTGTTCGGTCTCTGCCCTATTTAGCACCGTGATAGTACCACCCAAAATGGTAGATGTTATTCTCAATGTGCAGGTGTGACTTTGTCGCAACAACGACTATGCGGTGGCCGCTCTTACCGATACTGTCATGGATACTGGCAAATTACTAACGCTGTGGTCAAGTATGTATTTTCCTCTTGTTGGTTCCTTCACCACCTGCCGCAGAACCAGTCTAGCAGTTATATCCTTTAGGAGCCGGCCAGCTCGATCAATAATACTGTAGCTGAGATTCTCTTGGAGGTGGACATTGAAGTCCTCCACCCAGAGTATATCTTGCGTCCGTCCCACCCTCAGTGCTTCCTCCAAGTGTTGGTAAGCATGGAGGAGTACTGATTCGTCATGAGAGAGGGGCTGGTACATGATTATCAGCAGGAGGGTTCCTTTCCCATGTGCAAACTAATGCCATGAGATTTCATGGGATACGGAGTTACTGTTGAGGACTCCAAGAGTAATTCCCTTTCAACTGTATCCCACTGGGCCCAACTTCTGCTGTGTCTGTCCTGCTGATGAGACAGGAGATATCCGGGGAAGGTGATGGGGAGTCTGGCTCATGGTCATAGTCACAGAATCATACCTTTCAGACAATGTCAGGTTGTTGCTTGACGAGTATGTTTACTTCTATTCATTGTTTCCTGCCAGCTGTCCCATTCTAGAAACATGGCCATATATTCGCCCCAATCCACTCAGATTTGATTTTGAAAACTGGGCTTGGAGCTTTACCATTGTATTTACAAAAATCCAAATGTTTTACACCTATTGCTTCTCTTTCATTTGTCTCCCAGTCTGTTTCTCAAACATAATTCCCATTTCATAAATCTATGTTAGTGTTGTCTATGAGCATTACTTGCAGCGCCAATAATTTCTCCTAAACCATTTCCTTACGATGTTCTGTGGTCCATGTACCCTATTGTTTTCCCACATCAGACTTGGTTTTCCTAGTATCGTTAGAATGTTCTGTGATGACAGAACTGAAGTACTGGCTTCATAGTTCTGCCATGTCCCTGTTCTCTATTGTCTGGTTTCAGATTGTAAGGAAGCGGCACTTGTTTTCTCATATTTTTCACTTTGACATGATTTAACAAGTTATTACCTTTCACTCTTATAACCCTTGTGAATATACTTTTCAGTTACTCATCAATTCCTGCCTTAAACTGCTCAATAATTGACCTTGCACACCATACACTCACAGGAGCATAGACTCTGTGCCAACAGAAATACAGCACGATCTATAGTAGTCCCACTTTCCTACAGCAGGCCCATAGCGGGGAATGTTATGACACTGCCAAGTGCTAGTCCAAGTACTTTTTAACGATCGTGAGGTTACCCGTGATAATTCCCCTCTCAGGAAAAAATCCCAGAACCCAACACCCTCTAGGTGAAAAAAATGTTTAAATCCTCTCTGAACCTCAAACTCTTCACATTAAAAGTGTGCTCCTTTGTTCTTGACCCTCTGACTAAAAGGAACAGCTGCTGTCTATCCAACCTGTCTGTGTCGCTCATAATCGTATACTTCTGAATCACGGACCCCTCAGCTTTTTCTGCTCCAAAGTAAACAACCCGAGCTTATGCAGCCTCTATCCATAGCTGATCTGCTCCATCCCAGGGAACATCCTGGTTAATCAGCTCTGCACCCTCTCAAGCACAATCACATCCTTCCTGGAATGTGGCTCCCAGAGCTACATACAGTATTCCATTTTGGCCCAACCAAAGCCCTGTATTGCTCTTATAATCTACACCCTGATGAGGAAACGTGACACCCAAGGTCCTATTCTTACCTAGTCCATTAACCTGTCCAGTCACATTCAGGGATGTGTGCAGAAGCACACTCTGAGGTTCCCAGTGCGCTGCAATTCATTGTGTCCTCCCCTGCCTGGTTCCTTCTCCCAAAGTGCATCACCTCATATTTATCAGGGTTACATTCTATCTGCCGTTGATCTGCCCATCTGACCATTCCTTCTGCATCTTCCTGTAACTTAAGGCCTTCCTCCTCACTGTGAACCACCAGCCAATCTTTATGTCAAACATACACTTACTTATCACATCTCCCCCACTCTCCACGTAGCCCCCTCCCCATTCACATCTATATTTTGTTATGAATAACACAAACAATAAGGGACACATCACTGATCCCAGGGGACACCAGGGGACACTGGTCTCCAGGCACACAAACAGCCTTCTCCCACTACCTTCTGCGTCCTGCCACGAAGGCAAATTTCGTCATAACTTGTCAAGTTATCATTCAAACTGTGAGATTTTATTTTATTTTTCAGTTTCCCAACTGGAGATTTGTCAAAGGCCTTCCTACAAAACTAAAAAATCGACCTCCTCAAACTAATTCAATCAAACCCATTGGATGTGAGTTCCTCCTGATGAAGTCATGATGATTATCCCTGATCAACCTTTGCGAATCTGATTGGAAGTCAAATTTCTCCTTCCCTATTTTCTCCAGTAGTTTCCTTAACAGTGATCTAATGCTCGCTCATTTATAGTTACCTGGTCTATCTCTCCCACCCTTACTGTGAAGTGGAATCGTATTAGCAGTTCTCCATTTCCATGGCACCTACGCTATCGTCAGATTCAAATTAAAATATTCAGTCAGGGTCTTTCCTCCCTTAACCCCAACAGCTGACTGTGATACAACTCATTCGGACATGCAGATTGGTCCAAATTTATACAGAACAAAACCATAAATCCCTGCTCATATATTACATCAATCTGTTCAAGAATGTTACAATCCATCTTTTTGAATTCTGAACCTGCATCCTCCTTCTCCCAAGTAAAATAGATGTGAAGGTCTCATGTTACAATCCATCAATGATCTCCAGCTTGACACACAGATTGCCCCTTTGGTGTCTAATAGACACTAACTGTTTGCTGATTATTCTGTTCTACTTGTCCGTGTAGAATATCGTGGGATTCTCCCTGATCTCGCCTACTTGTACTTCTCCATGTCCCTCTGTTATTCAGTCCCCGCTATGTTTCGAAGTTTCACTGCAATCACCTCTCATGTTTTGAAAATCGAGATCACTGGCTGAGTTTCCACATCAAACAGTCTTGCCATTTTAGGGATTAATCTGCATGATACCTTTTGCATTTCCTTTATAGTCAATATATTCTTTCTGAGATTGAGCCTCCGAACGATACGCAATACTCTAAGTTTAGTCTCACGAACACTCGATACAACTGGTTCACTACATCCTCTATATTCCAATTACATTCACAAGAATGTAAATCTAATTTTTACTTACCCATTTGCATATATTCTTCCGAATATATCTCGCTTTAACCTTTTTTATGAGCTTACTCTGTAAGTTCTTTAAAAAGAGCTCCTGAATCTCAAACTCCACTCTATCCATTGGTTCTTCATTGCCTAAGTCTCCAGGAATCATCTTGAAACCATTCCAAAAATGTTTGCCACTTCTGGTTTTCCTTTCATCAATACATTACCATACTCCTCAGTTATGTTTTTTCCTAATAAATATCTAGTAGCATGTTCTTTGTAATCGAGTCCAAAAGATACCCGACTGCGGATGACAAGTTAACTGGTCTGTAGTTCACCACTCTCCATTTTATCCTTTCTTAAAGTGTTGGATGACATTTATAACCTTTGCCCTATGCAGATTGGCTCAATGGCTTTCAGAAATACGTCGGAAAATCAAGTGAAAATCCGCGATGCAATCATCATGTCTACTGCTGCTTCCTCTGAAATTCTTGTATGAAGTACATCTAGTCTGTCAGATTTATAAATACTCAATCCAGCTTTCTTTTCAAAGATGACCCCAACACTGATAAGAATGATCTTAGACTTTACTTACACAAGTCCCATGGTCACTTCGTATTTCTGGAAGAATTTCTGGACATTCTTCCATGAAGATAGACACAAAGAAACTGTTTATTTTCCCTTCGATTTCTCTGTTCTCTGCAATAAATTATACTGAACGCACACCCACTGTTCCACATTTGACCTTGTTTTTATTTTTCTTTCATACATTGATAGACGCTTTTTAGCAGTCTTTATGTTTTTCTTTTGTTTGCACGCTCTTTCTCTTTTTGATTTTCTTCTCAGTTTCTTGGTCATCCTTTCCTGGGTCCTACATTTCTCTGAATCCACTGGCTTACTGCAACACTTGGCATTTTTCTAAGCTGCCTCCTTTCATCTAATAGATAGGTGAATGTGGGGTTGAAAGTGATAGTCGGAGAGGAGGGTGGACCAGATTGAGAGGGAGGAATGTGGATACAAAGGAACGTTCAAAAGGGCGGTGCTGACTTGGAAGGTTGGAGTGAGATAAAATGGGATTAGGGGAAAGGGGAAATCCATTATGATCCCCTGTGGTTGGATGGTCCCAAGGCAGAAGATGAGTTTTTTTTTCCTCCTGGCTTCTGGTGGCTCGGGTTTGGCGATGGAGCAGGCCCAAGACCCTATTGTTCTAGGCAGAGTGGGAAGGGGAGTTAAAGTGCCCAGCCACAAGGCGATGGAGTTGGTCAATGTGGCTGTCCCAGAGATGTTCTCTGAAATGATCCACAAGTTGACCTGCTGCCTCGCCAATGTAGAGAAGACTTCATTGGGTTTAATGTATGCAGTAGATGAGGCGTTCTGTCTCCCTTCATAACGAATCACTGTCAACCCCACCTTCATCTACCTATCACAATCCCAGCTACCTCCCCACTGCCGCACCCCCTTCTCATTTAGCTCTCAGCCCCCTTGGCCAATAAGCTTCATCCTGATGGAGGGTTTATGCCCGAAACATCGTTTTATCTGCTCTTAGTATGCTGCCTGACTGTGCTTTTCCAGCACCACACTCTTCGACTCTGATCTCCAGCATCTGTAGTCCCCACTTTCTCCTCACACCTTCATGGCTTGTATGACTCAGATTTATAACGGTTTCTTCAACTAAAACAAAAATTGTCGTGTACTCAAACAGCATAAAAGAAAACCAATACATTGTGGTCACTGTTCCCAAAAGGTCCTTGACAGCAAAAAGTTTTCAATTAGCTCTTCTGATCACTCAACACCAATTCCTAAATAACCTGATCTCGAGCTCCATGCTCGACAGAATGTTAATGCAAACCATCTCACTCGTGGTCACGAAATCCATTTTTCCCAGCATCAGCATTTAATTGGGTTAACACAGTTTAAATTAATTTAAAACAGTACATTATTACTGTAGTACCCACAAACGTGTATATCTCATTTCCTGTTTTATAACATGTCCATAATTTGTATTGCGGATTTCACTTAGATGTATAACTTCCATCAATGTTTGCTCCTCCTTGCTGTTTTTTACGCTCCACCTTACTAGATTCTGTGGAATCTGAGCGACGTGGGCTCTGGGGAGATTAATGGAAGAGATCATCTCGCCACATCATTTATGATCTTCTCAAACTTTAATTTCTCCAGATCTCCTGTTATGCTGGTGGAGTAGAGAAGGACAATGATTATTCAGCAATGCTCTGTATTCCCCCAGAGAGCTGAGACAGCTCTAAACTGGGTGGTAACCTTACAGCAGGCTGGTAAAGTGTTGCTGCTTCATTACAGGGTCTTAGTGAGATCACTTCTGGAATAGTGTGTACAGATTTAATCTCTTCAATGAAGAAAGGATGTTGTTATATTGGAAGTAGCTCAGAGATGGTTCCCTCAGCTGATTCCTGCAATGAAGGTGCTAACGTATAACAAAAGGATGATCAGGTTTACCCAACAGCCATTGGAGTTTATATAAATTAATGGTGATCTTATTTCAACATAGATGACAGAAGGAGTCAACAAGTGAAGCGAATTACACAGATAGTGGAGGAATCCATTCCGTTCGCCAGCCTGTTACACAGGATCAACAGGAGGATATTCAGGCCTTCGAACCTGTTACACTAAAACAGGACAAGGCTATTCATCTCCTGGAGCCTGATATACATTTACAGAAGGAGGCCAATCATCCCCTCGCGCCTATAACAGTAGGCCATGCTGCACCAGTATCCTGTCAAACAGCAACAGGATCAGTCCATTCAACCTCTTCAAGTCTGTAACATAGGACCTGGCAGAGGTCACACAGTGACTGGAGATTGTTACACTGGGATAACAGGACGCCACCAAGCCAATTGCAAGGGAATTGGATAAGGATAAAAACTATTAACGACATCTTTCATGAGAAAGGAGGAGGTAATTTAGACACGTGTCGGTTATATGGAAACAAGAGAAGACCAATCAATCCCTCGGTCACATGTCCGGGATACATGAGGAGACCGTTGAGTATTTCCACCAGTTATGAGAAGACCCATCAGTCCCTCAAAATGTTACACAGCAACGGGAAGATTCCATAATCTACCAATCCTCTAAAGCATCAACAGGACGAGGTCATTCTGGCCTTGGAGATGACAATGTGGGAACACCAGACAGACGTCAGCTCATCGATTTTTTACATCAGCAGGATGATGAGCCCATTCAGCCACACATGCCCCTTACACAGCAATTGGAGCAGATCTCTTAAAGTCTTGTGCCCATTAAACAGGAATTGAAAGAAAATGTCAAGGTTTTCGAAAGGGAAGAACTTATAATAATGTTATACATTAGGGACTAAAGTGTATCAATTAACTACTGTAATTTAAGGCAAATTGTTAGAGTCCATTGTTCAGGACATTTGCAAACTTAAACTACAATCGGTCAGAGTCAACATGGTTTTACGAAGGCGAAATCGTGTTTGAATTGTTTGCTTCAGTTATTTGAAGATGTCACAAACGAGGTGGATCGTAGAAATCTTGGAGATGGAACATATCTGGTCTTCCTGAAGGCATCGGATATGTCGCTTCTCCAAAAAGTAAGTGGTAAGATCAGACAACATGGGTTTAGGCGTAATTTATAAGCTTGGATGGAGGATTGGTTAACCAACAAAATGGAGTCAGATGGAATAAATGTGTCATCTTCTTTTTGCAACTGCAATTTGTGGGGTGCCATTGATTTGAGTACTCATGCCTCAACTATTTGCAATCGATGTTATTACTGTACTCGGTTGACGGGATATAAAATACGATGCCACATTTTCAGATGACACTAATATCGGTGGGAAATTACTTCGGAATGATGATGCAAGAGATTGAAAACTATATGGATAGGTTGGGTAAACGGGCCAACATTTGGCAAGGAAAATTAAAATGAATAAATATGGGGCTATTCAAGTTGGCCAGTATAATAGAAAGACAAATTATTATCTAAATGGAGGGAAAGTACAAAGTGCTTAGGTGCAGAGGGATCTGGGTGTCTGCTTGCATATCACAGAAAACCTGCCTGTGGGTACTGCAAGTAATGAGAAATGCAAGCATAATTTCAGTGTTTATTTATACAAGGATAGAGTGGAAAGGTAGGGAGTGTTGGTGTAGCTATGCAAGGCATTAATGAGGCTGCAACTGGAGTACAGTTTGGGTGTCCTGCAGAATGAGGTATTTCCATTGGCGACAATTCAGAAGAGCTTCATTAGATTGATTCCACATTTGACGTGCTTGTCTTATGAAGAGACATTGAGCAGTTTAGGCCTATACTCTCGAGTTTATAAGAATGAAAGGAGATCTCATTGAGGTCTGTAAAATGCTAAAAGTAATTGAAAGTGTAGATGTGGAGTGGATTTATTTTCATGTGGCACAATCTACAACAAGAGCCTAGAGTTTTAGGATGGAGAGATGGCAGGAAAGTGGAACAGAGGCCGCGTTGACATCAGCCTCATCGAGGAGTTGGATTCCTCACATATGCTCCTTGTTCTTATTCAACTCTTCGACTGTGTTGCACAGGAATGGGGAAGGACTGGGTATCATACAGGTGCAGGCACTCAGGATAAATCAGTCTCAATTAGTTAGACAGAACATAACCAGTCGGGTCACACAGTGACCAACTCTGGGTCCTCAACTATTAACAATCTATATTAAGGATCAGGAGGATGGAACAGATATGCAGATGCTGAGTTTGGTGATGTCACGGTGGTAAGCAAGAGATTAAATTATCAAGAGAGGGTGGAGAGTCTGCAAATAGATTCAGGAAGGTAAAGGCAATAGATAATAGTCTGGCAGGTGGAAATTAACATGATATAACCTGTCATTTCATTTACAGGAATAATGGAAGGCAGTATGTGACTGAAATGGACAGGGACTACAGAACTTAATGACACTGTGTACTGGGGGTTTCACTCAGACCCTTTCAGACATGGGAGGTTTTGCTCCATCACTGATCGTCTGCTCCCAGACACTGCTTGCGACCCTATTGCTGTCCGTGCACAAGGAATACTTTGATGTGGTTGATTGGTGGTGGGGTTGGTGTTTTGAAACGTGCATCAAGGGAACGGCCTTTATCCAAGATATATTCATTTCTTTCTGGGTGGAGACCCGATGACGATGGGAATGGCTGACTGATTCTGAACGAAGAGGCCGTGACTGCTGCCAGGACAGTGGGTTTTCACCAACATGATGTACTGTCCATGGGTACGCTGTAACATTAATAGAGAGAGAACTCCTTCATTTCCTCTACCTCTCCGCATTGACATGGGTACTCCGCAGATGCCATGTACACCATCGGGAATCCCACTAAACTGGATACTCCCGCCAGCTCCCTGCTGTGGGAGAACCAATGTAATTCCCATCCACCATATATATCCTCCATCACCGACAGGTGACATTGATGTTGAGATACTGGGAAATGATGGATATGTCATCTAGTCCTGCCTGGAAAGTTCTGGATCAGAGAAGCTGAATGCAACAGTGACCCTAACAGCCACTGTCAGCACCATCCACCCCCTGGTGTGAAGCTGCAGGTCGTGTTGAAGGAGGTTACACCGCTCTGTGACCAGCTCCTTGTTCGGTCAGAGCCCCTGACACTCTGCTCCTGGGTTAAGTGAAGCTTGGGAAGCTGTTCCTGGAAAACCTGAGGTGTATACAGCAGATCACTTTCCCCACAAACACTCACATTGTGGGTTCTAGCTTCCCCTATCTGCAGCCTCTGCTCAATATGGTGTTCAGATGTTGTAACTACAGTTCCCATGCTCCATCCAGAGTTGGGTCACCAAATCCTCAGGTCTCCTTGAATGTCAGAGGCAGCTCACAGCACATCCTCCAGCAAACCATCCCCAGCCCCTCCACTAAACTTTCAATTACAGGAGTCAGTCACAAACCCCTCGGCTACAAGTGTTGTGGACCAGTCCATATCCTCCCAAAATGTTTTAAGAAGGCCGTTTCAATACAAACCTTTCCTTATTTTGAATACAGATGGGAAGTTGTGCGTTCCAGATATTTTGTGACTGGTCAAACCATTCGACATTAAGCAAACAATAATCTATTAAAATGCTTTAGTTAAAATACAATCAAAGAAAAGAACACTTTGGGATGGCTTATATGTTGGAACACTTACACAAACAATAGATACTGTACCTTCTTGGTTTGCACCGCTTGCCACAAAGATATATTCAAATACAGATCCTTACAGCAGTTTTCCAATCCTGGGGGAAACATCAAAACAGAGATCTCAGAGCGAAAAGCAGCTGGGGATCATGTATTGAAACTTCCAACCCTTCTGGGATGCCCAACAGCTTCTGAATGCTGCAGCTAAAAACAAAACGAGGACACCTTGTCTGGGAGAGCTGGCCACTGCCCTTCCATTGTTCCCACCGTTTTAATAAAACCTAAAGGCTTTCTCAGTTAATTACTTAATCTGTTTTCAGAGAGCAGTTCTTCACCTCTGCTTTTAAAACATCTCTTCAAAGAAAAAGCCAAGAGAAAATAACCTTTTTACAGTGATAGTATCCTCACAACTCCATCTTTCGTAAAATAATCCATCAATATACAACGGTGGATTCATTTTAGACCTCCTGGTCTTCCTCTGTTAGTAGTTTGCAAAACATATATATATATATATATATATATATTACATTGACTCTGAGCATACAATTGTTCACAACTAGTTTCGATTTCAATCATTTTACTCCTGCCGAAGAATGCCTTTGACTTTCTTCATCCAAGTCTCCACAATGTGTCAAAACTTAGGTTTTCTCACCCGTCACCTGTATGATTTCAAATTGAATGGCAGAAATAATAAGCTCAATAAAAACAGACTGGTATTTCTCTCCCTAAACTTCTCCAAAAACTTTAAGGGGTCACGATCAGTTAAAAGATTTGGTTCATGTATGGTATTCGCAATTTAAATGGTGAAATGTTGTAACGCCAACACCAAGCTCAAAGCCCCCTTCCCCATTGTGGAATAAAGCTGTTGATGTTTCCATTGGACACTCCATCCACACGTTACATAATGGAGCACGTCTCATCTCTCCAATAGTCCTTCAAGATGACATAGCTCCCCATGTCTCAGCATAAAAGAATTATATCCTTCTGTACCTCTTAATGCTGTAACATCTTTACCTGCTACTCCTGGCCTATGCCAGTAAACCTTACTTTCACAGGGATATGTTTTAAGACAATCTCACGCATTCTCCTCAATCTCTCACAGAAACTAAACTTTGATTTCTGAACTCAATCATCATCATCAGCCATTTCAGTCTCTAATCTTGCCATTGTAACTCTCTGCTCTTCCACACGAATTCTCACGACAGCAGGAAGTGAATTGTTGAACTTCTCCAAACTAAGAATCTCTCTAACAGTGTCATAGTTTTGCTCTGTTTTTAATACCCTTACCCACCTTTCAAAATTACTTTGTTTGATCCATTCAAACTCCATGTGCGTTTAACCAGGGACCCTTTTTTAGATTCCTGAAACACTGTCTGTCAGCTCTGGCACAAGCTCATGTGCACTTCAGATGGCTTTCTTCACCACCCTATACTGGCCGGATACCTCCTCCAATAGGGATGCAAACACCTACCAGTTTTTTTGGATCAAATAAATCCACATGGTCACTGAGCACTGCATTTGCTTAGCCACTTTCTCAAATGAAATTCAAATGAAACTCATCGAATTTAGATAATGCCTGGGTGTATTTAAATAGAACCCCATTAGGCCATTGGCTACTACAGGGTTGTTCAATATCACTATCCTCCTCATCCAGCCGACCGTCTACCATCATCACCGCCTTCTATGTAAACTTTCCTCTCTAACTGCTAACATTTTAAGTTGAAGATCTCTGCTTTTCTTCTCTCATTTTCTCTCTTTCTTCTTCACTTCCTTTTCTTTTATTTCTTTCCTTTTATTGCTTTTCATCGTAATTCAAACCGTTTCAATTCCTTCTCATGTTCAAAGTGCCTCATTTGAAATTGAATTTGCGCCATTTCCAAAGAGTCTGATAGCGATTCAACAAAATGTAATTGCCGATCTATAGCTGTAATTATCTCTCATTTTCTCACAGACAAACGCAACCCCAACTCCAACTTGTCTGCCAATTCCTACAGCTTTACCTTCATTACCTTTTGTAAAACCCCCAACTTTACTTCGTCCACACCCAGAGAACTCTTAGTGACTGAAAGAATCTTTATACACAAAACTCTGTTTAAAAAAACCGAATTCAACATCCGGATCAAAAGACACTAACAACGACCTTTAAACCAAACAGCATCCCAGTCCATACTCTTCAGTGTCTGCATGAGCTTATTCTGGATTCTCCGGTTTCCTCCCACAACCCAAAGATGTGCATGTCAGGTGAATTGGCCATGCTAAATTGTTCATAGCTTTCAGGGATGTGTGGGTTAGGTGCCTTAGTCGGGGTAACTGTGTAATAATAGGGTAGAGGAATGGGTCTGGGGAGGTTACTCCTCGGAGGATTGGTGTGGATTTGTTGGGTCGAATGGACTGTTTGCACACTGTAGGGATTGTAATTCTAAACCCAATTTATTATTGATTTAGAACCAGACAAGAGTCCCTAATTTGCTATAGACCAACTAGACTGCCTCAAACTGTTTTAAGAGGGTAGCTTGGATGCCAAAAGTTCCTTATTTTAAAGGTAGATGTGAAGTGGGAGTTCCAGATATGATGTTATTAGTCAAACCACTCACCATTAAGAAAAACACAACATACCTAAGCATTCTGATGAAAATCCATACAAAATGAACAGGAATTTTGAATAATTTAACTATTAGAAATCTTAACCGAATAATGGATACAGTACTATCTACAAATGAACTGTTCCAATATACCAACATCCCATAAACACACCCCTTGGCAAAATGGAACATTCAGACATACGTTGTTGCATACAGTTCTCCAATTCAAGAGGAAACAGCATCAAGCCAGGTTTCAGAGAGAGTAGCAGCTGGGGATAAGTTACTCGGCCGTTGTTACTACCATTTATGAAAAACCCATAAAAGCGTTGTAAGTTATTTACTTGAGCCATTTTCAGTAGACAGTTTGGCCTTTAAGATCGCTTATTTTAAATAAAAGAGAAAATAATATTATTTTTAAGTGACAGCATTGTCACTCACTTTAGATGCCTGGTCCTTTCCTTAAGGGGCTTCCTGGATTGCAAGATCACCTGAGAGGGACAAATACAGGTACTTTCCAAGTTAGAAGGATGTGTCGCATAACTTCTGAAACACCCCTGTCCATGGACCATCACATGGGACACATCGGGAAGTGAACATCAGCCTGTCATACACCATTTCACTGTTTCTGAGCTTCACAATGCCAGCACTCGATACACTAGGGATTCAAAAACAAAGTCCAGGGAAAGATACAGAGGGACAGAAAGATTCACATTAAAGACAGAAACAGACAGTTAATTAACTGAAAAGATGGTGTGGAAATATAGGGAAAATGACAGGGCAGTGGGACTAACTGGAGAAGTGAGATCTTTGAGAGTAAAATTACAAGAATGAGAACATTGAATAAAGGCCTTGTCAGATCAGCTGGAATGGTTTGTTACATCAAATTCTGAATCTGCTTGACGAACACCACAAGCAACATAAACTGGGACAAGATGACAGCCCAGTCTGGAGAGCTGTGCAGAGCAGGCTCGTGTGTTGCTCAATAAACTGCACTATCTGCCCAGCATGGAGAGTATTGCAAACTTTACTACATTATGCTAACTATCCTCGCATCAGATTACGACAATGTCTACAATGGGAAGATTTGCTGTGTGTGTGTTCATCAGAGACTGAAAGAGAGTGTGTGTGCCTGATAGGCGTGGTTGAATGTGAAACTTTTTGTTTGAGAAGGAACTCACATGGAGGAAACTATGTTAAATATGAACAGCTAGCAGGCTTTTTGTTAATCAACAGAGAGAACGAGAGAAGTTTCATGGACAGATGATAAAAAGTGTTTGAAAATATCAAAATAAAATCATTGCTAGACACAACAGCAATATATATCGGCCTACACATGAATGACAGATGGATGGGAGTTTGGTGTGAGGTCGAATCAGATTTGTTTCTGCATGTTTGAAGCCAGGAGAGTCAGCAGCAGATTATTAACTTCATTAAGACGGTACTTCATAGCTCAAGGTTCAAACAGCAGATGGAATAAACCAGTGAGACATATTCTGGAATGGTGAGTATATCAAGTTCGAAATGGTCAGGGAATGGTGTCATGAATCACCTCATGGTCGAAGGGATCTCTCACACTTGTGACTTGTCTGCTTCACTCGCAGACATTTGCCAGAGATGAGATGGAAACAGAGAAAGGAAGTGGATTTTGTAACCAGAACAGTAGAGAGTGACCTCCATGATGTTAATATTTAAATAACAAAGGCAATGATACAATGAATTATAGTTCTCCGCTGAAACTGAGTAGATCAACATAGAGACCCGTGAGTAACAATGTCAGAGCAGAGAGGGAGGTAGTAATTGAATACATTAATTGATGTAGTTAGTTGTGGTCTGTAGCGTGAATATCTGGATTGAGAGTTTCAACAAGAAAATAATATTGACAAGAAATGTAGACTATATGAAAGAACAGTAATACAGTCATAACCGGTTTATCGAAAAGAAAATCTGGACAGTGACACTTACCAGGGACACCAACGATAGCCAGGAAAGGATAATAAAAATATTGAATAATGAGAAGAGCGTAATAGATCCACAATGATAATGACAACCAATCAAATGCAGAAAGATGCCAAACATATTTGGATAAACTCCTGTCTACAGTTGGAATATTCCAGTCTAATGTTCACAGATTTTGATACAGTTTTGGAACATTCCAGTCTAATGTTTTCAGATTGTGATCTCTCCTCCCCCTCCCTCTGGATCCTCCCGCTATTGTTATGGAATAATACATTGAACGGCACCCATTTCTCATAAAAAGATGGAAACCCTCCACTGGAATAATTAGAATCCATGCAGATTGGTATTAAGCATAGTCCCTGAACAAACACTGGACAAATTAGCAAAGTCTACGACAACGGATGAATGGGCACTGCACAACAATCAACAGACAGAACGGTTCCCTCCCAGTTGGAGAACACTTCAGTGGTCCAGGACATTCAACCTCCGACCTTCTGGTGACCATCCTTCAAGGCAGACTTCAGAACAGACAGCAGCGAAAAGTGGCCGAGCAGAGGCTGATAACTAATTTCAGTACTCATAGGGAGGGTCTCAACCGGGACCTTGGGTTCATGTCACATTACAGGAGACCACCATTGCACTATACACAAACACACACACACACACGCACGCACACAGGCTCTCCGATACACACACATACATACGGACACACATGTACACAGACGCGCACACAGACACTCACACACACTCTTACAGGCACGACACTCACTTGCAGCTCTGATCTCCAGCATCTGCAGTCCTGACTTTCTCCTCGAAGATTTTAACCTACTGCGAATCATCTTACAAGGATGCCTTCCTTGAAGAAGCTCTCTTCCTCCCTCTACAAGGATTTCAGTGAGTCATTCCTGAAGAAGGGCTTATGCCCAAAACATCGATTCTCCTGTTCCTTGGATGCTGCCTGACCTGCTGCGCTTTTCCAGCAACATATCTTCAGCGCAGACACCACAATCACACAGGCATCCGCTCAGAGACGAAGACCACTCTACACTCATGCACACACATATACACTTCTCTCACTGATATTCAAAAACCCCCCACCCCAGACACACACACACTCCCACACTCACACATGCTCCCCCTCACAGACGTAAGACACTCTACATCACTATACACACATCTACACTCCCTCTTACACTCACAACCCCAAACCAGACACACAAACACACACACACAAACAGACAAAGACCTACATGCACACATATATTTTGTGAGGTGAATTTGTACTTGCAGAGTTGCATTGTACTTCGCTCAAAAACTGCATGAATTCATGTAAAACTCTGTTATCTAACATTTCGATTGGAATCAATCGAAACATCATGGTAAAGACAGAGAACACAGGGGGCTAACACCTTCAACATATTGTCTAGCTAACACTCATTGTTACAGCTAACCTGAGAATGCAACTTTAAAAGAAAAAGATTTTGTGATTTACACATGAAATAAATGAAACTATCATGGTATTCGAACAGATGAAAGACTCAACAGACAATCAAGGTATTTTTCAATGGATAATTTCAGTTACATCAGACTGTAAATTTTTGCTATAAATTCTGTGCTTTAGAAGTGTGTCCTCTACTATCACCTGATGAAGGAGCGGCACTCCGAACGCTAGTGTGCTTCCAATTAAACCTGTTAGACTATAACCTGGTGTTGTGTGATTTTTAACTTTTTACACTCCAGTCCAACACCGGCATCTCCAAATCATAACTGAGCAAACAAGCTCAATTCACTAGTTTCACACATCACTTTTCATATCATTATAAAAAAGAACATTTACTGGGTTGAGATGGAATGGTTGAGGGATGGACTAAAAATCTTTAAATCTTTTACATCTTTTTTTAAACTTGTATATGAGGATATTAACAGGACACTATAGGGGTCTATATATGTTCCACTCTGTTTATGAAAGGAGGCAGTTATAAAATAACAGATCGGTTGCATAAAAAATAAAGTCGGGGGGGGGGGGGGGGGGGGCAGGTTTCTAGATGCCATAAGCCAAAGTACGATCATTATCGACCAGCGTGAGGCTACTCCTGGTTGTAATGCCCTGTTGTGAAATCCTTTCATAACCTTGAGACAGAGCATTGAGACTGCTGCTCAGCAACAGGCCGAAGCAATTCTGTCCCTATGGGCCTCTTACAGAGAGATAAGAGAAGGCCTTTCAGCCCACATTAGCCTGTTGTTACTTGAAAAGGTGAAAATCTAGAATATTGGCACATTTTGCCAACAGAATCATTCAAAACAAAGAGATGTGTCGCTGCAGCTGTATGAGGTGTTGCTGAGAGGACACCTGGAGTACATTGTCCTGTTTGTGTTTCTGTAACTGAAAAGGGATGGAAATCCATCAGACACGGTTTAACAGCTGCTCCTAATCTATGGGTTGCTGTGTATTTTAATGTCTCGGGTCTGTTACACTGGGACAGGAGGAGGACATTCAGCCTCTCGAGCCTGTTACGGAAGGGCAGGAAGTGTTTATTTAATTTCCAAGTCTATTACGCATAAATGTTAATTTTAAATTATTTTTGGAATAGGAAAGACCTGATGTAAACATTAAAGTTCTAACTTTGAACAAGGCCAATTTGAAAGTTTTTGGTAAAAACTCTCACAGCTACCTGGATTACACTTCTTCCCAACCTTCCTCCTGCAAAATATTATGCCGCATTCCCAATTCCTCTGCCTCCGCGTTATCTGCTCCCAGGAGGACCAGTTCCGCCACAGAACACACCAGATGGCCCCGTCCTTCAGAGACTGCAATTTCCCTTCCCACGTGGTTCAAGATGTCCTCCGACGCATCTCGTCCACATCCCGCACTACCGCCCCCAGACTCCACCCCTCCAATCGTAACAAGGACAGAACGCCCCTTGTGTTAACCTCCACCCGACCAACCTTCGCATAAACCAAATCAACCGCCTGACATATCCACCACCTCCAAACGGACCGCACCACCAGGGATATATTTCCCTCCCCACTCCTTTCCACCTTCCGCAGAGACCTTTCCCTCCGTGACTACCTGGTCAGGTCCACGCCCCCCCCGCCCCCAACAACCCACCCTTCCGTCCTGGCACCTTCCCCTGCTACCACAGGAATTGCAAAACCTGCGCCCACACCTCCTCCCTCACCTCCATCCAAGGCCCTAAAGAAGCCTTCCACATCCATCAAAGGTTTACCTGCACATCCACCAATATCATTTACTGTATCTGCTGCTCCCACTGCAGTGTCCTCCACATTGGGGATACTGGACGCCTCCTAGCAGAGCGCTTTCGGGAACATCTCTGGGACACACGCACTAATCAATCACACCGCCTTGTGGCCCAACATTTCAACTCCCCCTCCCACTCAGCCGAGGACATGGATGTCCTGGGCCTCCTTCACCGCTGCTCCCACACCACCCGTCACCTGGAGGAAAAACGCCTCATCTTCCACCTCGAAACACTTCAACCCCAGGGCATCAATGTGGACTTCACCAGTTTCCTCATTTCCCCTTCCCCGCCTCACCCCTGTTCCAAACTTCCAGCTCAGCACTGTCCCCAAACTTGTCCTGCCTGCCTATCTTCTTTTCCACCTATCCACTCCACCCTCCTCACTGACCTATCACCTTCATCCCACCCCCATCCACCCATTGCACTCTTTGCTACTTTCTCCCCACACCCGCCCTCCTCTCATTTATCTCTCCACCCGTCAGGCTCTCTGCTTGTATTCATGATGATGGGCTTTTGCCCGAAACATCGAATTTACTGCTCCTCAGATGCTATCTGAACTGCTGTGATTTTCCAGCATCACTCTACTCCTGTCGGCCTGGCACTCCAACTACAACGCCATAAACAAACACATAGAACTAGATGCCATCTATCAATCCCTCAGAAAACGAGCAGGGAATGACATCACCACAAAACCCAGGAACCCATCCAGGAAAAAATATAAATAGAAAGCAGAAGACAAAGCTTCGCTTCACTTGGAGGTCGCCATTGATGATGTTACCTAGACAGGTAATGAAACGTCTGGATATCAAACCGACATCTCAGCGAGCAAACCTGCACCCTAAACCACTCTACTCAAAAATCTAGTTTCCAGCATCTGCAGTCATTGTTTTTACCTATCCAATTATGATAGTATTATGCGATTGGAATACCCTATTCACTGGTAAAAGGATGGTTAGAAACAGAGAGTTCAGAGCCAACGTGTTCCTATTTAGTAAGAGGGGCAAGGCTGGTGGGTGCAGTGAGTGCTGGATGGCTAGATATATTGATGCTCTGATTAAGGTAAGGAAGGAGACATCTGTCAGGTAAACAGAGCTGAGATCAAGTGAATTCCCAGAGGAGTATAAGGGCAGTAAGTGCATAGTCAACGGGGATGTCGGGCCAGAAAAATGTGGACATGAGATGGCGTTAGAAATAGGGATACCGCAGCATTGAAGAAATTCTACAAATCCTTTAATGGCAAAAGATTAACAAAGGAGAGAATTGGGCTCCTTAAAGATCAGTAAGGCTACCTATGTGTGGAATCACAGCAGATGGGAGTGATACGAAACAAGTATTTCTCCTCAGTATTTAAGGTGGAGGAGGTTACAAGAACGAGAGAGTGAAGAAATATATAGTGATGTCTTGAAAAGTATCTATATTACAAGGAGATGTTGGATATTTTAAAACATATAAAGGTAAGCAAATCCCCGGGATTTGATCTTTTGCATCTCAGACGTTTGTGGGAAGCTAGGAAAAAGAGATTTCTCAGCATTTTGCTGATATATCTGTACCATTGCTTTCCACAGGTGAAGTGGCAAAAGATTGGACGGCTGCTAACATAGTGTCATTATTTAAGAAAGTAAGGAAAATCCAGGTAACTATAGATCGGGGAGCCTGACGTCAATGGAGAGTAAATTGTTGGAGTGGATTTTGAGGGAAAGGATATGTATGCATTTGGAAAGACAAGGACTGAAGGGGGCTTTGTACATTGGAGATCACGTTTCACTAACTCAGTGTAATTTTTTGAGGAAGTAATGAAGATGATTGATGAAGGCAGGAGAGTGGATGTTGTCTTTATGTAATTCAGAAAGAAAACCATAATGTTCTACATGGTAGACTGGTTAACAAGGTTAGACTACCTGGGATCCAGGGAGAACTCGCCATTTAGATCCAAAATGTTCTTGAATATTGGAGACAGGGCGTGACAGTGGACATTTGTTCATTAAACTTGGAGACCTGTTACTAATAGCGTGCCGCAAAGATCAAGAGTGGGTCCACTGCCTTTTGTCACTTATACAAATCATTTATATTTTAGTATATGAAGTACGGTCAGTAAGTTTGTAGATAATAACAAATTTGGTGGTGTAGTCGACAGTCAAGAATGACCTCTCAGACTATAATAGGGCATTGTTTAGGTGAACTGAGAAGTGGCGGATGGAGTTTACTTTAGATAAATGTGAGGTGTTGCATTTTGGCAAGACAAATCAGGGCAAGATATGTAGGTAGGGTTATGTTGAAAGTTGCCAATCAAAGAGAACTCAATTGAAATTATCGAATCCCTACAGTGAGGAAACAGGCTTTTCGGCCCATCGAGGCCACACCGTCCCTCTAAACAGTATCCCACTGGACAAGCCCCTACGCAATCCCTCTGAGCCTACATTTCCCATGGCTAATCCACCTCGCCTACACATCCCTGGGTACAGTGCGCAATTTAGCATGGCCAATCTACCCTTATCTGTATATCTTTATACTGTGGGAGGAAAACATAACATTCAGAGGAAACTCACGCAGACACGGGGAGAATGTGCAAACTCCACACAGCCAGTCATTCAAGGATGGAATTAAACCCCGATCGCTGCCCTGTGAGGCACCTTGTGGTGCAGGTTCTCCGTTCCTTGAAAGTGCTGTCACAGGTAGACAGCGCAGTGAAGAAGGCACTTAGTGATCTTCCCTTTATTGGTGCGTGCTTTGAGTCTAAACATTTTCACGACGTGTTGCACCTGTACAGGACATTGGTTTGGCTACTTTTGTAATACTGCCTTTAATCCTGTTCACCCTGCTGTCGGAAAGATGTTGTCAAACTTGAAAAGGTGCAGAAGTGATTTAAAAGAATGTTGCAGGTGTTGGAAGGTTAGAGTTACAGGCTGTGACTATTTTCAAGCGTTGAGGCTAAGGAGTGACCTTAAAGAGGTTTATAAAATCATGAGGTTCATAGATAAGGCAAACAGTCAATGTCTTTTCCCCAGGATTGGCGAGCCCAAAGTTAGACGACAAAGGTTTAAGGTGAGAGGGGAAAGATTTAAATAGGGACATTTTCACACAGAGACTGCTGTGTGTATGGATTGAACAGGCAAAAGAGGTGGTGGAGGCAGGTGCAGTTACACTATTTAAAAGGCATTTGGATGGGTACGTGCATGGGAAGTATTTACAGGGAGATGGGCCAAGTGCTGGCAAAGGGGACGAAGTTTATTTAGGAGATTTGGTCGGCATAGACGGCCGGAATGAAGGGTCTCTTTCCATGCTGTATATCTCTGAGACTCTATTGCCTCTTGATTGTATAACACCGGAACAGGAGGAGGCTATTCAGCTTCTGAATTCTGCCAGTCGTTCAGATTTTGATGTTATTTTATAGATGCAGGAGAAAGGCTTTTAGTCAAGAAAAGCCGTAAAGCACGTGAAGAGGCCATTCCGGCCCTCACCTATATTCCACAGGAGCAGTAGGTGAGTACAGAGATATTGGAGCCTATTACACAAGAACAGGAGGCGGACATGAATTTTCTCAAAGTTGGGATAAGGAGGCAGTCATTCGACTGCTCGAGATTGGGACACAGGAACAGGAGGTAATCATTCAACTGCTTGAGACTGGGACACAGGCACAGGAGATAGTCATTAAAATGCTTAATACTGGGAGACAGGGACAGGAGGTAGTCATTCAACTGCTTGAGACTAGGACACAGGCACAGGAGATAGTCATTCAACTGCTTGAGTCTGGGACACAGGGACAGGAGTCTGTCATTCAACTGTTCGAGACTGGAACACAGGAACAGGAGAGAGTCACTCAACTGTTCGAAATTGAGCCACAGGGAAATCTGCAAGAGAGTGAGCACCCAGGACCTGTTGCACAGGAACAGGAGGAGGTGACTCACTCCCCACCAGTATGGGACACTGGGAGAAAAGGGGAGTTTGCATTCGTGGTCAATTCAATCCTGCCCCACCATTCACTAAGACCACGGCTGATCTGATTGTGATTCCCTCATTCCATTTTACGGACACTGTCCTCTATGCAGCCTCTGCCCCATTTGTTGGTCATGTTGCAGACCCAGATGCTGGAACAACAGTCACCATGACTCATCCAAGGGTCGGGTCTAAATATGAATCAGGATTTGAAGGGTCAAATCACAAGAATGAAAACACAAAATGAAGACATTGCCAGATATTTGGTTCTCTCACATTCGCAATCAAACTCACATAACCAGCCCATCCATTATAAACTCAATATGGAGCACTGTGTATATCCGGTCCAGAGTGGAACTCTGTGCAGTCCGCACCAATGCTTGATCTATAATCCTGGGCTAAATGTCCAGTGGGGAACTGTGCAGTCCGCAGTGGTTCATTCATATATAAACCCAGGCTGTTGCATTGTTCGGTAACACTGTGTTAGATCACTGCCCAGTGTGGGGAAACTTGTAGCCAATGCTGAAAGTGACAGCATGTAAAGCTCCAATCCATTTACACCTCCATATCTCCACTGTGCCTTGACAACGGGTGCTACGAATGTGAAAATCACTGCGAGGGAGAGACATAATTGGAAACAGTTCAAGTACCAGTAGTTCTGATTAAGGCGAGTATCAATGAGATAATGACTGAGATAATATCCGATGAGTTTTTGTGAATGGTGCAAGGAAGTAAGAGGGGGATAGTGATGTGATAGTGGTTGCACTATAAGCCTCCAAATAATCAATGGGAATTGGAGGAATAAATATGCAGGGAGACTGATGAGAGTAGCAAGAGCAATAGGGTTGTTATAATAGGTGATTTAAATTTTCCTAACATAGACTGGGACATCCAGTTGGTAAGAATTTCGATGGAACGTAATTTGTTAAGTGTGTTCTGGAAAGCTTCCACAAGCAGCATGGAGAAGGTCCTACGCTGGAAGGGACAAACTCGACCTACTGTTGGGAAATAGGGAAGGATAGATGACAGAGGTAACGTGGGGGAGCATTTTGGGAAAAGTGAGTAGCGTTGTATTATTATTTAAATAGTTATGGGAGGAACAAAGTTGGTCCACGGACTAAAGTTGTAAATTGGGACAAGGCGTATTTTGTTGGAATTAGACAGGGACATGCAGGGGTTGAGAGGAGTAGTTTGTTTCCAGGTAAAAGGATCCCGGGCAAGAGGGAGGGCTTTCAAAGTGAGATAGCTCGAGTACAAGGTTTATATGTTTCTGTGAGGGTAAAGGAAAAGTGAGCCTGGAAGAAAAAAACCCTGGATGACAAGAGATATTGAGGCTCTGACCAGCAAAAAGAAAGCGTGGCTCAGGTACGCAGCTGGAATACAGAAGTTTACTGAAGAAGGAAATCAGGAAGGCGAAAAGGGAGTATGAGATAGCCTTGGCTGAGAAGATTGGGAGTGCGTGCTATAACAGATATACCGTGAGAAGATTAAGGTGAATCCAAATTCAGTATAGTAAAGAAAAAGAACAACTAGAGAGAGAATAGGATGCCTTAAAATACAAAATAGGCATGCATGTGTAAAACCTCAAGAGATGTGATATCTGGGTACAGTTCATATCACAGTCGAGGTGCTGTTGGACATATTAGAATGCATAAAGTCAGATAATTCTCTTGGTCCTGACCAGATATATCGAAGAGCACTGCACGAGGTGAGAGAAGACAGTTCAGGGGCCAAGGACCCAGAAGACTGGGCAGTAGTAAATGTTGTGCCCTTATTCAGAAGGGCTGCAAAAAAAAAGCCTGGGAAATATAGACCAGTAAGCTATTTTCGGTAAACCACTTGAGAATGTTCTGAGATATAAGATATGCATGCACTTGGAAAGACAGAGTTTGACTTGGAGCAGTCAGCATAGTTTTGTGCCTGGCAGATCATGCCTTACAAATTTTGTTCGAGTTTTTTGAAGAAGTGACAAGGAACGTTGTCGAGGGCAGGGCGGTGGACATCGTCTATACTGATTTCAGTACGGCCTTTGATAAGATTCCACATGGAAGGCCGCTCCAGAAGTTTAGATCGCATGGACATCAAGGTAAACTGGCAAATTGGATACACAATTGGCTTGACGTTCTGAAGCAAATGGCTATGGTGGAGGTATGCTTGTCAGACTGGAGGCCTGTGACAAGTGAACTGCCTCAGGGGTCGGTATTGGGCCCATTGTTTTTTTTAATCTATATCAATGATTTGGACCAGAGTTCACAATGCAAGGTTAGTAAGTTTGCAGCTGACACTTAAATAGGAGGCATCTTTTACAGTGAGGAACATTATCAGAAATTGCAGCAGTACCTTGACTAGCTGGGGAATTAGACTGAGAATTAGCAAATTGAGTTTAATATAGATAAGTGTGACGTCTTGCATTTTGGAAAGTCAAATCCAGGTAGGATTTTAATGATGAATGAGAGGGTCTTAAGGAGTTTAGTGGAACAAAAGGACGTTGGAGATCAGGTTCACGGTTGTCTGAAATTTGAGTCACAGATACACAGGACAGTGAAGAAGGCTGTTGGCACACTGACCTTCATCAGGGCATTGAGTATAGAAGTTGGGACGTTATGTTGCAGTTGTGCCAGATGTTGGTTATGCCTGCAGTTGAAGTATTGCGCTCAGTTTTGTTCACCTCATCTTGCCCTAGAAAGGATATTATTGAACTAGAAAGAATGTAGAAGAAATTTACAAAGGTGTTTCCTCGGCTAAAGGGTCTGAATTATAGGGAGATTTTGGACAGTTTAGAACTTTTTGTTTACAGAGTAGAAAACTGAGGGGGTTCTTATAGTAGTGTAACTCTTATAAAATCATGAGTGACATGTAAAGGGGTAAATATTTCAAATTTCTTTTTGCAAGGTTGGGGAATCAAGGACAAGAGGACATTTGTTAATGTTTGGAGAGGAAAAAAATATAAAAGAGCTTGAGGCCAACTTTTTTACACAGAGTGTGGTAGTCATATTGACTGAGCTGCCAGTGGAAGTGGTTGGGGTGGGTACAATAACAACATTGAAAAGGAATTTCGACAATTCCACAGATAGGAAAGGATTAGAGGGATACAGAGCAAGGGCAGCGAAATCGGGTGAGTGTGGATGTACATTTTGGTCAGCATGGACCAACTGGGCAGAAGGGCCTGTTTCCATGCAGTAGAACCGTATGACTGGAAAACCGTGTGTTTTAGGATAGAGACAGAGAGAGAGAGACTGAGAAAAAAATGTCATGGAAGTACATGGTCACAGGTTTCAGAATGCTGAAATGAAGACATTTTGATAGTATCATGCAACATGGGTCAGTATTATGAAGAATTATGAGTGAATGGAATATTGCTCTGAGTTCACGGGATGGGGAGTTCTGAATGACCATTTGTTCAGCAGCTTTGTAACTGGGAGTGATGACAGCAGAGTCTTCACCTCATTGAGCTGCATAAAACAGTAATTTGTCTCAGTTTCATTTTCATTGAGTGTGACAGAGGGATTGTCTGTAATAAGCTGAGCTAGTTTCCTGTTGATATCTTATCGTACTCACCTCATTAACTACCCATCCCACTACACCCAACTCTCATTGAATGCCAGCCCGATTCTCCCATCCATCGTGATTGGTGGTACTCTCAGTCGCCTGGATATCCCTAGATATTCCGTGTTCTCTGGCACTGGTGCCATCTTTAAAAGACCAAGAGGCACACAGCTGAGGTTTCTCTGTTTGGAGCTGCACTGTACAGTTTACTCAAAGCATGACAGGTAAGGGCCAATTACAGTACAGTTTGTTGATGGAGCATGGTGTGCGTAGTGGATGAGCTAGTACAGAGGGGGACCATTCCCTTCCCAGAGGGGGCCATACCACTAGACCCACCGAGCATGATCTGAACTCACCACCCAGCTCAGTGTAATATCTAAGGTCTGAAAAAATTTCCAGCAATACAGGACAAGCATCAATAACCTTCTCTGCTCTGTCAGGATAAGGGACACCATATTCTCTCTGCTGCCTCACACTCACGGTATATCTGTTATAGCACGTACACCCAATCAAGGCTCATGCTCCAACATTCCCACTGTGGCATGCAGCAGCTCCGCGCTCTCCCTCCCTGTCTCTCTCGCCTTTGGAATACCCCACACAGTTAGAGAATATTCCGTAGAATATCAAAAATGGAATGTTCCAGATAACTTTCCAAATAATGGCCAGTTTCAGGAAAATAGCAGTGCCCCAGTGTGTAACACATAAGAAGAAAGAGTAGAGATGCACGCTTTCCATATCACACACTTTTCAAGCCCTGTTGAGGCCAATCAGCCCTTCAAACGTGCTCTAGCATTGATAATGTCCCGGCTGATCTAATGGTTGTCTCAGCTCAATGTTTCAGGAACTTTCAGTCATTCAACCCCCCAAGTTCCTGTCACTGTCCAGACGGCACTCAGGCACTTTTACCTCAGTTTTCTTAAAGTGCCTGTTTGAGGGCATTTCCCATGGAATGCACTCTCCTCACAGTATATTCCATTATCTATATACTCTCATGCAACATTCAGCATGCTTTACACAAACCAAACAAAAACCTACACTTATTTTATGGTTATGGATATCCACTCACACTTAGCCATTTCACTTCACTCACCTTAATGATATTAAATCAAAGATAGTTTCTAAACACATCTTGTTATAAAATACAATTTCGAGCAGAGAACGTTTTTACCCCCAACATTATCTTGACCGTTATCTGAATTGTATCACTTTCCTTGTTATGAAGGCTTCTCTTGCCCTTTGTCTGTGACTGTTTCTGTCTGTAACAGTTACACAGTCTCCCACTCAGTTGGCGAGATGGCTGGTTTGTGATGCAGAGGGATGCCAGCAGCACAGGTTCAGTTCCTGAGTGATAGAGATTACTATGAAGGGGACGCTCTCTCAACGTCACCCCAACACCCGAGGTGTGGTGATCTTCAGGATAAACCACCATGAATGGTCTCTCTATTCCATCAATGTTAGCATTTTAATACTTTTAAAAATATCTTTATTGAAAAGGAGATTTTTAATATTATAATAAAGCAATAACAACACAGCTCAAACAACTGATCAAAATTACACCCATGTGCATGTACATACAAAACAAGTTAAAAACACTAAACGGACAGAAGAAAAACAAAAATAAGCAATAAATAATGAATAAATAATGCAGCTCAGCGTAACAAAATGATAGCTCTCACTTTTCAAGAGCATTAACTGATATACATTTTTATGTTCATTATTCATCCTCTTTGGATATAAAATTCATTAGATAATATTGTCATGGCTATATAATAGCCCTTCTGATAGTGGAAGATAAGCCTGTATCACGGAATCCAAAAAGGTTTGCCATATCTTATATAAATCTCAGTTTTTGGTGCACCATGCTGGTGAGAAAGGCCAAAGGGATATTCTCCCTGATGAGCTTACGACACCCCAACAGGCACTGGCGGGTTTTAGACATCCAACACAACAGAATGCTTTTCCTCGCACAGAAAGTAAGGATATTTTTTCCCATGTGCATCTGTGTAAAGTACCATGGACAGGCCCAGGAAAAGCGAAACCAGGTTCATCTCCAATTCAGTCCCCTAGACCCACTCTATCACATCTGACACAGTTTTCCAATATATATGAAGCCTGCAGCAGGATCACAAGCAATGAGTAAGAGTGCCTGTAGTCATTCTGCATTTAAGACATGCTGAAGATAATGCCACTTTGCATTTTATGAGGTCATCTGGGGTAAGATAGACTCTATGAAGAATTTTCAACTGCATGGAAAGGGTCCTATTCCAGATCAAAATCCTTCGAACATTTTCCCAAAATCCTCCCATGTCTCCGAAGTTTTCTGAACCCCCAACTCTCTCTCGCAGACATCACAAAGCTGCACAGTCTCGTCTGAGGGACACTCTCCAACTTATGATAAAGGGTACTGACAGAGAGTGCATTCTAAGCAATAAGCACCCTCTTCTCTCTATCAGATCTGTCGAGCCTGGTAAAAGTGTGTTTCTTTTAAAATCAAATCTCTGATCTGGATAAAATACAGAAGAGGTCTCTACTAGGTAGTCAATACGTACAAGTTATTTGATCAAATGACATCATTGTTTCTCCCTGAAATAACACGTGGTGGTTCAGTGGTGAGCATTGCTGCCTCACAGCACCAGGGTCTCGGCTTTTGTTCTGGCCTTGGGTGACCGGCTGTGTGGAGTTAACATTCTCACCGTGTCTGTGTGGGTTTCCTCCCACAGTACAAAGATGTGCATGTTAGACGAATTGGTCATTGATAAATCACCCATAGTGTTCAGAGATGTGAAGGTTTGGGCATTAGTCAGGGTAGATATAGGATGGTAGGGGAATGGGTCTGGGTGTGTTACTCTTCAGAAGGTCGAAGTGGACTTGCTGGGCCCAAGGGCTTGTATCCACACTGTAGGGATTCTACTAAGTCTAAATCACTCAAGCAAGGCACACCCGTTGCTGCCCACAATTTAAACTTGGAATACATTATCCCTGGATGACAACCCGGTATACCAATTACAGGGGTAAGAAGCATGATTTTGGCTGTATTGCCCTCGATCTGACGCATTGTCATTCATGCTTTAACAGTATTAATAACTATTGGGTTATGACAATACTCCATAAATGTTGTCATTTTTTCTAAGAACAACAAGGATTCACTTTGTCTGAGAGATTTCAATATCTAACCGGATTGACGCCGAGTCCTCAGCGGCTCAAGCACTAATGTAGGATAAAAAGAGCTTAATTGATAGCTTTTAATCTGGGAGATCTACTCTCCACAATCTGTGAGGTAGTTGCAATTTGCTTAGCTTGATAAAGAGTTGCTTATGCTGCCAAATAAAATAGCTAAACTAGCCATTATGTCTCCTAAATACCTATGTGGGAAACATCAAAGGAAGCATTCACACGGGGTACAACAAATGGGGGAGGATATTCATTTAATAAGAGCTATCCGACCTAGCCAGGGTATTGGAAGTGCCTCCCATCTTTGAAGGGCTTGTTTAATTTTGTTATACACATGGACATACTTCACCTTAAATAAATTATCAAAGGCGGATGTAATGAATATACCGAAATAGATAAACCCGCTCCTCGCCCTTGATACAGAACCCCCGCCCCCTGTGATCATTTAAAAGGAAACCAGGATTTGCCGAAAAGATCATGAGGTATTTCGCTAAGGCCTCCTATAGGCATGGCCTCGAATGTTGTAAAATTAATCTTATAGCCCGAAAAGGCAACAAGCGAATTAATACATTGCATCATGTGAGCTGCGGAAATTGTGCGATTTGACAAAAACATAAGACCCTCCCCTGTATCCAACATAATCTTATGTGGCATCTATCCCACTTCTGGGGCAGGTATGTTGGGGTAATATTCCAAAATGTTGCCACCGAATCTAAGATTGTTGCAGGGATGGGGAGGAGATCAACCCTCATATACCATTTCTACGGGTTAAAGAAGAAAATAAAATTCCTACTTGTGAGGTAGATCTGCCTCCAGACATCCACCAGCTCTAGTTCTGGACACAAATCCATTAATTGCTTACATTATAACAGGGGTATTGGGGGACGTTTGAACATTCTGTCCATCGTGAGGTCCGTAAGACAGTTGAAATCTCTTTCTACAATAATGTGCCAAGATGCAAGATTTCGGGCTATAAGATAAATTTTACAACGTTCGAGGCCATGCCTATGGGAGGCCTTAGCGAAATACCTGATGTTGACGGCAAATCCTGGTTTCCTTTTAAATGATCACAGGGGGCGGGGGTTCTGTATTAAGGGCGGGGGGCGGGTTTCTCTATTTCGCTATATTCATTACATCCGCCTTTGATAACTTATTTAAGGTGAACTATGTCCATGTGTTTAACAAAATTAAACAAGCCCTTCAAAGATGGGAGGCACTTCTAATATCCTGGCTAGCTCTTATTATATGATTGTTCTTCTCCATTTGTTGTAATTTGGCAAATGCAATTACCAGGATTTTAAGAGATTGCGCTAGGGGGCAATAAACATTCAAAATACTGTATTATTTCCCATAATTCAAGGCTTTAGGGATTATGTTCCTCCCGTGAGTATCTAATACAATCTAATAATTTAAGTGGAAGATTCCTCCTGTCCAGTATGGCTTCGCCCCTAGTATTAAAACACAAGAAATAAACCCAATCAAACCCGCCCTGCTGTAACGTCAAATCATCCTTGTCATCAAGGTGCATCTGAAATAGGACAACATTCACCCTCTTCTTTTTAAGACTAGAAAATATATTTTTCCTCTTGACTGGCAGATGGTACCCCTTAATATTCCAGGTACATCATTTAAGCACATCATTATCCATAACACACTGAAGCAACCTTTGAACTCTCGAGTTTCACATCGAACTACACATCGCTGATCATGAATGAAAAAAGACCCATAGAGCCTAAAAACGGTACAAAATAAATCTACTACACATAACCAGCTTTCCAAACTTTCCAAAGCTAAACACATAAAAAAACCAAAGAACGAAACAAAGACCAAAGTGCCAATGACACTTGATAGGGTAATTTACCACCACACCACCCCTGTCCACTGGGGCCACTTACATATCACAAAATATTATCTTCTGCCCGTTACCAATATGGCATCCAGGGCAATTAACAACAAAAATCCGACTTGAACTGACGGTGGGCACTTCGCAAAGAAAGAGAAAATGAGTAGTAATATTAATGAAGAAGTTAAAATTGAGCACTCTACCCATCCCCGACTATAATCAAATACTGGTTACTACCAGAAAATTCCAAGAAAATTTCTTTAAGAGAGAAACATGATTATCTAAACATGCAGCTTACTTTAAAATATACACAAAGTTTTCGCTTTCTCTGGAGAGTCAGACGAGTTCACGGATCCGTTCAAAGCAATACGGAGCACCGCCTGGAACCGGAAGGAATACTGAATATTGAATTCCCTTACTCTTCTCTTGATATCATCAAAAGATTTTCTTTGTTGAAGAACCGCTGTTGAAATGTCCTGAAAGATCGTAATCCTGGAGCTGTCGTGAATTAAAGCCATCAGATCTTTCCCCTGGGTTCTGGAAGTTTCCATCAGTCTTTGTTTGTCCCCATAACGATGTAATCGCTCAAGGGCAAGGCGAGGGCGCTGGCCTGAGGCTGACGTCCGCGCCAGAACCCGATGAACTGTGTCACTCTTCACTCGCCCCTCTTCAGCTTCGAAGTGAAGGAATCGCTGCAGCCAGTTCTCGAAAATACTCACTGGTTGACCACCTGCCGTCTGGTCCTGCAGACTGACAATGTGAACATTTTTCATCCTGCCCCTGTTCTCAATGTGATCTTGTTCAGTTAAGGTGCAGACCTGTTTTTCTAGTGCGAGCGTCCGCTCCTTAGTGAAATCAGTTGTGGTCTCTGCCACTGCAGTTCGGTGTTCAAACTCATCCGTTCTGTTTCCAAGGCTTTAAAGTCATGTTTTTGGAGCACGGCTGAGAACAGCTCTAGCCTACTGCTGAACTTTTCTTCAATCATGGCTTCAATCATTTCATATAACTTGGTGAATTCAGTGACCAAGGCCTGGTGACTAACTGGGTCCATGGAACGAGCAGAGTGGGTTGCAGTTACAGCCTCAGGCATTTTCTATACTTCTGACGGGTGCACCGTGTGTTGGGACTTACTCGATCCTTCCCCAAATTTGTCATTTCCACTTGATAAAACAGGATTAGTAAAGATTCTATCGCTCTTTTAGTATTGAATTTCAAATGAATGGCTGGGATGGAGTGAGTGAGAGCACCACTTTGCCTGTGCTATGATGCAGACCCCAGGAAAACAGACCTTCTGCATCGTGGCCATCTTTGATTCCCCCTTAACATTTTATCAATATTACCATTTTGTTTTGCATTATATTAATGGATGTTCTGGAGCTGTGTCATTTGGTACCTTTGTCTACATTTTCCCCCACACTGCACATTCCTGCCTGTCCCCAATAATCCTCGACTCCGTTGTTATTTATGAAACATCTGTCTGTGCCTCAAAAATATTCAATATCCCTGCCTCCAATGCTCTGTGGGGAAGAGAGTTACAAAGACCTACAATGCTGAGGAAATAAAACTAAGCCTCAAGACCTGAGTTTGCGATTAGTTTTTCTTTGTCTCCTTTTCTGAGAAAGGATATAATTACATTGGAAACCGTTTGAAGATGTTTCACTTCACATATTCCAGGGATGACGGCCTTATATTATAGAGGCTTTAACAGGTTATTCATGGCATGAGAGGTGGTCTTATTGAAACATACAAGACCTAGAGGAGAGTGGATCAGATAGATACGCACTGAGTATTGTTCAAATTTCTTGTCATTTTTATAGAATCTCTACAGTGTAGAAGCAGGATATCCATTCCATCAAGTCCACACTGACCCTCCGAACAGCATTCCCCAGGACCTGCCCACCTTTTCCTATCCACGTAACCCTGCATTCCCATGACTAATCTACCCAACCTACACATCCCTTGGCACCATGGGCAATTTTTCTAGCATGGCCAATCCACTCTAAGATGTATATCTTTGGATTGTGGGAGGAAATTGGAGCATTGTGAGGAGACCCACACAGATACCTGCATAGAGAATGCCCAAACTCCACACAGAGTGTCGCCCGAGGTTGGAATTGAACGCAGCTCCTTGGTAATGGGAGGTAGCAGTGCTAATCACAGATTCGCCATGCACATCCGCTAATTCTATTAGTTACTTGTGGCTGACTTAAGAAATCTGCCTGACTTGTTCCTATCACTGAACCTGATCCAGTCTGAGACTTTATCATCGGCCATATCACCAAAATGGTCGCCTTTAAAATTTGCTGCGAGCAGTAGAGGAGTGGGACTAGAAAAGGAAACAACGACACCCTCCATTCCTCAGCCATAGCAAGAATTATGAGAAATTCACTAAGTGGGAATTAATTCAAGTGCGAATTCTCTTTCCCAGAATTTAGGGATGGCTGAATATTTATATTATATTGAGGCTGTCTTTGTCTGATTTTTCATAGACAGGTGAATCAGGGACAATTGTACGTGCAGGAAAAAGTGCAGCTGGGACCACCATGAGATGAGCCACGACCGAATTTACTGATAGAGTAGTGTCAAATGGCCGAATGGCCCACTCGTGTTCCTCAGGCCTGTGTTATGATGTTCCATTGAGCCCTTCCGACCTGCTACATTGTGGCAGATCGAGGCCACTCTGTTGGTTTGGTGTAGTTTGGGAAATGTATTTGAAAAATCCAGGCTAGGTCAGGAAGTGAACCCCCATCCCCAATCCCTCTTTCCAGGCTTCCCCTCTCTGTAACTTCTGCTCCAGATATGTGTCATGTTACCGACCCAGATATGCTGGGAATACAGCCCCTATACATCACCCAGGGTTAACTCAAACAAATCCTCTTTTCTCCCTGAATGCAACATTGTGCAACACAACTTCCAGAAAAATAACCCGTTACTTTCCAAAAGCAAAACATGTGAAATGAATAAATAGGAACAGGAGTAGGTCATTCCACCCCTCAAGCTAGCCCTGTCATTTAATAAGAACATGGCTAATCTACTCCAGGGCTCAACTCCATTTTCTTGCCGACTCCGTGTACCCCACCATACCTCTCTGGGTGATGGAATTCTGGACATTTACTACCTTCTGAGAGAAGACATCACTCTGTGTCTCAGATTGAAATCGATGTTCCATATTCGGTATCTATATCCTCGAGTTTGAGACTCCACCCAGGAGTGGAAACAACTTGTCAATATCGACCTTCTCAAGCCCCTTCTGTGTCTTGTATTTTTCAGCGGTATCACTCCTCATTCATTTAAACCCCAATGAATAATCGCCTCACCATCTTAGAATTTCTCAATAACTCAACCCGCACTGCAGGATACGTACTGCAAATTTGAAACTATATTAAACATGACAGTAAAGCAATGCTCAGCCCAAACTTCATACTGTTATTTATTTTTCTCCATATTGCAATACTAACGCAGCAAGAAACGTCTACTATTCCCAATAAGAAGTCAAACACCTGAATTCCTTTGTCGAAATGGGGCGATGATCTCGACAGTGAAAACATAGTTAAGACCAGATTTATATAATGCCACATAGTCAACATTCTCCCTCCTGGCCTCTCTGTGACCTTGTGTGATTTTATCTTCTTTATCTTGTACCCACCCACGTCTTAATTTACACCCATTTTATATCATCTTCTCGTTCCCAAGTGCTAAAAGCCTGCTTCTCTTTGCAACACCCTCTTTTCCCTGTCACCCATCAAACACCTGACAAGGGATTAAAAATCCTAGTTTCAAATCCTTTTCAGTTCTGAAGAAGTGCCACACGGGGCTTGAAACGCTAACTCTGTTTCTCTGTCTCTGCAGATGCAGACAGTCCTTTTGAGTTTCTCCAGAAATGAATAGGAACAGAACAAATTTTCAATTAAACAAATACCTATGTATACTGCAAGTAAAAATACAAAAATTGCTAGAGAAACTGGGAGCTTTGCAGCGGGTCACTGGACCTGAAAGTTTCACTCTGCAATCACATCAGAAGATGCTGCAACATCGTCTGAAGTTTCTTCAGCAATTTCTATTTTTGAACAATTGACAAAGAATCATGTCAAAGATGCTCAAACATCCCATCCAACCTGGAGCGCCGTACACTGGGGACTGAACTATACTGCATGGTGACAAGTTCCTTGATTCTGAAACTGCATAGGACTGGCGTCTGTGACACTACAGGCGTCTTAATCATGGTCAGGGAGAAAAACAGAGGGAAACGCATTCACTTCGAACACAGAAGATGGCATTACGGATGAAACATTGTTGAGTGGATGAAACACCTCATCCTCATCATGATACCACAGATTCACAGATGCCAGTTTTCAATCAAATCGATTCGCTGCACTTGACATGAAGAAACAGCTGTACACAATAGAAACGGCAAAGGCAATGAGCCCTGACACCATTCCTGCAACAGGACTGAAAACTTGTGCTGCACAAAATCCATATCCCTGATGAAGCTGTTTCATTCCAGCACCAACACTGACTTCTTACTGACAATGTGGAAAATTACTCAGCAATGTCCAATCCCCTAAGAGGGGAATAACTACAATCTGACCATTTACCACGCCTTCAGTGCCATCATGACAATCAAATTGGTGAGAGTTCCTTTTGACAGAGCTGCAAAGCAGGACAAAAATAACCTGGCCAGTGTGGCTTCTGATAGGTCCCCATGTGGAGATGGTGCTGTTGTGGAAATGTCACTGGGTTACCCATCCAGACCAGGCTAATGGTCTGGCAGCTGGTGGAAATAAAAATTTAATAAAATATCGAGACCTAAAATCTGGTGACAGTAATCGTGATCTTTTGTCCAATGATGATTGTAAACATTGATCTCTTTCACCAATATTCTTTCAGTAAGTGAATTTCCGTGCTTTCCTGGTCTGGTCTAAAAGTGACTCAGACACACAGACATTTGATAAATTTTTCAATGGTCTCTGAATCGGCCAAGCAAGACACTCTATTGTATCAAACTGCTCCAACGTCTTAAAGGATAAAACCGGACAGAACACTTGGCCCCAGCCTCAGTATTGGAAAAGGGAACGGGAAACACAGTCCTGTTGTCCCTGCAGAGGACTCCAACCTCTCACCCTCACAACGCGCAGCCCTCCAATCACTCTGCTCCAATCCCAACCTCACCATCAAGCCAGCGGATAAAGGGGGTGCAGTGATAGTCTGGCGCACTGACCTCTACACTGCTGAAGCCAAACGCCAACTCGAGGACACCTCTTCCTACTGCTCCCTCGACCATGACCCCACCCCCTATCACCAAAACATCATCTCCCAGACCATACAGAACCTCATCACCTCTGGAGATCTCCCATCCACAGCTTCCAACCTGATAGCCAGGGAACCCCGCACTGCCCGGTTCTCCCTCCTTCCCAAGATCCACAAGCCTGACCACCCTGGCCGACCCATTGTCTCAGCATGCTCCTGCCCCACTGAACACATCTCTACCTACCTTGACACTGTCCTATCCCCCCTAGTCCAGAAACTCCCCACATACGTTCGAGACACCACCCACGCCCTCCACCTCCTCCAAGACTTCCGTTTCCGGGCCTCCAACGTCTTATCTTCACCATGGATATCCAATCCCTCTACACCTCCATTCGCCATGACCAGGGCCTCCAAGCCCTCCGCTTTTTCATCTCCAGACGTCCCCAACAGTACCCTTCCACTGACACTCTCATTCGTTTGGCTGAACTGGTCCTCACCCTTAACAATTTCTCCTTTGAATCCTTCCACTTCCTCCAGACCAAAGGGGTAGCCATGGGCACACGTATGGGCCCCAGCTATGCCTGTCTCTTTGTTGGCTGTGTAGAACAGTTGATCTTCCGTAATTACACCGGCACCGCTCCCCACCTCTTCCTCCACTACATTGATGACTGCATTGGCGCCACCTCGTGCTCCCGTGAGAAGGTTGAGCAATTCATCAACTTCACCAACACATTCCACCCTGACCTTAAATTTACCTGGTCTATCTCTGACACCTCGTTCCCCTTCCTGGACCTCTCCATCTCCATTAGTGACGACCGACTTGAAACTGACATTTTTTACAAACCCAGCGACTCCCATAGCTAACTGGATTACACCTCTTCCCACCCTATCTCTTGCACAAGTGCCATCCGGTATTCCCAATTTCTCCGCCTCCGCCGTATCTGCTCCCAGGAGGACCAGTTCCACCATAGGACACACCAGATGGCCTCCTTCTTTAGAGACCGCAATTTCCCTTCCCACGTGATTAAAGATGCCCTCCAACGCATCTCGTCCACATCCCGCACCTCCGCCCTCAGACCCCACCCCTCCAACCGTAACAAGGACAGAACGCCCCTGGTGCTCACCTTCCACCCTACAAACCTTCGCATCAACCAAATCATCCACCGACATTTCCGCCACCTCCAAAAAGCCCCCACCACCAGGGATGTATTTCCCTCCACACCCCTTTCCGCCTTCCGCAAAGACCGTTCCCTCCGTGACTACCTGGTCAGGTCCACACCCCCCTACGACCCACCCTCCCATTCTGGCACTTTCCCCTGCCACCGCAGGAACTGTAAAACCTGTGCCCACACCTCCTCCCTCACCTCTATCCAAGGCCCTAAAGGAGCCTTCCACATCCATCAAAGTTTTACCAGCACATCCACCAATATCATTTATTGTATCCGTTGCTCCCGATGTGGTCTCCTCTACGTTGGGGAGACTGGGCGCTTCCTAGCAGAGCGCTTTAGGGAACATCTCCGAGACACCCGCACCAATCAACCAAACCGCCCCGTGGCCCAACATTTCAACTCCCCCTCCCACTCTGCCGAGGACATGGAAGTCCTGGGCCTCCTTCACCGCCGCTCCCTCACCACCTGACGCCTGGAGGAAGAACGCCTCATCTTCCGCCTCGGAACACTTCAACCCTAGGGCATCAATGTAGACTTCAACAGCTTCCTCACTTCCCCTTCCCCCACCTCATCCTAGTTTCAAACGTCCAGCTCAGTAACGGTCTCTTTGACTTGTCCGGACTTGTCCGACCTGCCTATCTTCTTTTCCACCTATCCACTCCACCCTCTCCTCCTTGATCTATCACCTTCATCTCCTCCCCCACTCACCCATTGTACTCTATGCTACTCTCTCCCCACCCCCACCCTTCTCCAGCTCATCTCTCCACGCTTCAGGCTCACTGCCTTTATTCCTGATGTAGGGCTTTTGCCCGAAACGTCGATTTCGCTGCTCGTTGGATGCTGCCTGAACTGCTGTGCTCTTCCAGCACCACTAATGCAGTATTTGGTTTTCAGCATCTGCAGTCATTGTTTTTACCTCCTTCCTGTCAGCTGAGCGCTAATGACAATTTTTACAGAGCTTTCCCACAGACTGCACAGAATCGTCAGGAAAAGAGGAAGTGATTCAATACATTGAGCTTTCCCCATGTTAATTCAATTCCGAACGTCTTCTCAATGCAGTTTTCCCAAACTGTGTTCATTTCTCTGAATATATTTAAACATTGTGATTTATAAAATAGGAATGGCTGTAATGCCTTCAGTCCATCAATTTTGCTCCTCCATTCAATATGCAGGCAGTTCTCCGATAACACGTATTTATTAAATGCGATATTGCTGTGGCCCCTTGTTTAGGGCACCCCAGCCTGCGGAATTATCATCCCTGCTTCCAATTTGTCTCGCCCTGTCAGAGGCTTTTTGGATTTCAATGAGATCTCCACTCATTTTCCTAAAGCCCATGGAATACAGGCTCAGTTGCCCCAAACACTGCTCCCACAACAAGCCTGTCATCCCAGAGATCAGTCAGGTCAGCCTTCACTGCACTCTCTCAATGTCAGGTTTGTCCTTTATAAGGTAAGGAGACCAAAGCTGCACACAATACTGCACAGTGTTCGAGATGGGGTCCCACTAAGGCCCTGTACAGCTACAGGAAATGACCCCTACCCCTGTATTCAAATCTCCCTGAAATGAATGTCAATACACCATTTACCTTCCTAACTCCTTACTGCTCCTGCAATATAACTTTCAGTGACTGGTGTACGAGGAGATCTAGATTCTTTTCAATGCTATAGTTCCCCACTTGTGGGTCTATGTATACTGGTCAGCGTGCTAATGCCATTCCCAGTATTGACTTCTGGCTTCAGAACACGCTGCCCTACATGGACTCGGAGGGCTACGCTGAAATAAACAAACGTGCAGCTTACGTTCCTTTATAGAGCAACATTTTTCAACCAATCTCTTTTCAAATGATAGGCTGCCATTCTATGGTTCCCATCAACGTACACAATATCACATCTCTCCTATTGCTCTACATCTGCCAGGTATTTGCCCAGTCACTCCACTTGTCTCAGTCACCTTGGAGCTCCTCATCCACTCACAAGCTGACATCGATTAGTGCTGTCAGCAGACTTGGGTATATTGCATTTGAGACCCTCAACCAATGATATGATGTGTATTGGGATTAACTGGATCCCAAAACCCGATCCTTGTTATATCCTCCAAGCCTTCCATTCAAAAATCATGGTTTTTTCTACTCAGTGTTTCCTGCAAGCAGTCCCATTCTAAAACCATGAACATTTATTAGCCCCAGCCCTATAGGATTCGAATTTGCACAAAACGTTTGGGGTTTTATCAGAAATCTTTCTGGGATTTCAGTCGTATTGCATTGATAACTTCTCCATAATTTTGCTAAAAGCCACTTTGTCAAATATGATTCCCATTTCATAAATCTCTGTTCACTTTGTCTTTGCCCATTACATTCAATTCAATACTTTCTCTAAAACTGTTAGTTGGTAATTTCATTCTACTCCCTTTTTCGCACCAGACTAAAGTTCCCTAGTATTACTTGGAAGTTTTCTTATTTGTTTTGCTTTCTTCTGTGAGGGTATAATTGAAATATTTGTACCATAGTTCTGCTCTTTCCCAGTCCTCAATTATTTGGTAACAGAGTGTAAGAAAGTTGCACATTTTTCTCTTAATTTTGCCATCGACATATTTTCAGAAGATTTTAGAAGCTCACTCATATATGTTTTGATAAGATATTCTTCAAAAAACCATCAATTCCTATCTTAAGCTACTCAATGATTGACTGTCCACAACCAGAAGCACAGACTCTGTACCATCAGAAATATAGCACGGTCTACATTAGTCCCACTTTCCGACACAAGGCCTGTAGCTGACAGAATTACGGCGTTTCAAGTGCACAATCGTGTATTTACTAATGGTTTCGAGGTTACCATAATAACTCCCGTCTCAAGAAGCGCATTCCAAACCCCAACACACTCTGGGTGAAAAACTGTCCTCAAATCCTCACGAAACCTCAAACCCTTCACTTTAAAATTGTGGCCCTCTGACTAAAAGGAAAAGCTGCTGTCTATCCACTGTGTCCATGTCCCTTGTAAACCTATCCTTCTGAATCACGGGCCCCTCATCCTTCTCTCCTCCAAACTAAACAACCCGAGCTTATCCGGCCTCTCCCAATGGCTGATATGTTCCATCCCAGGGAGATCCTGGTGAATCTCCTCTGCACCCCCTCCAGTGCAATCACATCCTTCCTGTTATATGGTTCCCAGAACTACACACAGTATTCCATCTTGGCCTCACCGAAGGTCCACATAGCTCTTATAATCTATTCTTCGTTGAAAAAAGGTTATGTTAACAGCTCCGATGGTTTTTCTCAAGTTGTGTATTAATTTGTCCGGTCACATGCAGCAATGTGTGGAGAAGCACCCTCTGAGCTTCCTAGTGTGCTGCCATTCATTGAGTACTCCCCTGTCTGGTTCCTTCTTCCAAAGTACATCACCTCATATTTATCAGAATTACGTTCCATCTGCCATTGATCCAGCCTTCTGACCATTTCTTCTGTACCTTCCTGAAACATAAGACTTTCCTTCTCACTGCCAACCACCCGGATAATCATTGTGTCAAACACAGACTTACTGATGACCCCGCCCCACACCTCGTCCATATTTACAGCTGCATCATTCATGAATACCACAAGTAATAAGTTTCAAAATCACACAACATCAGATTATAGACTAACAGGTTTATTCAGAGGCACGAGCATTCGAAGTGTTGCTTCTTCATCAGGTGGTTGTGCATTTTGATGAAAAAGCAGCGCTTCGACTGCTCGTGCCTCTGAAGAAACGCGTTAGACTGTAAGCTGGTGTTTTGTAATGTTAGCATTGTCCATCTCTGTCCAACACCAGCACCTCCAAATCACAAATAATAAGGGGCACAACACTGATCTCTGGGGTACACCATTGGGCACCGTCCTCCTGTAACACAAACAGTCTTCTACCACTACCTCCTATCTCCTACCACTAAAGTTGATTTAGGTGCAACTTGGCAAGTTACGAATGAGTCCTAACTGTTCCCTCAATATTCTGTTCCACTTGACACACTTGTAGATTATCTGGGGATTCTCCCTAATCTTGCCCTGCCAGCAGGTTTCCATGCCCCTGTGTTCGTTCGTCCCCGCCAAGTGAAGAATTTCCTCCTTATTGTAGTCTTAACAATCCTGTCCAAGATCATGTCATTATTTACCTTGAATGTGGAATAGACAGGCAGGGAAGCATTCTGTTAATTTCCAACTTGTCATAAGTTTTGTGAATTTTCTAACTTTCACTGTGAAACACCTCTCATTCTTTGAAACTCTAGAGAAAATAGGCCGGGTTTCCTCATCAACCAATCTCGCTATTTAAGGAATTAATCTGCAAAATGCCCATTGCACATCCTCTGTTGTCAGTATATTCTTTCTAAGATTCCGTCATCAAAACTGTACACAATACTCCAGGTACAATCCCACCAACACTCTGTGAAACTGCTTCAATATGTCTTTACATCAATGTTTTGACTTTCTTAAATGAAGGCGTACCAAACTTTAACTTTCCACTTCCATATATTCCTCCAAATACCCTTCACATTCATTGCATTTACAAACTCATTATTTGAGTTCTTATAGAAACCCTTCCGACAATCCAACATATGCCACTTCTAGTGGTTCCCCATTATCTATACTGTAAGAAACAATTTCAAACAATTCCGAAGTTTACCAAGTATGATTTCTCTCTCAGAAATGCATGCTGATTTTCTCCATTGTTGCTGTTAATTTCTACATATCAAAAATCCCATCCTGTGTAATAGATTTCAGAAGTTACCCTACAGATGTCAAGTTAATTGGTCTGCAGTTCTCCACGCTATGTCTTTTTTCCCTTTGTAGCTGTTTGGATCCCTTCCATTCTTCTATCGTGCTTGGATCACATTTACTAACTTCCATTTATCCACAATAGTATCTGCCCTCTGCAGCATGTACAGGAAAATAAAACACAGTCATCGACAGTACAATTAATACTACTATTGGTGATTTATTTCCGACATTTTGATAGGAAGTACATCTGTTTCGTCAGACTTCGCAATGCTCAATCCAGCGACATGTTCAAGTACTACCTTGTTACTGATATGAATTGACTATATGTCTTTAGCTCCAGAAGTCCGATATGATCACTTCGTATTACTGGGGGATTTTCTGGATATTCCTCCATGAAGACAGATGCAAAGTAACTGATTATTTCTCGGCCATTTCCCTGTTCTCCACAATGACCTCTCCTCTCCCAATTACACATTTCCACATTTGACCTTGCTTTTATTTTGTTTTCTTTGAAATATCGATCGTAGATTGATGCAGACTTTTTGTTCCTCTTTTTTATCATGTATGTTGTCTTTTTGTTTTCCTTTTCAGTTTCATGGCCTTCCTTTTTGGATCGTTAATTTCTGAGAATTCTCAGGTTTCCACAATATTTGGAATTCTTCTGAAGTCACTTTCTATGATTAACATATTTTCTAATTTGTTATGTTATCCATCATTGAGTCACTTTCTCACTCTTTGCTGTTAGTACCTGTAATAAATAGACGGATTTTTCAGACTTTGCAGTATTTCTAAAAACTCCTGGTCCTGACCAGGTATATTCAGGAACACCGCATGAACATAGAAGGATAGAGTAGAAATTGCGGAAGCACTGCTTGGCTCTTTTCCATCATTGCTGGCCAACGAGCGAGGTCCCGGACAACTGGAGCATAGCGAATGCTGAGCCGTATTAAAGAAAGGCTACAAAGAAAAACCTGGGAACTGAAGACTAGTAAACCTAAAATCTAGTGGGTAGGTTACTTGAGAAGATTCGGAGAGATTAGATATACATGCAGTTGAAAAGACAGGGTGTGGTTCGCAGTAAGATTCGAATGGTGCTGGAAAAGCAGAGCAGATCAGGCAGCATTCGAGGAGCAGGAAAATCGATGTTTCGGGAAAAAGCCCTTCATCAAATTCAGCACGGGAGTTTGTGTGAAGGAGATCATGACTCACAATTTTGTTGGAATTCTTTGATAAAGTGACCAGCAATGTTGAGGAGGTACGGGTGGTATATGTTGTCCACATGGATTGCAGTAAGGCCTTCAATAAGGTTCCATGTGGTACCCTGCTCTGGAAGGTTAGATTGCATGGAATTGAAGGGGGGGCTGGCAAATTAGACACAACATTCACTTTACGGTAGGACGCAGAGGGTAATACTGGAAAGATACCGGTCAGAATGGAGGTCTGTGAGTAGTGGAATGCCTCAGGGGTTGGTGCTGGGACAACTACATATTACATATATCTATTATTAGATGAGAATGTACAGGCATGATTCGTAAGTTTGAAGATGACACTAAAATAAGCGGCATCATGGAGAGTGAGGAAGGTTATCAGAAATTTCAGAAATTACAGCAGTACCTTGATCAGATGGAGAAGTGGACTGAGAAATGGCAAATGGATTTTAATATAGATCAGTGTAAGGTTCTGCATTTTAGAAAGTCAAATCAAGGTTGGAGTTTCGTGGTGAATGGTTGGGTCCTATGGAGTGTAGTTGAACAGAAGGACCTTGGAATTCGGGTGCATGGCTCTCTGAAAGTTGTGTCAGATTTAGACAGACAATGACGAAAGCTTTCAGCACACTGTCCTTAATAAGTGTATATTGCTGAATATCGACATCAGGGATTTACGGTGCAGTCATATAGGACGCTGGTGAGGCCATACTGGTAGCGTAATTTTCAGTTTTGTTCAATTTGCTACAGAAAGGGTGTTATTAAATTGGAAAGACTGATGAAGAAATTTACAAGATTGTTACTGTCTCAATGTTCAGAGTTATAGGGAGAGGTTGGACAAGCTAGGACTTCTTACTTTTGCGTGTATGAGGCTGAACGGGATCTGACAGAAGTGTATAAGATCATCCCAGCCATGGACCGAGTGAATGCACTCAGTCTTTATTCCCAGGGTTGGGTAATCACGAACTAGAGGGCATCAGTGTATGATCAGAGGGGACAGAATATGAGAGCCTGAGGAACAACTGTTTTACACACAGGCTGGTACACAAATGGAACGTACTGCCAGTGGAAGCGTTTGAGGCGGGAACATTAACCACTTTTAAAAGACATTTGGACAAAACATGGATAGGTAAGGACTAGAAGTATATGGAGCAATGACAGCGAAATGGGGTTAGCGTGGATGGACATTTTGGTCAAAGTAGACTGGTTTGAGCCGAAGAGCCTGTCTCCGTGCTGTAGGACTCTATGGCTATAACAATCATTGCTTGTCACCCACTGAATGTTATATTGTACGTTCCAAATTCACTGAAGATGACTTGACCCTCTAGCCTCCAGTCTTCCATGATATTTAACCAGAATGTTCAATCATTCTATATTGTATACAGGCACTGTGTAAAGTGCCTGTATTAATGCTACTATTAATGCTGCTATTCCTTAAAAGCTGCTTCAGAGCAAGATCATTATTAGCCCTCCTGACCACACAACACCAAATCCAAAATAACCTGCTCTTTAGTTTGCTTCACAACATACTTTTCAACATACCTCATATACACTTAGGGAATTTATTTTCCACAACATGAGCAGTCACTTAGATAATGCAGTTTAGATGCAACTTGAGACCATCCAATAAGACCACAGTATCCACAATACTGCATAGCTAATTTTTAGAGCATATGATACTCAGATTTCTCGCAAGTGTTTTGGTTTAGAATTATAATGCACCAATATTTGTTTTTGCCTTGCTATTTGTATGCTTCACCTGAACTGATTCTGTGGAATCTGAGGGATAGGTCTGTGTCGTTGTTTGTGATAGACTTGGACAAGACATTCGGGGAGGCTGAACTCGACGCTGAGATGATCTGAAGAAACGTCCATCGATTCAGGACAAGCAACAATATCCTCCCCGCTCTGTCTGGATAAGTGTCACCGTATTCTCTCTGCTCCCTCACACTCACTGTATATCTGTTGTAGCACCTACCTCTGAACAAGGTTCATACGATATCTCCAAATAAGGCTCAGGCACGACCACTCTCACTATTGAATTCAGCAACTTTCTTTCTCTCTTTTACTGTCACCTACGCAATAGCCCCACACTAATAATAATATATTGGTTAAAACTGTCGACTGACTCTTTCCAGACACCTCACAATTCCCTTCACTGGCACGAAGGACAGGGACACCCACTCCCACTCTCCCTCCCGCTCTCCCTTTCTCCTAATGCAGGAGAAACAGCCTGGAATAGGACAGAAAGGTCTAAGTTGGGTGGTGGAGTGTCCCATAGCCATCCCCTCACCCCTCCCCCTCCCCATGTGGGGAGGACCCTGGTGTGAGTCGGAGAGGACGGGGACGCCTCTTGTGGAGATTCTGAAACATCCATGTCCCACCGACCGAGTAAGGAGCAATGTTCAATGAAGTGCAATTCTCACTTTAAACCCACTGGCAGTTCCAACGACAGTCATTTCATTTCCAAAAAAACCCACAGATACCTCACTACACAGAGGCACAGACATAGAAATATACAGAAGTATTGGTAAACACTCCAATATATGAACACACAATACTTACAAGGAGATAGGCATACACACATGTAGAAACACACAGAAACATATACAGTCACATACAAATAGACTCAAACATAAAATAAGAAACACACAGGCTGATACACAGACAGAGGTAGACACACAAAAACACAGATAACAAGCACATAGACACACACGCAAACACACACGCGTATATCAGCCTCGTGGGCTGCATTGAATCTACAACACACGCAAAAACATACAGGCATATGCGCACACATACACACACACACAGGCACAGACACATACACACACACAACAGACACACACAAATTCATACAGACACATACCGACACATACCAACACACAGAAGCACAGACACATACACACACACACATACAGACACACAGAGGCACAGGCACTCGTGTCATTAAGACGCAAATGGATACGTTTTGGATTTGTAAGGGGATCAAGGATTCCAGGGAGAAGGCAAAAGATTGAGGTTGAGGTACATATAAGAAATTATTGAACGGAAGTTTAGATCGATGAGCCGAATGGCCTCATTCTGCTCCTTGCTTTAATGCTCGTGTGGTGTTATTTTATCAGTTATTCTCTATCTGAGACAGCAGCAGAGGCTCGGTTTGATACATATTTGATTGGAAAAGGTCAGTGGGAATTTGGGAGATGTTTGAAGTCCGGAATGATTTATGTTTATTCCTAATTATTGGGTCCTTATGTCTGAAAAGAAGTGGTGATTTGATGTTAGGTTAACACAGTTTAAAATAACGGGTCCCACAATGAAATAAGGACGTCCCTTTCAATTTTGTGTTATGCTTTCCGTGGTGTCCTCATTGTCAGGAAGCAGTGAAGACTCGGTTATTGAAGATATTCAACACTGAGCACGACTGATTTGGCTGAACTGGAGAGTCAATGTTTATTGAGAACAGACCGGAGGCGGATGTACAAACACACTCGGATCAGCCAGAAGCGTTCTGAATGGTGCCGCTGAATGGCCAACTACTGCCCCTTACCCAATGTGTCGTTCCCTCAATCCACCCTCGAGGCTGTTATAGAGATATACTGCTGCCGCTAACCCATGTATTGTAGCCTCAATCACCTCACTAGGCTGTTACACTGATATACACCTGCCCCTACCCCATGCATTGTTCTCTCAATCCAACCCTCGATGCTGTTACAGCGTTGGGGGCCAACCCATTCTGTCAAACAGAATCGTTACAATGAGACAGGAGGAGACATTCTGCCCCTCGAAGGATCTACACAGGAATATGGAATGAAGTAATTCAACCCGTTGAGTAGATTACACAGCCCAGGAGCAGGCCATTAAACCTGCCTGAACTGCTACACAGGAAGAGGGAAGCTTTCGCTAACAGGAAATAGAGAATAGAATTAAATGTTTATTTTCAGGTTGCAAAGCTGTATCCGGTTAGTGAGCAAACCTGCAGCAGAAAGAACATTAGATGAGTTGTCTATTTTGGCATGAAGGATAAAACAATGGTAAACAATATAAATGGAGAGAGACTAGAGAACTCTGTGATTCAGGCGGTGTCCATGTTTCTGGGACATGAATTATATGAAGTCAGTCTGCAGATGCAGCAAGTGACTTGGAAGGTAAGTGGAATGATGCTGTTATTAACAAAGGGTATCAGGTTTAATCGCAAGAATGTTTTACTGCATCTGTACAGGGCATTTCTGAGACCACATCTGATACACAGCGTGCGGCTTTGATCACAGAAACTAAAAAAAAGGATATGATTCTTTTCGAAGATTTTCAAAGAGGTTTCCCTTTATTCATTTCTGGAATGAGGCTCTCTTATTATGGGGGAATTATCAGTTTCGAACTTACTTGGGAAATATTATTGAACATCCATGACGTTCTGAAAAGTGCATCAGCTTGACACATATTTTCTTTTATCAGGAAGACTAAAGCTAGAGAATCAATTTTAAGAAAAACATGTATTGATATTAACATACGTACTATGAAGGCATCTACCAATAATTACAAAGTACACAAACACATGAAAGCATGTCAACAAATTTTCAAGTGGGAACATTTTTTTTTGCGATTGAAAGGCACTGTGTACAACAACAGCAATGATACACCTGCATATAGTCCATAATCAGCTTTTCCAGAGAATGTTCCAGGAGATCATACAAGGTCCAGTTTGGTGTTCAATTGACATTATTGTATGTTTCAAAACAGAAAGGGAGAAAAATGTTCCCTGCCTGAGAAGCAGCAGCTGATTGATCCCACTCTCTTACTTTGTTAAGCCCAATAGCAAAATGTGAGACCATCACATCCCTGAGTTACCTTTACACTTGTGAAGGCTTCCTGGTGAGGATTCATTGGAATCTCTCCACTGCCTGAAACAAAGGGAATTCAGCCAAATCCAACTGTTCCAGAAAGAAAACAGCAGCTTCTGTGAGCAGAATAACTTCAAAGTCAGAATAACGTTTGGCGCACTGTATCATTTTAACAAGAGTTATGAGTTCAAATTTTTGTGTCTCATATTTTTTTCTAGAAAATGACCTACTCTGAGACCGATATCATTGGCCACCTCACTAAATTGGTTGCATTTAAAATTTGTTGTAAACAGTGAAGGAGTGGGACTGGAAAAGGAAATAGTGATCCTCCAACATTTGTGGGAACACAAATGAGATATTCTGCAAGCGCCGATCAAGTGGAAATTCCCTTCCCCAGAAGTTTGTGGTGCCTGGATGTTTACACTTATGCAAAGTTGTGATGTATTCAAACATTTGTCAGACACGTGAACGTAGGAAAATGGTGTGCAGACAGAAAAATGCTGCTGAGACCACAATCTCATAACCTATTGACTTTGTGAGTATTGGAGCGGTGACAAAGTATCTAATGGCCCACTCCTGCTTCTCAGTCCTATGTTTATATGTTCCATTCAGTCCCTCACAGATCCTGAAAGTAGCAGATGGAGGCCACCTGCTCCAAATACCTAGTCCACAGTAACACAGGATATCAGTTAATCCGGCAAGACTGTCACACATGGTTGAGTGTGGGTTGGAAAATGTTAATTGGAAAACCAGGCTGGTTTCGAAAGACACCTCTGGTCTCTTTACAGAGTGTCTCCTCTCTGCAACTTGTGCTTCATTTGTTATAATATGACCAAGATTCACTGTGAATACAGCCCCGATACCTCACACAGAGATGACTCACAAAATACTTTACTCTCTCTGTCTGACTGCAACATTCAATAACAGAACGTACAGGAAAATTACAATCATTAACTTTGTACTGATAGAATATGACAACCTAAGAAGCAAGATTTGGTATCTCGGATGATCAACCCATTGTATACCAACATGGCTGACCTACTGTTGGCATTAATTCGCCTTTAATGTCCAATTATTCACACCCCTTAGCACTCTGACAGGTCAAACATTCATACACCATCTCTTTGAATACTTTCAGTTTGTAATTCTCTCACCCGCTATCCCAGATAATTCCTGGCATTGATTACCCTCTATGAGAGGAAAACACTCCCTACACAAACACCATCATCTCTTGATATGAACAAGATATCAACACAGGGGCTCAGGAAAGAGTGAATGGCCTTGATAACAAGGCAGTATTTGACTGAGGATTGCACCAGGACCACCTACTTATTTGAGCTTAATGGGAATCAGGTGTACCCTCCCCACTAGTTGGGGTCTTTAATAGCACAAAGGAAGATGTTTGTGGTCGGTGACCGACAATCCTCTCAGTCCTGGGACATCTCTGCAAGAGATCTTGAGGGTAGCTGCCTCAAAACAAGCACGTTCAGCTGCTTCATCACTGTCTTTCCTCATCATAAGTTCAGAAATGGGGATGGTCGCTGAAGATCACCCAATGTTCAGAACAATGTGTCACACCTGAGCTCCTGATCTAGTCAGTGTTCACGTGCAGAAAGACCCGGACATCATTCAGGCTTGTGCTGTCAAAGTGACAGTAAAATTCATGTAACAACCCCGCCAAGCACTCTACATTTCCACAGTAAAATGAAGAGCTCATTCTCAAGCTGTTAAGCAGGAACAGGCAGGGCCACATCAGACCCATGAACCTGTTCCATGGGACCTGGAGGAGGCCATTCTGCACCTCGAGACACTTATACAGGAACAGGACGGTGTCATTGATGCTCCAACCTGATAAATCAATGGAGCAGAGAATGCACTCAGAGAGGGTTCCACGATGTTCCTCGTGGCTCTATTACCTGTGGGACACATGACACTTTAACGTGGTTTGCTAGGAGTGAGGAAGTAAGCCAGATGTTTTGTGTCAAGTCTCAGGGAGGCATCTTCTATCTCTAAGAAGACAGACCCATGTTCTCCATGGACGTCAGAAGCTGGTGGGGATAGTTAACTGTTTTAGAATGAAGGTATTGTGGCTGTTGTCGGGATTGTGGATAACATGACGTTCAGTGCAGGATCACACACTAAATGCACTGTATTAATGTGGGGAGAGTTTTTTCAAAGACTGACTCTCTGACTCTCTCAATCAACATGTGGAGTTGGGGTGGGATGAGGGGAACTTCTTCAGAGACCCTTAACCTATTGAGAATCATGTAACCCGAGTCAAAAAAAGCCATGGAATTTATCACCGTGACAGTGTCTGTTTAGAACTCCTTGAGTGACTGTCCATCCCCCTTAAGGTTCAATGCAATCACCTCTTATTCACTCACTGAGCTTCACTTACTGCTCATGGTGCCATCATCCCAGGGATTAGTCTGATTAAAGTTGAGAGAAGGTCTATCCACAGTACCCTAAATACTGCCTCAACAACACTCTCAAGGATGATCGCAATAATCCTTTTCTCGCACTTAGACATCGCCGTTTCCTTCCTGTGCCACAAAAAGCCAGTCCTTTTCTATGCACTACAACTGACATGGAATTTATAAGTTCCTTACATCTGTACGTCAGCATCAATAAATCCAACACCAGAGATGTGTGTGGAGATGTGCAATACTCTCGGGGAGAATTTCAATGAGATTGAATTCACCTAAAATAGGGGATGATCACCTACCTGAATAGAACTGAGCTATAGGAATACGGAAAACAGGCAGAGGAAGGGAGCTATCTTTACTTCTGTTCTTTTCTCACAGGATGTATGGAGCCTTGGTCAGGGCAGCCTGTTCTGCCGATTTTGAACTGAGTGTTTGGTTCAGCTGTTCCACAGGATGTAAAGAGAAAAGCACATTCCTGTGGGGTTGTAGAGTTACAACATAGGATGAATTCTCCTGCTTAATTTAAAATCAACAACAGAGAAAAGATTTATCCACTGCAATAATCTGTGTTAATTAGATTAGATTACTTACAGTGTGGAAACAGGCCCTTCGGCCCAACAAGTCCACACCGCCCAGCCGAAGCGTTACCCACCCATACCCCTACATCTACATCTACCCCTTACCTAACACTACGGGCAATTTAGCACGGCCAATTCACCTGACCTGCACATCTTTGGACTGTGGGAGGAAACCGGAGCACCCGGAGGAAACACACGCAGACACGGGGAGAACGTGCAAACTCCACACAGTCAGTCGCCTGAGGCGGGAATTGAACCCGGATCTCTGGCGCTGTGAGGCAGCAGTGCTAACCACTGTGCCACCGTGCCGCCCACAATTCTAGAGACCAATACTCTTTAAAGTAAAAATTAACAACTTTATTTCTTAAAGTACAACGAGGGATAATAGACGAACGACTATTTCCAACTTCTTCCTCTAGCCTATCTTTCACCTCCCCCGCCGCCGCCCCCACCCCCCACTATACAAGTCCGATTAGACTCCTAATTAAATTTTACAAAACGAAACGTCTTATCTCAAAACCAAGCAGCTTTCGGTTCTTCTCCATATTCCTGTCTTCTTTTCTTCTTTGAGATTCTGCTTTACTAGTTACTAATAAATAATGATACCGTGAGGAGAGCTATTTTTCAGGCAGTCATTGCATGTTGGTAATTTGGCAGTTCTCCTCTCAGCTGTTCAATTTCCCACGGTCGTATTTCCCCAAACCATTGGATTTTGTCATTGACTTTCAAGGTTCTCAATATACTAACTTCAATCGTGATTGGAGGTGGGTATTTTGGGATATAATTTAAACTGCTTGGCTGAATTTGTTTTTGTCTTGAGACAGTGAGCTAATCGAGTTGTTTGACCAAATGTTACATTAAATCTATTTTTCTGAACACTTGGTACTGTCACGTAGTTATTGCTGGCTTTTAATTCTCTTAAAGGTGCAGTACACCCACATGTTCATCACAGAAGCCACACTGAAACCTGAATAGGGAAGAATGACACATTTGCTTCCCTAAAGGACTTGGGGAAAGCAGATGGGCTTTCATAGCAAATGAAAATAGTTGCTTTTAAATTCCACCAATATCCCTCATGAGATATTAACAGATTATTATTCTGTGGCTCTAGAGTATAATTCAATGGTTTGAACACCAGAAACTGTCGTCCCATTTGTGCAGAGAACAAGTTAAACATCCTCAAGAGCAATGATTTAGTGACGGTCATGTGGTTAGGAGGAACTTGAAACTGTTGTATTCGGATAAAACAAAGGCACAAATTATGGTTTATTCAGAAGTTGCACTGAGACTGAGAACGAGAAAGGGATATTATGATGGTGGTATTGAACAGGATTAGTGAGTGGAGAGGAGATGGAGATGTAAATCTGTGAAGGGCAAAATGGATCATGGAGTTTGAGAACAGTCTGATTCCTTCTCGCATATCAATAGTAATTTATAAATAGTCGTTTGATAGTTATAATTTATAAGGAAAGGAGGTTTTGTTTGGAACTGAAGACATTGTCTTGCACTTTCCAAAATTTATACATCATGAGCAGAAATTCAGTTCAACCCAGTTTAGTAGACAATAAAATGACCAGGAACACCAACTATAGCGAGGATGGGATATTAACCATCCTGAATAATCCAAAGGATATCCTGGATCCGTGATGCTAATGATATCCAATGCCAAGAAAGATAGAAAAGACCCAAGGATAAACTCCTCTCTGTTATTGAAATATTCCAGTCTAATATTCTCAGATTCTGATACATTGTTCAACTATTCCGGTCGAATTATCTCAGATTCTGATACATTGTTGGATCATTCCAGTTTACTGATCTTATATTCTGATACTCTGATGTACCATTCCAGTTTACTGATCCTAGATTCTGATCCATTGTTCGAACGTTCCAATACAAGGTCCACAGATTCCAAAACATTATTATAATGTTCCAGTCTAATGTTCTCAGATTCTGATCTCTCCTCCACCTATCTCTCGAGCTGCTGTTCCCTGTTAGTGCTGTCAGTGATGCTCCTACTCATTATATGGGATAACACATTAAAAAGAGCCCATTTATCTTTCAATGGTGGAAACTCTCCACTGGGATAATTAGGATCCACGGAGATTGACATTAATCACAGTTACTGAACAAATAGCTCCAGTTAACCCCTTTCAATCCAATATTGATTTTATTAAAATTCAAAAGAACGTTTAAAATGTACACATGTGACGTGGGATATGTGGGGGTGACTGAGGGAAGGAATATTGGAGATGGTAGATTGAATGCGTGTAATTATTCAATCTGCCTTGGATGTGGGAGTAATGTCAAACGATTGTCAGAACATAAACAAGTTTCTCCGTTTATAAATGGAACCATACCGTCTGTAACTACTGATCAGTGATTATAATGTCAGTAAAATATGAAGAAAACGTTTCTAGTCCATAATCTGACAGGAAAATGTGGCTATGACAACATGAGTTATAACAGACAAATTGCATGGAAATGTTAACCGAAAATATGACGTGACACACAATTCAGATGGTTATTCGAGGATCAGAGAGGGCAGGTGAGTGTCATGCTGTTAATTTTATCGAGGCCAATCAATTGTGATTAAGTGCCATTCACTGGATTTCGATTGCAGGGTGATTATGTAATTGAGGACATGGCTGCTGAGACTGGAGGGAGGGAACATGATATTTTCCAGTCGTCAGTATTGAAATGTTACTCTTTACACATCATTTGAAGATCAAATTCCAAGATACAACTCCAATGAGGAATGAGGAGAGCCAATATTAACCATACAACCAGAAGACATTGGAGCAGAAATTTGGCCATTAGGCCCATTGAGCCTACTCCGCCACTCAATGATGGCTGTTAAGCTTCTCAACCTCATTCTCTCGCTTTCTACCTATAACCCTTGATCCCCTTTACAGTCAAGAACCTATCTGTCTCACTCTTAAATATACTCAATGACCTAGACTTGACAGACCTCTGTGGCAGTGAATTCCATAGATTCACTGCTCTCTGGCTGAAGAGGTTTCTCCTTATCTCTGTTCGAAATGGTCTTCTCTTTACTCTGTCCCCTCGGTTACTAGTCTATCCTACCATTGGATATATCTTCCCACAATCCCCTCTGTCCCAGATCATTTAGTATTATGTAAGTTACAATTACACCTCCTAATATCGTTCTGAACTCTATCAAATAAGATCCAGAGACCTCAAATATTCTTCATATGTTAAGCTTTTCATTCCTGGCAATGTTCTCGGAAATCTCGTCTGAAAACGCTCCAGGACCAGAACATCGTTCCTGAGATATGGGACCCGAAACTGCGCACAATAATCCAAATATGGCCTGACCAAAGCTTTGTAGAGCCTTAGAAGTACATCCCTGCTTTTATATTTAAACCTTCTTGAAACAAATGCCATCATTGTATTTGCCTTCCTAACTACTGACAATCTGCTATTTTACCTTTCAAGACTCCTGGAATCGAACTCCCTAGTCTTTTTGCACTTCAGACTTCTGAATTTGCTCGTTATTTTAAAAAAAAGTCCACACCACTCAACATCCTGGCAAAATGCTTTCCCACAATTTCCTACATTGTTCTCCATCTCCTTTGCTCACTCTCCAAACCTGAGAAAACCTTCAGCAGGTGAAAGTGAGGACCGCAGATGCTGGAGATCAGAGTCAAACAGTGTGGTCATAGAAAAGCACAGCCTGTCAGGCAGCATCCGAGGAGCAGGAGATTCGACGTTTCAGGCATTCAGCCTTCATCAGGAATGTTGGATGGACGGAAGGAGACAGAGAGATAAATGGGAGGTGCTGGGGCTGGGTGGAAGGTAGCTTGGAAGGCGACATCTTGATGAAGGTGGGTGGTGATGTGATAGGTCAGAGTGGACGGTGGAGTGGATAGATGGGAAGGAGGATGGACAGGTAGGACAGTTCAAGAGGGCGGTTCTGAGTTGGAGGGTTTGATCTGGGATAAGGTGGAGGGAAGGGAGATGAGGAAACTGGTGAAATTGTCCTTGTTACCGTGTGTTTGAAGGGTCCCAAGACAGAAGATGATGCGTTCTTCCTTCAGACGTCAGGTGGCTAGAATTTGGCAGTGGAGGAGGCCAAAAACTTGCAAGGCTTTGGCAGCGTGGGAAGGGGAGTTGAAGTATTCAGCCGCAGGGCAGTGGGGTTGTTGGGTTTGTGTGTCCCAGAGTGTTCCCTGAACCGTTCTACAAGTTGACATCCTGTCTCGCCAATGTAGAGGAGACCAGGAGCAATGGACAGACGAGAAGAAATGTTTGGATGTACAGGATGTTCTCTGCCTGATGTGGAAGGATCCTTTGGGGCCTTCGGTGGTGGTGAGGAGGGAGGTGTTGGCACAGGTTTCGTATCTCTTGCAATGGCAAGGGAAAGTGCTGGTGGCGGAAGGTAGCTTGGTGGAGGCGCATGCACCTAACGAGGGAGTTGTGAGGGAATGGTCTCAGCAGTATAATGATAGGGGTGGGGAGGTAAGTATATGTCTGGTGTTGGGGTCTGACTGTTAGTGGCAGAAATGGCAGAGGATGCTGTGTTGTATCCTGAGCTTGGTGAGATGGAAGGCGAGCACCAGAGAAGTTCTAACTTGGTGAAGTTGGAAGGGTGGAGTGCAAAGGCGGAGGTGTGGGAAGTTGAGGAGATCCTGCAGCCAAACCACTTCTTCAATGCTACCTGTTCCCTGATCTATCTTTGCACTGTTTGAAAGCTTAGCCAGAATGCCCTCAGTTCCTTCATATAGATAATGTATGCACAAAGGGAAAAGTTGTGGTCCCAACACTGAGTCTTGTGGAACACCATTGTCACTGGCTGCCATCCTGAGAAGAACCCTTTTATCCCTACTCTCTGCTTTCTGTCAGACAGCCGAACTTCTATCCGTGCTAGCACCTTGCCTCGAACACCATGAGCTTAGGTCTTTCTCAATAGCCTCATGCATGGTACCTTGTCAAGGGATTCTTGAGGTGCAAATGGATAACATTTATTGGTTCGCCTTAATCTAATATGCTCATTACTTCCTCAAAGTATTCTAGCTGGTTTGTCAGGCATGACATCCCCTTGATGAAACCATGCTGTCTCTATCCTATTTTACCAAAGACTCCAAGTATTCAGAAATCCCATCCTTCACGATGGATTCCATGATGTTACCCATAACTAAGGTAAGGCTAATCAGTCTGTAATTTTCCATCTTCTGCCTAACTCCCTTATTAAACAGGGTGTCATGTTAGCAATCATACAGCCACTTGGCCCTTTCCTTATTTTAGTCATTCCTGAAAGATTACCACTTACGCTTGCGCTAACTCTTCAGCTACCCTCCTTACAAGGCTGGGGTGTAGTCCAACTGGTCCAGGTGATTTATTCACATTCAGGCCATTCTGTTTTCTAACATGTTCTTCTTGGTGATGACCACCATACTCAGCTCTGCCCTCTCACTCTCTTCAATTCTTGGGAAATTACTCGTGTCTTCCACCATGAAGACTGATGCAAAGGTCCTTAGCCATTTCTTTATTTCCCACTACTGTCTCTCCAGGATAATTTCCCAATGGTCCATGTTCACTTTTACCTCACTGTTGTACTCTATATATCTAAAAAGTGTCATACAGTTTCCTTTATATTACTGTTTCGCTTCCCCCCATATTTAATCTTCTCCATCCTTATTTATTTATTCTTGCCTTCTGTTGGCCCAAATACTCTAGTTTCTCTCGGCCCTTCACCGCATTATATGCTTGCTCTTTTGCTTATATCCAATCCCTGAATTCCCTTGTCAGCTCTGGTTGCCTCATCCTCCCTGTACCATGTCTTTATTACTCAGCATGAATCTCTGCGGTGTCTCCTGAATTAATCTTGGAATCTCGTGCCATTGCTGTTCCCCTGTCATTCCTGCTAGACCCCTGTCCCTGTCAATTCTACCCAACTTCTCCCTTATGCCTCTCCAGTTGCCTTTATTCAGCTGAAATATTGTTAACTCTGATTCTATCTTCTTTCTCTCAAATTGCAGAATTAAATCAACCATATTCTGATCACTGCTTCTGAAGTTTTCCTTCACCTTAAGCCCCCTTATCTAGCCTGCATCATTAAATCCACTGTCATCTGTTCCCGAGTGGGCTTCATCACATGATGCTCCAAAAAGCCATCCTGGAGACATTCCTCAAATTCCTTTTCTTGTGACCCACTACCAACCTGGTTTCCCATTCTACTTACATATTGAAATCCCCCATGATCACTGTAACTTTGGCTTTCCTCCAGATCTTTTCTATATCCTGGCGAATCTTGTGCCCCTGCTCCTGACGACTTTTTCAGGCCTGTGCAAGTCTCCAACTGTGGTTGCCTTACCTTTGTGGTTCCTCAATTCTACCCAGGCAGATTCTACACCATCTGACCTTACTTTCTTTCTTATTGTTGATTTAAGTTCATTTCTTATTAATAATGTAAACCCACTCCCTCTGCCACCTCTTTTCGATAGGATGTATGTCCTTGAATATCCTGATCCTCTTGCAGCCACTTCAATATGATGCCCATCACGTCATGCCTACCAATTTCAGTCTGTGCCACCAGCTCATTTACCCTATTCCTTATACTGCATGCATTCAGATATAACCCCTTCAACCTTGTATTAACGGTCCCTCTTGTCATTGTCATTTGTTTGTCCAGTGTGCTTGAAGTTTGATTGCTTACACTTTCCATACACTCTGTCCTATTTGCGTGTTTATTCAATGCAAAATACAGGGACAACACAAAACATGAAAACTACAAAGAGGCAAGTTTGTTAAAATACACTTGCAATGTGGAGCTATATGAATTGAAATGTGAATTACAAAACCACGGACGAGGTGTTCAAGCTTTATTGGTCATTATTGACCCACAGCTGAGATGCTGATTTCCCCCCAGTCAGTGATTCCCCTCACTGAGACTCTTTCGCCCTGCCTCTCACACCATGTCCAGTGGGAAGGCAAGTTCCTGTTTGCCCAGAATATTTAAATTAATTCACCTTCTGCCTCGAACCAATCTATTCTTTTGGATCTTGTTCAGACGTCAGCAACGGCTGTGATATTATTGGTGATAAATGATCTGGGATGACAGCATAGTGCTCACAGAGTACGGCCCCATGCTGTCTTCTGATCTCAATTCACACTCGTCTGACACCCCTTCCTCTCACTCACTGTGTCGCTCCGTTTACTCGACATTCCTTTTATCTTTCTTCACTTCCTTTTTCTCTGTTAATTTTTTTCTCTCACACGCACACACAGACAGACACACACACTCTGTTCTCTCTGTTTTCAAACTGTGATGTTGGAGAGCTCGTCAGTGTACAATGGGCGAACTGGCCTCCTTCAGTGCTCTATTAATTCTGAAGCTCTCTGACCCACAATAAAGACTTCAGGTGCCTGGAGAGACAAGCCGGTCCTGCAAAGGACACACTGCAAAATCATCCTTTATCTCTCCCTTTTGTCTGATATGCAGCGGCCTTGAAATATCTGTTCAAACAAAATATATTGAATTTCGAACAGTCACGAGGACGTTCACCAGATGATTTTCCTGTCAGGATTTAACAAGTAGTTCCCATATACAAAATGTGGAAATGCCTGATAGCAACTCCTCCCAATTGACACGTCCTAGCTCTGCCTGATACTGACGTAATTTGCCTTCTGCCAATTCAGTAGCTTTACACAATGTCCTGACTTATCCGTCTTCATAACTATCTTCAATCTGAAGATTAAAAAATCACACAACACCAGGTTATAGTCCAACAGGTTTCATTGGAAGCACACTAGATTTCGGAGCGATTCTCCTTCATAAGGTGATCGTGGAGGGCTCAATCCACGACTGACAAGGGAAGTCAGGTATAGCATAAAAGCAAAAGAGAAGGGATATAATGTGTCAAAGAGCAGTGGGAAACCAGAGGGTTGGGAAACTTACGAAGACAAAACAGAGGCCAAAATAATAAAATAATGAGGGAGATTATTAAGTATGGGGTAAGCTATCCAGTAATATAAAGGAAGCCTGTAATAGTTTTTTTTTCAATATATAAAGTACAAAAGAGAGGCAAAAGTGTGCATTGTATTGCTGGAAAATGACACTGAGAGATAGTAGTGGGGAACAAGAAAATGGCCGAGGAACTGTATAATTACTTTGCATCAGTTTCATTGTGGAAGACGCGAATAATATCTCAAACATTCAGGAGAGTGAGGGGCTAGAGCTGAGTATGGTAGTCACCATCATGGAGAACATGCTAGGAAAAAGATGAATGGCCAAAAGTTGGTTAAATAACGTGAAACAGAGGGATTCAATCCCTGTGTTATAAGGGGGATAGCTGAAGAGTTAGTGGAGGTGATGGTGGTGATTTTTCAGGAATTGCTGGAGAAAAGAACAATCCCAGAGCATTGGAAACCCACTAACGTGACATCCATTTTTACCCAGGGAGTATGTAAGAAAAGACAAAAAATCCACAGTGAATAACGCAAGATCATGGAATCACTTGTGAAGGATAAGATTTCTGAATACTTGGAAATGTTTTGTAAAATAGGGCAAAGTCAGCATGGTTCCATCAAGGGAATCTCATGCCTGACAAATTTGATGGACATCTTGAAGAAGAAATGAGCAGGCTCGATCAAGTACAGCCAATGGATGTTATCCACCTGGACACCAAGAAAGCCTTTGACAAGGTGTCACACAGGAGATGACTGAGTATGATAATGTCCGTGGTGTTAGAATCAAGGTAGAGGCATGAATAGAAGCTTTTCTGTCTGACAGAAAGCAGAGAGTGGGGATAAAATGGTCAGTCTCATGATGGCAGCCAGTGACAAAAGGTATTCCGCAAGACTCAGTGTTGGAATCGCAACCTTATACTTGTTATGGTAACAATCTAAATGATGAAACTGTGGGCACTCTGGCTAAGTTTGCAGACGATACAAAGATAGGCAGATGGACTGGTCGTATAGAGGAGGCGGAGAGGCTGAACAAGGATTTGGCCAGGTAAAGCGGTTGGCAGATGCATTCCACCGTCGGAAAGTGTGAGGTCATGCACTTTGGCACGAAGAATAGAGCATGGTCTATTTTCTAAGTGGGGACAAAATTCAGAAATCTGAAGTGCAAAGGGACTTGGGAGTTCTAGTGCAGGGTTCTCTTAAGGTAAGCTTGCAGGTTGAGGCAGTAGTTAGAAGGGCAATTGCATTTATTATTGATATCATTTATTACGAGAGGAATTAAATGTAAGAACAGGCTGTGTACAGCTTTGGTCAGACTACATTTGGAGTGTTGCGTGCACAGTTAAGCCCTATATCTCAGGAAAGATGCTCTGTCCCTGGAGCGTGTTCAGAAGATTTTCACGGGAATAGTCACAGGAGTGAAAAGTTTATTGTATGAGGAATGTTTGAGGCTTTGGGTCTATGCTTTACAAAGTTTAGAAGGAAGAGAGGAAATGTAATTGAAACATACAGAATACTGAATGACCTGAACAGAGTGGATGTTCATAAGATGCTTCCATTGGTAGGAGAGACCAGGGCCCAAGGACACAGCCTTAGCTTAAAATGAACACCTTTTAGAACGTTGATAAGGAGAAACTTCTTTAACCAGGGAATGGTGAATCTTTGAAATTTATTGCCGGAGAAGGCTGTGGGGCCAGGTCATTGAGTATATTTGAGATCGAGATAGTTTTATTTTCAAGGGATCAAGGGTTATGGGGAGAACGTCGGTGAATGGGTTTGAGAAACTTATCAGCGATGATTGAATGGCAGAGTAGACTCGATGGGCGAACTGGCTTAATTTCTGCTCCTATGTCTTATAGTCTTATGGTCTAAACCTTCAGGAAGCACCTTACATCTCTGACAATTTGGATTCATGCTCTTCATGAAGGTCAGAAGCTGGTGGAAATAGTTGACTGTTTTAGAATGAAGGTATTGTCGCTGCTTTCGGGGTGGTGTATAATATGAACTTCCGTGCAGGATCACACACCAACTGCACTGTATTAATGTGGGGAGAGTTTATTCAAAAGTTGCACCTCTCTATTTCCCTCAATCGCCGTAGGGAGTGCGGGTTTTTGTGGGTAGGCTAACGTCCTCAGAGGGACTTAAACTATCCAGTATCATACATCCTGAGTGAAACAACAGTCATGGAACCTATCACATGCTCATTGTCTGTTTAGAATATAAGGAGTGATTGCCCATCCCCCTCAAGGTTCAATGCAATCACCTCTTATTGTCTCACAGGGGGACAGATCAACCTTTATTCACATCTCGTGGTGCCATCATATCAGGGATTAATCCGGCGGAACTCCTGCTCATTCTCTCTGTGCAATGGAAATCAGTCCTTATAAAGGAGATAGAATCTGTCCACAATACCCCAAACACTGCCTCAACAACGTTCTCAGAGTTGATCACAATAATTCATTTTCCTCACTTAGCTGGCTTCATTTCCTTCATTTTGACACAGGAAAACATTCATTTACAATTCACTGCCACTAATGTGGAACTTCAAACATTCTTACATCTGTAGGTCAGCAACAATAAAGCCAGCACCAGAGGTGCCTCTCGAGATAGACATCACTCTTGGGGAGAGACTCAATCACAAAGAATACATCTAACATAGTGAATGGCCACGTACCTGAAAGGAATTCAGCTGCACGAATATGGGATACAGGCAGAGGAAGGGAATTATCTTTCCTTTTGATCTACCCTCACGGGATGTGGGTCAGGCCAGCATGTTATGCCGATCTTGAACTTAGTGGCTGGTTCAGCTGTTCCACAGGACAGTAAAGAGTAAAACACAGTGCTGTAGGTTTGCAGTTACACAGAAACCTGACCAGAGAAGGATGACCCATTGCCTTCTCTAATGGGCATGAGGGAAGCCGATATCAACTGATTATTATTTTGTGGCTCTTGATTATGATTACACTGTCTTCCCATCTTTCTAATTCTGTACAGAGAACAACGTAAACATCTCAAGTGCAATTATTTTGCAATGGACAGGTGGTAAGAAGGGACTTGAAACAGCTTTATGCGGAGATGAACAACGACACAAGCGATGGTTTATCCAGGAGTTGTGCTGAGACTGAGGCGGAGACTGAGATGTCAACATGGTGGTACTGGACAGGATTGGTGAGTGGTGAGGATATGGAAATGTAAACTTGTGCAGAAGAAAATGAATCAAGGAGAACAGTCTTTTTCATTTCGAATATTGGTGTGTAATTTGTAAATACTCATTTGCTAATTATAAATTGTAAGGAATGAAATCTTTGATTGGAACTGAAAACATTGACATGCACCTTTCCAAAGTTTACATATCGTGGCCATCAATTCAGTTCAGACTGTTTCACTAGACAGATTGAGTGACTTTCCAGGAACACCAACTACAGCAAGGGTAGGATAGTAACCAGCTTGAATAACCATCAGTACATCTTCGATCCGCGATGCTAATGATATTCAAGGCTGGGAAAGCCAGAAAAGACCCAAGGATAAATTACTGTCCATTGCTGGAAATTTTCATTCGAATGTTCTCAGATCCTGATCCATTGCTGGAACATTCCAGTCTAATGTTCCCAGATTCTGATCTCTCCTCCCTCTCTCTCTCTGAAGCTGCAGATCTCTGTTCCTGGTGTGGATGATGCTCCTGCTCATACTATTGGATAACACATTGAACGCATTCCTTTATTGTTAGAAGATAGAAACTCTCGAGGGACCCAGAGGATCCATGGAGACTCGCATAATCACAATCGCTGAATAAATAGCTCGAGCCCACCCCGTTCAATTTGATACTGTTTTACTAAAATTCAAAATAACTTTGAAATGTATGCATTCTGGATGATATATGTGAGTGTGACTGAAGGAAGAAATTTTGGAGATGGCAGATTGATTGTGTGTAATTATTCAGTCTGCCTTGGATATAGAGGTAATGCCAGAGGTTTAACTGAACATAAACATGCTTCTCTGCTCACAAATGAAGAAATAAATCCGATAATTACTGATCAGTCATTGCAAAATCAGTACAACATTGAGAGAACATGTTCTGTCCATGATCTTATGGCAACATGTGCCGAAGACAATGTGGGTTTATCACAATCAAACGGCATACATATGTTAACAGAGAATTGTACATGACAGGTACAATTCAGATTGTTATTCCAGAATCAGAGAATGCAAGCGTGAGTGGTGATGTTATCAATGTTAAAGAACTGTGATTAAGTATCATTTACTGACTTCAATTACATTGTGACCATGACATTGGGGAAAAGCAGAAGATGGAGAGTACTGGGGGATATGGCTGATCAAACTGGGAAGAGGTACATTGATGATCCCTAGTTATCAATATTGGAACGTTACTCTTTATGACTAATAATGAAGAACAGATTCAAGGATACATCTACAATGAGAAATTAGCAGAGACAATATTAATGAAATGTATTTATGCAATACAAAATACAGGGACAAAACGATTTTCTATACAGAAAATATGCAAAGTACGAAGAGATAAGATTGTTAAAATGCACTCCTGATATTGAGTTATATAAATTGAAATGGTGATTCGAAAACTGGGAAAGTGGTGTGCAAACTTTAGCAATCATTATTTGATCCACAGCGGAGATGCTGATTTCCCCTCTATCAGTAATACCCCTCACTGAGATTCTCTGGCCCAGTATCTCACAGAGTATCTGGAGGTGGGGTGGGAGTGTTGGGTGGGGTTATCATTTCCTGCCTCTCATGGCACAGTTTATTTTTTAAAAATCCACCTTCACCATGTAACTAACCTACTGGTCTATTGGGTTCTGTTTAGCGGTCAATAACATAGCTCTGTAATATTATTGGAAAGGGTTTACAGAGACAAAGGGCTGACAGTTCAGAGGAATTTCTAAATAAAACTTGCAACTTCTGTCTGTCCATATTTATCTACCCTCATGCTGCCTTCTGATCTATCTGACTTCACCCTCATCTAACACCTCTTCCTCTCCCACTCAGTCAATTGTTCTCATTTCTATCCTCTCTCAGTTTATCTCCGTTCACTTTCTTTTCCTCTGTTTATTTCTCTCTCACACCATCAATCTCCACACACTCTCTCTATCTCCAATTGTGCAATTGAAGAGCTTGTGATCCCACAATGGGTTGACTGACCTCCACCGACTCTAAAAGAATTTTGCGCTTCTCTGACCAACAATAAATGCATTAGGTGCCTGGACAGATAAACTGGTCCGGTGACAGTTACAGTGCACAATCACCCATTATCTCTTTCTGTTCTTCTCTGGTATACAGCTGCCTTGAAAAGTCTGTGCAAACAAAATAGGCTGAATGAAATTCGAGCAGTCCAGCAGACGTTCATGTCGGTGTATTTCAATTAGGATTTAATGAAGGATGAGATTCCCGAATAACATAAGCAATGACATAAAAACAGGGCAACACAAGAAATAGCACATGAGTACACCATGTGGTACCAAGTAGGCCTTATGGTATTATCGCTAGATTATCAATCCAGAAAATCAACTCTTGTTCTGTGGACCCAGGTTCGAATCCCGCCAATGCAGAAGGTGGAAATTCAACTCAATAATTAAAAGAAAAGCTGGAATTAAGAATCTACTGATGAGAATGAAATCATTGCCGATTTTCGGAAAAGAAAAATAATTTGGCTCTCTAATATCCTCCGATGTAGTAATCTTCCATCTTCACTCCAGACTCAAAGCAATGTGATGACTCTCAATCGCCCTCTGAAATGGTCTAGCGTGTCATTCAGTTATACAAATCGCTACAAAATCTCAAAGAAATGAAACCGGGTGGACCAATAGTTATCGATCTGATCACCGAAAAAGTCACTTGGAAACAGCACTGCCGAACATACAAAATCCTCCTTACTAACATCTGAGGGCTAGTGCCAATATTGGGACAATTGCCTTACAGACTAGTTAAGGAACAGCCTGCCATAGTCATGCTCATGAAATTATACCTTACAGAAATACCCCACACACCACCATCACCATCACTGGATATGTCCTGACCAAAGGTCAGGACCAATCCAGCGCAGGGGGCAGCTCAGTACGATACATTCTGGAGGTAGTTGCTCTGCGAGTCCCCAAAATTAACTCCCAACACAATGAAGTCCCATGGCTTTAGATTAAACGTGGCAAAGCAGCCTTACTGAGTACCATGGAACATCATTCCTTAGCTGGATCAGTATTCCTCCATGTTAACAACATTTGGAGAAAACACTGACTGTGAAAAGGTCACACAGTGTATTCTGGATGAGGAATTTCAAAGTCAACCACCAACAGTGATTTGGCAGCAGCACTACTGGTCACACTGGTCGGGTCCTAAAGGACATATCTACTTGATTGTGTCTGCAGAAGGTATTCAGGGAATGAACGAGAGGGAAATAAAACATACCTGACCTCATCCTTACCAATCTACCAACTGCAGATGCATCTGTCCATGACAGCATCATTAAAACTGACCACCGCACAATCGTTGAGGAGACAAAATCTCACGGTCACATTGAGAATAAACTATATTGTGTTGTATGGCACTATCACCATGGCAAATGGCACAGACTTCAAACAGATTTAGCAACTCAAGACTGAGCATCCATAAGATGCTGTGGTCCATCAATAACAGAAGAACTATACTCCAGCACAATCTGTATTGTCATGACGCAGCATATAAACCACTCGATCATTACCATCAAGCCAGAGGATTGACCCTAGTGCAATAGAAAGCGAAACAATGGGAAACAACAGCTCAAGTATATTCTGTACATTAAATGCAGGACAAATTTAACCCAGCCAAATACCACCTCATCAGTCTACTCCCCGTCATTAATAATGTGATGGAAGGGCTCAACAACAGTGCTATCAAGCAGCACATGCTCAGCAATAACCTGCTCAATGACGCCGATTTTAGGTTCCACCAGGGCCACTCAGCTCCTGACCTCATCACAGCCTTTGTTCAAACATAGAAAAAGGAGCTGAATTCCAGCACAGGAAATCAAGGCTGCATTCTTTCAAATGTGGCATCAAGGAACCCAAGCAAAAAGGATATTGCGAGCAAGTACTTCATTATTGCAGTCATACCTGACAGTTAGGAAAACGGCCATTGTTGTTGGAGGTCAGTCATCTCAGTTCCAGATTATCTCTGCAGTAGTCCGTCAGGATAATGTGGACGTAGGTTTGCTCCATGAGCTGGAAAGTTAATTTCCAGACGTTTCATCACCATACTAGATAACATCTTCAGTTGCCCTCCGGATGAAACCTAGATCCAAACATCTTCTGTTGTATCATCAATGGCCTTCTCTCCATCATAAGTTCAGAAGTGGGGATATTCGACGATGACTGCACAATGTTCAGCACCTTTTGCAAATGCTTAGTTACGGAAGCAGTCCATGCCAAAATGCAACAAGATCTGGACAATATCCAGGCTTCGGCTAATAAGTGCTGATAATGTGTTGCTGGAAAAGCGCAGCAGGTCAGGCAGCATCCAACAGGAACAGGGAATATGAGATGGCGTTTTTACAGGGGGCAGGGTGGGAGGAGGTGTATTCTAGGTAGCTGTGGGAGTCGGTCGGTTTATAATAAATGTCCGTGTTGATTGGGTTGCCAGAAATAGAAATGGAAAGGTCTAGGAAGGGGAGGGAGGAGTCTGAGACGGTCCAGGTGAATTTGAGGTGGGGGTGGAAGGTTTTGGTAAAGTGGATGAACTGTTCAACCTCCTCGTGGGAGCACGAGGCAGCGCCGATAAAGTGATCGATGTAGTGGAGAAAAAGGTGGGGGCTGGTGCCAGTGTCGCCGCAGAAAATGGACTGTTCCCATATCCTACGAAGAGGCAAGGATAGGTGGGGCCCATGCGGGTGCCCATGGCTACTCCTTTGGTTTGGACGAAGTGGGAGGATTGGAAAGAGAAGTTGTTCAGCGTGAGGCCCAGTTCATCCCATATTCCCAATTCTTTCGTCTCCTCTGTATCTTATCCCAGGAGGTCCAGTTCCAAAACCGTACAACCCAGATGGCCTACTTCTTCAAGGAGCGCAATTTCCCCACAGACGTGGTCGACGATGCACTCCACCGCATCTCTTCCACTTCCCGCTCCTCCGCCCTTGAGCCCCGCCCCTCCAACCACAACCAGGACAGAACCCCACTGGTCCTCACCTACCACCCCACCAACTTCCATGTACAGCGGATCATCCGCCGTCATTTCCATCAGCTCCAAACGTACCCCACCACCAGGGATATATTTACCTACCCTCCCCTATCAACGTTGCGAAAAACCACTCCCTCCTTGACTCCCTCATCAGGTCCAAGCCCCCACCAACGCAACCTCCACTCCCGGCACCTTCCCCTGCAACCACAAGAAATGCAAAACCAGCGCCTATACCTCCCCCTTACTTCCCTCCAAGGCCCAAAGGGATACTTCCATTTCCGCCATAAATTCACCTGCACCTCCACACCAATCATCTGTTGCATCCGCTGCACCCGATGTGGCCTCCTCTATATTGGGGAGACAGGCCACCTACTTGTGGAACGTTTCAGAGAACACCTCTTGGGCACCCGGGACAACTAACCCAACCATCCCGTTGCTCAACACTTCAACTCCCCCTCCCACTCCACCAAGAACATGCAGGTCCTTGGATTCCTCCATCGCCTGACCATAGCAACACGACGTTTGGAGGAAGAGCGCTTCATCTTCCGCCTAGGAAACCCCCAACCACAAGGGATGAACTCAAATTTCTCCAGTTTCCTCATTTCCCCTCCCCCACCTTGTCTCAGTCAAATCCCTCGAACTCAGCACCGCCTTCCTAACCTTCAATCTTCTATCTGACCTCTTCGCCCCCACCCCACTCCAGCCTATCACCCTCACCTTGACCTCCTTCCACCTATCGCATTTCCAACGCCCCTCCCCCAAGTCCCACTCCCTCCCTTTTATCTTAGCCTGGTGGACACACTTTCCTCATTCCTAAAAAAGGGCGTATGCCCGAAACGTCGATTCTCCAGTTCCTTGCATGCTGCCTGACCTGCTGTGCTTTTCCAGCAACACATTTTCAGCTCTGATATCCAGCATCTGCAGTCCTCACTTTCTCCTTGTGCTAATAAGTGACAAGTAACAAACGCACCACACAAATGCCAGACAATGACAATCACCAATAAGAAACAATATAACTACCTGATATTCAGAGGATATTTGTCTCTAAATTCCCCTCCCCACCGCCCTATCAATACACTTGGGGTTACCATTGACCAGAAACTCAGCTGGACTCGCCACATAAATATAAGAGCAGATCAAAGGCTAGGAATACTGCGCGAGTAACTCACCTCCTGTCTTCCCAAAGCATGTTCACCATCTACAAGGCACAAGTCAGGAGTGAGATGGAATACTCCCCAGTTGCCTGAATGAGTGCATCCAAAAAGACACTGAAGACGCTTGACACCATCCAGGACAAAACAGCCCAATTGATTGTCACCACATCTATAAGCATTTACTCCATTCACCACCAACGCTCAGGAGCAGCAATATGCACTATCTACAAGACAGAACCTTTCAATCCTACGAGCACTTCCATCTTGAATGACAAGGGCAGCAGGCTTTTATGAACACCACCACCTTGAACTCCTCTCCAAACCAGTCAACATTCTGAATTGGAAATATATCACCATTCTTTCACTGTTGCTGGTTCAAAATTCGGGATTCCCTCTCTCGTAGCATTGTGGATCAACGCCCAGCAGGTGGACTGCAGCTTTATAACAAGGCAGCTCAGCAAACCTTCTCAAGAGGGCAACTAGGGACGGACAAGAAATAGTGGGACTATGCAGCGATTCCCATAACCAAAATATAAGTTAAAAAAGTTCCAAGTTGAACACCTCGATGGGACAGGTTTTCTGATTTGAACATGAACAGGAAAGCAGTGTTTCTGATACTGAACATTTTAGATCTTTCTGTTATGAGAAAGGTGTTCAGTACTCCATGACATATTGTTGCTGAGTGCGGTTATAAATTGCATCTGTTTTGTTAAATGCAACAATATTGGTGAAACAGGATCGATCCTTCAAAAATACAAGACTGAAAATGACAATCATCACCGAGACAATGTACTCCTGCCAGATGAGACTAACAGATAGCAGCTTATATTAAACATATTACTGCGCTACTGTTTTACCCTGAATCCTCCCACCGTCCATATTACAGGGGTTACCATTGACCAGAAGGTGAAGTCAATTCAACGTACAGATACAATGGTTACAAGACCATGTCTGAGATTTACAATTCTGCACTGATTAATCGACTGTGCGACAATATGGGCATGTGATATAGCAATAGATTTAGGCCATTCAGCCTATCTTTTCACTCTGAAATTGTGCCATTTTTTCACTGTCTCTAAGACTAGTGGAAATATCTTCTATACTCTAACTGTATCAATCTTTTCAGTAATTGATCAGTTTCAATCAGATGTTCCCCCCATTCTTCTAAATTCTATTGAGTACAGACAAAGAGGCCTCAACTGCCGCTCATATGACAAGCCATCATTCCCAGGATAAATCATGTCCAACACCCGTAGATTTTTCCCCAGAACAGCTCACAATAATCCAAATGCCATCTGTCCATATCGCATTACATTCTCAGCAGTATGTCGCCGCTCTTGTATTCTCACTCTCTTGAAATTAATGTTAACGTTGTATTTGCTTTCCTAATTGTCAACTGAACCTGCACATTAACTGTAAGAAGGACGAGTACTGAAAACTCGTTTTGTGCTACAGATTTCATGAGGCCTTTTGGAATATAGCGTCTGCTTATATTCCGCCTACTGAAGTGCATAATCTCACATGGTCTTATATTGTGTTCGGTCAGTCATGTATTGTCCCAGTGTCCTAAACTGTCCAGTCTTTCTGCAGCCTGCCCACATCCTCAATATCACATGCCCATCCAATCATCATTGTATCATTTGCAAACATAGTAAAACTGCCGTCAGGTCAGATGGTTCATGTAAATGGCACGACCTGACTACATAAGGACTGCCCACAATTGAAAAGGCACAACGCTCAAGATGCGTGACTCCATTCAGGTTTAAGTAGTGACTTGACTGGAATTACAGCTGCAAAGTCTTCAAACCTTGCACCACTGGCACTGGTACCCTGACCACCATTTTATTGTGAATTTACTCCATTATGGTGACACAGACCTTGATGGTGCACGATCCCAGGCTATTAATGGCACTCTGTCTCAATGCTTACGGTGTGGTAATCACACCAAACAATGTCATTGTGTGTTGAAGACGATAGAGGGAGGTGGGGGAGGGGATGTCTTTCATAAATGACTGTGTGATTGTCAGTGAGGGCTGACACCGGCCGCGAAAGCCCCACATGTACCTATGTCTGTTGTCACCGCTGCAGGCATGGTCAGTCTTTCAGTGAGTCAAATCAACGAAAGTGATGGACCTGGAGAGTATTGCCGGCTGAGCACTCAGATCCTGTTTGGACTAACTGGCAGAGGTATTCACATACAACTTCAGCCTCTCCCTCCTGAAACTGAAGTCCCAACCTGATTCAACATGGCCATCCTCATTCTCGTAAGTGAGAAAGCACGTGGAACGTGCGCTTATAGACTACCACCCAGTGGCTTCGACCTCAATAATCATGAAGTGCTTTGAGAGGCTGGTTATGGCCCACACCAACTCCAGTCACCCAGTCTGACATGCTGCCCTATAATTTGCCGACTGATGTAACGTGCTCACAATGAATGCCATATCCGAGCCTGCACGCATCCCAGGAACATCTGGACAACAAGGACACCTACACCAGACTCCTGCTGATTGATTAAAGCTCCACCTTCAAAATCATTATCCCTTAGAGACTAACCACAAAATTCTGCGTCCTTGGTCTCGGTTCGACTCTCTGCAACTGGATCCTCACGTTTCTGACCAAAAAGACTGCAATCGTGAAGATCGGTAAAATCAACACCTCCACAATAACACTCAACACTAAAGCTGCTGAAGGATGTTTTCTCACACCCGAGAATACTCCCTGTACACCCACGGATGTGCCCTCAGACCCCTACTGTACTCCCTGTACACCCACTGATGTGCCCTTAACTCCCTATTGTATTCCCTGTACACCCACGGCTGTGACCTCTGCCCCTTACTGTTCACCGTATACACCCACGGCTGTGCCCTCAGCCAACTATTGTACCCCCTGTACACACACAGTTGTTTCTGCAGCCCCCTACCATTCTCTCTGTACTCCCACGGCTGTGTCCTCAGCCCCCTAATGGCCTCCCTGTGCACCCACGGCTCTGTTCTCAGCCCCCTACGTAGTCCCTGTACAGCCACAGCTGAGTTTCCAAATTCCAAACAACGCCAGCTACAAGTTCGCTGTTGACATCACTATAGCCGTACGGACATTAAACAAATCGCGTCAGAATGTAGAAAGGCGATAGAGAACTTGGTGAAATGGTGTATCGCTAATGACGTCTCTCTCTAATCCAGCAAACGTAAAGGACTGATCATTGATTTTAGGAAGCCTGGAGGGGAACACACTCCATCTACATCAACCGCTTGAGGGACTGCACAGCATCAAGTCCCTCGGAGTGATGATAACTGACAACCTGTCCTGAACTTCTCACATAGGTCCGATGGTCGGGAAGGTTCAACAATGCCTCTCCATCCTGAGGTGGTTCAGGAAATTCAGCATGTGCTACATCTACAGATGCACCATTGAGAGCGTATTGTGCCAGTGCATGAAAGCCTGGTACAGCAACTGCTCTACTCAGGACCATGAGAAACTACAGAAGATTGGATGCACACCTCTGACCAACACGGACTCTAACATCCAACCATCGATTCCATTTACATGGCTCGTTGCCGAAGAAAGGCTGCCAAAATCTACCCCAGATTACTGAGGGAAGGGAGAGAGGAAATAGCTGGGGTATTAATAGATATTTTTGTAGCATCCTTGAATATGGCTGAGGTCCCGGAAGACTGGACAATTGTTAATCCCCTTGTTTACGAAAGGTTGTAGGGATAATCCAGCCCTTTATAGACCGGTGAGACTGATGTCAGGGGTCTGCTAGAGAAGATACTGATGTTTAGGATCTATTCTCATTTGGATCAAAATAATCTTATCAGTAATAGGCAACATGGTTTTGTGCGGGAAAGGTCATGTCTTACCAACTCAATAGAATTCTTTGAGGAGGTGACAAAGTTGATTGATGAGGGAGAGACTGTAGACGTCATGTGCATGGACTTCAGGAAGGCGTTTGTTATGTTTCCTCATGGTCGGGTTTTGGCGAAAGTGAAGTCACATGGTGCGCTAGCTAGGTGGATAAAGAACTGGCTGGGCAATAGGAGGCAGAGAATAGTAGGGGAAGGGAGTTTCTCACAATGGAGAACTGTGACCAGTGGTTTCATTTAAGATGTTTCTGGAAAGATACATGAATGGTAAGGGAGTAAAGGGATACAGAACCTTAGAAAATACGCGACATGTTTAGATATAAGATTTGGATCGGCGCAGGCTTGGACAATCTAATGGCCTGTTTCTGTGCTGGAACGTTCTTTGTTCTACCATTATCAAACACCCATCACACCCATCCAACCTTTTCTATCAGGCCAAAAGATAAAGAAGTTTGAAAACACAGAGCAGCTGGTTGAGAAAAAAGCTTCTTCCCGACTGTTATTAGACTGATGAATGTACTCATTAATCCCAAATAATGCTGATCTTGTTCATGTTGATCTCACCTCGCCCATACCCTGTGCAGCTTAACCTGTATGCCTCTCAGGTGTATTCTACAGCCATGGTTCTGTATATCCTTGTTTACTATGATCTACCTGTACACCTTGGTACAGGTCAAAGTAAATCATCACCTCCCTCCCCCAGCTCTCTCTCGTGCTCACTCAGAACTCTCTCTGGTCCGCACCCTCAGCACCTCCCATTCCCCATCCCCAGCTCACTGTTACCCCATTCCCAGCTCCTTGTGTGCTTTGTATCACTGTTTCTCTCACACTGTCTGTTTCCTTTTCTCTGTCTTCTGTTTCTTTCCCTGAACTTACTATCTCCCCTTCTCCCTGTCTATGTGACTGTTTGTTTCTTGTTTTGTTTCCTTTCTCTGTTTTACTGACTGTCCTTCTGTTTCCCTCGCTGTGTTCTTTATCTCTCCTTATACGTGTCTGTCTACTTTTCACTCCTTGTGATGGTGATGGCTTCTCTATTCTTCTGACGCATGTGATGGCCCTCTGGTTGGATGTTGGCAATACAATGAACTCAATTGTGTTTTGATATCTTGGATATAATTGAAATTTATTGGTTAAATTTCAATTATTGTCAAAACAGCAACCAGAAATTGTATATCCATTTAACAGCCAATTATTACATCTAAATATTGTGGAACTGCCTTCTCTCAGTGCTCTGCATACTGGCAACTGAAAGCTTTATATTCATGTGCATAATAGTATGACGGTAACAGCTCTTCCCAGGACCATAAAAAACTGCAGACGGATGTGTGCACAGCCCAGACTATCATGGAAGACAATCTTCCATCCATTTATACTTCTCATTGGCAGAGAAAGTCCGGCAACATCAAATACCTCTCCAAAACCGGTAATAATCTCCTACAAACTCTTCCAAAAGGGAGGAGATACAGAGGTTTGAAAACATGGACCAGCATGCTCAGGAATACCTTCCTCCCTCTCGTACTTACGCTGACGAATTCAAATCTCGAACTTTTCAAATAATATTAATCTTGCTAACGTCGATCTTGCTTTGCCCAGCTCCTGTGCAACGGTCACCTTGTATGCCTCACTCTGTCTAAGTGCCATGTAAGGCTCATGCTCTTCTCAAGGGCAATCAAAAAAGTGAACTAATGCTGGCCCAGCCAGCGATACCTATATCCCATTAATAAATATAAGAAGATGACGGCACTCAGAGAACACAGACAGGTGGGATCAAATCGCTTTAAACATGATCATAGATATATATGGTATCTGAAGGTAGAGTGCTCCTACAAAACCTTTCATAAGCTGATATGGCGTAAAGCGAAGCAGCATTAATTTATGTGGGAAAAATTCACCTTTCTTGGTAAAAGTAAAAATCCTCTTCGGATTTCTTTTGGCTAGCGAAAACAGCAAGTAATGGATGGTTTTCGGAAAGGGACGTGTCAAAAAGCGAATTTTTGAAAAATGGTGGATACAGGTACCGACATGGGCATGATATTCAGGAAGATGGGAAAAGTTACAAATAAATGAGGTGGATCTCACATTTTATTTCCATCCCAGCTGATCATCATTCCCTTTGTTTGCTCTTTTTCTTCTATCTCTCTTTTTCTCTATCGATTTAACTCACTCTTCCTCCTCTTCAAAGCAACCTTCCCTGTCACCAGCATTATTCACACTATTTTCCAACTGCTTTCAGTTCAGAAAAGCTCCCCAGCACTTTCTGTTCATTTCTTTTCATTTGTTATGCAATTTCAGATCCCCAGCATCTTTTTTTATTTGGTTTAACCTTCAAATTTGTTATTCCATGGGAAATCGGCATCTCTGCCCAGGGCAGCATTTGTTACTCATCACTAATTGCCCTGACTGTGAGGCCATTTCACACCCCAATATAAAGTCAAGAACATTGATGTGGGTCTGAAGTCTCACTTAACCCAGACCGGGTAGTAACATTAGATTTCTTTACCGAAGGTCATGAATGAAACACGAAAATTTTCTGATAAAATTTGGGTTTAAAGTATGTGTTTCGTGAAATTCACTTTTATTCCAATTCTTATCATTTTTATTTAAGTTCTGCCATCGGCTGTGGTAGGACTTGAAACAAATGGCTTGAAACAATGTCTTTCATTTAATACACTTTGCTCTGAATTACATCCAGCGACATTCCTACTCTGATACATTGTCCTAATCATGTAGTAACTCCGAGACAAGAACAATTTTGTGATTGAAATACTTGTAACTGGAAAAGTGGTCAGAAGAGAGCTTGAAATCTCAAGTCTGAATTTTACCAACGTGCAGACAATGGTTTGTTCAGACACAGCACTGACGCATAGATGGAGATTGGGGATATTATGACCTGGTAGTGGACAGGGTTGGTGACAGAGAGAACATGAGGCATAAATCAATTCAGGGCCAAAAGGGATCTCGAGGTTGAGCACAATTTTGTTCTCAGATGTTTGTAAGGGTGTGGTCTGCAATTCAGATGAATGCAGACTGCAATTAAAATTGAAGATAATAGTTTCTTTCTTTGACACGTATAGATAACATAAATTGCAAAGACGTTCAAAATTGTTCATGGGATTAATGAATGCACAGAGGTAGAGAATGCCAACAACATCGAGAATAGTTCAGTAACACACCCTCCACACTGCCCAAAATAATAATCAGCACCGCTATTATCTGATATAGTAGAAATTCCCAACAGAGTGAAATGTTGAAAAGGCCCAAGGAAAGCCTCCTCTCCATTGGTGTAATTATACAGTCCATTATTCTCAGATTCAGATCTGTCCTCTCCATGTCTGTGCAGCTGCTGGTCTCTTTTACTGTTGGAGCTGATGCATCTGCTCCTACACTGGGATAACGCACTGATTGAAGTCCCTCACCAATAGGAGAGGGAAACCCTCCAGTGACACAGTTACAATGCATGGAGACTTATATTAATCACAGTCACTGAGCAAACAGTTCTAGCTTCAAATGCAGCACATTCAGTTCATAATATAACTTGACTGGACTGGATGCTGACATCACAGGCCATTGGTCACAGCTTTCATCACCAATTCCTCTAGTCAAGTCAGTTGTGAGGTAAAATGAAGGGTGTTTTCTTATCGCAGGCTAGATGACGTTGTACGTTTGCAATGCTGTAACCATATTACCCCGAATCTCCGCCCCTCCACTAAAAAGAAACACAACCAGGATATTGTTACTGTGCTGATCTCCCCTCCACGGGAACAAACCAGCCAACAAACTGTCACTGGCACACTTGCCCTGAACATAGACAGGAAGTGTGGACTTCTCTGAATGTTCCTCTCACTGTTTTAATACAGAAACTTTGGATCTTCCATACAAAATACGCTTCAGTTAATAATTTATATAAAAATTGAAAAACATCTTAATGCAGTTTTATTTGCTGTAAAGCAGTAATTTTTACACTTTTTCCCCTCGGTCCAAAACCAAACGTGAACTTAATCATGAAGATTTATGAAGTAATGATTCAGGTTTGTCTGGGAGATAGGGTAGGATGTGGGCAGTGGCTGTGGAGTCTGCATGGGGAGTACAGTGATATTCCCCAGTCATCATCACTTTTAATGTCAGCTGGAATTAAATATAGTTCACAACAAGGAAAGAGCCAACGTTTGGAAGATGCAATGCTGAATGACAATGTGAACAGAATAGGATAATTTTAAATGTGATAAAGTGAACTATATTTTATATACACACCATTTCATCATTGGGAATACAGATTGAGTAGGGTCACCGCACCTGATGCATTAACTTTGATGTCTCTTCACAGATACAGCCAGACCTGCTGAGCTTTCCCTCCAACGTCTGTTTTTATTTGAGATTGATCATATTGTTCATATCTGGCAGGATGCTTACAATTAAAAGCCCATTCTAATAACAAACTGTGCAGGGCCATGGGGACAAAACAGGAGAATAATATTAGAGATATCGCTCATTCCAAACTGGAAGAGACAATGAGCTGAGTTTTCACCACCTTTGCTTTAATAATTCTGTGTTATGCATTGAAAGCTTTTGGAGATTGGGAGACAAGCTTGTTCAATGAAGTACACAGAGTGTTCCATCATCAAAAATCTATCCCTATTATTTGATGAAGTTCAACTGCCTCTAAAATGTATTTTAAAACAAAATAGATTTCCTGAGATTTACAGGATGTTCAGAATTTTTTTTACTTTCTATCTTAAAGAAGAAACAGATTTCGGCTGTAATTCAGGTTTCACAGACACACCAACTGTAATAGAAACATGAAAGTAACACATTGTCCAAATATAACCAAGTTCAACACGTAGAACTGTCATGAAACATGAAATATAGAGATAATGGAAACATGAAATGCAAACAGAAAATGCTGGAGAAACGAAAAAGATGAGGGAGTATCTGCAGAGAGCAACAGAATTAACATATGTAACATGATGTGACACTGTTCGGAAAAGGCATAATAGATTCAAAGGGTTTTTTTTTGCATCTCTGCTCCGATGTTGCCAGATCGACTGAGTTTTGCTCCAGCTCTTTTGATTTCTTTCTTCTTTCTGATCTATGACAAAGTGTCTGATCTGAATGATAACAGCAAAGTTGTTATCTCAAATGAATCTCGAGTAATTTATTATGGACATGAAATGAGAAATTACAAAGTTCCTATGTTTGACAGGCTCTAAATATCGGTGACGTATTGCATTGTGAGAACTTGCGATGAAAATGTTGAAACAAAACAGAAGTTGTTGTAAATGCTCAGCAGGTCTGGCAGCGTCTGTGCCGAGAAATCAGAGTTAATGTTTCAGGTCCAGTGCCCCTTCCTCAGAACTGATGTTAACACGAAAATGTTGGTTTATATGCAGAACGACTGGATAGCTCTTAATAGAGTCTGTTAGCAGCTAACAATAGGGTGTGAGTAATAGAAGGCTATGTGAGAACTAGGCCTGGTGTATGGATAGGGGGCGAGGACATTGGGGAGTTCAGGCCCGAAAATTATTGAACTTGATATTGAGTCCAAAGGGCTGCAGAGTCTGCACGTGGAAAATGAGGTGTTGTTCTTCCAGCTTGCGCTGAACTTGCCTGGAACACTGCAGCAAGGCTGACACAGAGATAATGGTCAGGGAACAGGACGGGCTGTTAAACTGGCAGGCAAATGAAAGCTCAGGGTTTTTTGCAGCGGTGCAACTTGGATGTTCAGTGAAGCTGTCACCCAGTCTACCCTTCATTTCAAAATGTAGAGGAGGCCACAATGTGAGCAGCGCATGCAGTTGACTGGATTGTGGGAAATGTTGGTAAGGTGCTGCTTCACATTTAATGAATGGCTGAGCCATTGGACCATGATGAGGAGGGAGGTAAATGGGAAAGTGTTACACCTCCGGCAGGGGAAAGTGAAGTGGATCTGTGTTGAGAGGGAATAAAGAGTAGACCAGTGTGTCCTGGAGGGAATGATCCCTCTAGAAGGTGGACAGGGGAGGAGAGGTGAATATGTGCAGGTGGGGCATCTCGTTGAAGGTGGGGAAAATGCGGGCTGATGATCCTCTGCATTTGAATGCTGCTGGGATAGTAGGTTATGACAAGGGAAACTCTGTTGCGACAGGGATGGGGATGGGGAGGCTAGAAGTGCAAGAAATGGGTCAGACTCAGTTGAGGACCTTGTTGACTACAATGATGGGGACTCCCTTCATGGAGGAACAAGGTGGACATTTCAAAGGCTTCCTTGTTGAATTTAGTATCATCAGAAGCAATGCGGTGGAGTTGGAGGAACTGGGAGAATGGAATTGAGTCTATACAGGAAAGTTGGTGTGAGGACATATTCTCCAGGAAGCTGTGGGAGTCGGCGGGTTAATACTGGATATCAGTGGCTTGTCTATCCCCAGAAATGGAAGCAGAGATGTTGAGGAAACGAAGTGAGTAGTCAGAGAGAGACCAGGTGAAAGTGATGAAAGCTTTCAAATTCCAAACGAAATCAATGAACTTTTCCTATTCCAGACAAGAGAGAAAAGCAGCAGCGATGATATCATCGAGATAGCGGACAAAGAGTTGTGGATGGGTGCTGGAGTAGAACTGGAACAGTGAATAGTCGACGTACCCCAAGAAAAGAACAGGCATAACTGGGACCCACGTGTGTATCCATGCAGTTCCTCTGTGCGGTAGGTGTAGGCTGAAGCAATGGGTATGTAATGGCAGTTCTCTTTGTGAATTTTTGTAAGGAGATAGAAGCGAGCTCTGTTATCAGAGGACCATCAGATCGGGGGCAGTTAGGGGGAGGGGGGCGAGTGGGGCAGGAATCTCCAGATGAAATGTGGTCAAGTTATCATCGTTGATACAATGGTTTGATGTGCCATGGTCATGGTCCGGGGGGGATTAGAGGAGGTATCTGAGAGTGGGCGTTCTACCTCTGCAATGTCTAGGTCAGTCCACCAGGCTACAGCAGCATCACCCTTATCGGCACAGGCTGAATAACACAGTTACGGTTCGATCTAAGCACATGGAGTGTCGGCTGTTCGGACAGTGATAGGTTGGATTTGGTGAGGGGAGTGTAGAAAAAAAAGACAACCAATGTCATGTTGAGATTTCTCAATGAACCGATTTAGTTCAGGTAAAGGCTAGAGGGAGGGTTCCAGGAGGAGGGAGAGTGTTGCAGCTAGGTAATGGGGTCTATGGGGCAGGGCGAGGAATCTTGCAAAAAGAAATGTGCATCGAGGCGAAGACAGCGGAAGAGCTCAACTAAATGTCATGCCTAAAATTCATTAAAGTGGGGGCACAGAGAGATAAAGTTCAGACATTTGATTAGTACAGAACATTCAGCGTCAGAGAGTGAAATTTCAGCAGGGATGCTAAATAAACGACAGGAGGTGGAATTGGAGGAGTGGATAGAGTCAGAAGCAGGGTATGGAAGGGCATGAAGGTTCCAGAGGGTCAAGGGCGTCTCCACGTTGTTGCAAATTGTGTGCCCAGTACATCTGGTCAGCACGGTGAATGAGCCGGTGAATAAATTAGAATTGTGGAGTGGTGCAGCCTTGAGTTAATGTTGTGCGATACTGCTGCACAGAAAAACTGTTGAACTCAGTGGCACTGAAATCGCTCGATCAGTCCTCAGAAAGTAACTGATTGAAAATAATTGGGAAGGTAATCTTATTGTAACGTCCTGATTTCACTGAAGTGACACTCAAGCAGCAAGGTCTTATTTTTCGGAGACTTTAGACCAAACTGTGAAAACATAATATGTCTCGATGTTTTTAGAAATACAAATTTATCCATGGTTTTGGTCGGCACTCGCAAGGGCAGCGTTTATTTGTCGTTCCCAATAGCTGTGGGGAAAGTGTCATTCTTCAGTGAGGAAATTACCAGCGCAGAATTTCCTGCGATTCCCATTGACCACAGTTTTCTCAGGATCCCTGATGTCACATGAGTCAAATACTACTTTGATGCAACGCATGTTACTCTGATCTCACCACAACAGACTTTGGAAAATCAGAAAAATGAATAAATAACAAAAGGATAGTACACGGCCTGTTTGAACAATGTGCTCACTCTACTCACAATGTTTAAGGGAAAACTGATGCATGGACTTCTGATTCTGAGGAGAGGTTTGTAGATTTGTGATGAGGCTATTTGGTTAAGTGCTGTAACAGAGATAGCAAGACACTCCACTCTGTACCATGGGGAACAATATCAGCCTGTCCACGGTGCATCAGACAATGACAGAAACACACTATTGTCTGTTCCTATTGGACATTGATCATCTCAATCTCATCATTGACTGATGACAGATAGCAGCACAGAAGCCAGCGGCTCCCATCATCCCAGTTGGAAAGCAAAAAGGGGAAGGGATGGCCAGAGAAAATGGGAGTAACTGTGGAATTTGTGTAACTTACAGTGGGAGTGGCAGAAGAAGAGTGTGAAGGGAGATCATCACTGGAAGAGCATGCAGCAGCAGAAGGGGCAGTGCAAAGGAAGTAGGAGTGTAAGAAAAGAGTACGACGGAGCAGGAAGAATGGCAGATCAAGTTTTAGTGACAGGGAAAAGCTTGTTTTTGAGGAAGTGAGATTGGATGAGAAAGCATCACTGTAAAAGAAAATCGGGATCTGGATTCCATTCAAAATTAAGAAAGGATTTCTTGTACTTTTTCTTCTTTCACTTGATTCTTGTACAGGTTGTACATGTACTATATATTTCCATATCTTCATCAAGAGCAGACGGCATGTTTTTTTTCTCCCCTATTGTGGTGTTTAAACATTTTTGATTTTTTTTACAGTATGTATTTGCTTCCAATTCAAGGTTGAAATGAGAATATGATTTGATCTTCTGCAGTTTGTCCCTAACATAGCACTTAATTGAACGTTTATCCTCATCAGACTCGCTGATTTAAACAAACAATGAATGAGTCCATGTCCATCCTGCAGATGAAAAATTTCTTCAGCTTTGGCTATTGCAGGGAATGTTACAAAGAACAGTGCCACGCAAAATGCTAATGTTACAGCGCAAGGTGCCAAACCATAGTTTTTCCGAAATTATTTAGATGGTTTAGAAATAAAACATGCAGAGAGGCCGAGTGTAAAAGGTGAATTCAACTCTGTATCGAAAATACTATTTGTGGCTCCCTCATAAAATATGTTAACTACATCACTGATAAATTCATCAATATATAGAAAAGGCAAGAGACTGGAACTGTCAAATCATCCTCTGAATAACATTTGGAGAACAGGAAGGAAATCACGGTTTGTTTGCGATATTCAGAAATGACGATTGTGAGAATGTGGAATGTGGGGAGCAGTGGAATGATGATCAATGTTATGGATGACACAAAAATGAGATGGGTGGATCACAGTCAGGAGGAAAGTGTTAGGCTACAGGAGGATATAAACAGATTATTCAGATAGCCAGATCAATGGCCAATGAAATGTAACACCGATAAATTTGGAAGATGAAAGTCAGAAGTAACAAGACAACTGAGTATTCAAATGTGATTATGGAAGAGGAGGGCTAAATTTGCTATTTTTTCTTTGCAGCAGGGAAGGTTGAGGAAGGAATGTGGTACAGGTGTGCAAGAGCATAAGGGGTATGAAGAGGACAAACAGACAGCAGCTGTGTTCCTCAGTCAAATGATCAAAAACAAAGGGACAGACTTTTAAAGTGAAAGACAGGGGATTGAGAAAGGATTTGTGGAATGGGTTTCGAACTGAGAGGGCGGTATGAATCTGGAATGCATTATCTAGGAGGGTGGTTGAGGCAGGTAACCTCACAAACATTGAAAAAACCTTTGGATATGCACTTGCTGGCACAGACGTGATAGGCCTGTTTTTCATTGCATGATTGTGTGCAGTGGCAGCCATGGACACTCTGATATATTCTGAAGCAATAAACAATGGCAGTTGCTGCTTTGTTCCTTTGAATGAACTCAGTAAGTGGCTACATCACAAAACAGCATCATCTCATGGAGCTTCAGCACTTACTCAACCAAAGGCAGCCCAGCCATCTCAGGGAACATTCAGGGTAATTCATATGTTTAGTGCAAGCATTGTCCAATAATAGCAGTGATATTATTCTAACTGTTTGCCACCATTATTATTTCTACAGCCATAACATGAACACAGCTTTCCCTTCATTATAATACAGACCTCTAGCAATAAGATTGCTATTTCTCTGAACCATAATAAATTATTTGCCAGGTATTCACTTTGAAAAACACCACGTTTTCCTGAGTTTTGCTGCGAGTTGTTTATCACAGAATTCCCCAACTCACTCCAGCTCAACCTCTTTCCCCTTTAATATTTTCTTGTTCACTGTCTCCCTGATCTCACACACCTCACTCCCTCACATCCCACACACTCTCTATCCTTATTTGTTAATCCCTGAAGTACCTGCGCCTCATCTCGATCATTTATTCCAACTCCCAACTCACATTTTGGACTGATTTGATTCCTTCTCTCGGCATGGTCATAAGACTGGCCGTGCCTGATGTCCTATTCACCTCTATTTTCTGCTCAGTTCCTGATCCGCTGCTTTGGTTTTCACCCTCCTGTTGATTCAAATCCATCTAACTTGCACTAGCAAACCTCCCCACAAGGATGTTGGTGGTCGTCCAGTTAAGATGCAACCTGTCTTTTTTATACAGGTCCCATCTGTTCTGGAAGAGATCTCCATGATCCAAAAATCTGAAACCATCAACCCTGAACTAGCTTTTTAACAACATGTTAAGTTATACTCATCCTTCCCTCTTTTCCATATGGTGCTGGAAGTAATCCAGAGATTACAAAGCATTGTTTTCTCTCTCTGTCTCTCTCTCTCTCTCGCAATCTCTCTCTCACACACACATTCTCTCACACACAGACAGACAGACACCACATTACTTTGCAGAAGAATACAAATAACCTTAAAATAATGGGAATGATAACTCGAAAGAAGGATTTAGTTCAAGGGAGGATTACTGAAATGGTGCTTCTTCTGGATGTCAGTTTGCTCGCTGAGCTGGAGAGTTCATTTTCAGATGGTTCATCACTATACTAGGGAACATTATCAATGAGCCTCAGGTGAAGTGCTGGTATTATGTCCCACTTGCTATTTAAGTGTTTAGGTTTCCTTGTGTCAGTGATATAATTTCCAGTATTGGTGATTTTATGTACGGTTCTTTTTCTCAGAAAGTGTTAGATGGAATCAAAGGCGAAGTGTTTTTTGATTGATATCCGTTTGGAATGCTATGCTTCTAGAAATTCTGGATTAGTGGTGCTGGAAGAGCACAGCAGTTCAGGCAGCATCCGGCGAGCAGTTAAAAAAACTTTTCGGGCAAAAACCCTTCATCAGGAATTTTTTTCGAGGAATTCTCGTACGTGTCTATGTTTGGCTTGTCCTAGATTGATGTGCAGACCCAGTCGAAATGGTGTACTTCCTCATCTGTATGTAACGTTGCTAGTAATAGTGGGTCATGTCATTTTTCTGGCTAGTTGTTGTTCATGTATCCAGGTGGTTAGTTTTCTGCCTGTTTTTCCGATGTAGTACTTGTTACAGTTCTTGCAAGGCTTATTCTTCCTGGGGGAAAACAGACAAATATGTGAACTTATTGCGGTGCTCAAAAGTATGAAAAAAAGTTGAAGAGTAAAACAGGAATACGCTGTTTCCGTTAGTTGGCATTACAGCATCAAGGAGTTCTAATTTCAAGCTTGTCAGCAAAACAGCCAGGAGTGAGATAAGGAGAAAGTTCTTTATTGTGAGGGTTGTTAGGATTTGGAATGGAACTGCCTGGGAGAATTGTGGATGAAGATTAGAAAGAGAACTGTTAATGCATTTGAAAATATCAATTCAACAGGCTGCAGAGATCGGGTTGGCAAATGGGAGGGGCTTAGGAGACATTCCTGGCGCTGATGTACACACAGTGGCCAATGGCCTCCTCCTGTTCTATATAGTTTTGCACGCTATCAAGTGTCTGATGCGAATAAAAGTCAGTATCATATTATTTCTCATTGAAAATGCTCACGAATATCTGATTATTTAGTACAGCATAAGCATTTAAAATGCAAGTATTACCAGACCAGCTTCATTTTGTAGTCTAATTATTGTTCAGAACACGAATATATTAATTGTTGTATTCCAATTACTAAAACAAATCTGTCTTTGCTTTGGCACAAACCACTTTGAAATGGTCTGACTTTTCTCTCACACGATAATATGTTCATCGTTTTTTGTTTACGGTCTACATTTCATATTAAATAACATTCTTTCTAAAAATTAAAAGTTTTCAAATTATTGTTCATTAAAATTTGATAGCACAAATCAGTCATTTAGTTGAATATTTACAGTGCATGTTGAATTATTGCAATTTTTAATTCGCTGGCAAATAGCTGAAGCTTGTACATTTCAGTGAGAAATTAAACTGATTGATTATATATATAAATGTATAAGAACGCTAATTCTATTTGATTGTTCAACCCTTTGCTCATCCTGAACATGTAATCATTCAGAATCCAACCACTTTCAAAATGTTGGAGTGACAATGCATTATTTTGAATCCTGACATTGTGTATGTAATTATGATCGCCAAAAGAGTTACATCCATGTTGTTTGTTCGATAAAAAATAAAATGTACATTCTTTATTTCTGTGTTAGAAAATCTTGACAGGAGTTTATATTTTTGTTCCATAAATATAGAATCAACCTAATGCTTTTCAGAGATTATAGTACAGTTGAATAATCATAGTTGACATCTTACTTTTGCCCAATTCACGAAACATAGCAAACATCTGATTAATAGATGGGTCACCCAACAAATTGTACCTGAGGAAAACAGCAGCAAATGGCAAGTCAAGAATCACATTAATAACTGAACTTGGTGGAGCCTGCCTGGTGTACGAAACGTCACATATTGTACTGGCATTCAGTTGAATGTAACAATGAACAACATAACTGGAAGTTTTGGGCTAACGCCCCTCCCCAGGTTCCTAATCTCGTACACATCACTCCCTCACACATTCAACAATTGATAAGAATCCACAGGCTGGGTGAAACATAAAACACAGAACAGTACAGGCCAGTGGAGACCCTTCGAACCTTGACGTCCTGCTGAACTTTTATCCTACTCAAAGATCAGACTAACTGACACACCCTTCATATGCCTATCCAATAGTCATTAAATATCCCTAATGCAGCTGACTCTACCAACGCTGCTGGCAGTGTATTCCAAGCACACACAACTCTCTGTGTAAAGAACCTAACTCTGACATCTCCTCAAACATTCTTCCAGTCGCCTTAAAATTATGCTCGCTCTAGATAGCCATTTCCACTCTGCGAGAAAGTCTGGCTACCCATTCTACCAATGCCTCTCATCATCTTATACACCTCTATCATGTCACCTCCCATTCTTCATTGCTCCAAGGAGAAAGCCCTAGCTCCCTCAACTTTTCTTTGTAAGACATGCCCTCAAGTCCAGGCAGTGTCCTGGTAAATCTCTCCGGCATTCTCTCTGAAGCCTCAATGTCTTTCCAGTAATGAGGCAACTAGAACTGAACACAATATTCTAAGTGTAGTCTCACCAGAGGTTTTTGGCGTTGCAGCATAAACTTGCGGCTCTTAAACTCAATCCCTGGCTCATGAAAACACCATACATCTTAATAACCTTATCATCTTGGGTGACAACATTGAGCGTCCTATGATATGGAACGCACCATCCCTATGGTCCTCCACATTGCCAATAATCCTGCCTTTAACTTGTATTCTTCATTCAATTACAACCTTCCAAAATGAATCACTTCACACTTATCCAGGTTGAACTCCATCTGTCATTTACCAGCCCAGTTCTGCATCCTGTCAATGTCCAGTTACAACCTACAATAGCCCTCCACATTATGCATAACTCCAACATCTTTGTTACATCGTAAAACTTACTAAAGCACCCTTTCACTTTATCATCCAAGTCATTTGTAAATATCACAAAGAACAGTGGTCCCAGAACTGATTCCTAAAGAACGCCACTGGTCACCAAGCTCCAGGCTGAATACTTCCCATATTCTACCACCATCAGTCTTCTACAAACCAGACAATTTTGTATCCACACAGTCAGATTTCCCTATTTCCCTGTATCCTATCCCTCCTTACTTTCTGAATGAGCCAATTTTATGGTAACCTTGCTGAAATCCATTTACATCACATCCACTGCTCTACCATCATCAATGTGTTTGATCCCATCCTGAAAGAATTCAATAAGTTGTGTGAGGCATGACTTGCCCCTCAAAAAGCCATGCTGACTATCTCTAATCAAACTATGATTTTCCAAGTAATCATAAATTCTGTCTCTCAGAATCTTTTCCAATACTTTGCCCAATACAGAAGTAAGACTGACTGGCCTATATTTCGCAGGATTGTCCCTATTGCCTTTCCTGAACAAGGGAATAACTTTTGCCACCATCCCATTATAATGCAGTACTTCAGTGGACAGTGGGGACACAAAGATCATCGCCAAAGGTGCAGCAATCTCTTCCCTTAGTTCCTCTGGTAACCTTGAGTGCTTCCTGTATGGTCCAGGGGACTTATCTATCCTTATGTTTGGACTTCACTCATTCTGTACTTCACCTCACTTTATCTAATCCTTGTCTAAGCACTGATTGACTGCTTTCCAATACATGGCTATATACAGTGCTGCCCTCCTAAGCAAGTACAATTCCAAATATTCCATGAATAAAGGAATGGAAAAAAATTGAACACCTCAATGCCTTCCTGATGAAGGAATTATGCCCAAAGCTTTCACTTTCCTGCTCCTCGGATGCTGCTTGACTCGCTGCGCTTTACCAGCACCACACTTTTCGACTCTGATCTCCAGCATCTGCAGTCCTCACTTTCTCAATTACTGAGGGCTGACCCCTCTGCATACTGAGCAGGGAATTAATCAGCGGGAATGCATTGTATTTGGAGCTGATAGTTCAGTTCTGGAACGTTGCATTTGATTAACACATTAATTAAAAAATAAATTACAATTCAATTATTATTCATTCAGTCCCAGAGTTACATTTTTCGTTCATGGAAAGGCAGCTTGATAACAAAAAGTAAATGGCTGAAGAACTCCGAGGTACAGAGTATTCCATGTGCTATATTCCAGGCTGGATGTCCTTTACAATAATGCTGGGAATATTATCAGATCTTCAGATTTGATAAGAGAACGAGGTGACATGGGGAAGTGGATATTTTTGCCATCACGTAGATGCGTTTGAGGGAGGTCAGAGCTCACAACTCAATATTCTGTGGTATAAGAACTATAGGCAGCAGAGAAGAGGGGTAAAAGACAAGGTGGTGTTGCCTTATTAATTATGGAATCAAAGACTGCAGTTAGGACGGATGATATCTTGGAAGGGCATTCAAATGACGGTTTGTGGGTTGGAATTAGGTTCAAATCAATGACAGACACACTATTGGAGATATATTATAGACCCCCAGATAAAAGGAAATACAGGAGCAGGTACATAACCAATTCACTGAGGTGTGTAAATGCAATAATAGGATAATTATTTTCGGACATTTCAATTGTAAACATTGATTAGGGCAGCGATAATTACTTTTATGAGGACAAAAATGTCTTGACATTTATTCCAGAGAGCTCCTTATATAAACATGTAGCAGATACAACAATGGGTGGGGCTGTGCCGAGCCTCACTGTGGAACGAAGCCAGTTCTGTTTTGCAGTGTTGTCTGAGCAGTGCAGGACCAGTTGACCGTGACTCAAGCATTTTTAGCTTATTAAGGAAAAGACCAAAAGAAAAAAGGTTTGAAAAATAAAAATAATTTGGATGATAGAGGCAGATCTTACTAAAGGAAAGACAGGATCTGGCCACCGTACAGTTACTTCTGGGTGAAACTGTAGCAGAACAGCGTGGGGGTGGTGGGGATCACATGCTCAAAATGGAATTGATGAATGGTGGCACCACAACATGTTACAACTAAGATGGAAATTAGAAAAACAAGCCCAGAGAGTATGGGATGTCTACAAATATCCAGAACAGAATTAAAAATGAAAGAGAAGCTTAATGCACGCATAAAGTGAGTAGGTCAATGGAGGTCCCAGAAGAGTAGAGAACGTGTAGGGCTAAACTCAAGAAAATAAGTAAAAGAGCAAAAAGCGGGGTGCGGGGTGATGAAAACCTTAATTGGCAATATTATCAAGAATTCAAAGATATTTTATCGGTTCATTAAGGGTAAGAGGGTAACAAGAGAAAGAATAGGGAGTTTTAGGGACCGAGGAGTCAACCTGTGCATTGAGCCTGAGAATGTCAAACACGTACTGCATATTGGTCTTCACTTTGGAGAAGCAGTTCCTGGACAGAAGCTGAGGAATAATTGGAAGTTGATGCAGGATAAAAAGTGGGCAAATCTCTAGATCTGGATGAACTGTATCTTAGACTGATGTGGAAGATGAGGGAGAAGATTACAGGCTCTTAAATTTTGCGCTTTATTTTGTTTTGCCTCTTGCCACAGAGGTGGTGAGATCGAACAGAACAACATCTTATGTAGGTTCAACTTCCACACAGAGTGCTAGAGAAAAAGCCATGGGATTAAAGACCACTAAGTCTCACATAAGTGGGAGGGAAACAATTGCAGAAAATTGTGAAGGCTGTTGAGGAATGATCACTAAATATCTTCAAGGCTGAGATGCACAGTTTTTTAAACAAGGGTTACAGGGAAAACGCAGGAAAATGGAATGGAATGTTATCAGAATAAATGTACCCTTTTTGAAAGTAAACGTAGAGTCAGAGAGCGGATGGACATACGAGATTGGCAGGAGGTGGTATGCTCAAGAGCAGGGAGGCAAGTGAGAGGCTGGAAGGAGATACAGTACTCAAACATTGTACGTTTAGGAGACTGGAGCACGATAGGGAACAAGAAATGCCTATGGATTAAATTTGTTTATTTCAGTGCAAAAGGGCTGACAGTTAAGTCCAATGAATTCAGGGTGTGGATAGGTTATCAGCGCTCGATTGTCTAGCTATTACAGAAACATGGCTGAGGGATGGATAGGACTGACAGCTTAATGTACCAGGATTAAATGCATTAGGAGGGACAGAGATTGTGGAACGAGAGGAGGGGAGTTGCATTTCTGAATAAAGGGTGTATCGCAGCAGTGATCAGAGATAAAATAACTGATGGATCATCCAATGAGGCTTTGTGGGTGGAACTAAGAAATAAGAAGGCGATGGTGACATTATTGGGGTTGTACGATAGGCCCCCAAATTTTAACAGAAATTGCAGCAACAAGAATATGTGGAGAGATTGCGGCGACTTTCAGGAACATTTGGGTTGTCATAATAGGGGCTTTAATATTTTTATAACACAAACTTGCACTGCCAGAGCATTCAGGGTTTTGATGGGATGGAATCAAATAAGTGTGTCAGGAAAGTTTCCCCAAGCAGAATGTAGAGGGTCCTAATCGGGAAGGAGCAAAATTTGTCCTACTCTTTAGAATTAGGTCAGGACAGGTGAGTGAGGTGACAGTAGATGTGCACTTTGGGACCAGTGACCATAGATCTATTAATTTTAAAATAGTTATGGAGAGGGAAGAAATTGGTCCACGGATTCAAGTTCTAAATCGGGGCAAGGTTAATTTTGATGGACACAGACAGGAGTTTGCAGGGGTTGATTGGCGCAGTCTGTTTGCAAGCAAAGGGACCTCCAGCAAGTGGGAGCTTAAGATCTATATGTTCCTGTGAGGGTCAATGGAAAGTAGACAGGAATGAGGTACCCTGAATTACAAGAAATGTTTAGGCTTTTACCAAAAGAAATGTGGAGGCGTGGCTCAGGTAGAGGCAGCTGGGATCAAGCGAATCTCTGGAGGTGTACAGGGAATACAGGAGTTCACTGAAGAAGGAAATCAGAAGGGAGAAAAGGGGGTATGAGATAACTTTGCCTGAGAAGGTCAGGGTGAATCCAAAGAGATGCTTTTCGTATATTAAAGGAAAAGCAGAAGCTAGAGAGAGAAGAGGACCCCTCAAATACCCATAATGGATATGCTTGTGTGGAACCATAAGAGATGAGCGATGTCCTCAGCAAATATTTTATCCTCTATGTTTACCGTGGAAAAAGACATGAGTATTTGGGAAATTGGGGAAATTATTGGTGATTACTTAGGGGCAGTCCATATCACAGTAGAGGAGGTATTGGATCTACTAGAATGTTTGAAGTTGGATAAATCTCGCGGTCCTTTCCAGATATATAAAAAAAACAGTGCAGGGGCTAGAGAAGAATTTACGGGTGTCCTGGCTGATAATTTTGATCATCAGGTACCACAAGTGAGATCCCAGAAGACTGGAGGAAAGCAAGAAGGACTGAAAAATAAAGTCTGGGAAATACAGACCAGTAAGCTTTGGTATTTGGTATTTAAATTACTTGAGAAAATTCTGAGGGATAAGATGTACATGCATTGGGAAAACAGGGTTTCATTAGTAATAGTAAGAATGGCTTTGTCAGTTGAAGTTCATGCCTGATGAATTTGTTAAAGTTCTTTGATGACGTGACCAGGAAGGTTGAGTAGGGTGGGCCGGTAGATATCCAAACGTGTGGTGCAGGAAAAGCACAGCAGGTCAGGTAGCATTCGAGGGGCCGGAGAATCGACGTTTTGGGCACAAATCTATCATCAGGAATGTCCAAGACATCGATATTCCTGCTTCTCTGATGCTGGCTGACCAGCTGGGGTTTTCCACTGCCACACTTCTCAATTCTGATCACCAGCATCTGCAGTGATGACTTTCTCCAAGGGTGGTCGATCTGGTGTATATGGATTTCAGTTCCACCACAACAGAATGAGGCGACTCAACCCCTGGACCATGATATAAATTTACAGGAAGAGACCAATCAGCCCTTCCAGTCGATAGAACTAGACCCAGTTTAGATCATACAGCAACAATATCAGCCTATTCAGCTACTTGAAGTACCACAGAAAATGGAAAAGGCAATAAAGTGACTGGACAATAGGGTTTATTGTAATAATACCAGGTTATATAGCCCGTCCAGCCTGTCCTTCCCTTCAGTAAGGTCAGGGCTGATCCTCTTGGGCGCAATTTCTCTTTCATGCCCAATTCTTTGTAGCTCTTCACTCATTGATGTGTCAAAATTCATTAACACCACCCTGCTCCCTCAAACATTCAGAGATGTAGCTGTCTGGGATAGAGAGGCCCCACCAGTCACTACCCTCTGAGAGAAGGAAAGAGTCCCCACATATTTACCTTGGCCTTTGACATGAACAAAAGCTATGAAGTTAAAAATCTCACAACACCAGGTTATAGTCCAACAGGTTTAATTGGAAGCACACGAGCTTTCGGAGCATCGCTCCTTCATTAGGTAATGGTGGTGGGCTCAATCGTAACACACAGAATTTACAGCAAAACTTTAGTGTGATGTAAATGAAATTATGACATTGAAAAATTGATCGTCTGTTGAGTCTTTCATCTGTTTGAATACCATGATATTCAAGCAGATGAAAGACTCAACAGACAATCAATTTTTCAATGTATAATTTCAGTTACATCACGCTGTAAATGTTTGGTTTAAATTCTGTGTGTTAGGATTGAGTCCTTCACATTCACCTGATGAAGGAGCTACGCTCCGAAAGCTAGTGTGAATCCAATTAAACCTGTTGGACTATAAGCTGGTGTTGTGTGATTTTTAATTTTGTCCACCCCAGTCCAACACGCATCTCCAAATCAAAAGATATGAACACAGCGTCAGAATGACTGGCCCTGAAAGGACATGACTGAACAAGATGTCAAGGAGGCTGAATAAAATTGCACCTAATTGGAATCAGTTTTATATTCCCAAGTGGTGGGCCATTCGGAGCACCATGTAGCTGGTGGAGATCAATCCTCTCAGTCGCTGGATATCTCTGTGAGCGGTCCTCAGGGTAGCTTCCTCGGCACAAACATTTTCATCTGCTTCAGCAACGTCTTACCCTCCGTCATTCGACCAGAAGTGAGGATGCTCAGAAAAGATCGCATAAAACAGCAAAACCTGGGCAACATTCAAGCTCATGCTGTGAATGTGTAGGCAACATTCATGTAACAGCACTGCTGGACCCTGAACATTTCCACAGGACTAAAAATGAGGAGCTCATTTAGCATCACAAGCTAGTTTCACAGAAATATGAGACTGCCATTTAGCCCATAGAAGCTTTTGGATAAGTAGAGGCACAGCGCATTCACTCTCTCTTACCTATTACACAAGAAGAGATTTTTTTTTAAAAAAAACTACAAATGTTGGAATTCAGGAGACTGGAAGAACACAACAAGCCAGGCAACATCAGGAGAAAAAGTCCACATCTTGGTTATTTCCTTTCTTCATGTCTGGGCGTGGGGGCAAGGGCGTGTACTGATAATGAAACGAGGTGGGTAAGTCGGAGGAGGCGGTGTGTTGTGGTGGCGAACACAGGTAGAGTATACCACCGGGTTGGCCAATGGGAAGAATGAATCCAGTTGACAGTTGGAAGATGGGTTGATCAGAGGAATGGAAAGGGGAGGGGCGAAGCAGGAATGTGTGGCGATTGGAAGGGCGGTTACTAGAAATTGGAGAACTCAGTGTTGAGACCCACGGCTGTAGGCTACACAGGTGGATTATGAAGCGTTGTTCCTCCAATTTATGCTTTGGATCTTTGTGGCAATGGAGGAGGTCAAGGATGGCCATGTCGGAATGGGAGTAGGAGGTGGAATTGAAATGGGCAATGACTGGGAGGTCAGGTCAGCCCTTACAGTCCCAGTTGAGATGCTCAGCAAACTATTCCCCTTAGTTTACATTTGGTCTCCCCGATATAGAGAAGTCCACATCAGGAATGGCAGATACAATAAACTAGGTTGGATCCCATCACCTGGCACATCTTCCACAAGGACTGATCCCTTCACTAATTTTGGTTCGTGCCATACTCCCCACCAAACCTACCAATCCCCATAGGCAACTGACACTTGCAGATGAAAAATAAAATACATCACCTGCTGGCACACATCTTCCTCACCTCATCCAAGGCCCAAAACAGTCCTTACAGGCGAAACAGAGTTTCACCTGCCTCTCCTTCAACCGAGTTTACTGCATTAGGTTCTCCTGATGTGGTTTTGTCTACATCGGGGATAGCAACGTAAACTAAGTGCACATTTCACCGAGCATCACAGTCCGGTCCAAAGAGGCTGACCTGAGCTCCTAGTCAGCACCAATTTCAATTCCCCTTCCCAATTCCTTTCCAACATGAGCTCCTTGGCTTCCTCTGTCGCCACAGTGAGTCAGACTATAAATTGGACAAACAACATCTTACTTTCTGCCTGGTTAGCCTACGGCCTGGAGGACTCAACATTGAGTTCTCCAATTTAAAATAACCTTCCCAGCCATGGCCAGACTCCATTTCCAGCCCCGCCTCCTCCCTTCCATTCCACCAAATGACCCAGCCTGTTAGCTCCCAACTGGGTTCATCCCTCCCCTCGACCAACCAGTTTGCACCCACCACTTGTGTCCACCTAACTCCTACCTCACCATCCTGCTGCGCTCCCCACCCCAACCACTCCTTTCCCTCTTTATCTGCAGTTCCCCCTCCCCCACCCGCAGTCCTGAAGAACAAGTATACTTGAAATGTTGACTTCTCCACCTCCTGATGCTGCCTGGCTTGCTGTTTCTTCCAGCCTCCTGTTTGTCTATTATTACACAGGAAGATAAGGAATCTTGTCAGCACAACACGCTAGTAAGCAGCTACCACGGGTCACCTATTAATGAGCCTCTTCCCTGGAACGAGGAATAGGAAATTCAGCCACCTGAGACACTGACACACGAACAGAAGAGGCCATTCAGCCCCTCCAAACTGTTACACTGAAATAGGAGGATGTCATCGATGCTGTAACATTACAAACCAATGAAGCAGAGACTGCACAGACAGATTGCTCCATGTAGTCCCTCCTGGCTCAATTGCTAATGTTTCACGCGTGTTATATTAACATGGTTTGCTTATGGTAAGGAGGAACAGCAAATGATTTGTGTCACGTCTCAAGGAGGCATCTTCCATCTCCGAGAAGACAGGCTCGTCTTCTGCATGGAGGTCAGAAGGTTTTGAGAATGACCAACCCTGTCAGAGTGTGGCTGCTGACACGTTTGTGCATAACATGATGCTCAATACTTACTGCTCCGTATGAATTCTATCAGTGGCTCATGGCCAAGGACATCCACCTCCTTTTCACCAAGAGCACTTCCCATCATCTCGCCTTCTCATAGATACAAAATGAGAAGCATGATACGTTTTGCCAAATCATTTTGTTGCCTTGCAAAACACTATGCTTAAGCACAGTCACGCCAACAGCAACACCAAAATTGCCATTGGAGAGCGTTGGTATGCTGTGGAGGTGATGGCCTAGCTGCATTATCCCTGTAATATTAAAGCAGGAACCCAAGTGATGACTCAGGCCCCGGATTCGAATCCCACCACGGCAAAGGTTGGATTTTGCATTCAATAAAATAACAGGATTGAAGAATCCAATGAAACCATTGTGTTTGTCCTACCTGGCACACTAATGCACTTCAGGGAAGCAAATCTACCACCTTCACCCAGTCGGACATTCACGTGACTCCAGACCCACAGCGCTGTGGTAAACACGCAGTTGTAGTTTGAAATGTCGAAGCCAGCCGCTCTGTTATATCACTCACTACAAATTCTCAAAGAAATGAAACCGGGCGGACCTCAGCACTGCCTACTTACAGCCCACAGACTGCAGTGGGTCCGGGAGGCGGCTCACCAACACCTTCTCGAGGACAATGAGGAAAGGGAATTATATAATGGCTCAGCATCCCATTACTGAATAAAAGAAGATGATCACACTCAAGGAAGAGAGACAAAGGGAAATAACTCACTTCAAACCGAGACTTTGATGTACAGCGGACATGGGCATGAATTTCAGTAATATGAGAACAGGAAAAAAATAAATATGATTCGTCTGGATTTTTATTTCAATTCCAGCTGATCATCAACAATCCCTCTGTTTGTTTCTTTCTGTCTACCTCACTCTTTCTCTATCTATTCAACTCACTCCTTATCCATTTCATAGCAGCCATCCATGTCGTCAACATCAAACACACTATTTCCCAGCTGCATTCAGTTCTGACGTATGGTGATTGGACACCAAATTTCACTTCTATTTTTCTCTCGACCTGAGGCTGCCAAATCTGTTCAGTTTCTCTGTGACTTACTCGCTCCTTTTGTTTCTGATCTTTACCATCATTTTTTGTATTTTTTCCTCTACCTTACATATTGTTATCGCATGGGATGTCTGCATCACTAGCAGTGCAGCATTGGTGGACCTCACTAAATGCCTTTTACTGTGAGGCCATTCCTTAAGGTATTGAGTCTGACGTCAGTCTTAATTCAGATCAGGCAATAATGCGAGATTTCCTCACCAAAGGACATCAGTGAAATAGGTAAACTTATTGACAAAGTGCTGGTGGGATTATACTAGTAAAATTCTATTTTATTTCCAGTTCCTCTCATTTGAATTTAAGTTCTGTCATCATCTGAAATAGGATTTGAAACAGCGTACATAGTGTAGTTACCTGGGCTACTGAATTACGTGGCCATTGACATTACTTCTCTGACACAGTGTCCCTGTCATGAATTTACTTTACAGATAAGAACAAGATTTTGATGGAAACACTTGTAACGGAAAGACCGATTAGAAGAGAACAGGAAACATAAAGTCTGACTTTTACCAAGGTATAGATAATGGTTTATTTAGCACCCACACTGACGTCAAGATAGGGTCTGGGGATATCATGGAGTTGGTAGTGTGTAGCTTTAGTGATGGAGAGAATACCAACACATAAATCAATTCGGGGCAAATAGGTACTTCGGGATTGTGAACAGTCTTGTTCTCAGTTATTGTGTAAGGGCTGGGGTGTGGGTTGTTCTGAAATTTGAGGAGAATGAATAGATTTGCATTTGAAACTGAAGACAATAGTTTCAGTCTTTACTAAATATAGGTAACAGAAAGAGCACTGAAGTTCACCATGGTTTATGGGATTAATAAATCGATAGAGATGGGGAGACTTACCAGGAACACCAACAATAGCGAGCATGGGATAGTAACCAGCCTGAATAATCAACAGTGCACCGCGTATCCGAAATGGTAATATGTGCCAATACCAGTAAAAGTAGACAAGACCCAAAGATAAACTCCTGTCCATTGTTGCAGCATTCCAGTCTATTTTTCTTAGATTCTGAACTATTGGTGCGACATTCCAGTCCACTGTACTCAGATTCTGATCCGTTGTTGGCATATTCCAGTCTAATGCTCTCAGATTCTGATCCATTGTTGAAACATTCCAGTCTACTGTTCTCAGATTCTGGCCCATTGTTGGAAGATTCCAGGCTATGGTTCTCAGATTTTGATCTCTCCTCTCCCTGTATCTGCAACTGCTGAACCTTGTCAGTGTTGCAGATGATGCATCTGCAGCAATAATGGGATAAAGCATTGGAAGAAGCCCCGTACAAATAGAAGAGGAAAACCATCCAGTGACATAATTAGGATCCATGGAGACTGACATCAATCACAGTCACTGAACAAACAGATCCAGATAATTTCTTTCAGATTCGACCTTCAGTTCAAAATAACAACTGGATTGAATTGAACGTTGACATCGCTGACTAATGGTCACATCTCCCATCACCAATTGCTCTCGTGAAGTTAGTTGTGAGGGAGAATTATGGACGTTTTCTTATCGCATGCTAGATGATTCTGCTGTGTTGTTCATTTGCAATACTGTAACCACCTGAACGCTCCATCATGACCATCCACAAAAAAAAAATCACAATCTCGACGTGGTTTCCATGCTGGTCTCTCCTCGACGAGAACAGGTGCCAAGCAACACATTCTCAGTGGATATATTTGCACTGACCATACACAGGAAGTGTGGATCTGTCTGGACAATCCACTCGTGACCATGCTGAATCTTGAACACACAGTATGATTGAGCACTCTTTTATGTAAACTAAGAAATATCTTAATACATTATATTGGCTTCAAAGCGGTAAGACTTACATTTTTGGAAATCAGTCCAAAGCCAAATGTGGCATGTTCTCACAAAGCCAGTCCTTTTACAGGGTTATGGTGTCCTTGATTTTTGTAAAGGACCTGTAAACGACCTGTTAAAGGCCTGGCTTTGTGAGAACATGCCACATTTGGCTTTTGGACTGAATTCCAAAAATGTAAGTCTTACCGCTTTGAAGCCAATATAATATATTAAGATATTTGTTAGTTTACATAAAACAGTGCTCAATCATACTGTGTGTTGAAGATTCAGCATGGTCACGAGTGGATTGTCCAGACAGATCCACACTTCCTGTGTATGGTCAGTGCAAATATATCCACTGAGAATCTGTTCCAATATTTCATACTTTTGAAAGCTTCGTTAGGGTCCTTTTGTTCATAGCTAACAGATAATTTCTCATACAGAAGCCTTTCAAGTCTTGAAAAGTAGCCTCTTTAATCAAGAGGACCTCCCAAGCTGGCAAGGTTGGATCAGTTCAGGGATTTGTTGAGTCAGGGTCACTGGAAGCTCTCTGCCCCCTTCTGCCCTTCTGACCTTATAACCTGTAATCAGTTGTGTCAGTTTTACCCTTGGTGCTTAGGGCTTTTGTTTATTGGGATTGTTGCAAGTATATTGGAACAGCATCCCAAAATCGGGATAGCCTGTCAGGTTGGGATACGATACGTTATTCAGGCATTCTATTTTCGGTTCCTTATGTTTAATTTGGTAATTTGGCAAATAAATGTCATTTGTTTAAAACTCCGCAGTCTGACCAGCTAAATCACTCTGGAAATATCAGCTATTCGCTAACCTTCAAAAAACAGCAAATTTAAGGTCCGGGCTACTTTTAAAAATATTTTGAAGGGTCTGCTCTCGTCCATAACAGATTAGGGGGACTTTGCAGAATTTCGGCAGCGAGTGGCAGGTGTTAATGTCTCTTATTTCGTGTGTTGATTTGGTGAGTAAACAGAGCTTCAGGTAGCAATGGTTCTTGCAGGAACCAAGCTTGTTTTGGAGGTGGAGAAAATGACCTTGGGTTTTTTTTTACAAAATTCACATAAGTACAAGCCGCGAGAATTAGTAGACAAAGTGAGTTGAAGCTACCGTCTGATGTGAGGAAAGATGAGATGTTTTCAGCAGTATCTCAGCATTCCAATTTGCTGGAAACTCCATCAGGATATGTGGAGATGAATAAACTTCAATCGCAAAAGACGCAGCTTGAGTTAGAAGCAGAGATGAAGCAATTTGAGCTACGACTAAAGTCAGAAGAGGAAGAAAGATAACGAATAGGTTTAGCAGGGGAAAAAGAAAAAAAATAGCTTCAGCAGGAAGAAAGAAAAAGAGGGAGCATTTGAGCTTCAGAGATGGACACTTGGAATAGAAAGTCAGCGTTAAAGGATAATGGTGTAGGCTGAAGGTAAGCTTAGTGAGGAACAGACTGAGGATGGGGAAGCCCATGGTAGTCCAAAGCCTGGTGAGAAACGTGTGTCAGTATATTCACAACTTGCCTAAATTTGATAAGTAGGAAAGTGGCTGAAGAATTTCAGTGGCCAGTGACCATGTAGGTTTTGTTGACCCATACAAAACTTGTAGGTGGAGCTAGTGAGGTATGCGCAACACTATCAGAGGAGGGATCTGGGGAGTATGAGGAGAAGAAAATATACATATGAGCATGTGCCAAAAGCCTACAGACAATGTGTGGAATTTAAGGAAGGATCCTGGTCGAACTCATATTGAGTTTGAAAGGATCAAACAAAGTAATATTGATAGATGGATAAGAGCTTTAAAAAGAGAGCAAACATATGATGCCCTTCGAGAGAAAATTACTTTGAAGGAGTTTTAGTATTCACATCGTCCAAACTCATTTGGAAGATCATAGAGTTTTAAAGCCCAAACTGGCAGCTGAAGAGGCTGATGATTATGACTAGTGATTATGATTATAGAACTTGCTCTGGCTTCCAGAATCAATTTCAGTCCATGATGGACAGAAGTTGGGACAAAGAGAAATCCCCACGTAGAAAGGGAGATGTAGATCTCGGTGAAGAACTTACCACAGGGTAAAAAGGCAATACGTGAAGGAAGCAAAGAAGATAAAAAGCTCTGGTGTTTTCATTGCAACAAATTAGGACACATGGAATCACTGTTTTGGTGGGTTCAGAAAAAAAAAACACAGATGACGGAAAAAAGATAAGTCTGGGAGTTTTGTCGGAGTGGTAACAGAAAGCGCAGTGGAAGCTAAAAAGATGCATCAGAGTGTACAAGCTGATTGGAGGTTTGTTAAGGAGGAAGTGCCAGATCTACTTAGAAAATATACCAGCAAAGGGAAATTTTACTCACATAGGGCAGGTAAAGAGGGTGCAATATTAAGAGACACAGGATCCTCTATGAAAAGATAAGGAGATATATTCTCCTGAAGGACTATTTCCAGAAAAGGTACTGCAAGAGGGAATTCACCATGAGACAAAAGATGCAAAACTATATAAAGTGAGCATAGCGTGTCTTGAAAAGTGTAGGGAAATTGTGGTAGGGGTAATAGACAAAGTCTCAGCTCCAGGAATAAAATTTGTCCTTGCGCAAAAATATAGCTGATTCAGTGGTTGGATTACTGCTACTCTCGTTGAAAAGCCAGTGGATATGCAGGCAACTGAATCAATGTCGGAATCTTATCCTGGACACTTTCCTGATTGTGGGTAATACGGTCCCAATGTCACCAGTTGAAACAGAAAATTCCAAAAACGTAAAGATAAGGAACCTAAAGTGCCATGAGCAGATATTTTGTTCCATCAGAAAGTTGAGACAAATCAGGAGCAAATAGGTGATCATGTAAACAAATTTTGCTCAGCTACACTAATTGAGTCACAGCAGGAAAATAAAAGTTTAAAGCAGTTGTATCAAAAAGCAAATACGTTAGGAATTTTGAATGTATCCCTAAGTGTTATTACCTTAAAAATGATGCCAAAATGAGGAAATGGGGACGAACATATATTCAAGGAAATGAGAAATGGGAAGAGATTCATCAAATCATATTGCCAATGGGCGACAGAAAGGAGGTGATGCGAATGGTGTATGAGTTACCACCTAGACGTCAGTTAGGAGTGATGAAAAAACAGACTGAATACAAAGACATTTTACTGGCTTGGACTGCAACAGGATGTAGTTGAATTTTGCCAGATGCATCATACATGTCAGGAAATTGGAAAAACACAAGTGATAATAAAATCTGCAACTTTCTTAACTATTCCGGCATTTGAGGAACCTTTTACAGGAGTCTTAATTGATTGGCTAGGTCCCCGACCACAAACAAAAAAGTGGGCTTCAGTATTTGTTAACAATAATGGATGCCTCGACTAGATTTCCAGAGACCATCCAAGGTGTAGTATCACAGCTGAAGGAATTGCAAAATGAATTACTCTTTTCTTAAAATAAAATAGATACGGATTACCAATGAAGATACAGTGAGATCAAGGTTCAAACTTCACATCTAATTTATCACGATAATGTCTTCGGAATAAAGCAATTCAAATCTACTGCATACCATTCAAAATTGCAGAGAGCGCTAAGAAGGTGATATTAATCATTAAAAACCATGTTGAGGGCTTATAATCAGGATTATCCAGGTGATTAGAGTTAGGGAATTCCATTTGCACTTTTTGTGATCAGGGATGCCCCAAACTAACAGAGAAAATTTATTCCATTGGAATTATTTTTGGGGGCACAAAGTGAGAGGACCATTAAAATTGATTTAGGAGAAAAGAGTAAATCAGAGTTCGAAGGCCACACATTTGGACTCGGTCTCAAAACTTAAGGAACGATTAATAGCGCTGGGGAGTTAGCAAGACAGCATTTAAAAGTATTGCAACATGCACAAAACAGGAAGCGCACAGGAAATTGAAAAATGCAATTTTGCGATCGGTGATAAGGTATGACTATTACTTCCAGTTATAGGTGAACCTTAAAAAGCAAGGTTTAGTAGACCTTATCAAATACAACGGATATTGAGTGAGGGTAACTACTTGATAGGGTCTCCAGAAAGAAAGAAATCTCACAGTATACGTCATGTGAATATGCTGAAAAGGTATTTTGACAGGTAAGGACAGCCAGAGAACAAGGTGTAAATGATTACAGCACAGAACGGAAAAAAAAACAATTTCCGAGGATTCTGAATCGGACATTCCTCAAATTAAAGTGGGCCATGATGTAGTTGTCTAAACTTGGGATAAATGATTCAGTTAACTTTCTGAGAAAAATCGAAATGACCAGAAGGAGTTATTACTATCACATGGGGAGATATGCATATATTACCTTGGACGTAATCACCTAATTGTGCATAATGTAGCTATAAGAGATGCCGTTACGATTAAGCAACATCCTTACAGGCATAATCCTCTAAAGTTGGCACAGGTTCAGAAGGAGATTGAATGAAAGCTCTAAGATGACATAATCAACATGTGTTACAGTGACTGGAAATCACCCATAGTCATGGTGCCAAACCCAAATGATACCCAATGATTATGTGAGGACTAACGTAACGTCAGTGCAGTTAAAAACATTGATGCATACCCAGTTCCATGGATGGAAGACTGTGTTGAAAATGTGGAACAAGCAACTTACATTTGGTATGAAAAATGTGCCGGCCACATTTCAGGGAATAACCAATACATTGCCGGATTATCCAACCTGTGGTGTACGTTGATGACCTTGTGATTTTTACTGACTCATGGAAGGAACACTTAAAGCATCTATCGGACTTGTTTGATCGACTTCAGAAGGCAGGCTTGGTGGTAAACTGAGTGAAAAATGAATCTGCCAAAGCAAAAGTCACCTTCCTTGGCCATGCTATTGGACCTAGATAAACGGTGCCATGAGTTTTAAAAGTGAAGGTGATTGAGGAATTTCCAATACTGTTGACAAAAGAAACAGTTCCTGGGACTAAGTCGATTTTATCGAATGTTTGTGCCTCATTTTCGCAGTGTGACTGCTCCACTCACTGAATTGTTAAAGAAAGGCAAGACGTTTCAGTGGACAGAGGACTGTCAGAAGGCATTTGACGGCATTTGAATTATGTGGTAACTACTGACCACGATCAGACATACCAGAATATGCTAAACCGTTCAAGGTGGATTTAAATGCGAATAATGTGGATTTCGGTGCTGGGCTCCTGCAGGAAATCGACAAGAAGACACAAAGACCTACTGGGTATTTCTCCAAGAAATTGAATGTTCATTAGTAGAAATATTCAACAGTTGAGAAAGAGACTATGAGCTTTGTGTTGGCACGACAACATTTCAGTGTTTACGTTGCCAGCAACATATCAGAGTCAACCATTTGCACTGATCATTCCCCAATGAAATCTTTTTGGAGAAATTTAAGGAGAAAATGCGAGACTGTTCAGCTGGGGCCTGTTGTTACAGCCATTCAATTTCAAAATTGTGCCCGTGGAGGTTTTGAAAACGTGGTTGCCAATGCAATTAGAGACACTCAATGATGGAAGCACCACACACTGAATCTGGATGTAGTGTTCGCATGTTTATTCTAAACAAATGTATATTCGCATTTTAGAGTATAACCACTATTTTAGGTGGTTTTGAAAACTGAAGCCACCTTTGGACATTGAAGATTCGGTTTTATATTGGGGGAGTTGTCACACATGGGGTCTCTTTATAAGGTTTTGTTGTCCTTGATTTTTTTCAGAGAGGTACTAAACATCCCAAGATTCCAACATGTCTAAATATTGAATGCTTCATTTGGGGTCCTTTGTTTTTTGCCTAACAGATAATGCCTCGGACAGAGGGCTTCCAAGCCTTTAAAAAAACTGATGCATTCAAGGGGATGTGGCCAGCTCTCCAGCTGTAAAGGTCAGTTCAGTTCGAGGGTTAGTTGAGTCAGGTTCCGTGTTGAAACTGGACGCTCCCCCCCCCCCCCCCCCTTCAGCCCTCTGACTTTGTAACCTATAATTTTTTTATGGTGTAATGTTTAGTCTTTGTGCTCAGGGGTTTGTTTATTAGGATTGTTGCAAGTGATTTGAATCAGCATCATTAATTGGAGATAAACTGTCAGTGTTAGATAGGATGAACTATTCAGGGACGGCAGTTTTGGTTCGTTGTGTTTCATTCCTTATTTTTGCAAATACATTCTGTTTGTTTAAAAGTCGACAGTCAGGCCAATTAATTCACTCTTGGAATATCCCTATACACTTACCTTGAACAAATGGCATCATGACGGACTGGGCTATGTTCTTAAGAATGTTGAGACGAGTCGGGCCTGGTCCATAACAATGTATAATAACCTTGTTTATTAAAAGTCATGAATTAACTAGTAAGGGATAGAATTAATATGATAATGGCTATTAGACAGAAAGGGCTGAGGCAAGTGGCTGAGGTGACCTGAGGGGAGTGCAGTAATATCTCCCCGTCACCAGTATTCAGCCATCACTGTTTCTGACAAAAGGAATGAAATGCAATGCTGAGCAAGTTAACAGATAAGCCCTGGTATATGGAATGTTGAACAACAATGTGAATGGAATAGGGCAATTTTAAATGTGAAATACATAGTTATATTTTTTATATCGAATGTTTAATCACAGGTTATACAGATTGTTAAGATTGTTTATATCTGGATGGGATACTCAGAATTAAAAACAGATATAGATAACAAAATGTATTTCGTTATAGTGAGTTACAGCAGAGTAAGAGTGAGAATACAGCTCATACCGAGCTGGTACAGAGATGATGGGCTGCGTGACAACCACCTGTATTGTACTTATTCAGAGAAATATATTGAAAATGTTCAGAGACTGAGGAGACAAGTTTAGTCATTAAATGCACAGACAATATCATAATTAATAAACTATTCCTATTTTTTCATCAAGTGTAGCTGTGTCTAAAAGGCCTTTTAAATCAAAAATATTTTGATGAGGTCTGCGTATTTATTTTCAGAACTTAAAGAAGAAACAGACTCCAGTGCAATATATGTGTCATTGACACAAGTGATGGGAACAGGAATGGAGCATATTGTCCAAATATAATCTTTTTCAACATCCAGAGCAATCAAGAAAAAGCAAAATATTAGAGAAAGTGGAAATCTGAAATACAAATGCAAAATGAAGGAGAATGCATCAGATGATGCAGGATCTGGGCAGAGAAACAGAGTGAAAATATCGAGTCTTATATGAACCAGTTCTAAACAAGTTATGTTAGACTCAAAAAGAGTTAATTCCATTTTCCTCTGCTCCGATACTGCCAGAACTGTGTGGTTTCTCTCCAGCACTTTCAATTGGTGCAATGACAGGAGACAGAGAGTAATGGTGGGTGGTTGCTTTTCGGACTGAAGGCTTGTGCCCCGCAGTGTTCCACAGAGGTTGGTCCTGGATTTACATTGTTTGTCACCTATGTAAATTATTTGCTTGAGAATATTGAAGGCATGGTTCCTAAGTTTGCGGTGACACCAAAACTGGTGGCATCGTGGACAGTGAAGAAGGTTTTCTAAGTATACAAAAGGATTAGATTAGATTAGATTACTTACAGTGTGGAAACAGTCCCTTCGGCCCAACAAGTCCAAACCGACCCGCCGAAGCACAACCCACCCATAACCCTAACCTAACACTACGGGCAATTTAGCATGGCCAATTCACCTGACCTGCACATCTTTGGATCTTGAGCAAATGGGACAAGAGATTGACAAATAGCAGATAGAGTTCAAGCTGGATGAATGTGAGGTGCAGGCAATTGTGTGTGTTTGTTGCTGTCTAGTGAACCAGGAATGGGATGATTTTATTCCCCATCTTATTGGTTCAAATCATCGATACCCTTCATGATCTTTGAGAGGCCTTACCCTCTCTTTGGCTACCCTCTTGGTATTAATGTAGTTGCACAATATATTTGGATTATCCTTAACCTTATCTGCCCATGCTATCTCATACCTCCTTTTTGCTTTCGTGATTTTTCTCGAAATAATGCTCCACACTCTTTATATTGAGTAAGAGATGAAATTGAATAAAGTTGTCTATATCTAAAGTAAGGCTTTCTTTGATTCTTGAATAAAAGTTCAATAACTGTATTTGTCAATTGTTCCTTAAGCTTACTAGCATTACCCTTCACTCTTACAGGGACATAATGACTCTCAACTCCCGCCGTCACACTGTTGACTGCCTCCCACTTGTCAGATATTGTTTTACCTGCTAACAGTCTACTCCAATTAAACTTGGTAAGTCCTTGTCCCATGCCATTAAAATTTATGGTACTCCAATTTAGACAGACATTAATGAAAGGCTTATTAATTTCCATAACCATTATGAAACTAATAGAGTTATGATCGCAAAACCCAAAATATTCCCTCACGTTTACTTCAGTCACTTGCCTTGCCTATTGCACAAAAGAAGGCCTAGTTTTGCTCTTTCTCTGTGAGAATCATCCGCATATTGATGAAGAAAATTTTCGTGAACACATTTGACAAATTCTTCACCATCTAACCCGTTAACACTGTGGTAGTCCCAATTAATTTTTAGAAAATTAAAATCCCCCATTATTACAACCTTATTAAGATTAAATATATCCACGATCTCCCTACATGTCTGTTTCTCAATTCCTTTCTTACTGTTGGAGAGCATATGGTACAATACAGTCAACGTGCTCTTTCCTTTCTTATTTTAATTTCGACCAATATATTTTCACTGGACGATTTGTTACAAATGAGCATTTAGTGTATTCTGTCCAAAGTGAACATTATTTTCTTATTTTTAATACTACATGCATATTTTAACTGGATAATTTTTCAGAAATATGTTATCCAGTTACAGCAATAATTTAATCCTAAATCAAAAATTGCAGACCTCCCCCTCCCTGCCCTGCGCATGTCTGTTTCCATCCTTTCAATGACCCTGTACACCTGGAACATTGAATTGCCAGTCTTGAACATCTTTCAGACGAAAGTGAGGACTGCAGATGATGGAGATTAGAGTCGAGAGTGTGGTGGTGGAAAAGCACAGCAGGTCAGGCAGCATCCAAGGAGCAGGAAACTCGATGTTTCAAGCAAAAGTCCTTCATCATCCCATTCTCATGAGCGATATTTGCACAAAACGTTGACTTTCCTGCTCCTCACACGCTGCCTGACCTGTAGTGCTTTCCCAGAACTACACTCTCGACTTGGACATCTCTCAACCAATTTTCTGTAATACATATGATGTCCCAATCCCATGTTTTTAAACATTCCTTGAGTTCATTAGCCTTCCCTGTAAGACCCCTTCCATTGAACTAAATGCAATTTCGTGCTTCAGAAGTACGATATAATCTTGACTCTCGTTTTTCTTTTCCAATTGACGTGCTCGCCTCACAATCATTAACTTCTCTAACCATCCTGCCATTTATACTGCTACTTGGAACATCCACCTTGCCGTCACTATCAGTATAATGTTTCACTGCATTGAATGAGCAAATCTCCCTGCTAAGCTTTTCGTTGCTTTCCAGTTTAGATTAGATCAATCTTTTTTGAACAGGTTATTTCTATTTTAAAATAGATTCCAATTTCCCAAAAGTCTAAATCCCTCAATAACACAACAGCTTCTCAGCCGTTGATTTTTCTCCTTTAACCCTTTGTTCCTTCCCAGTTGAGTTTGGCATTGGGAGTAAATAAGAAAGTATTGCTTTAACGGTTTTATTTTTAATACTCTACCTCACCTCTCAATTTCACACTGTACTGTTTTAATCATTCCCTAAAAAATGTCATTCCTGCCATGATCTACAATAATGTTTGGCTATTCAATCTCATCTTTAACAACGGGCTTGAAATGTTTCGAAACGTTCTTAATCCTCGCACAGTGAAAGCAAGAACCCATCCTAAAGTAACGGTCACTACCCCAGAATCTCCTGTTGATGCCCCTGATAGAAAAGTCCACTGAAGCAATAATTCTACTAACTCTTCTTAAACGCTGCTGAACATAAGAATCATTCCAACTGTCCTATAATTGATTGGTCTTCCATTTTCCTCAGAGAGACAATCCCCTTCAGCTGTTCTAAAAGCAGAGAACCATTTTGATAGAGGAATCGCCGCCGGAGACATTTGAACTACCTTTTTATCTTCCCTGACAGTCACCCAATATCTAACTGATTTGCTGGATGACATTTTTTTTCTAAATCTTCCAGCCATCTCTCACTGTACCTTACATATGGCCTTAATAACATTATGCATAAAAGCAGGATTGTTTTTGACAACTTATACAGATGATACCTTTAATTACCTACAGACAATAACGTTCAAAAAATGGAAAACTATATATATATATACGTATCAAACATATAAAACGTAAACAAAATCAACCATTTAGTGAATTGAATCAATAAAAATATTCCTCTTCAATTAATCCTGAGAAGAAAGTAGTCTCCTCCGGATCTGAAAACATGTCGGACTCTCCGGAAGGAAGGTACAACTCCGTATTTTAAAAAGAGCTGATTAATTTTTCAAAGCAAAAACACATGTGCAGTGTAATAAAAGAAACCTTTTAAAACAGAAATAGACTTTTCCTTTCTTTGGAAACCACCCTTAAAAAGCTCTTTTAAAACAAATATTCGTTTGAAAGAAAATTGCGAGTTTTTTTGATTGTTTTTGTATGTAAATGAAACAAAATCGAAAAAATGATGTTAAATTAATAAACTATAATAACTATATCAACTGCAAAAAAGACTACATTAAATTTTTAACTGTCTGCAATCCCAGGAGCAGCTGTAAGATCCATGCTGCTCTAAGAACATTATGTGAAACTGTTTTTACAATATGAAGAAATGTGGATGCATGTTTTAATTATTTGTCCCCAATTCAAAGTGACTTTACAATACGGTTTAATCTCCTGCCACGATTCTAAATGCAGAATTTATTGAATCTTTATCCTCATCACTCGAAATCTTTCAAACAAAATTGTGATTCTGTGTTCATCGTACAGACAGCAAGTTCTTCAGCTCTAACTATTGCAGGAATGATACAAATGACATTACCCAGGGCCATGTCAAACCCAAATGTTGCAGTGAAAGCCACCGAAACCTAATCCAATATTAATTACGTACAAGCCTTATGAATAAATCATAGAGAAGGGCATAATATAAAAGGCGAAAATAAATGGCCAAAATAAAATTCGTGGCTCCCTCATAAAAAAAACCTCAACTGCATTACGCTATAAATTCACAAAAATACGAAGAACAAGAGAACGGGAAGAAAATCAAGGCTAAGTAGTGAACATCATAAATGATGATGATGAGAATGGGAGGGATGGAGCTTGTGGGGAATGATAAATAACGTTGTGAATGACACAAAGATAAGCTGGTGGTTCACAGCGAGGAGGCAAGTGTGAGGTTGCAGGAGAGTATAAACCAACTGTTCAGGTGGACAGATCAATCGCTGATAAAAAAATGTAACACGTATAAATGTGATACATTTCTGAAGTATTAAGACAAGAGATTACTCAAACTGAAGAGAGGTGTGATTTACTTGATTTTACTTTTAAGCAAAGAAGGTTGAGAGGGGCTCCTGGTGGCGTGTTTAACAACATGAGAGGAATGCACAGGGTGATCAGAGAGCAGCCTTTCCCCTTACTCGTAGTCTCAATAAAAAGGAGACACACTTATAAAGTGAAAGTGGTCTCACCATTAATCTGTCAACTGTAGAAAATCTTTGCTACTTCTAAATGGATTTGGTTTTAAAATATTTCAAGATTTATATTGTATTCTGAAAAATGCGATATTTAAGAAGTGGTTTTGTGATCCAGATTCCCCATTCCTCGTGCCTCCGTTTCGCAATCCGTTCCATTCAACTCTCCAACATGCTCAAGCATCAGGAATAAAGAGCAGGGATAGGCCAGCTGGGTGCCAGGCCTGCTGGGGAATCAACAAAGCCTGATTGCGGTCTTTTCTCCACATTAATGTCTTCTTCCTGACACACAGACCAACCTACACCTCCCTTGACCAAAGCCCACGAGTCATGTTATCCCAGCCAACAACAATGAATAAAATTCAAAGATCTGCAGATGGAGCAACACAAGAACATAGAAATTAGAATTAGGAAGGAAATTCAACTTTGCACTTATCCACATTACATACCATCTGCCAGCTATAACCATCTGCCCCAATTTCTAACATTCATCTGTATGCTCTTTATTTCCGTATTACAGCCTGTTTGCCATCTAGTTTAGTACCATCTGTAAATTTAGTTGCTACATACTGTCTCTCCTTCCAAGTCATTGGGATTGATTGTAAACAGTTGACGTCTGAGAACTGAAACCTGCAGCATCTCTCTAGTTTTAGTTCGTCAGAGAAAGACCAGTTATCCCGATGCTCTGCGTTCTGTCAGTAAGCCAATCTTTTAGCCAATTCAATATTCTACCCTTAACCCCCGGGATCTAACCTGCTAGATCAGTCCTTTATACGGCACCTTGTCAAATGCGTTCTGAAGTTTAGATGGACAGCAGTTGCTGTATCCTAATTATCCACCTTGTTGGTTACATTCTCAAAGAACCCCAGCAGGTATGTGAAGCACAACTTGCCCATCATGAAATCGTGCTGACGGTGGTGAACTGATCTTTGTTTTTCCAACTGTTCAGTTATTTCCTACTTTATGGTTGACTGAAGAAACATCCCCACTTCAGAGTTCAAGCTCACTGGTCTAAAGTTTGCCATTTTTTTTCCTATCTCTTGTTTTGAACACGAGCGTCACATTATTAATTTTCCAATAGTTCTGCACAGTTCCAGAATCAAAGGATTTTTTGAATATCGTAACTAACACATTAGGTACCTCTGCTGTTACCTCCTTTAGTACAATAGACTGCAGGCTGAAGGCCTGAACTCCTCTCATCCCATCAATGTGTTTAATACCTTTTTCCCTCAGCATCGTACTTCCATCAAGATCCTTTGCAGTTGTTGTAAGTTTTATAAAGAAATCACTTTCCACTATGAAAACAGGAAGTATTGGCTTTAACTCTGCCACTTCTGACTTTCCCATTACTACCTCGCCGTTTTCATCCTCTAAAAGGCCAACATTTGCGTTCAGCATTCTTTTACTTTTTGTCGACTCGGAGAAGTGTTCTTTATCAATTCTGATGTTTTCTGCTCATTTTCCTTCGTAGCCATTTTGATTTTGTTTTTAGAAAAAGTTTTCGAATAATTAAAGCGTTTTTCGTTGTTCCATTCATAGGATGATGGCTTCGCTGGTTAGACAGCACTCATTGTCCTTCCCTAATTGCCCAGAGGGCAGTTAAACGTCAACCAAATATGTGTGGGTTTGAAGTCACATGTAGGTCAGAGCAGGTAAGGATGATGGTTTCCCGTCCTAAGGGACATTCATGAAACATATGGAAGTTTCAAAAAATAAGCAATAGATTCACTACCATCAATAGTCTCTTAATTCCACTTTCATATTGAACTTAAATTCCACCATCTGCAACGGTGACATTTGAACCTGAGTCCCCAGAACATTATCTGGTCCAGCAATCGGTGATAATTCCACCAGGCCATTACCTTCATGTTAACATTGACTTCCTTCTTAAGACATGGATCACTTTTCACCTTTTTAAAATTCCTCTTCCACTCAGGATTACACATTAATTAAGGAGTTTGGACTATCTCCCGATGTAGTTGTCACTGGTCTTCAACTGTCCCGCCCTTTAATGTTTTTGATAAGTCCACTCAGGGCAACACCTTCCTCAGGCCAGTAAAATTATCATTGTCCAACACTACACCTCACAACTGTGACTCTGTCTTCATTGTTTCAGTCTGAATTTGAAACTGCAGCATGTTGTGTTCACTCTTTCTAAGGTGATCTTGTACTACAGTATGATTTATCACTCCTTCTTCATTATGTTATAGCAAAGCCAGTTCTCTGTTTGGTTCCTTGAGATGTTACACGAAGAAATCATCCCTCATACGTTCGATGAATCATTCTTTCAGTCACCCCTTGCCAATTGATTAATCCAGTCAAACCTAGCAGACTCTAACACCAACCACACCCAATTCCTGTCCAGCTGGTAGAAAGTTTAACCCTTTGTGATTTGGCTTGAAAGCACATTTGTTTGTTGGTGACTGAGTGCTTGTGTTTTGTTCCCTGGAGCTTTAGATCCAGGACTGTTTTGATTCTGACTTCTATTTTGGAAATTTAACATGATTTATTCTAAAGTTAAGGATATTACAGTGATTATGAAATAAAATGTCAACTCCTGTTCTTTTACAGGTCATGACTGTCTCACTGTCGGTTTCTAACTAATCTCTTTTATCCTTACATATATGGGCGGCACGATGGCGTCATGGGTGGCACAGTGGCGCAGTGGTTAGCAGTGCTACCTCACAGCGCTAGAGACTCGGGTTCAATTCCTGACTCAAGTGACAGACTGTGTGGAGTTTGCACAATCTCCCCGTGTCAACGTGAGGGTGCTCCGGTTTCCTTCCACAATCTAAGGATGTGCAGGTTATGTGAATTGGCTACATTAAATTGCCCATAGTGTTAGGGGTATGGGTCAGTTGCGCTTCAGCAGGTCGGTGTGGACTTTTTGGGTCGAAGCGCCTGTTTCCACGCTGTACGTAATCTAAAATATAAGTAATTTATAGAGGACAATTGAAGTTTCAGCTCAACATTAGATTGTAATTTTAAAAATCGTATGATTAATATCTGTGGCCTTGGATTCGGCCATTATTCATGCATGAGAAGTTTTTTTTAAAACTTGAATAGACAAATCCTTTTAAGGCACCTCAGGTTATTTCACAACCTATGGCATTGTAATTGAGCAATGACTGGTCAGGCCTACTTAAGAAATTTAATTTTAGGATTAAATTAAGGGAATAAAACCGGGTACTTACAGTGGATTTCAAAGTTCGGAATTGTATGCATTTTACATTTTAAATATTAAATACTGAATGAATGAATTTATAATATATAAATATATACTTATAAGTAATGTTCCAAAATGTATAGTTAGGAACGGGCTTAAAAGGTAAACAAGCATAAATTGATGAATTGGTATTTGAAGTTATACGGAGCAAATAAACATCTGGCAACGCAACATATTAGCAGAAACAAAAGGCAAAAATAATGGTAGCCACGGTTAATGAGTTAATAAAAAAAGGTCAATACTAAAAGGAGAAAGAAACCGGAATGGTGGTGGGCAGCATGTTGAAAATAAAGGGAGGAGATGTTAAGGGGTTTGGTGGACAGGGACGGGGATCGAGGTTGAAATCCCCACAGGCGGGATGTTATTACTGTGGAAAGTCAGGTCACTTTAAGCGGGAGTGTCCGGATCCGAAAAGGGAAGAGAGGATGATATTGTTTATGAATTTCGATGAAGAATAGGGGTGTCAGGGGTTCCTGCTCCCTGAGGCTCACCAGGAGCACTTGATAAATTTAAAGGTGCGACTTTATAATAAGGAAGTCGTTTTCCTAGTCGATATTGGGGCAGCAAGGTCATCCTTAAATTTTAAGCCGAAGCGAGGAGGAACGAAAGGGTTAATTGGATTATGGCAACAGTTCGGTGATGAGAGGCACGAAGAATCAGTTTTGCGCTCATGACGAGATATTGCCACTAAATTGGCGATTGAATTAACTGCAAATAGTGCTATGAAATCTGTTGAGGTTCTTAAAAATGAATGTGCTCAAGCAAAACAATTACAGAAACAGAATAAGAAATCACAAGTGACTGGTAAACAAACAGAACTGTACTAGTACAGTTTTTTAAAAATGTTTTGGTCACTTGTGTTTCCAACCTGAATTACAGATAATGATTATTTTATTTATATTATATATATAATTAATAATTAATATTTATAATAAATCGATTGTGCGAGCCTGAATCAATATTAATTGGCAGGATGCCTTCACACATTCTTAGTGACCTGTCGTATTGATTCATGGTTAATTTAAAACATTACTGCATTAATTCATTGTTAATTAAAGAATGGAAAGCTACATTACTGGCCGATGAGGTAACTAACGAAGCAGCCCTGAACCCACAAGAAGCGGTGATTTATTCCCTAATACATAATGTTCCAGGTCCTTGGGAAGCTCCAATATTTACTGAAAGAGAGGAAAAAGAATTGAAAGATATTGGGGGGTGTAAAAACAGCAGAAGGACATTGGATGTTACCTGATGAAAGCGAAATGTTAAACAAAATGATGATGCGAGAAATGATGCCTGTCTGACATTAGGGGAGCCACTGGGGAGTGCAAGCAATGTGTGATTTAGTCTGAAGGAAATATGGAGGCAACGGGATACATATGATAGCCAAACAGATATGTGAGGGATGCATAACACTTAAAAAAGTAAACAAGAAAGTGTGAAGGAAACAAGTCCCAGGAGGGAGAGAACCTGGGCTAAGAACATTCCAAAGCATCCAAGTAGATTATACCGAATTACCCCGAGTGCGAAGACTGAGATATATGTTGGTAATAGTTGCTCATTAATCCGGATAGGTGGAGGCATATCGTCTGGCCAATGCCAAACCCAGAAACTAAAGATTTGTTCTTAAAGAAGTATATACTGGGATTGTCCTCCTCTTTGTCTTTCCTCAGGAAACAGGGTTTATTGGCACAGACTCCGCCCCTTGTATTCGTGTTCATCTGATTCGACAGGGAGATTGGGTCTGAGTACAATCATGGACAGGGACTATTTGCAACCGGACTGGGAAGGGCCGTACCAGGCTCTTTTGACCGAAACGGAAATAAGGACGGTGGAGAAAGGCTGGAATCACTACACTTGGATCAAAGGGCCAGTGGAATCTCCAGTTGAGGAAGAAGTCTGGACAGCCGAATCAATGCAAGCCTTGCTGAAACTCAGGCTAAAGAGACTTTGAGTAACTGATTATACAGTGGTGACGTGAGCGTGGGATTATTTATGCAGGATTGTATCTTAAGTCTTTTGGTGCTTCAGCATGATCTTAGAATGCTGGGGATGCTTAGAGTTATGGTAATAGCTCTGTTATTGGGATTTTGTCAAACAACAATGTCATATGTGTTATTAACGGTTCCTGAGTCTGATAACCCGCAAGTAATAGACGCCGATGCATGCACCTTGGTAAATTGTGGGGATGTAGACAGTCAGGGACAGTACCGCAGCTCAGAGATACATCTTAAGTCCTATGGGAATGGCCTCGGGGATGGTACTTGGTATAATAGTCTCGTCACAATACACAGGGCCACCTTCCGACCAGCTTTTGATTGTCCCGATACAGTGTAACCCAATATACTTAAGGATAATGAAACATCGCACGAAGCAACTCGGGGTGGTGGGGGGAGTGGTGGGGGGCGGCGGGGGGCACCTATCAGTTACAATTAAATGAATCTTTTGGGATAGATATGAAAACTAACGGGAATGATTTTTTGGGCTGTTCTTTACGAATTAGCGTAGGACAGGGAAAATGGGCAGACCTACTGGATAATAAGGTACAACCTTTCGCCCCTCCGATGACTTTAAAGTAGTAAAAATTTATAGAGGTAAAGGACTGAAACAGACCATTGAAATAGAAACTGGGTACGTGGATGCAAATGCCTGGGTTGAATGGGTAACTACTATAAAAAGTCTGAACAAGAGCAATTGCTATACATGTGCCTTTGGTATACCAGTGGCCCAGGTGGTTCCCTTTCCACTCAGGTGGAAGCGAGACAGGAAGGGCATGAAACGTATGATAGCCCTGTACCAGGATAAGACTGCATGGAATGATAGGAACGGTACCTCCCTATCTCTGATGTTCCCTCCCTTGGAGATGAAAGACTTAAAAGCATCTCCCGAGTCAGCTCTCTTTTGGTGGGTGACAGTTAATAAAAATGTAGATTGGATAAATTACATTTTCAATAACCAACAGCGATTTATAAATTATACAAGAGATGCTGTTAAAGGAATATCAGAACAGCTTGACGCGACAAGTAGGATGGCTTGGGAAAACAGATGGCCCTTGATATGATTCTAGTGGAAACAGGGTGTGTGTGTGTGTGTGTGTGAGTGTGTGTGTGTGTGTGTGTGTGTGTGTGATGTTAGGAGGAAGCTGTTTTACCTTCATTCCCAATAACACTGCACCTGACGGTTCAATTGCTCGGGCCGTAAGGGAATTGACTACCTTAGCAGAGAAACTTATGAAAATTCAGGAGAAAACACATCTCTCACGGGATGGCTTCAAGCATTGTTTAAAAACTGGAAGGGTATGGTGGTTTCCAACCTTACTTCCCTAATTGTAGTAGCCAGGGTATTGGTAGCCATTGGCTGTTGCATCATACCCTGTATTTGAGGGCTCACCCAAAGACTGATTGAGACAGCCTGAATGGAAGAGATGCCCCGAAAAGGGAATCAGGCAGAAGGACATTTTTTCTATTAAATAATGAGGGGATGAGTGAGACCAAAATGGATGAAGTCTCAGGAATGATGATTGTGAATTTTGGGGGCGATGCTTAAAGGAAAAATTGCAGAAACAACAAGTAAATGTAAAAATAGAAAGGGGGAATTGTGAGGAGTAATTATAAATGTTGTTATCTGCAACAATCACAAGGCTGAAAAATGAAAGTGGAAGAGGGGTGTAGGTTAAGCGAGATATGCTTGCACAAACAGCTATAAATATCTTTTTCCTGCTTCTGCAAAAACAAAAAAAACACAACCAAGAGTTCATAAGGCTCAGTATGGGCAAAGAATGGAAGGAAATGTTGCTTTAGCGAACAAGGAAGCAGATGGCAGTCAACGAAGATATTAACAATGGACAACAGAGGGATGTGGTGAAACAGCCAAGCAGGACATGCATTTTTGTCACGAACAAGGCCAGATGAGGCAAGAGATAAACAGCCATGTTGAAAGAAATGGAAGATGTAAACAGGGGAGAAGCAATGGAATAAAAGAGGGAGGAGTAAAAGGGGGAGGAGTAAAAGAGGAATTAATTGTACAAAAAGTTGTGTACTAGTTAAATTCGGTGTGCCTATCTTATAGGCACCACTCTTGCAAGAGTATAATAACTGATACTGCTGCTTCAGATCTTGTCTCAGACTGAAGTTATTGAAGTCAGTGGGTTCTATTTCCCACACAACCATGGAGATTCTGCTTTTAAACTCAGGTCTCGGTTCCTAAACATTCTTTGCTGGACCTTTCACCATTCTTAAGAATGTCATTCATATCAATGTGTACCACGACCGCTGGCTGTTCACCCTCCCCCTTCAGTATGCCCCGAACATGCTCCGAGACATCCCTGATCCTCGCAGCAACCGCCCTTTGTATGAAGAATTCATAGAATCATAGAATCACTGCAGTGGGAAAACAGGCCATTTCACACAGCACGTCCACGCTGACCCTCCGAAGTGTAACGTACTCTGACCCATTCGCCTACTCGATTACTCTGAATTTGCCCCTGACTATTGCACCTAACCGGCACATACTTTAACACTTTTGGCAAAAAGTAAGCAACCTAGACCCATTCTGTTATCCTATGTTGAATCTGCTTTCTCACAACAGATACTTCCAGAAATACTGAGCATGACCAGCAACTTGTGGTTTTGTCACCGATGATATTTGCATATTGACAAAAACATACACAACTCAGACTTGAAACAAAGCTAAATTTAAACTCTCAGGGGAAAACTAAATATTTGGTCATTCAATGATCCCAGTAAAGCTTTGTTGAATTACTCCTGTTCTGGCTGTGAACGTCATTTGTTCACTTTCCCAATCCCGAATAAAGGAGATTTTTGCATCTTTTTTTTTAAAATCAGAAAGCTCGGAAATTTTGCACATTTACTTCTTCATATGGGAATGTGATTGCATCTCATTCGTTCATCTCATTTCAATTCCAGAGGATTATTCACAAAACACACACAATGTATGACTTTGTCGAAGAATACCAGTAACATTGTAAGCAATTGGAATCATAACTGGAAAGAAGGATTTAGACAAAGGAAGGATGAGAGAAAGCGGGTCTTATTTTGAAAAAAAAATATTATGTGAACTTAGGTGATCAAATTCATGGAAAACTATATAGGGCTGACAAACGATATTGATATGAAGGTGTAGAGGTGTACATTGTTCTGAAAAAAGTTAAAATGTAACATTTGACTGTGAAACAAATAGTGAGTCTGAGTTGTCATGGTACAAAATCAAATTCAAATTCGGCTGGTCAGTTTAACTATGCCCCAGCACTCTCAAATCCAATGGAGTTTGAAATATAATGTATTTGATGACATCAAAATCAATTAAATAATCCAATGTTTTGAGGTCTAAAACTGGACAGTTTGAACATTTAGGGAGAGAACTGCCAAGGGCATTCACAAAGATAGACTGCTAGCTGAAGAGCTTTCTTAAAGATACCTGTCAGTAAGACGTTTGAACAGCAGAACATCAAAGCCAACCGAGATAAAAATCTAAAGAGAAAAATCTGCAAAGGAGAATTGACAAAGCTGACTGGTTTTGAAACGTGATTGTATTTTTTTCAAATCTTAATCATGGTGTTTTCTTTCATCGGACCAGTATTGTAGAGTGGGAGGTAAAAGATAGGTTTAACGAAACGAGTTCTAAATAGTTGTTCATTTTAATATTCTCTGTTGGACTTAAATAGCAAAATTGATCATTTTACTTTAAATAGTGACCTCTGTAAATGGATCTGTGCCTCTCGAAATTTAACAGATTCCAGCATGACGTGTACTTTTTTCTTTGTAGCTGGTTCAGATGAGGAGAGGGGTTTCCCCTGTGTCATAACAGTTTGGGGCCTTTTGTCTGCGATTTGAACAAGTTTAGACAGATCCAGTCTGAGATTTGGGCAGAGTTAAATGGGCTTGGGGTATGAAAATGCACAGTAGATTTAATCATTTACATTAACTCATTTAATCATTTAATCAATCATAATCAGTTATTATCCGAGAGCTTTAAATAAAAAGTCGATGAGACACTTTGTTTAATATGACATGTAGTTGGTTAAATTTAAAGTGAGAGAAATCGGTATTAAAAATGTTAAAAAGATTCTGGGGTTTTAAGATGATTCTCACATTTGCCGATGGCATTTAGAAGGAAAACATAAAGGCCAAACATTTAGAATTAGCAAAGAATATGGATTTGGGTTTACCCAAGAACAAGAGTAAAGCAGAAATTGTCAGGAAATTGCTCAAACAATAAGGTGTGCCAGCGAAACAGACAAGTGCAGGAGATTTAGAAAACACTTAAATTACAATTGAAGAAAATGTAGTTTTAAAGATAAACTAAGGGAGAGAGAAAGAGAGGGAAGGAAGAGAAAGCAAGAGAGAGGGGGGATTAAAAAAAGAGGAGAAAGTTCTCAGCTGAGCAAAGAGAGAGTGAATATGAACTTGAGAAGTTGTAATTTAGTAGGCAAAGTCAAGTGAACAGGCTGGAGAATAAAAGGGACATTAGTGATGTATACAACTATTTCAAAATTCTGCCACATTTTGATGAGAATGATGTTGAAGCCTTCTTTATTCTTTTTTTAAAAATGGCTAGGCAGGTAGAGTGGTGAAAGGATTTATGGGTAATGATAGTTCAGGCTAAGCTGGGAGGCACAGTTAGTGAGGTATTTGCTGCCCTGCCAGTTGAGGGGTCAAGAGTTTATGAAGACGTGAATCAAGGTATTTTATGTGCTTACGAATTAGTACTGGAAGCATATAGATAGCAGTTCGGAAACATAAAGAAGGAACAAGATCAGCCTTATGTTGAGTTCGAAAGAATTAAACACAGGTATTTTGAAAGATGGGTGCAGGCTTTAAAGATAGATAAGACTTGTGAGGCTCTAAGGGAGATTATTCTGCTGGAGGAGTTCAAAACCTCTCTTCCAGGGATGATAATAATTCACGTGGAGGAAAAGAAAGTTCAGAAATTGAGAAGGGCAGGAGAATTAATAGATGAATACATGCTGCTGCATAAGACAAGCTTCCAGCCAGAATTTTGTCCTGTGAGGGATAGAGTTTGTGAGAAGGGGAGATGCTACACTATAAAAGAAAGAGTAGAACATATGAGTTTACTACAGGTTAAAGAAGCTGCCCAAGAGAGTGGAAAGGAGGTGAAAGGCCTCAGGTATTTTCACTGTAATGGAGTGGAACACAGAAAATTACAGTGCCGGTGGTTTCTGAAGGGCATTGGGGAAAGGTGTTTTCACCGACATAAGGAGGTTAATGTATGGTCACAGTGCTGATTGTTAAGAAAGGGACTGTGGGAAAAGAAGTGGTAAAACAAGCTAAGCCAGTGGCATTAGTGAAAGATTTAAAGGAAACCTTTAAAGCTGCAGGAAAGTGCACAGCCAAGGCAGGGGCTGGGTATGGACTTAGTACCTGATCTCTATAAAGGATTTGCGTCTGTGAGTAAGGTTTACTCAGAAATAATAGTGGAAGAAGAGCAAGAAGTTATCATTTTGAGAGATACATGATCTAACCAGTCGATAATAGGAAGAGATGAATAAATTTGCAGTCTTTCTGATCTGATACCCGGGAATGCATTAATTTATGGGAAAGATGGACAGAAATTTATCATTCCCCTATGTAAGATCAGATTGGAGTGCCTAATCAAGACTGGGGAAGTTAGAGCGGGAAAGATTTACAGACTGTCACATCCAGGAATGCAGTTTGTTCTTGGGAAGGGTTTAGCAGGGTCCAAGTTGGGAGTAACATCCCTTGTTGTGGAGAAGCCCAAGGAAGACAAAGAAACGGAAGTGTTAAATCGGAAATATCCTGGTATTTTCCCAGGCTGTGCAGTAACCATATCCCACTATTATAAGTCACAGCACGAAGGACAAACTATAGACAAAGATGAAGCAGTTGAAATTCAGTTAATGGACACCCTGTTTGCCGGAATGGTGCATGGAAAACCTGAACAGGCAGTCGGTCAGACAGAGGTGTTTTGTCCTGAAAGGACTTGCAACAGACAGACAAGACGATAAACGATATATATGTGGAAGTGTACTCTGAAAAAGAGGAAGAGCATATTCATGAGGGTTATTATCTGAAAGATAGAGTTTAAGACAGAAATAGAGACCACATCAGGTTAGTACAGAGGAGAAATGTGCTGAGGTGCACCAGATTGTGTTGCGAGTAGCATAGAGACAGGAAGTTTTACAGGTAGCATATGAACTACCTGTAGGAGGTCATTTAGGGGTACGAAAGACTCGGGCTAAGGGACAAAAACATTTTTATTGACGTGGAATGCACAAAGATGTGGTTAACGTTTGGCATACATGTCATTCATGCCAAAAGGTAGCTAGGCCAGGGACAGTAATGAAACTAGCACCTCTGTTGCCAATTCCCACATTTGAAGACCACTTCATGTGACTTATAAATGAGTGTGCAGGTCCCCTCCTGAAAAGTAGAGGAGAGAAAGAATTCGAGAAACATGTGTTATTTACTCCCCCACAGAGTGAGGAATCAATTCCAAATGTCGTGGATTTTGATGTGCCTCAAAATATGTCAAAAACGTAGAAGTCCTTGAGCAGTGGGGTAGATTAGTAAACTATCTTTCTCAGGAGCATAGAACACAGTTGAAAGGTTTGTTATTGCAATATGAGGACATATGTTAGAATCATATGGTGGGGACTATTGTATGTGAAGTTGTTGTAGAGAGTACTGTTCCGATAAAACAATCCATATCGGCTTTATCCCTCAAAGCCAGACAGGTCCAGAAGGAGGTGAAGGTTATGCTCAATGAGGACATCATCGAACCAAGCCCGAGCGAGTGGAGCTCGCCGATCATCTTAGTTCCCAAACCGGATGGGACTCAATGATTTTGCTTGGATTAGTGGAAGATCGACACTGTTACAAAATCAGACTTATATCCAATACCAACATTGGAGGACTGTATCGAGAAAGTTGGATAAGTAAGTTACATCACGAAGTTTGGATTTAATGTGTGGTTTCTGGCAGGTACCTTTATCAGAGACAGTGAAATAAATTTCTGAATTGTAACGCCAAATGGTCTGTATCAATTCAAAGTGATGCCCTTTGGAATGACGAACACACCCAACACATTCCAAACACTCACGAAAAGAGTTGTGGCCTGATTAATAAACTGTGCAGTCCATTTAGACAATGTAGTGATCTTCACGAAGTCCTGGAAAGATCACTTGGTACAGTTGGCAGAGCTTTTTGAACGAATACGAGAAACAAAACTGCTGATAAAATAAAACAAAACACAATTTGTGAAAGCAGACATGATGTTCTAGGGACAAAATATCTGTCATGGAAGGTTGATCCCATGGAACGCAAAGACAAAAGCAACCAAGGAATTTCCATGGCCAACCTCGAAGAAAAAGCTGCTTCGCTCCTTCAGAGTCAGCGGATTCTATCGGAAGTTTGTTCCAAATGTCAGCAGTGTAGTGGCACCGTTAACCGACTTGCTGAAGAAAAACGCAAAGTATTGGATGACAGAACAATGCCAGGAGGCATCCGACCTTTAAAAAGAAATATTGAGCACCAAACCAGTTTCAGCTATTCCAAACGCTTGAAAAGATTTCAAAGTTGCCGTCGATGTGAGTGACATTGCAGTTGGAGCTGCACTGCGATGAGATGGGATCGTCCTTTTCAAAGAAGCTCAACATCCACCAGAGAAAATATTCCATGATTGACAAAGAACTATTGAGTTTGGTACTAGCCTTATAACATTTCAATGTGTACTCACAGAGTGTTGGAGATGGTTGTGCACACAGAACCCAATCTGCTGACATTCTTTGAACGCTTTAAAGACTATTTCATTGGAGTCTTATGTTACAGACTTCTAATTTAAAAATCGTACACGTAGCGTGTCGTAAGTATGTAATCTCAGATGCATTCTCACAGATTTAACTGATAAAGATTAGACGAGATTTGTAATTATCCAATGTTAAATGTAGGTAAAGGGGAAGAAGTTAAGGTGAACTTAGATTTAGGTTATCTGTATGTTATGGTAATATGTTGAAAGAATAGAAAAACAAATGAGACCGTATTTTCATTATTGTTGTTCTTTTTTGAGAGTGAAGGGGTTATGAATGTGTAAAGGGTATTGTACCTTTAAGAAAGTTGAAGGATTCACAAGCACAGTGAGTTCTGGAAAATTTACAATGTAACATGTGGTTCAGCAGTTTGCAGTAAATGCATTGCTATGAGACAAAAAATAAAATCAAATTTGATCAATCCATTTAAATTATGTCCCAAGAAGCTAAACTACAATCGAGTTTAAATTTGGCATTTGGCAATATTATATAAAAAAAAGGAAATTACCCGATGATTTGGGATAGAAAGCTGAAAAGAAAATTGACCAGTTAGGGGAGAACTGCCACCCCACCAACATCTGCAGACTGCCCAGAGAATAGCTCTCCGAAATGTACCTTTGTTTATCAATGACCTGTGACACAGAAACTCTGAGGAGAAGAAGCGAAGACAGAGGACGATACAAAGAGAATATTCGACAACTGGCTGGTTATAAAATTTGAATGTTTTGGTATATCTTAATTGGGGATGGGTGGGGTGGAGGGATTATCGGACCAATATTGTAGAAGAGTAAGTAAAAGATAGGTCAGAGAAAGGAGTTGCAAAAAGTTGTTAGTTAATTATTCCCTGTTAGACTTATAAAAAAATGTTAATTTTTGCTTTAAATATTGACCTTTAGGATGGTTATTGGCCTTCTGAATTTTTACACATTACAGCATGGGTTAAATCTTTTCTGTGTTTTAAGTTTAAATTAGCGCTGGGTGCTGGAGATGGTGGGGCTGGGAGCAAGTTTTCCCCCGTGCTGTAATTTATTAAATCGGATTTCTCTGCACAGATGCTGCTAGACCTGCAGAGCTTTTCCAGCACATTTCTGTCTTAGTTTCTGGTTTACGAAATCTGAAGTTCTTTTGACTTTCTTATGTGTGTCATTGACAGCCACGGTTGAGGTCCTGGAGGAAACGAAGACAGCTAATGTTGTTACATTATTTGTAATTTGGCTGCAAAGAAAACCCAGGGTACAACAGACCAGTGAGTTTGATGTCAAGGGTGGAGAAGTGTTTGTAGGAGATTCGGAGATGCAGGATTTACATGCATTTGGAAAGGCAAGGACTGATTAGGGATATACAGCACGGCTTTATGTCTGGGAATCCATGTCTCACAAATGAGATTGGAGTTTTTGAAGAGGTGATCAGGAAGATAGATGAAGGTAAAGCAACATACGTTGTCTATGTGGACCTTATTGAGGCCCAATAAGGTTCCACATGGTAGTCTGTTTCATCAGGTTCGATCACAGGAGATCAGGGACAGCTATCCAATTAGATACAAAACTGACTTGACTGCAGGAGACAGAGGGTGCTGGGAGAGATTTACTGTTCCAATTGGAGGCCTGTGTCCAGCGTTGTGCCACAAGGACCAGGCTGCTGTTGTTCATTGTTTTTGTAAATTGTTTGAACGAGAACATTGGATCCGTGGATAGTAATTTGGAGATGAAACCCCCAAAATTGGAGTTATGGTGGACAGTGAAGAAGGCTATCTTAGGAAACAAAGATATCTTGATCTACTTGACAAGTGGGCTGAGGATTGGCTGATGGATCTTCATGCAGATAAATGCGAGATGTTGCATTTTGTTAGACAAACGAGTGTAGGATTTATTCAGAAAATTTTAGCGCGCTGGGGAGTGTTGCCAAACAGGGAAATCAAGGTTCCAGGTACAGAGTTCTGTGAAAGTGGAGTCGCAGATTGACAGGACAGTGAATAAGGCATAAGGCAAGCTGACTTCCATCGGTCAGAGCATTGATTATAGGAATTAGCACATCATGTTCTGGCTCTACAAGAGAATGGTCAGGCCACATTTGAAGCAATTCTTGTTGTCCTGCTATTGGAAGAATGTTATAAACTGAGAAGGGGACAAAAGTATTTAAAATGATGTGACGGAGACGGGAGGATTTGAGATATAAGGATAGGTTGGGATTTTGTTCCTTTTGCGTTGGAGGCTGAGAGGTGACCTTTATTACATCATGAGAGGCATGGATAGGATGAATAGACAAGATCCTTTCCTCCGGGTGGGTCTGTCCAGAACCAGACAGGATAGGTTTAAGGTGAGAGAGAAGACATTTAAAAGAGATCTAAGGGACAGTTGTTTCTCACAGAGGGTGGTGTGTATATGTAGCGAGTTTTCAGAGGAAGGAGCATTGGGGAGTACAGTTGCAACATTTGAAAGACAATTGGATGTGTACATGAATACCAAAGGTTTTGAGTGGTGGTTGCCTAAAGAAGAAAAATAGTAATCATTCAGTTTAGGAAACCAGGTGAGTATGGACGAGTTGAGCCAAAATGTCTGTTTGCATATTGTATGATTCTAAGAGTCTATGACTTTTTCATTCCTCCTTCATCACTAGTCTTTCATTGCATTCAATTCATTTCCAAGTCAAAGCTCATCTGCAGATATTTTAAATGATCTAACTCTCCAAACTTTCTTAGATAAAGAATTCCTGACATTGATGTGGTTCTCCAGACCACAGCAGCAGCAGAAACATAATTAAATTCAAGCACAATCTGTAACGTTTTTCCTGGGATAATCCCTCAGTCTACCATTCCAACCAAGTTGATCTATGGTTCACTGATGTATAGGTGAACCTGCCAGTCTCCCAATCGTGTGTACCTAAACCTTATGACAACCCGTTAAAGCTACCATAATTGACTGTCTGCATTCCAAACTGAAGCAATAACATCTGATAGAGAGGGTGTAATGATCACAACACCAACAAACCAACAGTACTGTCACATCCAGCCATAAATGGTGATGGAGGGTTAAACAATTTCGTGGAGGAGAGGGCTCACTATTATCCCCATCCTAAATAATGGAACAGTCCTGTACATCAGTGTAAAATATAATGATGTAGTTTTGTCAAGATAATCCGCCAGACGTGTTGAGTGGATTATCCACCTCACCCTCGCCATGATGCCCACAGAATCACAGATGCCAGTCTTCAATCAATTCGATTTGCTTCAAGCGACATGAAGAAACAGCTGAACACAGTAGATACGACAAGGGCAAAGGGCCCTGACACGATTCCTGCAACAGGACTGAAGACTTGTGCTGCACAACAAGCCATGTCCCTGGGGGAAGCTGTTTCACTCCAGCTCCAACTCTGACATCTTCTTGCAATGTGGAAAATTACTCAACTATGTCCAGTCCGCGAAGAGGAGAATAATTACATTCTGACCATTTGCCACCCCGTCAGTCCCATCACGACAGTTAAACTGGGAGAAGTTCTTTTTGACAGATCTGTCAAACCGCACAGAAGTAACCAGCTCAGTGTGGTTTCCAATCGGTCCCTACGTGGAGATGGTGCTGTTGTGGAAATATCACTAGATTACTAATCCGGACCAGGCTAATGCCCTGGCAGCTGATGGAATTGAATAGCAATTAACAACATATCGAGATCTAAAATCTGGTATCAGTAACGATGATGCTGAAATCAATGCCGATTGCAAACTCCAATCTGCTTCATCAATGTACATTCAGGAAGTGAATTTTGGCCTGGAGAATTCCATGCATTCCTGGTCTGGCCTAAACGGTACTCTATACACACATGCATGTGATAAACTTTTCCATGGGCTCGAAAACGGCAAAGTAGGACACGAAATTGTATCAAACTGCTCTGAAATTTGGAAGGATAAACCTGACAGAACTCCCGGCACCAGCCTCAGTATCGGAAAAGGGAATGGGAAACACATTCCTGTTGACCCTGCAGAGGCCTCCTTCCTAACGTCTGAGAGCTTGTGACAGCCATACTCCAGATGCCTCCCTCTCCCTTTCGTGTCGAGAAATCCTTATTCATAATCAGTGCCTTGTGTTCCACAGCTTATGTGGGAGAGAAATTCCCAGATCACCAGTCACTGAGTGCAAACACTTATTCTCATCTCAAAGCAGAGTGGCCTGTCTGTACCTAGTACTGTGGCCTCTTGTTTTAGACGTCCCAGGCCGGGGAATTATCATCTTCCAATATGTCTCACACTGTCAGAGTTTTATATGTTTCACTGAGACCTCCACTCATTTTCCTGACGCCCATGGAATACAGGCCCAAATGCCCCAAACTCTGCTCTCACAACAAGCCTGTTATTCCAGAGATCAGTCTGTTCATCCTTCACTGCACTCCCTCAATGTCAGGTTTGCCCCTTATTAGGTAAGGAGACCAAAACTGCACACAATACTGCACAATGTTCGAGATGGGCTCTCACTGAGGCCCTGTATAGCTGCAGTAAGACATCCTTACTTCTGTCAGTCAATCCCCGAGAAATTAAGGTCAACACACCATTTATCTTCCTGCCTGCTTTCTGCTCTTGCAATATTGCTTTCAGTGACAGGTGTACAAGGAGATACAGATCCTTTTAAATGTTACAGCTCCCCACTTGGTGAGTTTGTGTACACTGGTCAGCGTGCCAATGCCATTCCCAGTATTGACTTCTGGGTTCAGAACACACTGCCCTGCACTGACCTCGGAGGGCTGCGCAACAGGAAAACAAAAGAAAGAACATAAATCCCTTTAAAGACCAACATGTTTCATACAATCCCTTTTCAAATGATAGGTTGCTGTTCTATTGTACCTATCAAAGTACACACCGTCACATCCACCCCCATTGATCTTCATCTGCCACGTATTTGCCCATTCACTCCACTTGTCTCAAACACTTTGGAGCTTTTTTTAAATCCTCCTCACCCACTAACTATCTGACATCATTTAGTGCTGTCAGCAGACTGAGAAATATTGCATTTGATTCCCTCACGTAAATGTTTGGTATGCATTGAGAATAGCTGTGTCACAATCACTAATCCCTACGACACGCCACGATCCTTCAACTTCAAAACAGATTGTTTTATTCCTGTTCACTGTTTCGTGTCATTTCTCCTATTCTCAAATCATGTTCATAGTTTAGACCCAATGCCGTAACATTTGAGTTTGCACACTCGGCCATAGTCTTTATCAAGATCTTTCTGAAAATCTAAATGCATTGCAGCCATTTCTTCTCTGTATGCATCGACCAGTCAGTTTGTCAAATATAATTCCCATTTCATGTTCACCCATTACATAAGAACGTACAAATCAGGAGAAGGAGTAGGCCATCGGGCCCTTCAAGCCTGCACCACCATTCAATAAGATAATAGCTGATAATTTCATGGCCTCAGCTCCACTTACCCGCCCACTCACCATAATCCTTAATTCCTGTAATCTTCAAAAAATTATCTATATAAGTTCAAACACATTCAATGACAAATCCTCAAGAATTCCACAGATTCACAAGCTTCTTGGTCAAGACGTTCCTTCTCAATTCAGTCCTAAATTTGCTCCACATAGTTTTGAGGTTTTGTCCTGTTATCTCATTTCACATGCTTCTGGAAACATCCTTTATATTTCTATCGTACCTACTCCGTTCACAAATATAAATGTTTCTACTCCTTCCTCCCTCATTCTTTCAAATTCCAATCAATGTATAATTCCAATCTATTCAGTCTCTCCTCATAACCAGACCCCTCACCTCTGGAACCAACCTAACGAACCTTCTCTGCATACATTGTAGTGCCAGTATTTCCCTTCTCAGATGGGGGGACCAAAACTGCACGTACTACAGGTGTGGTCTCCCCAACACCCTTTAAATCTACAACATAACTCCCTACTTTTACACTCAATCCCTTTCGCAATGAAGGACAAAATTCAATTTGCCTTGTTAATTACCTGTTGCCCCGACAGACCAGATTCTGTGATTCATGCATAAGGACACCCAGGTCCCTCTTCATAAGAGCATGCTGCATTTTTTAAACAATTCAAATAAGAGTCCTCTTTAGTATTTGTCCTACCAAAATGGATTATTTTACAGTTATTATAATTGTACTCCATCTGCCACACCTTGACACACTCACTTCCATTCTTTATGTCCCTTTGTAAAGTTTAACCGTCATCTGCACATTTTACTCTGCCACTCATGTTAGTATCGTCTGCAACCTTTGAGACACTACACGTGGTCCCCTACTCCAAATTATCTTGTGCAAGCTGTGAATAATTGCAGTCCCAGCACCAATCCCTGAGGCACAGCACTAGTCACTGATCAGCAACCAGAAGAACAATCATGTATTCCCACTCGTTGCTTCATGTTAGTTAACCAATCCTCTATCCATGTTAATACCTTGCCCGTAATGCCACACCTTACGCAGCAGCCTTTTTGGCGTCACTGTATCGAATGTCTGATGGAAATCTCAGTACACCACACCTACTGGGTCCCTGCAGTTGTCATGTCTTCATAAAATTCCAGTAGATTAGTTACACGTGGCCTGCCTTTCCTTAACCAACACTGTGTCTGCCCAACGGGACAAATTCTATCAAGATGCATTGCCATTTATTCCTTGATTATAGATTGAAATATTTTCTCCTACAGATGTTCAGCTAACCGGTCTATAATTTCCCACGTGTTGTCTAATTCCCTTTTTAAACAGTGGTGTCTGAACCCCTGTTTTCCAATTTGCTAGAATTGTATCAGAGTCCAGTGAAATCAGAAAAAAATTCCACAAGTGCATTTGCTATTTCTCTCATCACCTCTGTTAGTACCTTGGGATACATTCCATCAGGGCCAGGAGACTTATCTACATTTGGCTCCATGAGCTTGCCCAACAATATCTCTCCCTAGGGAATGGTTGTTTCCAGGTACTCACTTACCTTCCTGCCTTTGACAATTAATGCATGTTATTCGTGTCCTTCATTGCGTAGACCAACTAAATAACTCTTCAATTCCTCGTCCATTTCCTCATACCTCATTACAGGATCCCACTTCTCACCTTCTAAAGGACAATTGCTTACCTTAGCCATTCATTTTGTTTTGTATATGTATAGAATATTTTGCTATCTGCCTTTATATTCTGAGGTAGTTTACTCTTGTAACCTATCTGATGTGTCTTGATAACTTTTTTGTTGCTTTATTTTGACATTTAACGGTTTTGACATTATTTTGACATTTAAAGTTTTCCCAATCTTCTACTTTCCCACTGGCCTTTGCCATTATTTATGCCATTTATTTTTATTTGATAGCCTCCCTTATTTCCTGAGACATTCATGGCAGATTACCCTTTTCCTACAGTTCTTCCATTTCACCATTATATGCTGTTGCTGAGAACGTTGAAAAATTGTTTTGAAAGCCTTCCACTGTTCATCAACGGTTCCACCGTAAAGTCTTCACTTCCAGCCATCTTTAGCCAAGATCAAAGGGTTGTACACGTCATGCACATGAATTGTACACATACCTAATATAGATCTTAAGTACTTGATCAGTTAGAATAGAGATGCGGGTTTGATTGATTAAAATGCAAATCATAGAATTTATTTCAAGTCACTGTCTGGAGATACCTTCAGGTACTATCGATGTAAATGAAGTAACACTTGCGGTCAGATAATGTATTCTAAGCTTGAGGCCTTGTTTGGACTCTGTCTGTGTCTTGCCCTGTAGTCAGACTGGTTTTATTTACAAAGTAGGAGTAGCGCGTATGCGAATGTGTGAGAGAGAGGGCATGTCTGCGTGAAGGGGAGTGAGAGACACACATTTTGTATGTGAGAGAGAGTGAGGAGGATTGTGCGTGTGTGTGCGGGAAGGAGAGAGAGAGGGTCTGTGTTCATCCGTGTATGTGACAGAGTGGAGTGCGTGTGTGGAACGTGAGAGAGGGGCAGTGTGAATGTGTGTGGGGGCAGATAGGGAGAGTGTGCATCAGTGTATGTAACGGGGAGAGTGAGAGTTTGTACTTGTCCAGACTAAGCCACAGACACTGACCACTTTCCCCACACACACTCACTCCGTGGTTTCAGAGCTTCCCCTCTCTGTAGCCTCTGCTCCATTTGTTATTCATGTTACAGACCCAGATGCTGTAACTACAGTCCCCATGTTCCATTCGGAGTTGGGTCACCAAATCCTCAGGTTGTCCGGAATGTATGAGGCAGCCCACAGCACAACCTCCAGCAAATCATCCCCAACAGCTCCTCTAACCTTTCAATAACAGGGGTCAGTCACAAGCCCCTCAGCTACAAGTTAGATGCCTGGTTCTTTACGATTATACTCAAGGGTATACCTCGTTTTACTGACTGCACAATCAACTGAGAGAGACAACCAGATGCATTCCGCGATCAGGCACATACCAAGTTTCAAACATGTGAGTCAGAGCTGCTGGAACACCGCTGTCCACGGAGCACCACATGGGACACATTGGGAAGTGAACAACAGCTTGACACACACCATTTCAATGTTTCTGAAGTTCACCATGCCAGCTCTCGATACACGAGGGAGTCAAAAGCCAAGGCCAGGGAAAGATACAGAAAAAAAAACAAATAATTAATTAACTGATAACTTGGTGAAAATGTGGAAAAGGAGATGGGGGTATTGGAATAAATGGATAAGTGAGACAACAGTGGGCGCAATCACAAGAATGCATACATTGAAGAAAGACATTTCCAGATCAGCTGAAATGATCCATTGCCTCAAATTTTGAATCTGCTTCACAGAATGAGCACAGACACCATAAACTGGGGTAAGGTAATGGCTAAGATTGAGAGCTAAGCAGACCGTGCTGGTGGACTACTCCATAAAGCAGACTATCTGCACAGCATGAAGAACATTGCAGACTTTGCCAGGATATTGCAACCCTCTACCACCACCCTCGGTCTCCGACCTTTGAACCAATTTTGTATCCAAATGGCTAGTTCTCCATGTATTTCATATGAACGAATCATGTTGAACAGTTGACCATCCACAATGTTGTTCAACACCTTACCGATGTCCATATCGGCAATTTACACCTCTCTACCTCAATTAATCTTCTTAGTCGCTTCTTCAAAAAATTCTGTCAGGTCAGTGAGACACAATATTGCTTGCTCAAAGCCATGTTGACTATCCCTGATCAGTCGTTACCTTTCAAAATGCGTGAAAATCCAATGCCTTGTAATCCTCTCCAACAACTTACCCACCACTGACGTCAGGTTCACTGGCTTTTCCTTATTACCCTTCTTCAATCGCTTAAGTAATGGCACCACGTTAGCCAACCTCCAGTCTTCCAGCACTTTACCTGTGGCTATTGATGATAGCACGGGGCTCCGCAATCACTTCCCTAGCTTCCCACAGAGTATAGCGCACATCTAATAAAAGCCAAGACATTTTCCTTCCTTTGCTTGTTTTAAGACCTCCAGCAGCTTCTCTGTAGTACAGACACTTTCCAAGATGTCACTACATATTCCCCAAGTTCCCTCGCTTCCATATCCTTCTGCACAGTAAATACTGATACAAAATATTCAGTTCAGTACCTCACCTATTCCCTGTGGTTCTGCACATGGGCAGCCTTGCTGATCTTTGAGGATGTCCTATTCTCCCCACAGTTACTCTTCGTTCTTAAGGTATTTGTAGAATTCCTTTGGATTCTCCTTAACTCTATTTAACAAAGCTATCACATGTCCCCGTTTTATGCTCCCAATTTCCCTCTTAAGTATACTCTTGTTGACTTCAGACTCTTCTAGTGATTCACTTTAAATCAGGAATTAATAGGCTAATGATGACCATTCCTATGTCAGAAAAATCCGTCTGGTTCACTGACACCTTTTAAGGAAACAAACTGCCATCGTTACTGGGTCTGGCCTACATGAGACTCCAGACCCACAGCAATGTGGATGACTGTTAACTGCCCTCTGGGCAATTAGGGATGGGTAATAGATGCTTGCCTAGACAGGGACGCCCTCATCCCGTGAATGAATTAAGAAAACAAAACTCAATTCCTGCTGTCTATACCTGACATATCCTTCCCTCTTTTCCGTAACCAGAACCTCAACTTCTCCAATCCTCCACCATTCCTTACACGTACCAGCCTTACCCTTCACCCTAACAGGGACATACTGTCTCTGTACTCCTGATGTCTCATTTTTGAAGGCTTCCCCCTTCTCTGCGGATATCTGCCCTAATCGACTTTGAAAATTCTTGATTAATATAAAAATTACTTTTCAACAATTTAGAACTTTATGTTTGAGACCTGGTTCATCCTTTTCCATCTCTATTTTGAAAGTAATAGAATTATAATGACTTGCCATAAAGTGCACCCACACTGATACCAAAATCACCCCCTCCTCACTGCCTTATTCTCAAGGGTAAGGTGATGTTTAGCTCCTTCCCTGTGATGGAGAGCATTGGACAAACAGCTGCAGCGTTGTAACAGGGAATGGGGTCAGCAGAATCTTCGACTCATTGGGTTGATTCTAACAACAATTTGTCTCAATGACGTTTTCATTGAGTGTGACAGAGGGATTGTCTGCACGAGGCTGAGCTAGTTTCTTGGTACTATCTTATCGAATGCACCTCATTAACCACCCACCCCACCCCATGGTGACCCTCTCATCATGGCTGAAGGTACTCACCATTTCCCGGGTGCCCCTGGATATTCCCTGATCCCTGACACTGGTGCCATCTTTTAAAGTCCAATGGGCACACGGTTGAGCTTTCTCAGTTTGGAGCTGCCCTGCACGGTTTAGTCCGAGCATGGGGGATAAGGGTCAATCGCACCACAGTTTGTCGACAGGGGCACGGAGGTCCTGGTGGACGGGCTACTACAGGAAAGGATTATTCTCTTCCCAGAGGCGGCCACATCACCAGACCCACCGAGCATCGTCTGAGCTCACCACCCAACCCAGTGCAGCATCTGCGGTCTGAGGAAATGCCCAGCAATACAGAACAAGCATCAATAACCTTCCCCGCTCTGTCAGGATAAGGGTCACCATATTCTCTCTCTTCCCTCACACTCACTGTATATCTGTTATCGTCCCGACCCCGAACAAGGCTCATGCTCCACCACTCTCACTGCTGCAAATCGCACCTTCCTTCTCTCTCTCTTTCCCCTCCACTATATCTCCCTCACTAATAACACTGTTTGGATACAACACTATGGACTGACTCCATCTGGACACAACACCATCTCACCTCTCTCCCCACCCACACCAGCACAAACAGCAGGTACCCCCACTCCCACCTTCACTCCCTCCCTCCAATTCTCGCATTCCAAGAGAAACAGCCTGGGATAGGAAGGAAAGGGACAAGATGGGTGGTGGAGTGCCCAACATCCATCTCTCCACCACCACTACCCGTACCCGTGTGTTTGTATTTGACTCTGTGAGTATCTATAATTAAGTGCAGGTCTGACGTCTCTTTGGTGCTGAAAATGAAACAATCTCTCCCTCAGCTGGCCTCCCCACCCTACTGCAGTGAGAGCGGCAGAGAGTGACAACCCTCGAGGATTCAGTCTGGGAGGGGGAGAGAGAGAGAGAGCTCATAGCATGATCCAAACTGATAGCAACTTCAACACACACACACGCACACACGTGCAGGCTTGCACACACAATGCTGGTACATGGTGGGTGGCAAATATACTTGGGCCTGTCAGAATGGAAATGCTCACCACCAAGTGAACCATTTCGTCAGACGGTGCCATGAATTGATTTCTCATTCTGTGAGTTGCAATCTTAAAACTTATTTGAGAAAGTATTGAAAAGTCCTGAAAAAGGCCCAGTAGTGTTGCTAATGACGCAGGAACAACATTGCTCAGTATCGGACAAAACAGCTCTATGCTTCCAAAGATATTATTGGAAAATCAAACGGCCGTGCAATTTGAGAGATTCGCAGAAGATTTGTTATCTTCTGAGAGAGTAAAAACTCTGCCATTGATGCAGTGGTGTGGAGAGTCCAGCAGAGGGTAGCATTGTATGAATCCAATGACCAAACTCAGTGGCTAGCAATGCTGCCTTTCAGCGCCGGGCACCCGGGCTCGATTCCACCCTCAGGCGATTGTCTGTGTGAAGTTTCACATTCTCTCCGTGTCTGCGAGGGTTTCCACCGGATTCTCCTGTTTCCACTCACAGTCCAAAGATGTGGATGTTAGGTAAATTGGCTAAATTGTCCATAGTGCCCAGGGATGTGTAGGTTAGGGTCATTAGTCATGACTAAACGTAGGATAGTATTTCAACGGGTCTGGGTGGGTTATCTTCGAAGGGTCAGAGTGGATGTGTTGGGTCGAAGGACATGCTTCCACACTGTAGGAATTCTATGAACTCTGCGAACAACTGGGACAGACAGAGAGAGAAGAGGGAGAATTTGATCCCAATTTCAATCTATTTAGTTCAAAAACAACTCTGCACAGAGATGCAGACAGAGGTACACACAAACTGAGATACTGATACTAACACATAAAATATATGCACACGGAGATACACACACAGATATGGACGTTTACACACAAACACACAAACATAACCCCACATACAGGCACACACTGTCTTCAATACAGATTTATATACGTTTTCATTAATAAGTTATCAATGGTCAGTCGGAGAAGGCAGGAGAATGGGGTTGAGAAATATTTTAGCCGTGTTCAAATGTCATGGCAGACAAGATGGGCTGAATGGCCCAATCCTGCTCCAAGGTTCATTGCTCATATAATCTTGCGGTGCCTGGAATTGTCTTTCCACGAGGTCAGTGGAGGCTGAATTTGGTAAGTATTTGATTTAGGCGAGTTAATGAGAATGTGGACAGGCTTGAGGGGCTGAGTGGTCGATATATGTTCCTAATTGTCCACTCCTTATATATCAAAAAATTGGTGATTCGTTTGAGGGGAGCACATTTTGAGAATAAGGACCTTCCCATTTCTGACTGAGACAAGGATGTTCCTTTCTCTTAAGGGTGATATGATCTGTGATGTTCTCATGCCAAAGTAGCAAGGTTCAGTTCCATAGATCTTTGATGAACAAGAGAATCCATATTTATTAGGAACTGACAGGAAGGGGATTTTAGTCACAATCCCATCAACAATGCACATTCTGAATGGTGCAACAGGCCCGAGGGGATGAATGGCCAGATGCTGTTCTCTCAACCACTCAATAATGTTACAGAGGTAAAGAAAGATCCCATTCTGCCAGTCAACGTCGTTATAATGAAACAGGCGGAGACCATTCTGCCCTTTAAGGATTTACACAGGAATAGATTGGAGTCATTCAGCACACTAAGTACATTACAGAGTGTAGGATGAGGCCATTCAAACTTTCTAGCCTGTTGCCCAGCAACAGGGGAAACCTGGTAAACTATCAGGGAATAAATATTCGGGATAAATGTTTATATTCAGGTTGTAAAGTTGCAACTTGGTGGAATGCCTCAGGGATCAGTGTGACATTATCAACAATTTGCAATTTATACCAATGACTTGGATGAGATGACTGATTGGATTGAAACTCAATTAGTTTATTTACAAAGAATGTCATTTCACAGCATATGGAGACCCTGCAATGGGATACCGACAGGGGAAATTAGTGAGCAAAGCTTTGGCAGAAAACAGTATAACAAGGGCGAAGGGAAGTCAGTGCTCAGAACAGATAAAATAACAGTAACCTATTAAATGGAGAGAAAATCGCAGAAGCATTGGTACGGAGCGATGTGTGTGTCTCGGTACATGAGCTATATAAATCTAGTCAGCAGATTCAACAAGTGATTAGAGAAGTGTATTGAATGATGCAGTTTCATCCAAAGGCAATTGGGTATACTCATCGGGATGTTTTACTGTATCTGTACATGACGATGCTGAGACTACATCGAATGTATTGTATGTAGTAATGAACCCTGAAATTGAAAGAAAAAAAAATGCAATTGTTTTAGAAGCTTTTCACAGATGCTTCACTTTACTCCTTGCTAGAATGAAGACCTGATCGAACCATAGTGTCATACAGCACGGAAACAGACCCTTCAGTCCAGCTCATTTGCAAAGACCAGATATTCTAATCTGATGTAAAACCATTTGCCAACATTAACCCATAACTCTCTAACCTCTTCTTATTCATATACCCATCCATTGCCTCTTAAATGTTTTAATTGTACCAGCCACCACCACTTTCGCTGCCAGCTCGTCCCATACACGCACTACCCTCTGTGTGAAAAAGATACCACTTTTTAATTTCCCCCTCTCACTTTAAGTCTTTGCCCTCTGGTTTGGACTCTTCCTGCCTTGGAAAATAACCTTGGCTGAACCCGCATCCATACCCCTCATGGACTCTACAAGGTCAGAATAATTCAGGCCTGAGAATGAGAGCTGATCGTATTGAACCATATAAGACGCTGAGGAGAGTGTATTGGGGCTGAGCTGAGGATTAGAGAATAAAACTAAGGATTTACTTTTAAAAACAATATACTCATTTTAAAACAGGTACTATGAAGACTTTAATATATTGTACAAAAATTATGCAGACACATCTAAATATACCTTCAAATTATAAATTACAAATTATTTCTAAATGGAGCAGGTAACGGGGATGGAGTAATTCAATTAGGAGAATGTTCACCCAGACCTTACCGAGTCCAGGTTGGTGTTTGGGTCACATTATTGCATGTTTCAGATCAGAGAGGGAGCAAATGCGACCTGTCGTAGAAGCAAACGGCCATTGCTCCATCTCTACTTCTACTTCTCTACAGTAACATAAGAGAGCTGAAAACCAATCAGCCATCTTTCGAACTCTTTGAGGGTTCGTGTTGAGGATTCATTGGAATCTCTCCTCTGCCTGCAGAAAAGGGAATTCAGCCAAATCCAACTGTTCCAGGAAGAAACCCCAGTGCTAGCAGTTTCTGTGAGGCAGAATCACTTCAGAGGCAAAATAACAATTGAAACTATCTCAATTTTGCAATTGTCATAAAATTAACTGTTATTTGGACAGTGGTCTTTCGAATTAATATTCTGCAGAGTTTCTATTTTTTCCTTTTGCCTTCAGACCTGTGTGTGTGCGTGTGCGTGTGTCTTTGTGTGCATATTTCTGTGTCTCAGATTTATAGAAAAATAAATGTTGATGTACATATTGTCAATGTTCAAACTCTTATTTCATTTATGTATCCATCGTATTTCGAGTAATTTTGCTTTGGTTTTAGATTTTTTACAAATTTAAGAAACCTGTCTGACTTGTTCCTAACACTGAACCTGACCCAGTCTGAGACGGATATCATTTACCACATCACACACTTAGTTACACGGATAATTTTTCGTGACGTCTGGAGGAGTGGGTCTAGAAAAAGAAGCAATGACTCTCTAACCTCGGTCGAAACAGGGATAAGGAGAAATTCTCAGAAGGCCATTTGAGTGGGAATTTCCCCTCACCACTGGTTTGTGGTACCTGTGTGTTTGCATTTAATCAAAGGTGTGTTAGTTAAATATTTGAAGGGAAAGTGACTCAAGTATAATGAACTGCAGATAGGAACGTGCAGCTGAGACCACAATCTGATCAGCCATAAACATAGTGCTTGTTGGGGCAGGGACCCACTCCTGTATCTCAGTCCTATTTCACCCCATTCCATTCAGCACCTCAATCTGCTACACAGGAGCAGTTGGAGATTACGTGCTCCTACGACCTGGTGCACAGAAACCGAGGAGATCTTTCAGCTCCTGAATACAGTCAAACATGATTTGGTGTGGATTGGAGAACGTTCTTGGGAAAAAAGAGTTGGTGTTACTGTGAAACATTTCCCTCCTCACTCCTTACAGAAGTCCCCCCTCTCCATTTATCTGTCATGTTGTTGATCCAGATTCACAGTGTATAATGACCCCTTACTGTACCCAGATATTGCTCACAAAATCCTCTGGTCTCTTTGACTACAGCATTCCTTCACAGGACAGCCAGGAAAATAACAAAGATGAACTTTCCAATAACAGTATTCAAGAACACGAGAAGCAGGATAGGTCATTCTGTCCCTGCTGCCTGCCTTTCCATTCAATAAGATCATGGCTGATCTGCTCTATGCCCCATCTCCTGGAATGCCTGCCATGTCAAACATCCATCCATCCCTGTCTTACCACTATCTCAATGATCTATCTCCCCAAACTCTCTGAGATAGGGAAGTCCCGATGGTCACACCCTATGTGAGAAGGAAACACGCCGCACACACACAACCGTGACCTATTGACATGAACAAAATTTATAAAAAACAGGTAATAGTTACTGGCCCTGACAACAAGGCAGTGTTTACCTGAAGAAAATGGAACTTAATGGAACTCAAGGGTAACCTCCCCACCGGTTGGAGTGATTCAGCACAAACAAGATGTTTGTGGTTCTGCGACGTATCTCACCTCAGTCTCGGGACATCTCTACGGGAGATCTAAAGCACAAACATCCTCACTTGCGCCTCGGTGTCTTTCCCCACATCAGAATCTCAGAAGTGGAGGGGGTGACTGATAATCATGTAATGTTCAGAACAATGTGCCCCCCTCAGCTCCTGAAGCAGTCTGTGTCCATGTGGAGGAATACCCGGACAGCATTCAGGCTTGTGCTGTTGAAGTGTCAGTAACATTCATGTTACAGTTCTGCTACACACTGTGCGTTACCAGAGTAAAGAGGGGTGCTCGTACAGCACCTCAAGTTAACATGACAGGAATATGAGGAGGTCATTCCGTCCATCAATGCTATTGGAGAAGAACAGGGATAGCCCATTCATTCCCTCCTGACTATTACACAGGAAGGTAAGGAGTCCAGTCAAACACATTGAGCTGTTAAACAGGAACCACGGGTTGCCCAGTCAGGTTCCTGAGCGTCTCCCATGACATCATGAGGTGGACGTTCAGCCGCTCAAGCCCCTTGTACAAAAATAGGACGATGTTATCTACAACCAAACATGACAAACCAATGAAACAGACACTGCATGGATAGACTGTTCCATGTCGTTCCGCCTGGCTCCATTGCTAATGGTCCACAATGTATATATTAATATGGTTTGTTGATGGTGAGGAGAGAGGACATCTCCGAGAAGGTAGACCGGTATTCTCTATTGAGGTCAGAAGCTGTTGGGAATGGCTAACATTTTCGGGAGTTAGGCATTGCAACTGCTGACAGATTTGTGAACAATGTAACTTTCAGTGCAGGGTCACACAACAACTGCACATTGAGGCAATGAGAGTTCATTCAGAGCCTGAAGCTCTCTCCCAACCAACACAGGAGCTTCACAGAGGTACATAAACTACCAAGAAGTATGTATCATAGGAAAAATGTAATTTCTTATGCCACCAATGTCTTTCTCTGGACATAATGCCTGTTCATCCATAATCTTTAAGTTTCAATACAATCAACTCTTATGCTCTCACCGTGCTCCCAACTAAACATCCATTTCGTTCACACTCGCTTTATATTACCATCATCCCAGAGATTAATCTGATAAAACAGCTTTGCACTTCCTCTCTGACAAGGTGATCATTGATTTATAACGGTCAGAAGGTCTGTCCACAATATGCCAAATACTGCCTCAACAACATTCCACAACTCCTCCACATGATTCATTTTGTAATGAAGGCTGCCATTCCATTTCCTGTTCTGATTAATGGATGCTCTGCACGAATTCTATTCGTGACTAGTGGCCAAGGACATTCCGATCCTTTGTGTCAAAAGCACTTCGCAGACTTTCACCTTTTAATAAATCCAACATGAAAAGGACTGTATGCGTTGTTCACATTCAAATCAGTTCTTTGTGTTACAAACAGCGATGCTCCAAGCACTGATGCATGTGATACCCAATCAGTCGTGACCTTTTGTCCAAAGAAGGACCCTAGTCTCTGTATTCTCTCCATCATCCAATTGTCAATCCTTGCAGGATACCTTCCCCTTACCCAAGGACTGTAACTTTCTTCTCTCACCTGTGTGTAACGGTGTCAACCTTCTTCTGAAAATCCAAATACACCATTCACACTAGTTCTCACTCGTCGATGTCACAACCAACATCGTCCATAAACTCCAGTACGTTTTTCCTGTCCTGAATCTGGTTGACACTACTCAATCATATTATTGCTCTCCAATGATCTATTTATAATTAAATACAGAAATTGCTCATAGTTATCTCACTAATGACATAAACCTATCCCCCAGTTGTTTTTCTGTTTTAACTCTCCGTCCTGTTGTAAACATGTGTGGTCACAATACACAATGGCTGCTTTCCAGTCTGCAGAATCCATTACACATCATAAAGAGTTTTGATCTCTTTCATTTAATTACGTAAAAGGCAGGAAAAAAGGAGGGTATTCACCCATCGTGTCTGCACCAGCTCCGAAAAGAGTTATCCATCAAGCTCAATTCTCCAACCCTATCTCTGTCGCCCTCTAAATTAATCACCGATCTGTTCCAGCAGCTTACCAACCTTCAACACAATTAGTTATTCCAGTACTTCAACATTACTAATTCTAAATTTCTTAATTTCCTCACTTTTGCCAGTAACCATGTTCTCTAATATTTCCGAAAAAGATTTTCTGTTGCTTCTTCTGTTTAGACAGAACCAATGTATTCACCTGACTGGACAGAGGTGGCCACAGTCACCTTGTGAATATGTGAGATGATGGGACTCTGGCATGATGGATATGTCCCCTACTCCTGCCTAGAAAGGTCCAGAATCAAAATGATTGATGGACATTTTGAATATAGTCCTGTCCCTGGTGTGAGACTGCACAGCTCTGTGACCTCCTGATTGTTGAAATAAACCGGATTCACTCTTTGCACCTGGGAAAGGCATGCCATTGGGAAGTATTTGTGGAAATCTCAGTAAGGATAATGCAGTGCTCTACTCCTCCCTATGCATTCTCAGCAGACTCAGATACTCTATAAAATCTATCCTCATACCTTGCACAGAGTAGGAACACTAGGGCTTCTGGTCTCCCTGAATGAATGCAGCAGCTGACAACACAAATCCAAGAAAACCATCGAGAGAAACTACACTGACTTTCCAATGTCAGGAGCAAGTCAATACTTATATATATGGCACAGTGTTGAAAATGCCTACATCTCCTCTGTTTGTAATCCTGGCTGATAAACTGTTACATTTCTGTGCCGTCCCTGAAATATGAATAGTTCTGCTCTCGTGGAAATAGTTGACAATGTCACTGCACAATTATCTGTACGTCAGTCACGATAATAGCAACACCGTTATTGATGGTGGAGATACTGGGGAGGTGATGGTCTAGTTGTATTTTCTCTAGACTGTAACTTCTGAGATTTCCACAAATATTTCCCAATGGTATACCTTTCCCAGGTAATGACCCAAACCCGGACTTCAATCCCGCCACATTAGACGCTGGAATTTGAATTCAATAAAATATTTGGAATTATCAATCTAATGAAATATTGATGGGTGCCAAAACTAAGAACATCTGGCTCACTGGTCTCCTTCAGGGAAGGAAATTTGATTTCTTCACTGGTCTGGCCTGCATGTGATTCCAGGCCGTCAACAGTGGTAGTCTCTCAAATGGCCTTTGAAATGGTCAAGTCAGACATTCAGTCATAACACTACAAGGTCTCAAAGACGTGTAACCAGACAGACTGAACCACTGCCAGTCTACAGCACGTCGATGTGCATTGGTTCAGAGAAGCAGTTCCCCAGCACCTTCTCAAAAGCAACTCGAAAGTGAAATAAATGCTGGCCCAGCCAACAACACCCATGTCCCATTAATGAAGGAAAGAAGATGACTACACTCAGGATGGAGTGATAGAGGGGACAGAACTCACTTGAAACTGTGACTTTGACATTTTCCTACATGGGCATGATACTCAGAGATATGGGAAAAGATGAAAAATAAATGAAAATGATCTCCCAATTTATTTCCATATCAGCTGATTATCCACAGTCCCTTTGTTTATTTTTTCAATGTCTCTATTTCTCCATATATTCAACTCAATCCACCAATACACAATGCAGAATTTCCCAGATGCTTCCACATCTGATGCATGGTGAGTCGACTCAAAGTTCTAACTCTGTTTTTTTCTCGACAGAGGCTACCAAACCTGCTCGGTTTCCCCAGCATTCTGTTTTTTGTTTTGTTTCTTTGTTTGATTTAACCTTTACTTTTGTTATTTTATGGGTCATTGGCCCATCAAGTCCACATTGACCCTCTGCAGAGCATTGCACCCAGACCCACCTCATATCCCTTACCTGCAATTCCCATGGTTAACCCGACTCCTACCCTATCCCTGCGTCTCCCAGAGCCAACACACCTCGCTGCACATGATGGGTAATTTAGCACGGTCAATCTACTGAACCTGTGTGCACTGTGGGAGGAAACTGAACCTGACAGACTTGTCGAACATAGAACATAGAACAGTACACCACAGAACAAGCCCTTCAGCCCACGATGTTGTACCGACCATTGATCCTCATTTATGCACCCTCAAATTTCTGTGAACATATGCATGTCCAGTCGTCTCTTAAATGTCCCCAATGACCTTGCTTCCACAACTGCTGCTGGCAACGCATTCTATGCTCTCTCAACTCTGTGTAAAGATACCGCCTGTAACAACCTCTCTATACTTTCCTCCAACCAGCTTAAAACTATGACCCCTCGTGTTAGTCATTTCTGCCCTGGCACAAGGTCCCGGGCTATCGACTCTATCTATGCCTCTCATTAATTTGTATACCTCAATTATGTCCTCTCTCTTCGTCCTTCTCTTCAATGAAAAAAGTCCGAGCTCAGTCAACCACTCTTCATAAGATAAGCCCTCCAGTCCAGGCAGCATCCTGGTAAACCTTCTTTGAACCCTCTCCAAAGTATCCACATCTTTCCAATAATAGGGCGAACAGAACTGGACACAGTATTCCAAGTGCGGTCCAACCAAAGTTTTATAGAGCTGCAACAAGATCTCACGACTCTTAAACTCAATCCCCATGTTAATGAAAGCCAAAACACCATATGCTTTCTTAACAATCCTGTCCATTTGGGGACATTTTAAGGGATCTATGTACCTGCACACCAAGATCCCTCTGTTCCTCCACACTGCCAAGAATCCTATCCTTAATCCTGTACTCAGCTTTCAAATTCGAACTTCCAAAATGCATTACCTCGCATTTTTCCAGGTTGAACTCCATCTGCCACCTCTCCGCCCATCTCTGCATCCTGTCAATGTTTTTCAGCAGCCTACAACAGCCTCTATACTGTCAACGACACCCCGACCTTTGTATCATCTGCAAACTTGCTGGCCCATCATTCAATCTCCTCATCCAAGTCATTAATAAAAAGTTTAAACAGAAGAGGCCAAAGGACAGAGCCCTGTGGAACACCATTCATTACAGACTTCCAGGCAGAATATGTTCGTTCTACTACCACTCGCTGAGCTAAGTTCCCCTGAATCCCATTCCTGCTGACCTTCTGAATGAGCCTAGCATGGGGAACCTTATCAAATGCCTTGCTGAAGTCCATATACACCCCATCCACAGCTCGACCTTCATCAACGTTTCTAGTCACATCCTCAAAGAACTCGATAGGGTTTGTGAGGCATGACCTGCCCCTCACAAAGCCGTGGTGACTGCATTTCAACAAGCCATACTCTTCCAGATGGTCATAAATCCTATCCCTCAGAATCCTTTCTAACACCTTGCAGACATCAGATGTGAGACCTCCTGGTCTGTAATTGCCGGGAATTTCCCTATTTCCTTTCGTGAAGAGAGGAATTACATTTGCCTCTCTGCAGTCGTCAGGTAAGACTCCAGTGGAGAGCGAGGATGAAAAGGTATTCATAAGTGGCGAAGCAATTGCATTCTCATTTCCCAAAGTAGCCGAGGAAAAATCTGGTCCGGGCCTGGCGACTTGTCAATCCTAACGTTTGACAAAATTTTTGGCAGATCAGCTTCCTCTATCTCTATCCATTCCAGCGTGCACATCTGCTCTTCAAAGGTTTCATTCACTACAAAGTTTGTTGCTTTTGGAAAGACAGAAGCAAAAACTCATTTACGGCTTCCCCTACCTCCTCAGACTCCACACACAAATTCCCTACGCTATCCTTGATCTGCCCGACTCTTTCTTTGACCATTCTCTTATTCCTCACCTAAGTATAAAATGCCTTTGTGTTCTCCCGAATCCGTTCTGCCAAGCCTTTCTCATGCCCCCTCCTGGCTCTCCTCAGACCATTTTTGAGCTCCTTCCTCGCCTGCCTGTACTCATCCAGAGCTGAGCTTGACCCTAGCTTCCTCCACATTATGTAAGCTACCTTTTTCCTTTTGACGAGAATCTCCACCGCTCTTGTCATTCAAGAGTCCTTTATCTTACCACTTATTCATCACTCGCAACAACTGTTCCTTAAAGAGTCTCCACGTGTCTATAGTGCCTTTACCATGGAACAATTGCTCCCAATCCATACTTCCTAACTCATGTCTAATCGCATCATAGTTTCGTCTTCCCCAATTAAATATCCTCCCATTTTGCCTAATCCTCTCCTTCTCCATAGCAATGTAGAATGTGAGGCAGTTGCGCTGACGATCACCAAAGTGCTCTCCTACCACAAGATCTGATACCTGCACGGCTCGTCTCCGAGCACCAAGTGTAGAATGGCCTCTCCCCTCGTTGGCCTGTCAACGTACTGAGTTAGGAAACCCTCCTGAACACACCTTACAAAAACAGCTCCTTTCAAATCTTCTTTTCGAAGGAGGTTCCAATCAATATTGGGAAAGTTAAAGTCAAAAATTACAACAACCCTACCACGTCCACACTTTTCCAAAATCTGCCGACCTATGCTTTCTTCAATCTCCCTGTTGCTATTGGGGGGCCAGTAGTAAACCCCTAACGAGGTGACTGCTCCCTTGCTGTTCCTAATTTCCACACATACTGACTTGGGTAGGCAGATCTTCCTCGACAATGGAAGCTTCTGTAGCTGTGATACTCTCTCTGTTTAGTAGTGCTACACCCCCTCCTCTTCCCCCCCCCACATTCTTTTTAAATTGTCCAAACCCTGGAACATCCAGCAACCATTCCTGTCCCTGAGAAACCCATGTCTCTGTTATGACCACCACATCATAGCACCAGGTACTGATCCATGCTCTAAGTTCATCACTTTTATTCCTGATACTCCTTGCGTTAAAGCAAACACACTTTAACTGGTCCCTTCGTTCCATCCCAGGAAAATCCTTCCCACTAGCTGGTCTACCTCTTGCTATTGCCTCACCTGCATTAACTCTCACCTCTCGTACACAGCTCAGGTTCGCACCCCCCTGCCATACTAGTTTAAACCCATGTGAATAAGAACGTGAAAGGTATGAGCTGAGTGAACAGACAGCAGCTGTTCCCCTTTGTCAAAGGGTTAGAAATATGGGAGAACACGTTTAAATTAAAAGATAAGACACGAAGAGAGGATTAGTTGAATCTGTTTTGAACCCAGATTGCCTGAGAGGGTGGATAAGGAAGGAAACCTCACAAACTTTGTAAAGCACTTGTATCAGCACTGGATGATGAAGACACGATGGGCCTTGTCTTTATAACATGATTCCATGTGGTAGCAGCCATGAAAGCTCTGAAATATTCTGAAGCAGCAGCCAATTGGACTTGTTGGTTTGTTTCTTCAAACTGTGCTCAGTAAGTGGCGAGATTATAAACCAGCATCATCCCATGGAGTATCAGCACTTATTCAACCTCGGACACGCCAGTCATCTCGAAGAACACCGAGGATTACACACATGCTCAGTGAAAAGTCATTCAACGACAGCACCAACATTATTCTAATTGCTTGACACCATTATTTTAAGTACACCAAGGACATAGAAATAGACTTCCTTTCATTATTATATAGACTTTCCGTGTAAGGTTGTTATTTCTCTGAAGAATAGTAAATTCCTTCTCATATATTCATATTGATAAAGAGTCCGTTTTCCTGCGAGCTGTTCGTCATAGCAAGACAGCTTGTGTAACACTCCATCCACTACCAGTAATATTTACTCCCAGCCAAACCAGCACATTAGATTCACTGCTGGTACTCCATCCCACCAGCCACGTGGATGGACTGGAACTGGACCAACTGGACTGGAACTTCTCAAGGATACATTATTGCTGGTCTAGCTCCATGTAAATCCCAAATGAACGAAGAAGACAATCCGATTTTCTAATAATTATTAAACAATGAGGACATTTTGTGGATCTGATGAGTTGGTCACGGTCTTTGAAGTTGTATGATCTATTTCCGTGAAAGCATTTCGTGCATGTATTGAAAGAACAAAAAAGCTCAGGTCACAGATACACGGTAACACAGCATTTAAAAAGAAATTGCCGGGGAATAGGAGGGTATAGATCTTCAGGTAACTGGGAATAATGTAGTTTGCTGTTTTCTGGCTGGCATAGTTGTACTGGGCTGAAAGGCGTGTTTGTATGCTGTATGACTCTATCACTTTAATTGTTGGAAACAGAGAATGTAGTCTCACTATTTCCATAGCTTGTGAGTATCAAGTAGTGAGGAATACAATCTCAGAGGGCACATAGGATATGCAGTTATATCATTATCCCTTCACTGTCAAATTGTTCAGAACCCTTTTCTCTCTTTGTAACATATCTGTTAGTGTTCCTGCAGCACATGAATCCCTGGAGTTTATCACTATATTCTGAATAGAAATTAAACACAGGCAACAGAATGCTGGCCTTGGTAATGAAACGCACCTCACAAGAACAACTGAAAGGAATCTGAAGTATTAAAGTTATCCATTGGACACAATCTGATTTTACAGCAGTTTCAAGGCAGGCTTTCGCTTTGTCCTATGCTCCTGACCTCTCTACAACATCATGAATCTTTCCTGAGTGCTTTTCCCGTTATCTTTAAAAGTCACATTTGGAAAGCTGTGCTCAATTATCTGAAAGGAGAGTTTTCATGTTCATAAGAATTGTGTCAGAAGTTTTCAGTATTTAAAGACAACACAAATGCAGAAACTAGCATCAGGAGTAAGGAATCAAAACAGCTCCATCATGCGATAAGATCGAGGATGATCTGACTGTGGCCTCAATCACTGGATTAGTGGTGCGAGAAGAGCACAGCAGTTCAGGCAGCATCCAACGAGCAGCGAAATCAACGTTTCGGGCAAAAGCCCTTCATCAGGAATAAAGGCAGTGAGCCTGAAGCATGGAGAGATTAGCAAGAGGAGGGTGGGCGTGGGGAGAGAGTAGCATAGAGTATAAAGGGTGAGTGGGGGAGGAGATGAAGGTGATAGGTCAAGGAGGAAAGGGTGGAGTGGATAGGTGGAAAAGAAGATAGGCAGGTCGGACAAGTCAAGGAGACAGGAACTGAGCTGGAAGTTTGAAACTAGGATGAGGTGGGGGAAGGGGAAATGAGGAAGCTGTTGAAGTCCATATTGATGCCCTGGGGTTGAAGTGTTCCGAGACGTAAGCTGAGGCGTTCTTCCTCCAGGCGTCTGGTGGTGAGGGAGCGGCGGTGAAGGAGGCCCAGGACCTCCATGTCCTCGGCAGAGAGGGAGGGGGAGTTGAAATGTTGGGCCACGGGGCGGTTTGTTTGATTGGTGCGGGTGTCTCGGAGATGTTCCCTAAAGCGCTCTGCTAGGAGGCGCCCAGTCTCCCCAATGTAGAGGAGACCGCATCGGGAGCAACGGATACAATAAATGATATTGGTGGATGTGCAGGTGAAACTTTGATGGATGTGGAAGGCTCCTTTAGGGCCTTGGATAGAGGTGAGGGAGGAAGTGTGGGCACAGGTTTTACAGTTCCTGCGGTGGCATGGGAAAGTGCCAGAATGGGAGGGTGGGTCGTAGGGGGTTGTGGACCTCACCGGGTAGTCACGGAGGGAACGGTCTTTGCAGAAGGCGGAAAGGGGTTGTGACCTCAATCAGACATTCCTCCTTTGCTCTTAAAACATTAGTGCATCATTCTTAGTCAAGAATCTGCCTGTCTTTGCCTAAGGAATATTCATTGTCTTATTCTCCATCGCTCTCTCGGAAGGGATTTCCACAAAGGCACAATACTTTGAGATGATTACACCAAATCACCATCTTCTTCACTGAGATATTCTTCAGCTTTACAACCCATCCACTCATGGTAATCTCTGACACAAGCTGAAACATTGTTTCAGAATTCAACTTGAAAAGACTACTTGGAATATTCTGGGGTTAAACAAGATCACATATTGTTCGCCTAAACTCCAGCAGATCCAGGGCTGGTCCGTTCAAGATGTCCCACATAAATAAACGCTCCTCCCAGGAGTCAGCTGAATGAATCTTCTCTGGATTGCATTTCATATAATTGTGGCCATCACTCTCTTGGTGTGGTTATATCACAACATTATAAATCTGCACAAAATCGTCCCCACTTTTAAATGATTTCTGTTTCAGAAAGTTTCAACGTCTATTTTACCTCAATAAAAACTTTATTTTGTAATCGAGGTGCCTGGTTCCTCTGTGCCTCAAGCCAATCTCTCCACTGAAATAATACCCTACTTTCCATTCAACCTGCAAATATCTTTCAGCATAGACACATTTTTTCTACTATGTTCCATACACCAATATATGCCTGTTCGCTTGGCCCACCTTAATCTTCTTATAGACTCATGTTCTCATCATATTTTCCTTCTCTAAGAGTTTCAAAAGTTTGTATTCTTCCCTAATGCAGACAGAATATTTGGCCAAAGAAACACACTGTGGCGACATTTCAAAGTAATTGACAATGAAATATTTTTACTCCATGTCTAAGCTATAAGTTTGATGCAAAGCTAAAGTGTTTTGCAGTCCCATCACTCAGTTCCCATTACTCAAAGTAGGGTCAGATAGTCTGGAGTGTGTGTGGGTAGATTTAAGGAACCGCAAAGGTGGAAAACCATCGTCGGAGTAATGAATCGTAGTCAGGTGCTGGGGCGCATGATAGACCAGGAGTTAGAAAAGATATGAAGGAGAGGCAAAGGTACAGTGATTGGGGGACTGGGAAAATTAGTGGCAGTAATTTGCAAGGAAAGGAATTTGTGGAAAGTCTACAAGATGGGTTTTTTGAATCAGTTTATCGTGCAGGCAACAAGGGAATGGGTAATTCTAGATTTAGTGCTGTGCAGTGAGGCAGACCTAATAAGGAAGCTTAAGCTTAAGCATAAGAGAAAGCAGATAACATGGCAAACGGCAGTGGGAAACCAGAGGATTAGGAAACTTACAAAGAGGAACAGAGGGCAACAAAATAAGAAATACGGACAAAGACGATTAAATACAAGGGTAAGCTATCCAGTGATATAAAGGACGACTGCAAGAGTCACTTTAGATATATAAAGGGCAAAAAAGAGAAGCAGAAGTGGATATTGGGGCACTGGAAAATGACGCTGATAAGATTGTAGTGTGGAACAAATAATAGATGAGAAACTAAATAATTATTTCACGTCAGCTTTCACGGCGGAAGACATGAATAATATCCCAAAAATTCAAGAGAATGAGCAGGCAGAGCCGATTAGGAGAAGTTGCTCGAAAAACTAAATGGTTAAATAAGCTGAATGGCGACATTAATAGTGACGTTCCACAAATCTTTGGAATCAGGGAGGGTCCCAGCAGACGAAAAAATTGTGAACGTGACACTTTTTAAAAAATAGATATTTGTATGAAAAAAGAAGATTTTTGAATTTTTTTTACAAAATTACAAAAATAGTGCAAACTAGTGTATTCTGCTTTACAATATAATAACAACCCCAATATAGAATTTAAAAACAAACTACTAATCTATACTAGCAAAACATAAAATAGGATATCCTACATTACTAACAATAAAACAAAAGGAGAAAAGAAAATAAATAAGTAAATAAATAACTAGATACTTTTTTATTTTTATAAAAAGTCTTAACAGAACCTATATTGATACAGGATTCCTCCTCCCAGGGGCCCCCGAACCAGCCACCGCCATCTCCACGGCTAAGCAAAGGCTCTGAACAATGTGGCCGATATATCTGTGCCAATGTAGTTCAAAACGGACTGCCATGTTCTACAAAATTATTCGGTCTTTTGGTGCACCACATTCGTAAGGAAGTCAAGGAGGATATATTCCATGACTATCCAGTGACAATTTGAAAGTCATGGGGGACTTCCACATATCGAATTCACTAAAATGCTTTTCCTACGGACATAAGGAAATAATAATGAATAACTTCCTTCCGTAGACATCCAAAGAGGGGAAGTTTGGGGAGCCCAAAGGTCGAGGCATTGGGTCCAATCCAATCTCCATACGCAAAATCTTTGCTTAGGCATTCGCTACTCTGTCCCAATACATGCGGATCTTACGGCATTTCCAGAGACAATGCGTGGAAGTACCAAATCTTAGTTTGCACATAGGACACATTGGCGGTGCTCCTGCCTTGAACTTTGCAAGTCGCTCAGGTGCCATGTGAGCGCTATGAAGTATTTTCAATTGGATAGCCTGAGTTCTGTTACAGATAGAGATCTTCCTGGCGTTTTCCCAGAGGTCCTCCCACATCTCTTATGATATTTCCATCCCCAACTCTTGACAATTATATACCCGTTCCATGTCCTTTGATACCTTATTAACTCGTTTGTGGTAGAGAGTACTGACCGCGGGTGGATGCATCCGCCGAAGCATTCTCCTTTCCCTATCAGATTTATATGGATTAATTATCAATGTTTTGTATAAAGTCTCGTATTTGAAAATATTGAAAAAGATATTTGCTAGGCCGCCCAAATTTCTAACGCAGCTGTTTGAAGGACATCATGACCTCCCCATTAAAAAGGTCTCCAAAACGGGAGATACCGTTGAATTCCCACGTTCTGAATCCAGCATCAGTCAGCCCTGGCTAGAATCTCAACATTTCCACTATAGCAGTATATGGTTTTTTAGGTTGCCCTCATCCTGTTGCATTATCCTCCTGGCTTTGATTCTATTTAATACAATAGGATTTTCACAATGATCGTAATAATTCTCAACTTGTGCATAAATAGTAGATTGCTGAAGGGATATTTTGCTTGGGAGGCCTTCGTATCTAACCAAATTGACCCAATCAGCAATGTAGAATAATAGAGTGCTCAATTGGTACTTCCTAAAATCCGGAAAAAAAGCCCACCCCTTACTTGTGGAAGCTGCAGCTTTTCTAATTTAAGAAGGGGCCGTCAATTACTCCAAATAAAAGAGCCAAGCCAACCATAAAGCTTACATAGCGCCTGTCTCGGCAACATCAAGGGGAGCATTCTCATAGCATATAAAAGGCCAGGTAGGATATTCATGCGGACCAATGCCAGGATATTGGGAGATCTTCCCAGCATTGAAGGTCCTATCTTCTTTTCTCCTATAAATGTGTATAACTGACTTTATATCGCCGACCAAATGCCGGAGTATTAAAAATACCGAAGTAAAGAAAGCCCCCCAGTGACCACTGAAAACGGAAACAGGATCCATCTGGAAAATTCAATATACTGGCAAGACCTCCCAGCGGCATGACCGATGATTTCACAAAATTGAGCTTATAACCTGAGAACATGCCAAATAATTTAACCACTTGAATTAAGTGGGGCACAGAAGTCAATGGATTGTTTATGAAAAGGAGGACATCATCCGCAGAGACAGTAATTTTGTGCTTAACCGATCCAACCTGTGGAGACATTATATTATGGTCAGCTCGTATAGCTTCCACCAACGGCTCAATCACTAGCGTAAAAGTAATGATGAGAGAGGGCAATCCTGACGACAACCTCTGCCAACAGCAAAGTTATCTGAACTTGAATTGTTGGTGATCATCGCTGCTTTAGTAAAGACCTCTCCAACACCAAACCGTTCCAGTGTATAAAAGAGATATGGCCATTCTACCCGATCGAATGCCTTCTCTGCCTCGAGGGAAACAACTAATCCCAGTATCGCTCCCTGCTGGCAGGCTTGTACCATATATAAGACTCTTCTCATGTTATTAGTTGATCTGCGACCCTTTATAAACCCCATCTGGTCCTCTTTTATAATAAATGGTAAAACCCTCTCCCATTTAATGCCAACCCTCTTAATGCCAACATTTTTGAGAGAACTTTAAAATCCACACTCAACAAGGATATATGTCTATACGAAGAACAGTCATCTGGGGCCTTTCCTTTCTTAAGAATGAGAGAAACATTTGCTTCTCTCAGAGAAGGCGGCAGACAGCCCTGACTATGTGAATAATTAAGCATGTTTATAACTGTCCCAAACAATTCCCCAATCAATTCTTTATAGAACTCAGCCTGGAATCCATCTGGTCTGGGCGCTTTGCCACTCTGGAGCTGCTTCACCTCCTCCTGGGCTTCCTGGGTTGCCAGCGGGGCATTCAAGAACAATACTTGCTCCGAGGTTAGGCCCGGGAGGGTCAGAGTTTAAAAGAAGACTCTATCTTTCTCGTTCTATCCTCACAGTCCTGTGATCTATACAATTCGAAGTAGAACTTTCTAAAGGCTGCATTGATCTTTTTACGTTAACAAGTCAGGGTACCAGCACTCCTTCTAATAGATGTAATGACTTGGGGAGCCTTTTTCTTTCTGGCAAGGAATGCAAGATATCTGCCAGGCTTGTCACTGTATTCAAATAATCTCTGCTTCGCAAGTAATAGCTCCCTCTTTGCTGTTTGAGTAAGTGTGGTATTCAAGTATGCTAAAGTTGCCCTAAGTGCTGTGATCAGCTGTAGTTTAGTAATGGAGTGTCTGTCAACGTACGCTGTCTCAGCCGCCTTCAGGCGAGCCTCGAGCAGACACTGTTGTTCTCCCTTTTGTCTTTTCCGGATCACAGAATATGAGATAATCAAACCTCACACATATGCCTTAGCAGTCTCCCAAATCACCGAAGGGTTACTGGCCATGTTGGAGTTGATATCCCAGAAGGTTTTAAATTCCTGCCAGAAATATTTTATGAACTTATTATCCTTCAATAGGAAATTGTCTCTTCCCCAATATCGGGAAGCTATCACATCATCACTAGTCTTAACCTCCATCTATACTGCGGCAGGGTCGGAAATATTACCTACTTCACAAAACAATATTGAGTTCAAAAGGATTGAGGGGACAGAAACATATCGATTCCGGTATGGCACTTGTGAAGGTTAGAACAAAAAGTAAAGTCTCTAGCCTCCCGGTGAAGACACCGCTACACATCCACCACTCCTACTCCCTACTCAGATCCGCCAACTGCCTAGGTCTCATAGATATGCCCGCAGAGATCTTAGATATTCTGTCCAGCCCTGGGTTGATGATACAATTACAATCTCCCTGTGTAATTGTGTGGTGCACCCCGAGAGCCATCAACGTACAGAACACTTCCGTCACAAATTTAAAAGGGTGCTCCGGGGGGGGGGGGGGGGGGGGGGTGGGGCTGTGGGCAACAGAGATCTCAAATTCCTCTCCATATAATAGAGTTTTAATTCATATATACCATCCAGACTTATCTTTTATTTGCTTAGCATTTGGAAGGGAGGATTCATCTGAATAAGAATGGCTACTCCCCTACTTTTTGAGCTGAAAGATGAAAAGAACACCTGACCAAACCCACCCTATTTCAGCCTTAAATGCTCCTTAGAAAGTAAATGTGTCCTGTAGAAAGGCTACATCCACCCTTTCATTTTTAAGACTTGACAATATCTTTTTCCTTTTGATTAGTGAGTGGCTCTCCTCGACATTCCCAGTGCAACACCTAAACGAATGACGAGCCATGATCGTCCAAGCAAGCCCAAGACCCGCCAGGAGAAAGAAACCCACCCAAAAGACATTGAATAAAAACTAACAACGATTCACACATAAAAACACTCTTTAAACAGCGATACCAAAACAACTAAGAACTACTCCCAAAAAAAATTACATCAGACATGATTAAAAGGAGACTTTCCCCCTTGTTCACAGGAGGCACTACTACCTTCCAATAATCCCGCCATAACATCTCCCAGCCAGAACCATATCCTCGGCCCAAGTATAATAAAATAGAGCAAATAAATTCCAATATCTTTTTGAGCAGACGTTAAAAATGTGCGAGCTAAACCACCCCCACACAAACCATCACCTCGATACACTTAGCAAAACAACACAAGATGAAAATATATAAAATTACAAAATTACAATCTCAGCAGGTAATCAGCAAACAAATAAAAATAACACTCAGAAACGTCCCCTAATAATCAAATAAACAGCACGAGCTCTAGATAAGAGTCCATAGAAAGGATAAGGAAGGGGACCCCCAGCCCACACCCCCTCACCAAGGAAAGATGGAGAAGAGAAAGAGGAAGAAAGGAGGAGGAAAAAACAAAGGGGAGGGCAAAATAAAGTCATTATCAATCTAATTCAAGTACTGCAGTCTATTTGATCGAAGCCAGGAATTATTTTATTTTTTTCCGGTGATCCAAAGTTATATACACATCCTCCGTGACAGCAGCACATAGAATACTGAATATTTAAATCCCTCAGTTACTTCTTCGCCTCATCAAATGCCTTGTTCTTGCAGACCACAGCTGGAGAGAAGTCCTGGAAAAACATTATCCTGAACCCCTTGTATATCATGGCATGCGAATCCTTCCCCAAGACTCTGGAGGCCTCTAGCAGCATCTGTTTTTCCCTGTAATGTTGAAGTTCAACTTGGACTGGGCGGGGGCGCTGGTCCGACCCGGGCCGGCGCACAGCAACCCGGTGGGCCCGTTCAACCCACACCTGACCGAGCTCTGACTCCACTTACAGCAGCTGTGGGTGCCATTGCTCCAGGAATTCAACAAGCTGGCCTTCCTCCTCCCGTTCGGGAAGGCCCAGCAACCGAATATTTTCCAATGAACTCAATTTTCGAGGTCGTCAATATGTGCCTCTATGGTCGGGACTCGATGTTCCAGAGCCTAGACCTGACCCATGGAGACTTCAGCAGTGGTCTCAGAGGCCGTGGTCCATTGCTCTATACCTCCGACACGCTGCCCGAGTTTCTCAATCTCTCCGTCATGTTTCTGCAACATGATCGAAATCGACTCCCACCTGGACTGGGTCTCTTCAATGGACGCAGCAACTTCTCTCGGAGTTTAACAAGCTCCAAGCTCAGGCTTACCCCTGCCGGTGAGTCCCCCAGGACAGCCGCAGACATAGGTCTTGCTGCGGGTTGGGGGGAGGGGTCCCTCTCTGTTGTGAACTGCGAGACCCTTTGCCTTTGGACATTTTCAAAAGCATCAAACTGCTAAATGGCAAGGTTGCAGGGCGAAAACTATTTTAAACTATTTAACCGGTGAGGTGAGAATGGGTACCCCACTTTGCCTGAGTCTTGGGCAGAGCTCTGTAGACTCAGACCTGCTGGGTCGCTGTCATCTTGGATCTCCCTGACACCTTGCTTAAAAGGGAATAAGGCAAAAGACAGAAAATTACAAACTGATCAGCCTAACCTCGATCGTGGGTAACTTCCTGGAATCCACTGTGAAGAATGAGATTTGTGAATAATTAAGTAGGGCGAAGTCAGTATGGTGTCATCAAGGGGAGGTCATGCTCATGAATCTGTTAGAACACTTTGAGGATGTAACAAGCAGGTTAGATCAAGGAGAACTAATGGATACTATGTGTCTGGACTTCAAAAAGGACGTTAACAAGGTGCTTCACAGGAGGCTGCTGAGTCAGGGCCCATGGTATCAGAGGTAAGATACTAGTGTGTACAGAAGCTTGGCTGTCTGGCAGAAGATAGAGAGTGGGAATAAAAGGGTCCTTCTCAGGACAGCAGTCAATGACAACTGGTGTTTTGCAAGGGAACCACAACTTTTTACTTTGTGCGTTAACAATCTAGATGAAGGAACTAAGGGCAATCCAGCGAGGCTTTTAGATGATGCAAAAGTAGATAGAGGGACAGGTATCATTGAGATGGCAGGGAGGCTGCAGAAGGGTTTATTCATGGCAGGAGAGTGGACAAAGACGTGGCAGATGGAGTACACTTGGAAAAGTGCGAGGTTATGCACTTTCGTCGGAAGAAGAGAGGCATGGACTATTTTATAGCTGGGGAGAAAATTCAGAAGTCTGAAGTGCAGAGTGTTGCGAGTTCCAGTCAGGATTATCTCAAGGTAAATGTGCAGGTTGTGTCAGTAGCTAAGAAGGTGCTATACCTGCCACACAGTGTGTTTCAAATCTTATGTTCAGCAAAAGGACTGAGTCAACTCTTATAAACAATGATATTTGTTTATTGAAAGCAATTAATGTTAGAACAATAAAAAGTATTATAACGTAATGAAAAACACTACAATCTATCTTACGGTTTAACTTCAGCATGGATGATCACATACCACCCCACCAGAAGTTGACCGGATTCCACGTGGTGAAGTCTTCTTGTTCTTCTGATTGCCTTGTAGGTGTCTTCTCTTTCAGTGGTTATTTTCGAGTTACCACTCTCCGAGGGGTTTCTATGGTGATTCTTATCCTTCAAAGTCTTCACACCTTTTGGGAGAGTGTAGGATCTGCCAATGAAATGATCAGGTTCATTTACCCTGATCAATCAGAACCAACCTGGGGTTGTCATATTTTTAGCCCAAAGGGCGAATTTCCATTGTCCCATTCAGGTCCAACTTCAGGTTGGTATTACAGGGTCTGGAGCTGTCAGGTTTGTTTGCAAACCATCTGTGGGTAGCTGCAGCCTGTCTGGATTCCGCAGCACGTGGAAGAGCACAGAGAGTTTGATCAAGGATGGGTTCTACTTCCCAGCATTCTTTAATCATTGTTCGTATTTGTAACTCCATGGTAAATTTATTATTGACTATTGCAAGATTATTATTTCAGGTGGTCCATCTGGTCAGAAAGGCAAATACAGTGATGACACTTCTTTTGTGATGACTTGAATGGATGGATTTCCGCGGCTCGATAAGACTCTGGTCAGACCACATTTGGTGTATTATGTACAGTTTTGGGCCACATAACTCAGAAAGGATGTAGCACCCCGGAGCGTGTTCAGAGGAGCTTCATAAGAATGGTCCTAGGAAGAAAAAGCTAAACATATGAGGTCTCTGGGTCTATACTCGCTGGAGTGTGTAAGGGTGAAGGGGGCTCTAATCAAAGCTGACAGAATACTGGTTGCCTGGTCAGAGTAGACGTTGGGAAGATGCTTCCACTGTTCGGAGAGAAAGCACTCAAAGATATAGCCCGAGAGTCAAGAGAAAACGTTTAGAACGGAGATAAGGAGAAATGCCTTCAGTCTGAGAGTGGTGAGTCTATGGTAAGGATGGCGGTTTCCTTCCCTAAAGGACATCAGTGAACCAGGTATGTTTTTCTTGGCAATCGATTCATAACCAACATCAGTCTCTTAATTCCAGATTTGAATTCGAGCTCCGCCACTTGCTGTGGCAGGATTTGGACCCAGGTCACCAGAACATTATCTGGGTTTATCACATAAGAATTCAATTATAACACCACGAGGCCACTGACTTGCCCAAACCACCACAGTGTGACTAACGTGTGAAGTATGATATGCGCTGGGAGTTGTCTTCATATTATCCTTGACTTCCTCATCAAGATATGGATGATTTTTTTTTCCATAATGCAATTCTTCTTTGGTCTTTAGTATCTCCCTAATTGTTTACCAAATTTCTTCAGCTGTCCTGCCTTTGACTGTTCTTTTCTTCCCCCAGACCATCACAGCCAAATCCCCCCTTCGGTCTGTATAATTATCATTGCCTAACGCTAAAACTCACATGTATGACTCAGTCTTCACTCTTTCAATCTGAATGTGAAACTCCAGCATGTTGTGTCTATTCCTTCCAAGGCAAAGCTCATCCACCAATCCTTCCTTGTTGCATAATATCAACACTAAATTAGATTAGATGCCCTACATTTTGGAAACAGGTTCATCGGCCCAACAAGTCCACACCAACCCTCCGAAAAGTAACCAACCCAGTCCCCTCTGAGTTACGTAAATCACTCTATGGGCAATTTAGCATGGCCAATTCACCTGTCCTGCACATCTTCAGACTGTGGGAGGAAACCTATGCAGACAGAGGGAAAACGTGCAAACTTCACGCAGACAGTCCCCTGAGGCTGGAATCGAACCTGTGTCCCTGTTGCTGTGCTAACCACTGAGCCCCATTCTCCGGTTGTTTCCATGATGGCCTGCTCTCAGAAATAATCTCTCATACACTCTCTGAATCTTTATTCAAGGATATCACTGTCAAGTTGATTAATTGATCCAACTTGCATGTTCAAACCACCCATAGTTACTGTTGTGCCCTTGTTACAAACCGTCCCTCATTTCTACCTCAGAAGTACTTTGGGGGGAATCGTGGCTGAAAAGTACTCTTCCCAAGAGGTTTCTTCTCTTGCATGTATTTGCACTGAGACAAATTTCAAATTATTTTTCGCACAAAACACTTTGAAAAGGTCTGAGTTCCCACTCGCACGAACAAATTTTTATTTTCTTTTCACTAGCCACATTTCCCAGTAAATATCGGGGATTTAAAAGGGCAAAAAGTGGTCATGAGTTATTGTTAGCAAGCAGGGTTGAGGAAAATCCCAAAGACTTCTTTTCATATATAAGGAGCAAGATGGTAACTAGAGAAATGTTTGACCCACACAAGGACAAAGGAAGAAAGTTATGCGTGGAGTCAGAGAAAATAGGAGAGATTCTTCGGGAGTACTTTGCATCTGTATTCACCAAGGAGAGGGACATGACGGATGTTGAGTTTAGAATAGATTTCTGAGTTCTCTGGGTCAAGTCGACATAAAGAGGGAGGAAGCTTTGGAGACTCTGAAAGGTATTAAGTTAGACAAGCCCCCAAGTCTGGATGGGATCAACCACAGGTTACTGAAGGATGTGAGTGTGGAAATAACTGCGTCTTTAACATATATCTTTGCAGGATGATTGAACAGGGGTGAGGTCCCGGAGGACTGGAGAATTGCTCATATTGTCCCCTTGTTTAAGAAAGATAGCGGGGATAATCCAGGTAATTGTAGAATGGCGAGCCTGACATCGGCGGTAGGGAAGCTGCTGGAGAAGATACTGAGGGGCTTGAGTAAGGCGTTTTATTACGTTCCCCATGGTCGGCTGATGGAGAAGGTGAAGTCGCATGGGGTCCAGAGTGTTCTATCTAGATGGATAGAGAACTGGCTGGCCAACAGGAGACAGAGAGCAGTAGTGGAAAGGGATGTCTCAAAATGGAGACCTGTGACCAGTGGTGTGCAACAGCGATCCGTACTGAGACCACTTTTGTTTGTGATATATATCAATGATTTGGAAGAAGGTATTGGTTGCCTGATTGGCAAGTTTGCAGATTACACCAAGATTGTTGGAGTAGCATAGAGTGAAGGAATACAGCAGATTATAGATAGATTGGAGAGATAGGCACAGAAATAGCAGATGGAGTTCAATCTGGGCAAATGCAAGAGTGAACAACACAGTAAACAGAAAACACCTGGGGAAAATTGACTTACAGCGAGATCTGGGTTTTTGGGTCCATTGTTTCCTGAAGATGCCAACACAGGTCAGAAAGGGGTCAAGGTGGCATATGGTATGCTTTCCTTCATTGGTTCAGGTGTTGAGTACAAGCGCTGGCTGGCCATGTTACAGTTACATAGGACTTTGGCTTGGCTGCATTTGGAATGCTGTATATAGATTTAGATTACTTACAGTGTGGAAACAGGCCCTTCGGCCCAACAAGTCCACACCGACCTGCCGAAGCACAACCCACCCATATCCCTAACCTAACACTATGAGCAGTTTAGCATGGCCAATTCATCTGACCTACACATTTATGGACTGTGGGAGGACACCAGAGCACCCGGAGGAAACCCACGCACACACGGGGAGAATGTGCAAACTCCACACAGTCAGTCGCCTGAGGCGGGAATTGAACTCGGGTCTCTGGCGCTGTAAGGCAGCAGTGCTAACCACTGTGCGACCATGTCGCCTACGAAGATGAAGAAAGAAAGATTGAGTAGATTAGGACTATTTTCATTACAAAGTCGAAGGTTAAGGTCTACAAAATCAAGACAGATGTATACAGGATGGATAGGAAGAAGCTTTTTCCCCAGATTGTGGAACTCAATTACTCGAGGTCATGAGTTCAAAGTGAGAGGGGAAAGGTTTAGTGCAGATATAAGTGGGAAGAGCTTTACGCATAGGGTGGTGGCAGCCTGGAACGTGTGGCCATCTGAGGTGATAGGGGCAGGAGCAATAGCGTTATCTAAGATGTATTTAGACAGAAACATGAATGGGGAGGGAGCAGAGGGATACAGACCCTTAGAAAATAGGTGCAGGTTTAGAAAATATGAGGATCTGGATCAGCACAGGCTAGGAGGGCCGAAGGGTCTGTTCCTGTGTCGGAATGTTCTTTGTTCTTTATCATTCATTCTAAAAATAGCAAGTTTTCAACTTATTGTATGCTACAATTTAATAATGTAAACGTTTTATTTATTTGATAGTGCATGTCAAATTATTGACATTTCTAAATTAAAGTTATAGGGTCAAAGAGATGTACAGCATGGAAACAGATCCTTCGGTCCAACTTGACCATGCCGACCAAATATCGCAACCCAATCTATTCCCACCTGCTTGCACTCAGCCCATAACACTCTAAACACTTTCTATTCATATATCCATCCAGACGCCATCTAAATGTTGCAATTGTACTAACCGCCACCACTTCCTCTGGCAGCTCATTCCACAAACTTACAACACTCTAAGTGAAAAAGTTGCCCCTTACATCTCTTTTATATTTTTCCCTTCCCAACCGAAAACTATGCCGTCTAGTTGTGGGCTCCACGACGCCAGGGAAAATACCTTCTCAATTTACCCGACCCCGGCCCGTCATGATTTTATAAACCTCTATAAAGTCACCCCCAATCTCCAAAGTTCCAGGGAAAACAGCTCCAGCTTGTTCAACCTCCAACTGTCGCTCAAACCCTCCAACCTCGGCAACATGCATGTAAATCTTTTCTGAACCCTTTCAAGTTTCACCTAATCTATCAGGTCCTGGGGATTTTTCCACCTTTATGCATTTCAAGACATCCAGCACTTCTTCCTCTGTAATATGGACATTTTTCAAGACGTCACTATATATTTCTCCGTATATCTACATCTCCCATGTCCTTGTCCTGAGTAAACACTGATAAAAAATACTCGTTTAGTATCTCTCCCATCTCCTGCAGTTCCACACGAAGGCACCTTGCTGATCTTTGAGGGTTCTGTTCTCTCCATATTTGCCCTTTTGTTCTCAATGTATTTGTAAAATCCTTTTGGATTCTCCTTAACTCTATGTCAAAGCTATCTCATGTCCCCTTTTTGCCTTCCTGATTTCCCTCTTTGCTATACTCCTCCTGCCTTTCTACTCTTCTAAGGATTCACTCGATCTATCCTACCTGTACCTGTCATATGCTTCCTTCTTTTTCTTCACTAGACCCTCAATTTCATTAGTCATTCAGCACTCTCTATACCTACCAGCCTTTCCTATCAGCCTAACAAGAATATTCTGTCTCTGGACTCCGGCTATCTAATTTCTGAAGGCTTCCCATTTTCTCGCCGTCCACTTACCTGCGAACAATTGCCGCCATCAGCTTTTGAAAGATATTGCCTAATACCGTCAAAATTGGCCTTTCTCCAATTTAGAATTTCAACTTTTTGATCTAGTCTGTCCTTTTCCATCATTATTTTAATACTAATAGAATTGTTTGCAAATAACTGAAGCTCACACATTTCAGGTGAGAAATTAAATCGATTGGTTATATTTAAATGTGTAAGAGTTATAATTCTATCTGATTGTTCAATCATTTGCTCACTCTGAATATGCAATCAGTCAGAGGTCAATCATTTTGTAAATGATAGAGCGACAATGTACGCATTTGAATACTGAGATTCAATGTGTAATTGTGATCACCCTAATAGTCAGACGACATATTTTTCTTCAGTACAAAGCAAAATGTAATTCTTTACCTTTGTATCATAAAACGTTATTCGGGGTTTATATTTTAATTCCATCAAATAAAATTAATTTTATTGTTTTCAGAGATGATGCAGTTATTGTTCGGTTGAATAATTGTAGCTCATATCTTATTATTGCCCAATTCACAAACGTGGCAAACTCCTGATCATTGATCAGGTCAGTAAACCCATCACTTTGCATCATGACCGACATTAAAAGTGGATTTCAAAAGGGTGAATTCGGGTACAGTGCTACTGGACCTCACAGCTGCCTGTGGCACTGAGTGAGACACTGGTCTGCTCCTGAATCTGCCCAGAGAGTTTCCATCCGGGGTCAGGGCAGTCTATAAACATTCTCTCACAGAGAATCAATTAGGATCTGCCTTGAGCAGGAGTAAAGAAACCAACAGGCTATCACTGCTCTCAGTGCAGGTATCAATGCTTTCTAAATTAGATACCAATGACTGACCAGGAATCAGCGGTAACAAATTCATCTTCCGTCAGAGCCTGGCCCATGGAGCAGATGTATGGACATGGAATGTCTGAATCACAAAGCACAATTTACTTATGGTGATGACATCTGGCATGTCCCCCAGAGTCCATACATCTGCCCCCTGGACCAGACACTGGGTGTAAACGTTCACAATTGACAGTCAATTGCAGCATCTTGTGTCTCACAGTGAAGCCTCTCAAACTATACCCAATAAATGTACCTTCATATTCACCAGTATCAAAATAAAATTGTACATGTTTGTGGATGGTCTGATACTAATTGATAGGACACCCAACAGAATGCTTCTGAAGAAACCAGGAGCCAACGGCAAGCCAAGAATAATTTTAATAACGGAACTTGATGGATTTTGTCTGGTTTAGCTAACCACGCATATTGTGCTGGCATTTAGATGAATGTAACAATGCGCATCAAAACTGGAAGTCTTGGTCTAACGCACTACCCCAGCTTCCTGACCTCACACAGATCACTCCCTCGCACACCTCACTCCCTCAAAGAATCACCAATTAATGAGAATCCACAAACTGAGTGAAACTTGGAACACAGAACAGTATAGCACAGTAAGAGCCCTTCAGCCCTCAATGTTTTGCTGGCCTTTTATCCTACTCTTAGATCAGACTAACCTACATACCCTTCAATGTACTAACTTCAATGTTCCTATCCAAGAGTCTTCTTAACTATCCCTAATGTATCTGACTCTACTACCACCGCTGGCATTGCACTCCGCCCACCCACCACTTTCTGAATAAAGAACCTTCCTCTGGCATCTCCTCTAAACCTTCCTCCAATCACTTTAAAGTTATGCCCCTTGTTGATAGACAATTCTACCCTGGGAAAAGGCTCTGGCTATCCACTTTATGTCTCTCAACATCTTGTACATCTCTGTCAAGTCACCTGTCATCCTTCTTCGCTCCAGTGAGAAAAGCCCTAGCTCTCTCAACTTTTCTTCCGAAGACATGTCCTCCAGTCTTGGCAGCATCCTGGTAGATATGCTCTGCACACTTTCCGAGACTTCCACAGGTGAGTGCGAGCAGCAGCGGAGGAAAGACGAACCAAAAAGACTGCAGCTAAGGTAAGGCAGTTTTTAAAAAATTACTTACCGATAGCGGTCAGCGTTGTTTTCTCTTTCACAGAAGGAGTGGGAGCAGCGGAGGAAGTGACGAGGACCAGAGGGGCAGCCGGGAAGGAAAGCAGTGAGTACCTATATCAGGAAGGCATTTAAAAAGAATAGGGAGGGGGGGAAAGAAGAGGGGGTATAGCACTACTAATTGGAGAGCGCATCACTGCTACAGAAGTTACCATTGGTGAGGAAGATCTGTCTACCGAGTCAGTGTGGGTGGAAATTAGGAACAGCAAGGGAGCAGTCACCTCGTTAGGGGTTTACTACACGCTCGCCAATAGCAGCAGGGAGATTGAAGAAAGCATAGGTCGGCAGATTTTGGAAAAGTGTGGACGTAGTAGGGTTGTTGTAATGGGTGACTTTAACTTTCCCAATATTGATTGGAACCTCCTTCGAGCAGATGATTTGAATGGAGCTGTTTTTGTAAGGCGTGTTCAGGAGGGTTTACTAACTCAGTGCATTGACAGGCTGACAAGGAGAGAGGCCATTCTAGACTTGGTGTTCGGAAACGAGCCGGGGCAGTATCAGATCTTGCGGTGGGAGAGCATTTTCATGATAGTGACCACAACTGCCTCACATTCTACATAGCTATGGAGAAGGAAAAGATTAGGCAAAATGGGAGGATATTTAATTGGGGAAGAGGAAAGAATGATGCAATTAGACATGAGTTAGGAAGCATGGACTGGGAGCAATTGTTCCATGGTAAAGGCACTATAGACATGTGGAGACTGCTTAAGGAACAATTGTTGCAATGACTAATAAACGTGTTCCTCTGAGACAGGCAAGAAGGGGTAAGATAAAGGAACCTTGGATGATGAGACCGGTGGAGCCTCTCGTCAAAAGGAAAAAGGTAGCTTACATACGGTGGAGGAAGCTAGAGTCAAGCTCAGCTCTAGAGGATTACAGGCAGGCGAAGAAGGGGCTCAAAAATGGTCTGAGGAGAGCCAGGAGGGGGCACGAGAAAGGCTTGGCAGAACGGATTAGGGAGAACACAAAGGCATTTTACACTTATGTGGGGAATAAGAGAATGGTCAAAGAAAGAGTAGGGCCGATCAGGGATAGCATAGGTAACGTGTGTGGCGTCTGAGGAGGTAGGAGAAGCCCTAAATGAGTTTTTTGCTTCTGTATTTAGGAAAAAAAACAAACCTTGTAATGAATGAAACATTTGAAGAGCAGGTGTGCATGCTGTAATGGATAGAGATAGAGGAAGCTGATGTGCTGAAACTTTTTTCAAACATTAAGGTTGACAAGTCACCAGACCCGGAATGATTTGCCCTCGGCTGCTTTAGGAAGCGAGAAATGTGATTGTTTCACCACTTGCGAAGATCTTTGCATTCTCGCTCTCCACTGGAGTCATACCTGAGGACTGCAGAGAGGCAAATGTAATTCCTCTCTTAACGAAAGGAAATAGGGATATTCCCGGCAATTACAGACCAGTAAGTCTCACGTCTGTCGTCTGCAAGGTCTTAGAAAGGATTCTGAGGGATAGGATTTAAGACCATCTCGAAGAGCATGGCTTGATTAAATGCAGTCAACATGGCTTTGTGAGGGGCAGGTCGTGCCTCACAAACCCTATCGAGTTCTTTGAGGATGTGACTAGAAAAGTTGATGAAGGTCGAGCTGTGGATGTGGTGTATCTGGACTTCAGCAAGGCATTTGATAAGGTTCCCCATGGTAGGCTCATTCAGAAGGTCAGCAGGAATGGGATACAGGGGAACATAGCTGTCTGGATACAGAATTGGCCGTCCAACAGAAGACAGCGAATCATAGTAGAAGGAAAATATTCTGCCTGGACGTCAGTGGTGAGTGGTGTTCCACAGGGCTCTGTCCTTGGGCCTCTACTGTTTGTAATTTTTATTCATGATTTGGATGATAGGATTGAAGGATGGGTCAGCAAGTTTGCAGACTATACAAAGATTGATGGTGTCGTTTACCGTATAGAGAGCTGTTGTAGGCTGCAGCTGGACATTGACAGGATGCAGAGATGGGCTGAGAGGTGGCAGATGGAGTTCAACCTGGATAAATGCGAGGTGATGCATTTTGGAAGGTCGAATTTGAAAGCTGAGTACAGGATTAAGGATAGGATTCTTGGCAGTGCGAGGGAACAGAGGGATCTTGGTGTGCAGGTACATAGATCCCTGAAAATGGCTACCCAAGTGGACAGGTTTGTTAAGAAAGCATATGGTGTTTTGGCTTTCATTAACAGGGGGATTGAGTTTAAGAGCCGTGAGATCTTGTTGCAGCTTTATAAAACTTAGGTAATGCTGCACTTGGAATACTGCATCCTGTTCTGGTCGCCCTATTATAGGAAAGATGTGGATGCTTTGAAGAAGGTTCAGAGGAGATTTATCAGGATGCTGCCTGGACTGGAGCACTTATCTTATGAAGAGAGGTTGACTGAGCGCGGACTTTTTTCATTGGACAAAAGGAGGAGGAGAGGGGACCTAATTGAGGTATGCAAGATAATGAGAGGCATAGATAGAGTCGATACTCAGAGACTATTTCCTGGGCAGAAATGGCTAACACGAGGTGTCATAATTTTAAGCTGGTTGGAGGAAAGTATAGAGGGGATGTCAGAGGCGGGTTCTTGACACAGAGTTGTGAGAGCATGGAATGCGTTTCCAGCAGCAGTTGTGGAAGTAAGGTCATTGGGGACATTTAAGAGACTGTTGGACATGCATATGGTCACAGAAATGTGAGGGTGCATACATGAGGATCAATGGTCGGCACAACATCGTGGGCTGAAGGGCCTGTTCTGTGCTGTACTGTTCTCTGTTCTATGAAGCAACCAGAACTTAACACAATATTCTAAGTGTGGTTGGACGACAGCTTTATAGAGTTAAGCATTAACCTCACTGCTCTTAAACTCAATACCCCTGTTAATGAAAGCCAACACACGAGATGCCTTCTTAACAACCCTGCAAACTTGGGTGGCAACTTTGCGGGATCTATGGACATGGAGCCCAATATCCCTCTGTCACTCCACACTGCCATGAATTCGGCCTCTAACCCTGCATTGTGTATGCAAATACAACCTTCCAAAATAAATCGCTTCACAATTTTTAAGGTCGCACTGTATCTGCCACTTATCAGCCCAGCTCTGCATCCTGTCAATGTCCTCGTGTAACCTATACCAACCCTCCATACTATCCACAAATCCACCAACCTTCATGTCATCGGCAAACGTATTAACCCACCATTCCACTACCTCATGAAAGTCATCTATAAAAATCACAAATTGCACAGGTCACAGAGCCACTCCCTATGGAACATCACTGGTCACTGAGCTCCAGGCTGAATACTTTCCATCTGCTACCACTCTCTGTCTTCTATGGGCCTGCCAAATTCATATCCAGACAGTCATACTTCCCTGTGTTCCATGCCTCCTTATCTTCTGAATACGCCTACAATGGGGAACCTTATCAAATGCCTTGCTAACATTCTTGTTCACCACATCTACTGGTCAACCATCATCAATGTGTTTTTCACATCTTCAAAGAACTCAATAAGGTTTCTGAGGGATGACCTGCTGCTGACAAAGCCATGCTGAGTACCTCTAATCCAACTATTGTTTTCTAAGTAATTGTAAATCCTGCCTCTCAGAATCATCTCTAAGACTTTGCTCACCACCGATATAAGACTGACTGTTCTGTCATTCCCATGGTTATCCTATTCCCTTTCCTGAAGAAGGGAATAACATTTGCCATCCTTCAATCATCTGGCAATACTCCAGTGGACAATGAGCATGCAAAGGTTATCACCAAAGGCACACCAATCTCTCTCATCACTTCCTGGAATAACCGCAGTTGTACCCTATCTGACCCGGGTCATTTACCTATCCTTAGGTTTGTACTTCAATCAGTCTGTACTTCCCTTCAACTTTTCGAATTCCATGTCCAACCAACTGATTCACTGCTTTCCATTTCAACGTTACATACATTGCTGACTGCCTGAGTAAGTACGGTTCCCAACGTCCTGTGAATCACAGAATGAATAAAAAGAAGGAATGCACCAATGCCTTCCTGATGATGGGCTTATGCCTAAAACATAAACACGCTTGCTCCTCGGATGCCGCCTGAACTGCTGTGCTTTTCCAGCTCCACACTTATCGACTCTGATCTATAACAACTGCAGTCTGCACTTTCTACGTTACTGCAGCTATCTCCTCTGTGCACTGAGTGGGGAATTAACCATCAAAAACTCATTGTTTTTTGAGCTGATTGCTCAGTTCTGGAGAGTTGCACTTAATGAATACGTTTGTTTTCAAAAAAAAGAAATTACAGTTCAACATTCAGTGCCAGAGTTATAATTTTAGTTCATGGTTTGAGCAGCCTTATACGAAATAGTGAATGACTGAATAACTCCAAGGTACAGAGTATTCCAAGTGTAATGTTCCAGCTTATGTTAATGCTGGGAGAATTACCAGACAGACTGATGAGGTAAACGAATGAGTTGACATGTGGAGGTGTGACATTGTTTGAGGGAGGTCAGGGTCAACAACTCAATGTTCAGTTATACTGTAAAATATGGGCAGGAGAGGAGAGGGTGTTGAATAGGAGGTGGTGTTGTATTATTAATTAAGGAGTCAGTTACAGCAGTAAGGAAGGACAATATCTTGGAAGAGTCTTCAAATGAGGGTTTATCGGCCAAGGTTAGGATCAAAATGTTGACAGAACACACCGCTGCGGATATTTTATATAGCCCCAGAAAGAGGAAAATACAGGAGCAGATGTATAACCAATTCACTGAGGTGTCGAGGAATGCAAGGCTGAAGATGTTAGAGATAGGGAAGCAAAGCTGGAGATGTTACCGAGATAGGAATGCAAGGGTGGAGATGTTACAGAGATAGGAAAGAAAGGCTGGAGATGTTACAGGAAAAGGAAAGCAAGGCTGGAGATGGCCGAGAGATAGCGTGGCCTGTGCATGCTAGAACAGGTTAGTGAGATATTTTTAAATTCAATCACAGAATGTAGGGAGAATTATAGCATCTGGATGGTATAGAGTTAGGGAAGAATGTAGGGGCTATCAGAATTTGCAGTCATAGATGGGTCTGGAGTATGAGATAAAAATTGTGGAGATATGGCGGGATACTGAGACACAGATGGATGTACTACTCAAGTGAAGTCACAACTGGGATTGTTTGCCAATGATTGGACAATATTCACCACTATTAGTGATTTAGTCTGACACTGAAGCAATCCTTATCCAAATGCAACAAGGACCTGGACATATGAAGGTGTGTGTTTAACAGTGAAAAGTACAATTTCCATTGCACACATGCCAGACAACGACTAACTCTAATAATTGAAAATGGAATTATATCCTCTAACGTTCAATGTCACCACCATCACTGAACTCCCAACGACCAATATCCCGCGGATTACCGTTAACCAGAACTGGACTGAACGTATACTTTCATTACCCATTCCTGTAAAGGCCTAATGCTAAAACGTCGACTCTCCTATATCTCAGATGCGCCTGACCTGTTGTGCTTTTTCAGCGTCACACTTTGTCGCATATAAATTAATTGGCTACAAGAATATCTCAAGGGCTAGGAATCCTGCAGAAATAACATACCTCATGATTTCCAAAAGAGTGTACACCATCTATAAGACACCCATTGAATGTGTGTGCGATGAAATACCCGCCCCCTCCCCATTTTCCCTGTGAATGCAGCTTCACCCCTCAACCACTGACACTCAGGAGCATCAATACCTACCATCTACACGGTGCTCTGCAGAAATTTAACCAGGCTTCTTACAACGTCCTCTGAAACCATGACCATCAAGAAGGTTAAGGGAAACAGACACATGGGATTATCATCATGTTCGCTTTCCATTCCAACCACCATCCTGATTGGGAAGTATATTGCCATTCCTTCAGTGCCAATATTTCAAGGTCCCCCCCCCACCCCCAGTAGTATTAGAACATAGAACATAGAACAGTACAGCACAGAACAAGTCCTTCAACCCACAACGTTGTGCCGACCATTGATCCTCATGTATGCACCCTCAAATTTCTGTGACCATATGCATCTCCAGCAGTCTTTTAAATATCCCCAATGACCTCGCTTCCACAACTGCTGCTGGCAACGCATTCCATGCTCTCACAACTCTCTGTGTAAAGAACCCGCTTCTGACCTCCCCTCTCGACTTTCCTCCAAATAGCTTAAAACTACATCCCTTCGTATTAGCCATTTCTGCAATTTGAAATAGTCTCTGGCGATCGACTCTATCTATGCCTCTCATTATCTTGTATACCTCACTTAGGTCCTTCTCCTCCTGCTTTTCTTCAATGAAAGGAGTCCGAGCTCAGTCAACCTCTCCTCATACGATAAGCCCTCCAGTCCAGGCGGCATCCTGGTAAACCTCCTCTGAACCCTCTCCAAAGCATGCACATCTTTCCTATAATAGGGCGACCAGAACTGGAAGCAATATTCCAAGTGCAGTCTTACCTAAGTTTTATAGAGCTGCATCTTGATCTCACGACTCTTAAACTCAATCCCCCGTTAATGAAAGCCAAAACACCATCTGCTTTCTTAACAACCTATCCACTTGGGTGGGCATTTTAAGGGATCTATGTACCTGCACAGCAAGATCCCTCTGTTCCTCCACACTGCCAAGAATCCCATCCTTAATCGTGTACTCAGGTTGCAAATTCGACCTTCCAAAATACATCACCTCGCATTTATTCAGGTTGAAGTCCCTCTGCCGCCTCTCAGCCCATCACTGCATCCTGTCAATGTCCCACTGCAGCCTACAATAGCCCTCTATACTGTTAACGACACCTGCAACCTTTGTGTCATCTGCAATCTTGCTGACCCATTCTTCAATCCCCTCACCCAAGTCTTTGATAAAAATTACAAACAGTAGAGGCCCAAGGACAGTGCCCTGTGGAACACCCACTCACTTCCAGGCAGAATATTTTCCTTCTAATACCACTCGCTGTCTTCTGTTGGCCAGCCAATTCTGTATCCAGACAGCTAAGTTCCCCATATCCCATTCCTCCTGACCTTCTGAATGAGCCGACCATGGGGAACCTTATCAAATGCCTTGCTGAGGTCCATATACACCACATCCACAGCTCGACCCTCATCAACGTTTCTAGTCAGATCCTCAAAGTGTTGTAAGTCTCATTACAGCACATCGACTACAGTGGTTCAATGGGGCAACTCACCCTCACCTTCTCAAGGGCAACTAGGGATGGACAATAAACACTGGCCCAATCATATTCCATCAATAAACGAAATGAAAATATTGTCCAGACCTGCCCAATGTTCGACACTGTGCTTTGGGTTTTGTGAGCTCATGCTGTTAGTGTCTAGGCAGTAACCTGTTTGTTGTAAACAGCTGAAGGGAGGGGCCGTTTCAAACAATCTGTCAGTCCCTCAGAGGCATGGCCTAAATACCGAGCATCACAGACACTGCCATTCACATCTCATATTACTGAGCTCTGAGATAGACAGAAGCAATTCAAAATGTACCCAGATCTGACTGTAACATGTTTAAACACGCAGTGATATTGTTGCCATGCAAATGATAATGAGTGAATATTAGCAGGGAGAAAGTGAGGACTGCAGATGCTGGAGATCAGAGTCAAAAAGTGTGGTTCTGAAAAATAGCACAGCCATTCATGTAGCCGCTGAGGATCAGGAGAGTCGACTATGAGTTCACAATATTAATAAAAGGGAAAAGAAATGTATATTTTCAAATTCCTCGTACTTAATCATAATTTGGTCTTGGGTGCGGTAATGAGACTCATCATTTCAATGCTCCTTACTGTGAGTTGGGCACTGTTTTCATCATATTGTTGTAAGAAAAGTGAACTGAATACATGGGTGGACTTAGTGCTTATTGGACAATCTAAAAGTTGGTATTATGAAAGGATGTCAGACCTTCAGTAAAGAGACTTTGCTGTTAATGGTTAGAACAATGCTGCAAACATTTACACAGAGATTTCCAGCTCAAGTCACAGACAAGAACGTTGTTCTGGGATCATGCCGGCCATCAATGGAGCTGTACAATTCTGTTTGGATACTGACATTGTGGGGCTAACATACACGGGATATGGTTTATGAAGGATTCAATCTAAGATGCCATGTGCTGCAGGAGCCCATCACCTTTATAACACCTTCATTCAGGATCAGGTCCAAGCTGCAGAATTAGAGTTTAGGTGCCATACCAGAAGCGATAGACTTGCAAGACATGGTTGTTTACAGATCATTGATACAAATGTTGAACTGTGCCATGTGCTAATCCATTGTCCAGTCTGCCCCACACACCTCTCCCCGTTGTTCAGGTATGTCTCTAACCGGTCTATTGCGTGAGTTACTGCCCAGCTCCAGTTTGGAAACACTCTGGACAGATTTTGGAGATGGTCAGTGTTTTGAAGGTCATGGTGAGGGACAGTAACACTGTCTGAATTCAGGCTTTTCCTCAAAGTCATTTCCAACAGCTTTGCTGCCTGCAAGATGGTGTGTTCACTGATCTGACCATGAATCGGCTGTTTACTACAGTCACTGAATTGTGTAATACTTAGGTGTGCGCTCTGGTATTTCAATTATTGTTCACTTCAATTGTTTTCAACTGAAAAATAATGATGTTTGGCTTATTTTAAATTATGTACGAAACAATGATATTAACACTGCATTATACAAAATGTAAAAGTGACCTGTTGTATATTTCACACGGACTAATCAAAACACAATCAGATACTGCCTGTAAAGCAGGATTCTTTGAACAGGACTATGTCACTGGCAACTTCACCATCCTCTCCGATAGGTTCTGTCCCACTGACAGGATATAGCCAGGCTGAGGGTGCAGCTCCTTGATATATAGTCAATACAGTGCTCAGCATTGATGCTGGATCCTGTTGCTGCTGGACTGCTCTGTGGCAGGTTATGGGGGAATCAGTAAAAGGGAAACATATCATTGACCACATCATCACCGATCTGCCTGCTGCAGATACACTTCTACATTTCATATACCGGTAAGAATGCTCACTGCACAGTCCTTATGGGGAGCAAGGGCGACCTTTGCATTTTGCAGATAAACCTCACCATGATATGGGTTTCTACTGGGACAGGTGTTAAACAGATTGAGAAACAAATGATGATGCATCTATGAGGTACAATTGGTCATCAGCAGCAGCAGAATCATACTCTGTACAACTCAGTCTGCAACCTCACACCCGACATACCTGGCACTGTACAGTAACCATCATGTCCCGGCATACCTCCCACGGTACAGTAACAGTCACAGCCTGGCATACTTCGCACTGTACAGGAACCATCACGGCCCGACATACCTTCCATTGTACAGGAACCATCACGGCCCAATATACCTCCCACTGTACAATAACTATCAAGATCTCAGTGCTTCGCACTGCTGCCTCACAGCACCAAAGTCCTAGGTTCAATTCCGGCCTTGGTGACGGTCTGTGTGGAGTTTGTACATTCCCCCCGTGTCTGCATGGGTTTCCTCCGGGTCCTCCGGTTTCCTCTTGAATTGGCCATGTTAAATTGCCCATAGGGTTAGGTGCATTAGTCAAGGTAGTTATAGGGCAGGGTAATGTGTTTGGGTGGGTTACTCTTCGGAGGTTGGTGTGGACTGGTTGGGCTGAAGGGCCTGTTTCCACACTGTAGGGAATCTAATCTAACCTCCAAGGTTCAAGTCAGGAATATGATGGAATAATCACTTGTCTGAATGAGTGCAGCTCCAACAGTATGCTAATATTGATTTACTAGCAACAGGCAACGCAGTTGTGTGGGGAATATCCTGTCTCACAAACTTGATTGATTATTTTGAGGAAGTGACAAAATTGATTGATGAGGGCGTGGGGCTGGATGTTGACCGATTGGAACTTAGCAAGGCCTTAAGGCAGGCTCATGCAGCAGGTGAAGTGAAATGGGATCAGCGTTCAGTTCGTAAGATGGAGAGAGAACTGCTTGGTCATAGAAGACAGAGCATTGGTGGAAGAGTGTTTTTGTAACTGGAGATCTGTAAATAGATTGGCGGAGTTGCAGATTGTGTGGATGATTGCCAGAAAATACAGCAGGATATAGGTCAGCTGCAGACTTGGACAGAGAAAACACAGATGTAACTTTATATTGACAGTTGTGACGTGATGCGTTTTATAAGGTTTAATGCAGGACAGAAGTATGCAGTGGATGGAAAAAATACTGACCCCAACAAAATCCGAAGGGATCTAGGTTTACAGCTCCACAGTTTCCTGAAAATGGTAACACGGGTGGATAGGGTGATCAAGAAGACTGACGGCAAACTTGCAGACAGGCATCCGAGCATGCATTATGAACATTAGCAGGTCATATTGCAGCTGTAGAGAAAATTAGTTTGGCCACATTTGGAATATTATGTGCAGTACTGATTGCCACACCTGCAGAACGACGTGAAAGTGTTGGAGAGTGTATGGAAAAGTTTTACCAGGATGTTGTCTGATTTGGAGGGTATTAGCCAAGAGGGGATATCGAACAAACGTGGTTTGTATGCACCTGGGCATCATTGGTTATGGGGCTACCTGATAGATATTTACAAAATTATCAGAGGCATAGATAGAAGGACAGTTAGAGGCTTTATTCCCAGATTGGAAATATCAATTACTCAAGACCGTAGGTTTTAGGCAAAAGGGAGAACGTTCGGGAGATATGATCGGCAAGGTTTATTTTTGCTGTTCCAGACAGAATGTGCAAGTGCCTGGAATGCACTGATAGAGGAGAAGGAGCTAATATAGCATGGTTGAAGAGGGATCTTGGCAGAAATATGAGTGAGTAGGGAACAGAATGGCATTGAGGGTGTGGGAGCAAAAACTTTCTTTTTATCTTTAGAACGGCATCATGTGTCAGTGCGGGCTTGCTGGGCTGAAGGGCCTGTTCCTGTGTTGGACTGATCTCTAAAACAAGATTTGAGCGCGGGAGTGGCAAGATGTGGACTGAATGATTACTGATGATCAACAACCACTTTCTGTAGATCTCTCCTCAACAACTTACAGCTTCATACCCTCCCTCCCACAGTCGGGAAACTCAATATGGAGAATTGGACGTGAAAGTCAGAGCTGGTAACTGATGACTCCGCCTTGCCCCTCGCTCCTGCAGCCTTCTATTTTGGACACCAACGTCTCGGGTAACACTGCACAGACAGAAGCTGCATGTAATTCACACCCGCCAATGCTGGCACATGTCACATGCCAGCGTCACCATGTCATCCCAGCACATCTCCGACCCACTGACAGTATACATTTGTACTTCAATGCTGCAGCTCAGGGTGCATTCACAACTCTCATTGCAATTCTGCGTCAAGGACACTGTGCTGAGGGACACACACCCAGCTCATGGACTGCCCCTCTGGGATGCTCACTCCGTGTTTGTACACAATCAATGCTGCCACAAAGACACTGTGCTCAGGACACACGCAACTCATGGCCTGTCCCTCTGGGGTGCACATTCGGCGTTTGTACACACTCACTTTGAACTGACTTGAATGCTCACAGAATGATTGCCTTGCCTTACCATGCCCTCAGCAGTGTTTCCCCTCAGCCAGAGCTATGAGGCTCACCTGCCTGCTGTATTGTCTTGGCGTTTAGGACAGACTCAAAACGAGGAAGCCTAAGATCATTGTCCACAGTCTGTCACGATGCCCAGCACAGTGAGTCGGGGGGAGTCTCAGATCCCAGTCAGCGAGCTGGGACACGGTCAGTCATGGTGCCCAGCACAGTGAGTCAAGGGGAGTCTCAGATCCCTGTCAGCGAGCTTGGACATGGTCAGTCACGGTGCCCAGCACAGTGAGTCAGGGGGAGTCTCAGATCCCAGTCCGGGAGCTTGGACACGGTCAGTCACGGTGCCCAACACAGTGAGTCAAGGGGAGTCTCAGATCCCAGTCAGTGAGCTTGGACATGGTCAGTCACAGTGCCCAGCACAGTGAGTCAAGGGGAGTCTCAGATCCCAGTCAGCGAGCTTGGACATGGTCAGACACAGTGCCCAGCACAGTGAGTCAAGGGGAGTCTCAGATCCCAGTCCGGGAGCTTGGACACAGTCAGTCAGCCTCTCATGGTTGTTAGGGTCAGGATACTTCCCTGTGATAGAGTGAGGAGCTGAATTTTGGGGAGGCCCCTTTCCCTCTTGGCTCTTTCTGCTCTTGTGTGGGTTGGATCCTTCCGAAATGTGAGAATTACCAAACAGTACTAAGGGAGGTGGAATTATTTGTAACAGCTGGTACAGCTGGGGGAAAGGTAGCGAGGTGTCCCGAATGAGTGAGTAGGCTCGTTCTCTTGGGCGCCTTAACTAATTCTAATCAAAACCAAGACTTCCACCTTCATCCTTTCCCCTCCCTTCTATAATTCAGAATCCCTGATACTCAGCTATATTTAACACACAATCCTGCCCTTCTTTGAGGCAACTCTGGGTGATCAGTCCATCAGATTTCCACACACCAATCTGCATCTTGAACTCTCCAAACTCCGAGTATTCATGTCTATGCAGATTACCTCAGATTAAGGCTTTCTTTCTTACTCCATCTTCCACTGATAAACTCGTTGCTGTAAATTAGTACAAACTGTATCTCCCATTATTTTGAGAATCCTGGTAGTCTCCTCTACTATTCCTTTTTGGATCCTATGCACCCGCCAAGTTATTTTCAATCCCTCCCAAACACCGCACAAGCAACTCAGTCCCAGCTCTGTCATGTTAGCCCATCCAACTTGTACAGTTGCTGCCTTTCCCAGAACCAGCCCCAATGTCCCAGGAGATCGAAGCCCTTCCTGCTGCACCATCGTTCCAGTCACACTCTCATCTTCCTAAAACTCCGAGTTCTGTTCTCACTTGGACATGGCACTGGCAATAACCAAGAGATTGCTACATTTGAAGTCCCGCTTGCTAACCATCCACCTAGCTCCCTAAATTCTGATTCCCGGAACACTTCACCATTCCTACGCAGGTCATTCCTACCAACATGGACAGACTTTTGACTCTTCACTGTCCCCCAGACGAATGTCCTGCAGACACCGTTATATTCTTAACCCCATTATTCTGGAATTACAGAAACACTGATACCTTCTTCAATTTCCTGACTCCCCTGTGACTATTGATTCTCCTTCCTTTTCCCTCCCCTCCTGCACAGTCAGGCTGCTTGTGGTGCCGCAGACATGGCTCCGACTGCCCTCCCCTGAACAGCTCACACCTTCATCAGCTTCCAACCCAGGAAACTGAATTGGGAGGGAGATATCAGGATAGCCTTCCATTCCCTGAATGTTTCTCTTCGATTGTCTAGTCCCCTATTCCCTTTCTTCTTCTTGGCTGTCATGTCTGCAGGGTGATCTGCTTTCTGTGTGAGCTATTCACCTAACTCTCAGCGTCACAGATGTCCCATAGAGTCTCTAATTACTATCTGAGCTCCAAGACCCAGTGTTCATCTGGGACACGAGCAGGGGCTATGACTTCCCAACGTAACAGAACATATTTTCCATCTAACAAACATGTCTTGTCATGTCTTAAAATGCAACATGTCTAGAGTAACTTAATTAATGACTTAGAATTAAATTAACATCAGGGAAAATAAAAACAATATTATTAACTCCCTTATTAAACTGGAGCTTACTGAGGATAATATATATGTATTGGCTCAGAAGTTCACTTCGCCCTCTTATTTCTGAGTTCAACCCTTATTTCAGAAGTTGAAAAAATAAATTCGCTAACTTCTATCAATTTACTGACAGTTGCTAATAACGGTGTATTATCTGCGAATGAATTTACAGCCTTTTCTGTGAAGGCTCTTGTTCTTCTTCCAAACTCAGTGCAGGCCCGTCCCAGCAGCAGAAGGTTATCTGTGTGACTCTCAGGTACGTGTAATCCTCCAGTTCCCACTCCACTCATCTCCCTCACAGGGTCACCGTCTCTGTGACTGCCAGGGACGTGTAATCCTCCAGCTCCCACTACACTCATCTCCCTCACAGGGTCTCCGTCTCTGTGACTGCCAGATACGTGTAATCCTCCAGCTCCCAATCCACTCATCTCCCTCACAGGGTCACCATCTCTGTGACTCCCAGGCACGATTAGGCCATGATCTTCCGTGCTGATTTATATCCTCCCACTTTGCTGCCTCTTTAACTCCCAGGTGTGAGTGAGCCTCATGTTCCTGCTCCAAGTTGCTCCGTCACATGGTCACTCCCTCTGTGACTCGGTGCTTCTCCAACTCCAAGTCCAAGTCGACCTCGATCCTCGCTACTGATTAATATTCTCCCGCTCTGTGCTGCTCTCTCTCAGGTTCTCTCCCTTTGTGACTCCCAGGTAATGATAGGCCTCAAGCCTCAGCTAAGATTTATAACATCCCATTCCGCACTGCTGCCTTACAGAGTCGCTGTTGTGACTGGAAGACAGTGGGAAAGAGGAGGATTAGACAGAGCAGAGGGTGTTACAGTGAGTGAGAGAGCGTTATGGGATGGAACAGGTTATCTGGGGAGCTAGGCAGACCTGCAGTGTTGAAAGCAGGTTATTGGAAGATACAATGAGAGTTGCAGATACTGAAGAAGGTGAAGGAAATAGAGATAGTAGCTTGTTCATGACGGAGCTATGTCGAGTCAAAAGTGCTTTTTCTGTGCTGCTTACAGAGATGTATAGATTCAACAAATACAAATTGAGAGCCAGCAAGTGTTGTATCGTAGTGGAGATTGTTGGATGTTACAGAGTTAGAAGACTTGCAGTAACTGGGGGGAATATAAACTTTTGGAGCACTGGTGGTGTTCAAGGGCTCTAAGGACATGAGGAGGTCCAGAGAATGGGAGCATTCCAAATAGTGGGACTGTGGGGCCTGGAAGTCCTGAGATGGATAAGGAGGATGAAAAGTTCCAATTTACCACACGCAACCAATGTAATTATAGAGATTTAAGGAAGGGAACCTGTGCTGTCATTGATTACAGCTATATGGAGAGTTACAGAAACTGAAGGGGTTAAAAATGTTAAAAGGGAGACATTTTAGGTGATCAGAAATTTAAACAAGAATTAAGAAATTTTAGAGATATCTAACACAGATGGGAATGGAAGAGGTGAGATAGTGTGAGGAACTTTAAGAGTTATAAGTCGGGGAGGATGTCAGATATAAAAGGGAGAGCTGCATTGTATGTGCGTATTAGAGAGATGAGGAGTGTTGTAGCGCCTGCTGGAGGCTACACGGATAACAACAGTTCCAACGGCTTGTGCAGTGGCTCAGGATGGCAGCTCACCACCACCTTCTCAGGGACAACTCCAAATCCACAATAAATGCTGGTTCAGCCAACAAAGCGCATCTTCATGAATGAATGAAGGAACAAAATATCTACAAGTAGCACTGAGGTCACTCAGGCAGGCATTTTCAACAGCACTTCATAAACCCGGAACCACTATACCCCAGAAAGATAGGAGCTCCAGGTGCACGGGAACACCAGCATTTCCAAGGTGCCCTCCAAGCCACGCTCCATCCTCCCAGCACTGTGTCTGTCCCTACACCCAAAGGACTGCAGTGGGTCAGGAAGGCAGCTCACCACCACCTTCTCCAGGGAATTACTGATGGGAAGGTAATGGTGAAACTCTGCTGTTTACAGCCAGACAGAAAAATAAATCCAGCAGTGTGTGTGAAATGAAATTTCCGTTTCAGAACAACATGCTGAACATGGATAGAGGATTTGTCTGATTGGCACAAGGCAGAGAGTGTGAAGAAAGGTGTATTTTTCACCAGGGGAAATAGTGATGAGGGGAGCTCCGCAGGGGTCAGTGTTGGGACTACACTCAACACGTTATTCATTCAGAGTCTGAACAAAGGATGTGAAGTGGTACGAGAAATGGGTTTCCAAGAAAGATTTCAGGGATGAAATTCGTGTCATATGAGGAGCAGGTGAAGTCTCTGGGTCTTGCACTTGATGAAGTTTCAGAGGCGGCGGCAGAATCTCATTCAGAATTACAGAATACTGAGGGGCCTTGATGGAGTGGACGTGGGCAAGATGTTTCCACGAGCAGGAGAGACCAGGAGTCAAGGGCACAGCTTCAGAGTGAAGGGAACGACCCTTTAGAATAGGGATGTGGAGGAAGTTATTCAGCCAGAGGGTGATGGATCTGTGGAACTCACTGCCTCATGGGGCTGTGGATGCTAAGTGATTCAGTGTATCTTACTCAGACGTAAGCAGATTCTGGATGAATAAGGAGATCAAGGGTTACAGAGAGTGAGAAAGTGGGGTTGAGAAACAATTCATACACAATCGAATAGTGGAATAGACCTGATGGATTGAATGGTCTAATTCTACTCCTATACATGATGGTCTTATGGACTGCGCTTATTCCATAAGTTTCTAAGTGTGCAGTTAGTATTTCTGGCAAATCGTTTAACATACATTCCTGCACTTTCGTGATTATTGCTGTCAGCTCTTGGTTTCAGATCCACTGCAGAAAGCTACGCTATGGCGTAACGTGGGAATCTTGGTGTATAAACCTCAGAAAGGTAGCATACAGGGTCAGCATGACATAGAGAATGTAAATGGAATGCTGGCATTGATTTCAAAGGGAATGGAGAATAAAAATATGGAAGGCTTGTAATAAATATAGAGGACTCCTGTCAGACCGCACTGAGAATACTGTGAACAGATTTGGTCCCCGATCTGGAGGGAAAATGTCCTTGCATTGGAGGCAGCCCAGAGAAGGTTCACCAGGCTGTTCTTCAAAATGGAGGGATATTGATAAGAAGAGGTGGAGAAGGTTGAACTTGCAGTCGTTAAAATTTAGAAAATGAGGCAAATTTATTGATACACCAAAGATTCTTGTGTTCTTACAGATTTGGTACTGAGACATTGTTTCACTGAGCAAGGATCTGTAACCGGAGATAAAGAGGAATACAGTTACCAGAGAAGCTAACAGAGAAAAGCTGGGCTGTAGAGACTGGAGGACGTTACAGAGTTTGGTGGTTTGAGATCACTGTTAGTGGTTAGAGATCAGATGGTTGGCGGGCTGAAAGATGTCAAGGACAGTTGCAGGATTATCAGTTCTGAAGGATTTACAGAGATCGGAGGAATATAGAGAATAGCGATTACACAGTAGTAGTTGGAGCTACAGACGTTTTTAAAGAAACCGAGTGTTATAGGCACTGGAGAGTAGACAGATAGGGTGGTATTGGAGCTACATGAGTTTATAGAGAAAAAGAGGATTGGAGGGACTGGAGAGTACACAGGTAGGGGTGGTAGTTGGAGCTGCAGGAGTTTATAGAGACCGGGAGAATTGTTGGTGCTCGAATTACAGTGACAAAGACAATAGTTGGAGCTGCAGGAGTGAGTGAGATAGGGAGGGTTGAAGGGGCTGGCTCAGTTCACACAGCCAGGGAGTAGTGTAGGGATTGGAGGAGCTAGAGATGCTTAGGGTTGTAGGGCTGCAGAAGTTCAGAGAGATACTGAGGACTGTGAAGGCAGGTTTACAGCATTCCCATCAGTTACACAGAGATGTGGAGTGCTGTTCTTGACGGGGTTACAGAAATCAACAGGGTTGCAGATACTGGAAGATATGACAAAGACAGTGAGCTGTAATATTTGAGGAGGTTACAGCAACAGGATGCGTTGAGGAGTTGGAGGCTGCTACAGGTGTTAAACATGCTGAAAGGGATCAAAACCTTACATCGATCAGGCGGATTGGAAGCTCTGGAGATAAAGAATGAGAAGTGCAGTAACTGAAGAATATCACAGAGATGGGGAGTAACATACGAGTTAGAGGAATTATAACATGAGATGGGCTGCATTCAATGGAGTCAGGGAAGATACAGGGAGATCTGAAGGGACTACAGGTGATCATAAGGACAGTGAGAGTTCTCATTGTCGGATTGGGTCAGTTTACGCAGGCATGGGGTATTTTATGGAATTGTGCTACTAACAGAGATTAAGACAATTGTATAGAATTGAGGAAAGAACAGTGATATGGAAAGCTGTAGTTAATGAAGACTTTTGTTGATGTCAGATGCTGAGGTTCTGGAAAGTATATGGACCGGAAAGCTGTACAATCTGTCAGTGCTTACAGAGACAGGAACAGCAATAGAGATCCTGGAGACATAAACACAGATAGGTCGTATTACAGACACTGGAGGAGGTTTCTGCTTTAGGGATGGTTGTAGGGGAGTGTAACGTTTACCTACATAGGGGTGTAAGAGCTGGAGAAGGTTATGGAGATGATTAGATCGGTGGGGAGACAGGAGGAGCTTACATTGACAGGGCGGGTGATAGCGACGGGAGGATGTTACAGAGATAGTAAGTCTTGTAGAAACCGATCGGGAGAGTCACAAGCATTGGAGCTGGTTTCACAGATAGGGGGTTTTACAGGGTCCTGAGAGGATTACGCAGATAGGGAGGTTTGTAGGATGTCCACATTTTCAGCGTGTTTCAGGACTTGAAAACGTTACACAGTTAAGGAGGGATGTTGGAGCTGTGGGAGTTCACAGAGACTTGGAGCTGTGAAGGGGTTGGGGCTGATTATGGATAGATGGATATAGTTAGGGACAGTAATATGGAATGCAGAGGGAGAGTTTAGATTAGATTCCCTACAGCATGAGAATAGGTACTTCGGCCCAACAAGTCCACACCAACTCTCCAAAGAGTAATCCACCCAGACCCACTTCTCTCCGACAATACACCTAACACGATGGACAATTTAGCATGGCCGATTCACCTGACCTGCATATCGTTGGACTGTGGGAGGAAACCCACACAGACACAGGGAGAAGGACCAAACTCCACACAGGCAGACAGTCACCTAACGCTGGAATCGAAACTGGGACCCGGGCACTGTGAGACACCATCGCTCACCACTGAGCCACCGTGCTGCCCAAGTTGCAGAATTACACGAAGAGAGAGTGTTTGAGGTGCTGGGAGGAGTGTAGGGAGTGGACGAGCAAACAGAGATGTGGATTGCTGCTGTGGCTTGAAAAGGGTCTGGAGGTGTTCATATCGGTAAGGAGGTCGGTAAGGTTGGGAGAAGGTTACTGTGGTATTTTGGTGCTACAGGCCAGGTGGCAGGAGTGTGATCGGACCTGCAGAAGGTTACAGTGATATCATGTTTTGTTGGGGCTTGAGGAAAGTACACAGGTGGATATTTTGCTCCAAGCTGGAGGATTTTACAGAGACGGGGTTACTGTAAGTACTGTGCACAACTACAGAAATGGGAACTATTGTACTGAGTGCAGGATGAAATTACTGAGATTGGGCATGTTATCGACATTGGAGCAATTTACACATAGGGAGAGTCGTCAGCATTGGAGCAGGTTTCAAATATACACCGGGAATTTGGGAGGGGTGGAGGCTATAGAAATAGGAAAATTTCTGGGAATTACAAGCATTCAAGACATTGGCACAAACAAGTTAGAACGAAAGGCATGTTTCCTTGCTGTATGACGATCACATGACAAGAGACAGTGTGAGTGGGAGAATGTAGAACAGAAAGGTCCCAGGTTTCAATACCATCTCCTTGAGGGAGGCCTGCTTTCCCCTCTGTTGTACTGATCCTCACTAAGACAGCACAGGCCTCGATTGATAACTGTCAACTTACTGTATTGACATAGGAAGGCTCAGTAGAGCAGAGATGAAAATTAACAATAGGGTGGGGTTTGAGCCTGGGACCATCATGCTCTGTGTTTACCCTTCAACACAGAATCTGTGTCATGCCTCCTGGACCAAAGTTCGATCCCTTAAATACACTCTGCTCTGTTCACTGTGAGTGATCTTACCTCGCTGCAGGATTTACTGAAGGCTCCAGATCTCACTCTCCACCTCTCTGGCTGACCAACTGTCTTCAGTGTGGTGATGGATGAGACAGGAATTGGGAATTCCGTTGAGTCAAGAGCATCTTGAGTATCTACAGGAGATAGAGAAACAGACAGAATGGGAAATTAGACTGATGCAGTGAGGTTTACACATGGAGAACGGCACTGAGTCCCACAGAGATCTGGAAAATCCCAGTCTCCATCCTTGGTCTGTGTTGCCTCATCTCCCTGGAGTGGAGAATTCTGTTGCCTCAGGATCTGGAGTAGCTGCAAAAGGTGCAGTCACCGGCATCAATTAAACCCTCACAATGACAGATATCACATGGAGAGAGACTGTGTGATATCACCAGAGTGCAGGAAGGTGTCAGGATCAAATCACGGTCAGGAAGAAGGTGCACTGGGATCAGTACTCAGGGATGAGGGAGCTATTAGTGGACAAGGCAATGACCTCGTGTTACTCTCACTGGACTGTTCATCCAGAATTTAATGCCAGAGTCAGGGATGCACATCTAACCGCTTAATAATACACTTTCAGTAAGCAAATCTGTTATAGGCTGCCTGTCTGGCCTACATATGAATCCAGACCCAGGGCAATGGGATTGACGGTCAAATGCCCACTGTAATGTTCTGGCAAGCTACTCAGCTCTAAGGCTGGTCAGGGTGGGCACGCGATGCTGGCCAGCCAATGACAGCAACATCCCATGAGTGATTTAAAATCAACACTGCTGGGAGCAGTGTCCTGGCCAATCATGTCGGTAGGTATATGGGCAGGTCTTTAAACTGATATGGAGGGTGCAGGGACATAGTTCAGATGAAAGGAACTTTCCAAATCCAAAGAGAAAATGTGAAGCCTCGGAACAGCGTGGGAATGTGGATGAAGACAAGCAGAAAAGAACAGGAAGGGACAGAGGTTAACACAAACTGTACATCAATGAATCGGTTTGTGACAGGACATTGTGGGGAAGAGGAAATTATAATGTTTTTTTTGGAATGGACAAAGTATCTACAATAAGGTAATAGACTTGTGACACAGAGATAAATGAGACTTAGTCACCAGACAGACGTGATAACAGGGTGAACAAAAGGTGGAACATAAATATTCAACAGTAAACAACCTTACAGGATCTCAGGCAAAATGGAAAAGCAAGATGGGAACCCTGACACTAATGGATAACAAAGGCATTACAGAGAAAGCATTTGGCCTCATATTATGCAGCTGAATCAGCCTGAATGCAAATTCTGGGTGCTATGTGTCAAAAACACAAGCAGGAGAACAGTTTTATGCTGCCTTGCAGTATTTCATTACTCATCCCTGCATTAAACAGGAATTCATTAGAAATTGTAACAAAGGTTGTGAGGTAATTTTTGGAGACTTCAATCTTTGTATAATCTGGGACAGACACATTGGCAAGAGTAATATGACCCAAGATCCTCCTTGAAAGTTTTTGTCAGTGTTTCTTTGAATAACGCATTGTGCAAATAGCTAGGGACGTAACTATCTCAGATCGACTGTTGGGTGATGAAGCTGAGTGAATGAATAATATCACACCGAGATCCTCCAAGAAATTATACCAGAATTCAAAGAGATTATGACATTTTAAAGTGACCATAAAGCACACCCGAGCATCAGTAACAAACCCCATTCTCTGATTTTGAGAGAGAACTGACCAAGGTAAACAGGGGAAACAGACTGAAATGTCAGGCTGTAAATGAACAGTGGAAAACATTTAGAGCCAGAGAGACCTAGAGACGTACTGCACATAAACGGACCCTTCGGTCCAACTCGTCCACGCCGACCAGATATCCTTTCCTAATCTCGTGCCATCTGCCAGCACTTGTCCCATATCCCAATAAACGCTTTTGATTCATATACCAATCCAGATGCTTTTTGAATGCTGCAATTGTACCAGACTCCACCACTTCCTCTGGCAGTACATTCCATACATAACCACACACTGCGTGAAAAGGTTGCCCCTTAGGTCCCTTTTAAATCTTTCATCCCTCACCTAAACCTACTCCCTCCATTTCTGGTCTCCTCTACCCCAGGGAAAAGACCTTGCCTGTTTATTCTATCCATGCCCCTCATGATTTTATAAACCTCAAGAATGTCACCCCTTAGACTCTGACGCTCCAAGGAAAACAGTCTCAGTCGTTTGAGCCTCTCCCGATAGCTCAAATTCCCCAATCCTGGCAACATTCTTGTAAAACTTTTCTAAACACTTTCAAGTTTCACAACATCCTTCCAATAGGAAAAAGACCAGAACTGCATTCAATATCCCAAAAGTGCCCGAACCATGTGCTGTAAAGCTGCAACATGACCTCCAAACTCCTATAATCAATGCTCTGACCAATAAAGGCAAGTATACCAAGCACCTTCTTCACTATCCGCTTACCTAGGTAACAGTTACGGGGGCATGGGCGTGGACATGGATTGGACGGTGGGTGTGGTGGGCGGGGGGCGGTGTTGAACGGGTTCGGGGACGGGCTGAGGGTGATGTAGGATGTGTTTGGGAGGTGGGGGCAGGCGGCGGGTGGAGGGTGGTGTCAGACGGTTTTGGGGGCAGGATTCCCTGTTGGATCGGTTTGGGGGCGACGTTGAGAGGCGGGTGGTGGCGGTGTTGGATGTGTTTTTGGGTTTTGGCAGGGTGTGGGTGCTCGCTCATGTTTTGATGCTGCCCAGTCACCTGAACAGGGATCAGACTGGACTGAAAACTCCGAGCCCCAGAGGAAAGGTATTGAATCGATTAACCGAATAATCAATTATCCGAACGAAATTGTGCTCGCCCATCTTGTTCAGATAATCGAGGTTCCTCTGTAAACCATCTGGACTATACCCTAGTGTTGGGGGAGTTTTACCTTCACCCAATCAACCCCTGCTCGATCCTGCTGAATGGCCCCAATATTGGCCCAGTTCCAGTTTAAGACCTAAATCTGTCAACCTGTCTGATCGTTTTCCACAACTATGTTAAAACAAAGACAGCTGTGGTGACTGGACGCAATGTGCTCTCCGACTGATACTTCAGTCACTTGCCTGACCTCGGTTTCTGAGGAGAGGTCCAGTGTTGCACCCGCCTGAGTAGCGTAGAGTCATCTCCGTCTTGATTGAGGAAACTTTCTTGGACACATTTTACAAATTCCAACCAGTACAGGCCTTTTACACTCTGGGTGACCCAGCCAATCCAGGGGAAGTTAAAATCTCCATCCAATACTACTCTATTATTTTTATAGGTACCTACAAACTCACTACACATTTGCTCCTCTCGTACCCGCTGGCTATTTGAGGGTCTAGAACATGATCCCAGCAGACTGACCATCCCTTCTCTGTTTCTAACTTTTAAATTTACGGCCTCATTTGTTGACAGCTTAACAGGATTGTCTTGATGCTCAGTTGTTATGTCCTTCATAATCAAAAGGACAACTCCCCCTCCTCACTCACTTGCCTTTCTGTCACGCCTTTAGTTTCTTTATCCTGGAACGCTGAGCTGCCGGTCCTGCCATTCTCTCAGCCATGCTTCTATTATGGCTATAATATCCCAGTCCCCAGAGCTAATCCATGCTCTGAGTTCGTCTGCCTTCCCAGTCAGGCCTCGTGTGTTGAAATAAAAGACCTTTAAACTAGATATCTTTCCCTCCCTCGACTGTGCCCTGGATATCCTGAATAGGTAACTTGCTCTTGATGGCTGATGTATTTCCCCAGACTTTTCGATGGTCCCTCTCTCAGTCAGAGTCTCAACTCCCTGCCAAACTAGTTTAAATCCACCTGGGTAACACTAGCAAATCTCCTCCCGAGAATACTAGTGCCCCTCCGCTTCAAGTGCAAACCATCCCCTTTGTACAAGTCACCTCTACCCCAGAAGAGATCCCAATGACCCAAGAAGTGAAAAACCTGCCCACTATACCAGCTCCTCTGTGACACATCCATCCGGCCTACCATTCTATTTCCATCCTAACTGGCACTTGGCACTGGGAGTAATCTGAAGATCATTGAGGTCAATATCCTGCTTTTTTCAACTTCTCACCTGACTCCTTGTACACATTTCACAGGACCTCATCTCTTTGTCTACCTCTGTCATCTGGACCGATGTGCACAATGACCTCTGGATGTTCACGCTCCCCCTTCATAATGTTCAATAACGACTCAGAGACATCCTTGACCCTGGTACCTGGGAGGCAGCACACCATCCTGGGGCCTCTTCTGGAGCCACACAGTCTCCTGTCTGTCCCCCACAAAACTGTGCCTCCTATCAGTATCACGATCATTACAGAGGGTCTGGCAAACATAGACTGGGAGGAACTTCCTGCAGTTGGGTCCATGTTAGGAAAGTGGAGTATTTTAAAGTGATGCAGTGAGAATGCAGGGCCAGTGTGCTCCTTGAAGTGTGAATAGTAAAGGCAGCAAGTCCAGGGAATACTGATCAAGTGATATCGTGAGTTTGATAAAGAAAATACAGTGCAATAAAATCAGGTGAAGCCCTTCACAAGTATAGAGAGTGCAAGGGGATTGTGGAAAATGACGGACAAACAATGGTCAGCAAATATATTTGGCAGATACGATTGCGGAAAAGCCACAGGTATTTTATCAGTATCGTGAGAGTAAGAGTATTCCCAGCGAAAGAGGAAGGCCTGTGAGAAACCAAAGGGACAATCTGTGCATGGAGCCAGAGAAAGCAGGTGAGATCTTCAATGAATACTTCGCATCTCTTTTCACACAGGAGAAAGGCATTGCAGCCAGGGATTTCAGTTGGAATGCTGAGGTTCCAGACCATGTTAAGATTAATAAAGAGGAGGTATTAAATATTTTCACAGGCGTAAAGGTGGAGAAATCTCCTGTGCCCAACGAAATGTATAGAACATAGATAAAACATAGATCAATACAGCACAGAACAGGCCCTTCAGCCCACGATGTTGTGCCGAAAATTTATCCTAACTTAAGCACCCATCCATGTACCAATCCAATTGCCGCTTAAAGGTCACCAATGATTCTGACTCTACCACTCCCACAGGCAGCGCATTCCATGGCCCCACCACTCTCTGGGTAAAAAACCTACTCCTGACATCTGCCCTATGCCATCCACCCTTCACCTTAATTTATTTCTCATTGTAACACTCTGTTGTACCTGGGGAAAACGTTTCTGATTGTCTACTCTATCTATTCCTCTGATAATCTTATAAACCTCGATCAAGTCACCCCTCATCCTTCGCCGTTCCAAGGAGAAAAGGCCGAGCACTCTCAACCTATCCTCGTACGACCTATTCTCCATTCCAGGCAACATCCTGGTAAATCTTCTCTGCATACTCTCCAATGCTTCCACATCTTTGCTAAAGTGAGGCGACCAGAACTGCGCACAGTACTCCAAATGTGGCCTTACCAAAGTCCTGTACAGCTGCAACATCACTTCACGACTCTTGAATTCAATCCCTCTGCTAATGAACGCTAATACACTATAGGCCTTCTTACAAGCTCTATCCACCCGAGTGGCAACTTTCAAAGATCTATGAACATCGACTCCAAGATCCCTCTGCTCTTCCACCTTACTAAGAACCTACCATTAACCTTTTATTCCACATTCTTATTTGTCCTTCCAAAATGGACAACCTCACACTTGACAGGGTTGAACTCCATCTGCCACTCCTCAGCCCAGCTCTGCATCATATCTAAGTCCCTTTGCAGCCGACAACTACCCTCCTCACAATCCACAACTCCCCCAATCTTCGTATCATCTGCAAATTTACTGACCTACCCTTCGACTCCCTCTTCCAAGTCATTAATACAAACTACAAACTGCAGAGAACCCAGAACTGATCCCTGTGGAACTCTACTTGTAACTGGGCTCCAGGCTGAATATTTACCATCTACCACCACTCTCTGACTTCGACCGGTTAGCCAGTTTTCTATCCAACTGGCCAGATTTCCCTCAATCCCATGCCTCCTGACTTTCTGCATGAGCCTACCATGGGTAAGCTTCTCAAATGCCTTACTAAAATCCATGTGCACTACATCCACTGCTCTACCCTCATCCACCTGCTTGTTCACCTTCTCAAAGAATTCAATAAGACTTGTAAGGCAAGGCCTACCCCTCACAAATCCTTGCTGGCTGTCCCTAATCAAGCAGTGTCTTTCCAGATACTCATAAATCCTATCCCTCAGTACCCTTTCCATTAGTTTGCCTACCACCGAAGTAAAACAACTGGCCTGTAATTCCTGGGGTTATCCCCACTCCCTTTTTTGAACAGGGGCGCAACATTCGCCATTCTCCAGCCCCCTGGTACCACCCCCACTGACAGTGAAGACGAAAAGATCATTGCCAACGGCTCTGCAATTTCCTCTCTTGCTTCCCACATAATCCTAGGATATATCCCGTCAGTCCCGGGGGACTTGTCTATCCTCAAGTTGTTCAAAATGCCCAACACATCTTCCTTCCTAACAAGTATCTCTTCTAGCTTACCTGTCCATTTCACACTCTCCTCTTCAACAATATGGTCCCTCTCATTTGTAAATACTGAAGAAAAGTTCTCATTCAAGTCCTCTCCCATCTCTTCCGACTCAATACACAGTCTCCCACTACTGTCCTTGATGGGACCTACCCTCGTTCTCGTCATTCTCATGTTTCTCATATACGCATAAAATGCCTTAGGGTTATCCTTGATCCTACCCCCCAAAATTGTTCATGCACTCTCTTAGCTCTCCTAATCCCTTTCTTCAGCTCCCTTCTGGCTATCCTGTATCCCTCCAACGCTCCGTCTGAACTTTGTTTCCTCAACCTTCTTTAAGCCTCCTTCTTCCTCTTTACAAGACATTCAACCTCCCTCGTCAACCAAGGTTCCCTCACACGACCATCTCTTCCCTGCCTGACAGGTACATACATATCAAGGACATGTTGTATCTGTTCCTTGAAAATGTTCCACATTTCCACGACATTCTTCGCTGACAGCCTATGCTCCCAACTTATGCTCCTTCGATCCTGTCTTACAGCATCGTATTTACCCTTCCCCCAATTGTAATACCTACCCTGTTGCACTCACCTATCTCTCTCCATAACCAACTTGAAGGTCACAGAATTGTGGTCACCATCACCAAAATGCTCACCCACTAACAAGCCCAACACTCGTCCCGGTTCGTTACCAAGTACCAAATCCAATATGGCCTCCCCTGTGGTCGGACAATCTACATACTGAGTTAGAAAAGCTTCCTGGGCACACTGCACAAACATGGATGCAGGTATCCCAGGCTGCTATGTCATTCAGAGAAGGACATCTGCCCATCCTCACGTGGTCTGCACGACATAGCCACAGCAAAGTATTTGCCTCCCAATTACCCTCTTCAAAGGCCAAGCAAGTTACTCAGTTCAAGGGCAGCTAGGTCTGGGCAAGAAAGGTTAGTCAGCCAGAGACACCCACATCCCATACCTGATTTAATAAATAATCCATTTGGATGGTCCCACTCGAAACGTGCTGGGACCAGTGTCCTGGCCGATCATGTCGGTAGATTTATGGATAAGGGCTTTAAACTGACAGAGAGGATGTGGGACAGGTGAAATGAACTTTCCAAATCCAAAGAGGAAAGGTGAAGCAATGGAACAGCATGGGGATGTGGCTGAAGACAAGCAGAAAGGAACAGGAAGGGACAGATTTTAACTAAAATTGTACATCAGCAAAAAGATTTGTGACAGAAATTTGTGTGAAAGAGTAAGTTATGTTTTTTTTAATGGACAACGTCACTGTAATAAGGTAGACGGATTTGTTACACAGAGATAAAAGAGATTTAGACACACTGGAGACATGGATACAGGGTGAACAAAAATATTCAATGGTTCACAATCTTGCGGAAACTCAGGAAAAATGGGTAACACTAAAAATAATGGAAACAAAGGCATTACAGATAAAGCATTTGGCTGCAGATCATTAAGTAGAGTCAGTCTGAATGTAAATTCTGGGTGCTACTTGCCAAGGACACAAGCAGCAGCACAGTTTTAGCCACTGAACACTATTCCATTGCTCATCAATGCATTACACAGGGATTCATTGGAATTTTTTAACAAAGTCATTGTGATAATTTTGGAAAACTTCAATTTTCGTATAATTTGAGACAACACACGGTCAACATTGATATTGGTAGAGGACTTCGGTTAAACATTGTGCAACTGGCGAGGGACATAACTATCGCAGAGCGACCGTGTGATGAAACTTAGTGAATGAGTAATGTCACCGAGAGAGATCCTTCGGGAAATTGCGATAAAGTGCAGTTTAAATAAATATAAAGTTTTAAAGTGATTCACAGAGGACAAGCTACAACTAGAAACAAAAATACCAATTACATGTGTGTAGGAGGAGAACTGACCAAGGTAAACAGGCTAAACAGACTGAAATATGTGCCTGTGAATGAACAGTGGACAACATTTGAAGGAACAGTGTAAAATACTCAACAGAAGGACATTCCATTGAAACAGTATAAATCTCAGCAAGAAATCCCCACTGATCCCGCACTCAGGACAAAATGAATCATACTAGAGTCTGAGGCTGAGAAGATCACCACAAAGTACTTAAAATCTTGAAGTGAGAGAGTGTTTTAGGAGTAAATGTTAAATTGATTGCAAACGGTCTGCTAGCAGGACGAGGGCTGTGGGAAGGGGAGTCATTGTCAGGGTTTATTGCCACGATAAGAACAGGGAGAGGTGAAGGTGCTGGAGGTCGTGAGAGTGTTACAGAGTGGTCAGGGTCTGAATGGTGTTACAAAGCCAGTATGGATCGTTGCAGCTGGAAGAGTTTGCAGAGGTAGGCAGGGACATATGTATGTTTTATTTATTCATTCATGGGATGTGGGTGTCACTGCATGGACTTACATTCTTTGACCACACTGCTAATTACCCAAAGGGTATCTCAGAGTCAGCCATATTGCTGTGTGTCTGAAGTCAAATGCTGGCCAGATCAGGTTAGAATATTTAATGTCCTTCCTAAAAGGAAGTAAGTGAACTGGATGAGTTCTTCCTCCTGATCAACGATGTTTTAATGGTGGCCCTACCAATCTCTTTTACAGATACAACACGACATCCCAACTCTTACTCTTAATGCTCTCCCCAAAGAAGGTAACCATCCCAAATGCCTGCTTCACCAGCCTGTCTACCTGAAACACCACATTCAAAGAACTGTGTACTTGCACCTCTGGGTCACTGATTGATAACACTACCCAGGGCCCGAACATTAACTCTACAAGACCCACCCTGGTTTGTTTCACCAAAATGGAACACTTCACATTTATTTAATTAAACTCCACCTGCTATTCTTCAGCCCACTATCCCAGCAGTACTGTTCATCCTGTTGTATCATAGATAATTTTCTTCACTGTCCACTTTAGCACCAATTTCAGTGACACCCAAAAACCTTACTTACCAGCAAACCAATATTCCCATGAAACCCATTTATCCAAATAACAAACAATAGTGGGCCCACTACACCGCTGGTCACATGCCTCAGGTCAGAAAAACAACATGTCTCCCATCACGCTCTGTTTCCTACCACCAAGCCAATTTCGTATCCAGTTCACGAGCTTCTCCTGAATGCCATATCCTTTTTACATTGATCTGAGCTTATTATCCAGTTTACCAGACAGAAAGTAGAACACAGAACAGTTTAGCCCAAACCCTTCGGCAATGACTTTACGCCAACCTTTTATCTGGCTATAAGATCAAATTAACCTACATTCCCTTCATTTTACTATTATCCATGTGTCTGTCCAAGAGTCTATTAAATGTCCTGAATGTGTCTAATTTTACTACCACCATTGGCAGTCCATCCAACCACCTACCATTCTCTATCCTCTTATCCATCCTTCAATCAACTTAAAATTATGCCGCCTTGTAATAGCCATTTATTCTGTAGGCGACAAAGTCTCTCACTATTCACTCTCTCTGTGCCTCTCATCACCTTGTTCATCTCGACCAAGTCACCACACCCCCTTCTTCACTCCAATGAGAAAAGCTTTAGCTCCCTCAAACTTTCTCCATAAGAAATGCCCTACATTCCAGGCAGCATCCTGGTAAATCTCCTACGTACGCTCTCTATAATTTGCACATCCTTCCTGTAAAAATGGGACGAGAACTAAACACAATATTCCAAGTGTGGTCTCACCAGGTCGCTATAAATATGTAGTAAAACCTCACGGCTCTTAAAATCAATCCCCTTGCTAAAGAAAGCCAACACGACATATGCCTTTTTAACAACCCTACCAACGTGCGTGGCAACGTTGAGGGATCTATGGACATGGACCCCATGATCTCTATCTTCCTTCACATAGCCAAGTATTCAGCCTTTTAACACTGTATTCTATATTCAGGTTCGACCTTCCAGAATGAATCACTTCACACTTTTCCAGATTGAACTCCATCTGCCACTTCCACCCAGCTCTGCGTCCTATTAATGTCCCATTGCAACCTACAATAGCCCTCCACATTACCCACCCCTCCACCAACCTTCGTGTGATTGACAAACTTACTAACCCACTCTCCAACATCCACATCCAAGTCATTTACAAAAATCACAAAGAGCATATTCCCATAGCTGATTGTTGCAGAACACAACTGGTGACTGAGCTCCAGGCTCAATACTGTCCATCTGCTGCCATACTCTGTCTTCTCTGGGCCATCCAATCTTGTATCCAGACAGACAAATTTCCCTGTTTCCCAGTCATCCTTTTCTGAATGAGCCTTCAACGCATTCTAAATATCCTGAAAGAATTCAATAAGGTTTGTGAGGCATGACCTGCCCCTCACAAATCCATGCTGACTGTCTCTAATTTAACTATGGTTTTCCAAGTAGTTATAAATCCTGCCTTTAGAGCCCTTGCCAATACTCTGCACACCACAGACATTAGACCAAATCTGTAATTTCCAGAATGCCACCACGTGATATTGTCCAGACGCTACAAATCGTCTCTCCTCTGCCATTTTCCCCAGAAGGGCACTGGAGAGTGGTCGAGGTTACAGAGACAGGGAGGGATATCAGGACAGGACTATATGGCAGACATTAGGAGGGTTGCAATGTCAAAAGGAGTCTTCAGTAATTGTGAGGTCTCATGGTGATGAAGGCATTTGAGGAGGGAAGGAGGATTTTAGGGAAATGAGGGGTTTCACAGTTTAGGTGTTTTGTTGGGGCTGCAAGTGGCTACTGAGTTGGTGAGGGTATAAGCACTGGTGGATATTACAGAAACATGTGGTTTTAGTTGCAAAAGCAAGAAGAGGATGCATGAAGCTGGGGAGTATGGGGTCTGAATGAGGTTACACAAATGGGAAGAGTTGTCAGAGGTGGAGGTGTTTACAGAGAAAGCAATGTCTGATCTGGAGAAGAGGACCCAGACTGGGAGGGTTGTGGGGACTGGGGGTGGTTTTACAGGGATAGGACCATAGAGAAATAGGACGTTACAGATATGTGGAGAGCTGTATGGCCTGCAGGTGTTCTGGAGATGGGGATGTTTGGAGGGATGGAGCAGTTTACAGGGAAAAGGAGTTGATAGGACAGGGCTGGTTTATACAGACAGGGACTACTTAGGGAATGGACCAGATTATAGAGATAACATAAGTTGGGTAGACTGGAAGAAAAAAACACACAAATGAAAGATAGTCGGAACTGAGACATCGAAATTCTTAGGTTCTGGGGTTATTTAGACATGGAGAGTGTGGAATCGGACGGATTTTCCTGAGATGAGATCAACAATTTTGGTTGGAGACAGTTAAACAGATAAAGGAGCATTAGTAACCTCCTCCAGTTGGGCCTGAGTGGGGAGGTGTTGTAGGGGACGGTGATGTTCACACAGATAGGGTTGTAAGAGCTGGAGAGGTTTATGAAGATGAGAAGACGGATGGAAATACTGGAAGAGCTTACATTGACAGTGTGGGTGGTTGTGATGAGAGCATGTTACAAAGATCGCATGTCCTTTAGGAATTGGATTGAAACAGTCACAGGGACTGGAGTGGGTTCTGCAGATCCGAGTGTGGCAGAGACGTGAGAAGAGTGTAGTGTCTCGACAGATTGATTGTGTCTTTAGGGCTGGAAGAGGTTAGGTAGATACGGAAACCTTAAACCTAAAGTTTCCCATCTTCATTTGCCAGACGAGAGCCTCAATATCCCTCATCAGCCAGGGATCCCTAAATCTGCTATTTTTCCCTTCACCCTAACAGGTACATACTGGCCCTTGATTTTCAGTATCACAGTTTTATAAGCCTCCCATTTCCCTGTCGTTTCTTTTCCTTCAAACAGACTCGCCCACTCCACCACTACTACATCCTGTTACATGGCCCCAAAACTGGCTGTGTTCCAGCATAGTTCATTAACCTGTGGACCTCTCCTATAGTTTTCTGTAGTTATTATAAAACTAAGACCGTTGTGGCCACCGACTGACACTTCAGTCACTTGCTTGAGCTCATTTTCTCTGGGGGGTCCCAAAGTTGCGCCCACGTGAGTAGAATAGGACCGTCTAGTATTGATGAAGGAAATTTTCTTGGTCACATTTGATAAATTGCAACCCATACGAGCCTTTTATTCTCTGACTGGTCCAGTCAATCCAGGGGAAATTAAAATCTCCAATTAATACTACTCTCTTATTCTTGCAGCGATCTGCAATTTCTCTACACATTTGCTCTTCTCATACCCGCTGGCTATTTGCGAGCCTGTAATACAGTCCCAGCAAAGTGACCTCACCCTTCTTCTTGCTAACTTCTAACTCTATGACCTCATTTGATGACTCTTTAGGAGTATCCTCTCTAAGCACTGTTGATCTGCCCTCCCCTTTGCAAAGGACAATTCCCCCTCCTCACTTACTTGTCCTTCTGTCACGCCTGTAGCTTTTGAATCCTGGAACACTGAGCTGCCAGTTCTGCCCTTCTCTCAGCCATGTTTCTGTTATGGCTGTAATATCCCAGTCCCCAGAACCAATCCATGCTCTAAGCTCATCTGCCTTCCCAGTCAGGCCTTGTGCGTTGAAATAAATGTCCTTTAAACTAGAATTCGTTTCCCTCCCTTGACTGTGCCCCAGGATATCCTAAATATGAACCTTGCTCTTGGTGGCTGGTGTAGTTTCCTCTGACTGGCCAATGGTCCCTCTCTTATTCAGAATCGCAATCCCTTGGCAAATTAGATTAAGCCCTCCAAGGTAACACTAGCAAATGTCTCCCCCGCCCCCCAACCATTGCTGGTACACCTCTGGCTCAAGTCCAATCCGCCCCCCTTGTCCAGTTCACCTCCACTTCAGAAGAGATCCCAATGATCCAAGGCGTGAAAACCGTTTTCCCTCAACCGGCTACTCAGCCACGTATCCATCTGGCCTGTCTTTCTATCTCCATATACTCTGGCTTGCGGCACTGGGAGAATCTGGACCTCGCTACCCTTGTAGTCCTGCTTTTTAAAATTCTTACCTAACTCCCGATACTCACTTGACCGGCACCCATCCAACTGTATCTATATCATTTGTACTGATGTGCAGAATTATCACTGGTTGTTCACCCTCCCTCTGGAGAAAGGGGCAAAACCTGACCTCCCCTTGGGAAACAAGGTAGGGAAAGTGACTGAGGTGTTCGTTGGGGAGCACTTTGACAAAGTGACACAATTGTCATGGTTTGAAAACAGTTATCGTAAAGGAAAGGCTGGGTCCATAAGTGAAACATCAAAATTGACCTGCGCCAATCCAGACGGTATTGGTCAAGAGCTTTTAACAGTTGATTGTGGAGACGATTTGCAGGTACATGGACCTCAGGCAGGTGGGAAGCTTTCAAAAGAAAGATAAAATGAGAGTTCAGGGTGATGATATTTCTGTTAGTTTCAAGGACAATGCTGATTACAAGTAGAAAATTCTCGATGACTGGGGATATTGAGATTCTGGTCAAGATAAAAGGCCGTCCAGGTCATATGGCCAGCTGGATTCCTCGAAGAACATTTTGGGTATAGTAATACACTGAAGAGGGAAAACAGTCGGGCAAACAGGAAGCCTGAGAAAACTTTGGCTGATAATGCTGAGGAAAATCCAAAGGGATTCTACAGGAAGAGTACGACAGAAGATTAACTAGGGACAGAATATGTACCCTTGAAGATCAATGGGGCAATCCATGTGTGGAACCACAGGAGATGGGTGTGACCCTTAACGAAAATTTCACATCAGTCCTTAAAGGCTGGGGAAGTAAATTAAATAAAGTATTCAAAAGACTCCGCATAATAGAACAGGAGGTGATGGAGTTTTTAAAATGTATAAAAAATAGACAAATCCCTGGAGCTAATCATATATCTCCGAGGGAATTGGGGAAAACGCAGGAAGTAGTGCCCCTTAAAGAAGTATTTATATCAGTGACAGACACGGGTGATGAGCAGGAAGCCTGTCGGGTATTTAACGTTGGGCCAGTATTTAAAACTGCTGCGAGGGAAAGCCAGGCATCGAAAGACCAATTTGCTTGATGTTAGTGGTGCGTACGGTGTTGGAGGGGGCTCTGAGGGTCAGGAGTTACATACATTTCGAAAGGCAAGGGTTGATTACGGACAGTTGACGCAAATTACACAAGTAGTGTCTCGCAAACTTGACTGAGTTTGTTGAAGACGTGACTAAGAAGATAGAAGAAGACAGAACAGGAGACTGTGTCTATACTGACCACAGCCTTGGACAGAGTTTAGCGTGGAACACTAGTTAGTAAGGTAAGATCACATGGGATCAGGGAGAGCTAGCCAACTGGATACAAGATTGGCTTGACAGTAGGAGACAGAGAGTGGTGGGAGACGGTTGTTGTGTAGACTGGAGGCCAATGACCAGCGGTGTCCAATAAAGAACAGTGCTTGGTCCACTGTTATGCATCATTTACAGAAAATATTTCAGTAAGAGCATAGGAGTCATTGTAAGTAAGTTTGTTGATAAAAGTCCGGGTAGAACACGGGTCATAGTGTGCACAGAATACAGTATTCGAAGGGGGCAATGGAATGAAAGATGGAGTTGAAATCAGTTGATGGGCCAAGGAATGAAAGATGGAGTTAATTCAGGTGATGTATTTTGTTAAGACAAAACATGAGGACTAACACAGTTAATGGTCAGGACCTGGACATTGCTGTCAAAACAGAGAGGAAACAAGGGCCGCAGTCACATTGATCCTTGGAAGTGACATCGCAGGTGGACAGGGTGGGTAAAGCGGATTTGACACACTTGCCCTCATGGGTCAGAGCATTGAGGACATGAGTTGGATCATCATGATATGGCTGTACAAGGAATTGCTGGGTCTCCGGTTGGTGTACTGTGTAGAATACTCATCTTCCTGCTCGAGGAAGCACTTTCTGAAACTGCAAATGGAGCAAAGATTGACAAACACGTTACTGATTTTGGAGGGTTTGACAGAAACGGAGAGTCTGGATAAGCTGGAAAGCAAAACAGAGCAATGAGCAAGATTTGGCAGATAAGGTTAAGGAGAATTCAAAGCGATCCTACAGCAAACAAGTACCAAAACGCAACAGAAGATACATCAGGACCCCTCAATGTTCAATGAGGCCATCCAAGTGTGGAACCACAGGAGATGGGTGGGACTATATATGAACACCCTATGAACCCTATATGTCAGAAATTACTGCGGACAAGTCAGTGAAAGAAAAAGTGATGGCTTGTAAAGAGTCCCCATTACTGAAAGAGTGGTGCTGGAGGTCTTCGAACACAAAGGTAGAGAAAGCCCTAGGTCCTGAACAAGTGTATCCCAGAACATTGTGGCAGTAACCCTAGCAGAGATATTTTTATCATTGTCCTTCCATTAGGGGTAGGTGACTGACGGGTGATCTTAGAAAGGTATATAAAACCACGAGTGGTATACCTAAGGTGAAGAGTGAAGGTCTCTACCCAGGGCAGGGGTGTGCATAACGTGAGGGCAGAAACGTTGAGGTGGGAGAGTAAATACTTAAAAAGATTTGGAAGAGAACATTTTCCACGCAGAGGGTGGTGCACAGATTGAATGAGCTGCCAGGGGAAGTGATGGGGACAAGCACAATGACAACATGTAAATGATATTTTGGCAGAAGCATGGGGAGAAGGTTTGCAGGGATATGGGTCACACACAGACAAATGTGACTAGTTATGAAATGTGGTGAGCATGGGACTAGTTGGACCAAAGGTTCTGTTTCTGTGCTGCATGAATGTCATTCGAGGATGACACTACCGAGTTAAGGCATGTTGTAGACACTGAAGCAAGTTATACGATGGAGATGGAAGGCTGGAATGCAGTACGTTTCAAATGTGTGGATGGACGATAGGGAAGAGAGGAGGTTACAGGGACTGAATCTAATATAGGAGTTACAAATTATTAAAGACACTGGTCAATGAGACATGACATAGATACAGTGTTGGAGAAGGAACGCAGAACAGAAATATCCCAGGCAGCTTCCCACCCTCTCTTGGGATGCCTGCTTTCTCCACTGTTGTGTTGATGCTCACTAAGACAGCACAGGCCAGGATTGATAACTGTGACACTCCCGTTGCTGTCTTAGTACAACATTTTATGTGTACTGTACTCCCCTTCCAGTGATGTCATGTCTTGTTAGCCGATGTTTGGAGCCTTCTCATTGCTCTCTGCTCTGTGCACTGTTAATGATCTTACCTCACTGCAGGATTTATTGATTTAATGATCTCCCTTCCCTTTGTCTCTCTGTCTGACCAAACGTCTTCAATGTGGTGATGGACGAGACCCAGCAGTTGGTATGTTTATTGAGTCAGGACCTACCCTAGTACTTACAGGTGACAGAGAAATGGACAGAAAGGGAAATTAGACTGATTCAGTGAGAGTTACACACGAAGTATGGCACTGAGTACCACAGAGATCTGGAAAATCCCAGTCTCCATCCCTGGCATGTTCTGCTGCATCTCTCCAAACTGGAGGACTCTGTTGGCTCAGGATGTGGAGCAGCTGCAAGAGACAGAGGCGCTGACAGAGGCAGCAATTAGACCCACACAGGGAGGGATACCACATGGAGAGAGACTGAGTGATATCACCAGCATACTGGAAGATTTCACGATCAAGCAGTAGGAAGAATGGGTTTAGGTTCATGATGTACTGGTATCAGTGTTCAGGGATAAACAGGTGAAGTGATGGTTGAGTGGTATTATTGCTAGAACATGTATCCAAAAACTCAGCTGGAAACGCCATTAGCCATGCGGATGACGCAGCTAACACCCCCACGCTGAGTGATGGTGTCACTTCCGCCCACATCATGGCCACTCCCACAGCCACTTCCGGCCCTCACATCAACGCTGATGCCACATGCTCAGTGACCTCCACCACCCCTACTGCCATGATCACCACCACTTCCACCCTTCCACCCCCACCAGCGCCACTCACCTGCATTCTGCTGACACGGCCCCCACAGACCCCCCTGTCACTATACCCACACCCCAGAACCCCGAGGGCAACATTACCCCAGCTCATGCCTCCACCCCCATCCCCCCACCATCACACCCACTCCAGGTACTGGCTCCGTCCCCACTCCCAGCTCCACACCCACACCAGATCCCAGCTCTCGGCCGTGCCGAGTTTTCACCATCCCTCCAGACCTCCCACTCACTGAGGACGAACGATCAGTCCTCAGCAAAGGACTCACTTTCATCCCCCTCCGTCCACGCATCAATGAATTTAATACACGACCTGACATCGAACAATTCTTCCGTCGCCTTCGCCTCCGAGCTTACTTTCACAATCAGGATTCCCGCCCACCTTCCGAGGACCCCTTCGCCCACCTCCAACAAACTGCATCCACCTGGACACCCCGCGCTGGCCTATTACCTGCCCTCGACCTCTTCATTTCCAATTGCCGCCGGGACATTAACCGCCTCAACCTGTCGTCCCCCCCTCCCCCACTCCAACCTCTCACCCTCACAACGCGCAGCCCTCCAATCCCTCTGCTCCAATCCCAACCTCACCATCAAGCCAGCAGATAAAGGGGGCGCAGTGGTAGTCTGGCGCACTGACCTCTACACCGCTGAAGCCAAACGCCAACTCGAGGACACCTCTTCCTACTGCTCCCTCGATCATGACCCCACCCCCCATCACCAAACCATCATCTCCCAGACCATACAGAACCTCATCACCTCAGGAGATCTCCCACCCACAGCTTCCAACCTCATAGTCCGGGAACCCCGCACTGCCCGGTTCTACCTCCTTCCCAAGATCCACAAGCCTGACCACCCTGGCCGACCCATTGTCTCAGCATGCTCCTGCCCCACTGAACTCATCTCTACCTACCTTGACACTGTCCTATCCTCCCAGTCCAGGAACTCCCCACATACGTTCGAGACACCACCAACGCCCTCCACCTCCTCCAAGACTTCCGTTTCCCTGGCCCCCAACGCCTTATCTTCACCATGGATATCCAATCCCTCTACACCTCCATTCGCCATGACCAGGGCCTCCAAGCCCTCCGTTTTTTCCTCTCCAGACGTCCCCAACAGTACCCTTCCACTGACACTCTCATTCGTTTGGCCGAACTGGTCCTCACCCTTAAGAATTTCTCCTTTGAATCCTTCCACTTCCACCAGACCAAAGGTGTAGCCAAGGGCACACGTATGGGCCCCAGCTATGCCTGTCTCTTTGTTGGCGATGTAGAACAGTTGATCTTCCGTAATTACACCGGCACCAACACATTCCACCCTGACCTTAAATTTACCTGGACTATCTCTGACACCTCGCTCCCCTTCCTGGACCTCTCCATCGCCATTAGTGACGACCGACTTGGCACTGACATTTTTTACAAACCCACTGACTCCCATAGCTACCTGGATTACACCTCTTCCCACCCTATCTCTTGCAAAAATGCCATCCCGTATTCCCAATTTCTCCGCCTCCGCCGTATCTGCTCCCAGGAGGACAAGTTCCACCATAGGACACACCAGATGGCCTCGTTCTTTAGAGACCGCAATTTCCCTTCCCACGTGGTTAAAGATGCCCTCCAACGCATCTCGTCCACATCCCGCACCTCCGCCCTCAGACCCCACCCCTCCAACCGTAACAAGGTCAGAACGTCCCTGGTGCTCACCTTCCACCCTACAAACCTTCGCATCAATCAAATCATCCGCCGACATTTCCGCCACCTCCAAAAAGACCCCACCACCAGGGATATATTTCCCTCCCCACCCCTTTCCGCCTTCCGCAAAGACCGTTCCCTCCGTGACTACCTGGTCAGGTCCACACCCCACTAAGACCCACCCTCCCATTCTGGCACTTTCCCCTGCCACCGCAGGAACTGTAATGCCTTTCTTACCCATTATTGTTAGCTTCGTCTGGATGACCAGCCTTTGTTGCCCAACCCTAGCTGCCCTTGAAGTGAGTAACTTGCTCAGCCATTTCAGAGGGTAATTGAGAGGCAAACACACCTCCTCCCTCACCTCTATCCAAGGCCCTAAAGGAGACTTCCACATCCATCAAAGTTTCACCTGCACATCCACCAATATCATTTATTGTATCCGTTGCTCCCGATGTGGTCTCCTCTGCATTGGGGAGACTGGGCGCCTCCTAGCAGAGCGCTTTAGGGAACATCTCCGAGACATCCGCACCAATCAACCAAACCGCCCCGTGGCCCAACATTTCAACTCACCCTCCCACTCTGCCGAGGACATGGACGTCCTGGGCCTCTTTCACCGCCGCTCCCTCACCACCCGACGCCTGGAGGAAGAACGCCTCATCTTCCGCCTCGGAACACTTCAACCCCAGGGCATCAATGTGGACTTCAACAGCTTCCTCGTTTCCCCTTCCCCCACCTCATCCTAGTTTCAAACTTACAGCTCATTTACTGTCTCCTTGACTTGTCCGACCTGCCTATCTTCTTTTCCACCTATTCACTCCACCCTCTCCTCCTTGACCTATCACCTTCATCTCCTCCCCCACTCACCCATTGTACTCTATGCTACTCTCTCCCCACCCCCACCCTCCTCTAGCTTATCTCTCCATGCTTCAGGCTCACTGCCTTTATTCCTGATGAAGGGCTTTTGCCCGAAACGTTGATTTCGCTGCTCGTTGGATGCTGCCTGAACTGCTGTGCTCTTCCAGCACCACTAATCCAGTATTTGATTTTCAGCATCTGCAGTCATTGTTTTTACCTTTTATAATGTTCACAGGAGGCAGGTTGGAATCGCACCATCAGAAATGTTAGAATTTGAAATCGATAATTTTAAATATTGCAAATAAAATCCATAAATAAGTATGAAACCATTGGTGATTAACAAAAAACCCAAACACTTGTCATTTCGCGAAGGACAACGGCCCATCCTCACGTGGTCTGCACGACATACCGACAACAAAGCGTTTGCCTCTCAATTACCCTCTGAAATGGCTGAGCAAGTTACTCACTTCAAGGGCAGCTCGGGTTGGGCAAGAAAGGCTGGTCATCCAGAGACACCTACATCCCATACATTTTGGAAGGTTTATGGACAGTGCTTTAAACTGACAGAGAGGATGCAGGGACAGGGTTCAGGTGAAAGGAGCTTTCCAAATCCAAAGAGAAAAGGTGAAGCATCGGAACAGCATGGGAATGTGATTGAAGACAAACAGAAAGGAACAGGATGGGACAGAGTTTAACTAAAACTGTACATCAGCAAATAGATATGGGGCAGGAAATTGTGGGAATGAGTACATTATATGTTTCTGGAGTGGACAAAGTCTCATCAATAAGGCAGATGGATTTGTGATACAGAGATAAAACAGATTTAGACACCAGAGAGAATTTGGTTACAGGGCGAACAAAAGGTGGACATAAATATTCAATGGTTCACAACCTTGTGCAAATTCAGGCAAAATGGACGACGCTAACAATAATGGGTAAGAAAGGCATTACAGAGAAAGCATTTGGTCTCAGTTCATGAAGTAGAGTCAGTCTGAATGTAAATTCTACTAATACTTGCCAAGGACACAAGCACTTTTAGCCACCGGGCAGCATTTCGTTGCTCAGCAATGCATTAAACAGGAATTCACTCCAATGTTTAATAAAGGCCATGCGATAATTTAGTGAAACTTCAATATTCATATAATCGGGACAATCACACTGACAAGAGTGATTTTGGAAGGAGAGTTCCGAGAATCTTTTTCAGTGTTTCTTTGAATAACACATTTTATAACTGGCTAGGGATGTCACTTACTCAGAGCCACTGTTGTGTGATGAAACTTAGTGAAAGAGTAATGTCACCTGGAGAGATCCTCTGGGAAATTGAGATAAAGTGCAGTTTAAAGAAATATAAATTACAGAAAGGACAAGCTACAGTGAGAAACAAAGAACAGTCAATGGCATGATGTTTAGAGGAGAACTGACCAAGGTAATCAGGCTAAACACACTGAAGCGTGTCAGTGAGTGAACAGTGGAAAGCATTTGAAGGAGCAATGTAAATCACTCAACAAAATGACATTCCGTTGAAACAGGCAAAACCTCAGCAAGAAATTTCCACCCTTCCTCACTCAGGACAAAATGTATCATATTAGATTATCAGGCTGAGAATATTACCAAAAAGTACTTAAATCCTGAAGTGAGAGAATGTTTTAGGAATAAATGTTAAAGGAATTGCAAAGGATCTGATAGTAAGAGATGGGCAGTGGGAAGGGTAATCGTTGAGAGGGTTTAATACCACGATAGGAACAGGGAGAGGTGAAGGTGTTGGAGTTGCTGATAGTGTTACAGAAAGTGACCAGGGCCTGAACAGTGTTACTTAGCCAGGATGGATTGCTGCAGCAGGAGGGGTTTGCAGAGGTAAGGAGGGACATATGAATTTTTATTTATTCATTCATGGGATGGACGAGATGAGATCTTCCTACTGATCAACAATGTTTTTATGGTGGCCCCAACAATATCTTGTACAGCCTCAACCTGACATCCCTGCTTCTACTCTCGATGCTCTGCCCAATGAAGGTAACCATCCCAAACGCCTGCTTCACCAGCCTGTTTTCCTGTGACACAACTTTCAAATAACTGTGTACATGCATCCCTGGGTCACTGACCGACAACACTACCCAAGGCCTGAATATTAACTGTACAATTTCCGCCCTGGTTTGTTTCAGCAAAATGGAGCACTTCACATTTATCTAACTAATCTCCATCTGCTATTCTTCAGCCCACTATCCCAGCAGTACTGTTCATCCTGTTGTATCATAGATAACTGTCTTCACTGTCCACTTTACCACGAATTTCAGTGCCAACTAAAAAACTTACTTACCAGGAAACCACTATTCTTATCCAAACCATTTATCCAAATGACAAGTAACAGTGGACCCACCACATCGCTAGTGACATGCCTCCAGTCAGAAAAATAACATGCCTCCCATCACCCACTGTCTCCTACCATCAAGCCAATTTTGTATCACTTTCCCTAGCTCCTCTTGAATGCCATATATTTTTATATTGACATTATTACCCAGTTTACAATACAGAATGTAGAACACGGAACAGTTCAGCACAAGACCCTTCGGCTGTGATTACATGTCAAACTTTTATCCGACTGTAAGATCAAACTAACCTACATACCGTTCAATTTACTTTCACCCATATGCCTATTAAATGTTCCAAATGTGTCTAATTTTACTACCACTGCTGGCAGCGCATTCTATCTACACACCACTCTCTGTGTAAAGTATTTACCTCTGAAATTGCCCCTTAACCATCTTCCAATCACATGAAAATTATGCCCCCTCGTAACAGCCATTTATGCCATGGGATAAAGAAGTCTCTCACTATTCACTCTATCTATGACTGTCATCATCTTGTTCACCTCTACCAAGTCGCCCCTCACCCTCTTCACTCCAGTGAGAAAAGCCTTACCTCCCTCAAGCTTTCTTCGTAAAACAAGCTCTCCAGTACAGGCAGAATCCTGGTAAATCTCCTCTTTACCCTCTCGAAAGCTTCCACATCATTCCTGTAATGAAGGGACCAGATTGGAACACAAAGGTGAGTCTGGGTTAGACCCCACTTGTGATATTGTGTTCAATTCTGGTCACCTCATTACAGGAAGGCAGTGGAGACTTAGGGAGGCTAAATTGTAGGTTTACCAGAATGCTGCCTGTGCTGGTGGGCATGTCTTATGAAGAAAGGTTAAGGGAGGTTCGGCTTTTCTCATTGGAGTGATGCAGGGTGAGGGGCGAGTTGGTAGAGGGTGAAGAAGATGATGACTTCGTAATATCATGGCATACATGGCTATTCTGAGCGGGTATAATTTTAAGATGATTGGTGGATGATTAAGGAGAGATTTCAGATGCAGGTTCTTCACACAAAGTGTGTGTGTGGGCGGGTGTGTGGAATGCACTGCCAGCAGTGCTGGGAGAGTCAGATCATTAGGGACATTTAATACACTCGTGGATAGACACATGGATGGCAGTAAATTGAAGGGTATGTACGTTAGTTTGATCTTACTGTCGGATAAAAGGTCGGCATGGTATCATGGCCGAATGTTCTTGTGCTGCACTGTTCTGTGCTCTTCGTTCCTTGAGGTAAAGCTCTCACCTCTGTGTCACAAATCCATCCACCTTATTGAAGAGACTTTGTCCATTCCAAAAAAAAACATAATTCCAACAATTTCCTGTCACGAAGCGATTCGCTGATGTAAAGGTTTAGTTAAACTCTGTCCCACCCTGTTCCTTTCTGCTTGTCTACGGCCACATTCCCATGGTGTTCTGATGCGTCACCGTTTCTTTTTGGATTCGGAAATCTCCTTTCACCTGAACCCTGTCCCTGTATCTTTTGTGTAAGTTTAAAGCCTTGTCCATAAACCTACTGACATGATTGGCCAGGACACTGGCCACAGCACAGTTCCAGTGGGACCATTGGAATAGATTTTTTTTTAAAAATCAAGTATGGGATATGGATATCTCTGGCTGACCAGCCTTTCTTGACCAGCCCAAGCTGCCATTCAGCTGAGTAACTTGCTCGGTCATTTCCGAGGGTAATTGAGGAGCAAACATTTGTTTTGGGGATGTCATGCAGACCACGTGAGGATGGGCAGATGTCCTTCTTGAAAGGATAAGTGTTTGGATATATTGTAATGGTCTTGATGGATTGTCAATTACTATTTTCAAAATAATTAATTTCAACTTCCACCATTTCAGATGGTGGGATTCAAACCTTCCTCCCCCGAACATTAGCTGAGGTAGTGAATACATGCTCTAGCCATAACACCACGAAGCCATCACTTCACCTGCTCACAGGCTATTTATCCCTGAACACTGATACCAGTGCATCATGGAGCTAAACCTGTTTTTCCTTCGTGATTGTTTGATCCTGATACTTTCCTTCACTCGGGTGATATCACTCAGTCTCTCGCCATGTGGTATTCCTCATAGTGTGGATCAAATTCCTGCCTCTGCCAGTGTCTCTCACGCTAAAAGCTAATTCAGATCCTGAGCCATCAGAATTCTCCAATCCAGAGGGACACAACAGCACAGGCCAGGAATGGAGACTGGGATTTTCCAGATCTCTGTGGGACCCATTGCCATGTTCCACTTGTAAACCTCACTACATCAGTCTCATTTCCCATCCTGTCTATTTCTCTGTCTCCTGTAGGTACTCAGGAAGCTACTGACTCAATAGACTTCCCAACTGCTGGGTGTCTCGTCCATCACTACATTGAAGATGATTGGTCAGCCAGAGAGACAAAGGGCAAGGAGATCTGGAGCCTTCAGTAAATCCTGCAGTGAGGTAAGATCATTCACAGTGCACAGAGCAGAGAGCAATGAGAGGGCGTCTAACATCGCTAACAAGACATTACTTAGATAAAGTGCTGGAGGAGGATCACAGTACAGATACACTCTAGGTCAATCACCACCCCGACTGTAAGTTTTGTTGAACTGAGACAGCATCGGGAGTGTCACAGATATCTATCCAAGCTTATGATGTCTGAGTGAACATCAGTATCACAGAGGGGAAAGCAGGCTTCCCATGAGTGTGTGGGAATGCAGCCTGGGATCTTTCTGTTCTGTGTTCTCTCTCCAACACTGTACATATACCATGTCTCGTGGACCAGTATCTTCAATAATTTTTAACTCCTATAACAGTTCCTGTCCCTGTAACCTCCTCCTTTCCTGATAGTCCCTCCACATATTTGAAATATACTGCATTCCAGACTACCATATCTATCGCTGTAACTTGCTTCAGTGCGTATAACATGCCTTATCTCAGTAGTCTCCTCCTCCAATAACTGGAGAAAGAGCCATGCAGAACCGAAACGGTTCCTTCGATCCAACTGAAAGAGCCATGCCGACCACAGTTTCTGAACGAGTCGCATTTGCCTGCGTTTGGTCCCTATCCCGTTAAACCTTCTCCTCTCCCTGTATGCGCCCAAATGTATTTTCCATATGGAATTGTACTTTTCTCTACCACTTCAGCGACAGCTAATTCAATATGTGCACCATTCTCTGTGTGGAAATGTTCTCCTCTGGTCGTTTTTTATTTATTTTATCTCCCACCTCATATTTTTGCCCTCTAGTTATGGATTCCCCTACCCTGCGGTAGAGACCTTCACTATTCCCCCTACATATACCCCTCATGTTTTTATAAACCTTTATACGGTCACCCCTCAGCCACCTACACCCAATGGAAATACGAAGGATAATGATACAAATATCTCTGCCACGGTCTCCACTGCGACTTTGCCATGATGTTCTGGGATACACTTGTTCAGGACCTAGGGCTTTCTACATCTTTGTGTTCTAAGACCGCAAGCACCACCCCTTCTGTAACAGGGACTCTTTTCAATACATCACTGTTTTTTCCTTTGGCTTCCGAGTCTTTGTCCACAGTACGCTCTGCAATGGCATATTGATGTCGTATCATGCCCATCTCCTTTGGTTTCAGGCATGGATGGCCTCATTGATCTTTGAGGGGCTCTATTGTCTCTCCAGTAGCTTTTTTGTACTTGTATGCTGTAGAATCTCTTTGGAATCTCCTTAACTTTATCTGCCAAATCTGTCTCATTCCACCCATGTTGCTTTCCAGCTTATCCGGCCTCCCTGCTTCTGTCAACCCTCCAGTATCAGTAACATCTTCGTCAATCTTTGCTCCATTTACTATTTCAGAATATGATTCCGAAAGCAGGAGGATCGGAATTCTACTGGAGTCCCAGCAATGTCTGATACAGCCGTATCATGATGTACCAACTCAGCTACTCAATGCTCTGACCCATGATGGCTAGTATGCCAAATCTATTTTCCCCATCCTGTCCACCTGTGATGCCGTTTCCAAGGAACAATGTAACTGAATCCCTTGGTCTCTCTCCATTCGACAACTGTCCAGAGCTCTATCATTAATTGTCTTCGTCGTCCCTGGTTTGTCTTAACAAGATCCAACACCTGCATTCAGCTCCATCTTTCATTTCTTGACCCACTGGTTCAGTTGGTTAAGATCACCTTTGATAACTGCATTCACTGCCCACTATAAAACTTATTTTACTATCCACAAACTTACTCACAATAATTCATATATTCTCATTTTTGTCAATAATACACATGTGTGGACCCTGCACTGATCCTCATGGCACACCACTGGTCAGAGGCCCCCAGTCTGCACAATATCCCTCTCCCACCACCCTCTGTCTCCTAATGTCAAGCCCATTTTGTGTTTGTTTGACTTGCTCTCCTTGATCCCATGTGATCTAACCTTACTAACCAGTGCACCATGCTAAACCATGCCCAAGGCCTTGCTAAAGTCAGCATAGACAACGTCTCCTGCTCTGCCTGCATCCATCTTCTTGGTCACCTCTTCAACAAACTCTATCAAGTTTGAGAGACACGACTTTGTATGCACAAAGCTGTGCTGACTATCCCTAATCAAGCGTTGCCTTTCCAAATGCATGTAACTCCTGTTCTCAGAATCACTTCCAACAACATTCTCACCACTGACATCAAGCGAATTGGTGTTTATGTCCCCAGCTTTCCCTCGCAGCCTTTCCTAAATACTGGCACATCATTAGGCAACCTCCAGGCTCCCAGCTCACCACCTGTGGCTGTCAGTGATAGAATTATCATTGAAGTTTCTTCCTTAACTTACCCCAGTGTCCTGGGATATACATGATTATTTCCCAGGGAGTTGTCTAATTCTAATGTGTTTGAAAACCTTCAGCACCTCCTGTTCTCCAGTGTGTACTCTTTTGAAAACATTACTGTTTATTTCCCTACTTCCCCAGTGTTTTTTCCACAGTAAGTTCTGATGTGAAGTTTTTGTTTCGGATCTCACCCATTTCCTGTGGGTTCACACATGGATGGCTTTATTAATCTTTCAGGGGTCACAGACTGTCCCGAGTTAATCTTCTGTTGTTAATATACTTGTAGAATCTCTCTGAATTTCCTGAACCTTCTCTGCCAAATCTCTGTCAGTTCCCCTTTAGGCCCTCATGGTTTCCCTGTTCAGAGTATTACTTCACCCACAATGCTCTTCAAGGTATTGACTTAATCTAGCTGGCTATAGAGGACATGTGTCCCCTTTTGTCTTGACCAGAACCTCTATATCCCAAGTGATCCAGTGTTTCCCACTTGTGTCAGCATTGTCCTTCACACGAACAGGAATATGCTGGCCCTGAAATCTTAATTTATCTCTCTTTTGAAAGAATCCCACTTCCCCGACGTCCCTTTACTTTCAAATAGCCTCCACGAATCAACTTTTGGACGGTCTTGCCTCATACCTTCTGGACTGGGGCAAGGCCAGTTTTGATCTTTAACTTGTGTACCAAGCCTGTCCTTTTCCATCACTTTTGGATTTGTGGTGACTTTGCCAAAGTGCTTTCCCACAAACACTTCAGCCCCTTTCATTCCCTCGTTTCCCGAAGGGAGTTCAGGTTTTATCCCTTTCTCCAGTCGGACCAGTTACAGACTGACTTAGACAGTTTTCTTGAACACACTGAACAAATCTCTTCTATCCAAGCTGTGAACACTCCGGCAATACCAGTCTAGTTTTAGAAAGTTAAAATCCCCGATCATTACAGCCCAATCATTCTTACAGATATCTGAGATCTCCTACATATTTGCTGCTCAAGTTCCCACTGACTGTAGTACTGTCATGTCAAACTCATCATCCAGTATAATTTCTCAGTTCCACTAATACAGCTTCACTGGGCGATCCCCAGGAATATCCTCTCTCAGTGCTGCAGTGATGTTTTCACTGATCAAAAATTCCAAATCCCCTCCTCTCTTGCCTCCACTTCTGTCCTTCCTGTAGCATCTGACCCCTGGAACATTGAGCTGCCTGCCCTGCCCATCCCTCAGCTGTGTTTCTGCAATTCGTGCGATATCCCTGTCCCATGCTCCCATCCATGCCATGCGTTCATCTGTGTAATCTGTTCGGCCTTTTACATTAAAGTGAATGTAGCTTTAATTGATTAGTTTTCCCTCATTGGCTGCTGTGCTCTTCCTTGGCTTGTCAATTGAAATGACTCTCTTGAAATTTCTGTGGGCGAGAGAGAGAGAATGCGAGAGAGATAATGAGAGAATGCATGTGTGCGTGAGAGAGGGAATGCATGTGTGTGAAAGAGAATTCGTATGAGAGAGAGCGAACGCATGTGTGCAAGAGAGAGCTAATGAGTGTATGTGTGCGAGAGAGAATGCATGTGTGGAAGAGAGAGAATACATGCGTGACAGACACAAACTGCGTATGTGCGTGAGAGAAAATGCGTGTGCGAGAGAGAGAAAGTGTGTGTGTGTATGTGAGACAGAATGAGTGTGTGTGAGAGAGAGAATGTATGTGTACGTGAGAAAGAATGCGTGTGTGTGAGAGAGAGAATGCGTGTGTGATAGAGAGAGAATGCATGTGCGTGATAGTGAGAGAATGCATGTGTGAGAGAGAGAATGCATGTGTGAGAGAGAGAATGCATGTGTGAGAGAGAGAATGCATGTGTGAGAGAGAGAATGCATGTGCACATTGGAGACAGAATGCGTGTGGTTGAGGGAGAGAGAATGTGTGTGAGAGAGAATGCATGTGCGTGATAGTGAGAGAATGCATGTGTGAGAGAGAATGCATATGTGCGTGAGAGAGAGAATGCATGTGTGGAAGAGAGAGAATATGTGTGTAAGAGACAGAGACTGCGTGTGTGTGAGAGGGAGAATGCGTGTGCAAGAGAGAATATGTGTGTGTGAGAGAAAAAGCGTGTGTGAGAGAGAGAATGCGTGTGAGACAGAGAGAAAATACATGTGCATGAGAGAGAGAGGGCATGTGTGTGCGAGAGAGGGAATGCGTGTGTTTGTATGAGAGAGAAAGTGTATGTGTGAGAGAGAATGTGTGTGAGACAGAATGAGTGTGTGAGAGAGAGAATGCATATGTGAATGAGAGAGAATGCGTGCGTGAGAGATAGACTGTGTGTGTGTGAGGGAGAACACGTGTGTGTGAGAGAGAATGCGTGTGTGAGAGAGAGAGAGAATGCCTGTGTGCGTTTGACAGAGTGCATGTGTGCGTCAGAGAGAAAGATTGTGTGTGATAGAGAGAGAATGCGTGTGTGTGAGAGAGAGAGAATGTGTGTGTGTGAGAGAGAGTGCCTGTGTGTGAAATAGAGAATAAGTGTGTGGAGAGAAAGAGAATGCATGTGAGTGAGAGAGAGAATGAGTGTGTGCGAGAGAGACAATACATGTGTGTATGTGAGAGAAAGCGTGTGCAAGAGAGAGAAAATGCGTGTGCGAGAGACGGAACTTGTGCGATTGTGAGAGATAGAATGCGTGTGTGCGAGAGAGAGAGACATTGCTTGTGTGAGGGAGAGAATGTGTGCATTCAAGTGAGAGAGAAGGTGTGTGCGTGTGTGAGAGAATGCGTGTCTGTGAGAGAATGTGTGTGTGAGAGAGAGAATGCATGTGTCAGAGAGAGAGAATGCGAGATAGGTAATGCGTGTGTGCTTGAGAGAGAGTAGAGAATGTGTGTGCATAAGAGACAGTATGCGTGTGTGTGCGAGAGAGAGAATGCGTGTGTGTGTGCGCAAGAGATAGAATGCGTGTGTGGAAGAGAAAGGATGTGTATGTGAGAAAGAGAATGCATGTGTGCAAGAGAGAATGAGTGTATGTGTGAGACAGAATTCGTGTGCGCATGTGAGAGAATGATTGTGTATGTGGGAGAGAGAATGCGTTTGTGCATGAGAGAATGCTTGTGTGTGAGAGAGAATGCATATGTGCAAGAGAGAGAGTGTGTGTGCGTGAGAGACAGGATGTGTGTGTGGGAGAGAGAGAATGTGTGTGTGCATGAGAGAGAGAATGCGTGTGTGCGTGTGAGAGAGAATGTGTATGTGTGAGAGAGAGAGAGATTGCGTGTGTGCATGACAGAGAATGAGTGTGTGTGAGAGAGAGTGAATGCGTGAGTGTGAGAGAGAATGCATGTGTGTGAGAGAGAGAAAGCGTATGTGTGTGAGAGAGAATGTGTGTGTGAGACAGAATGAGTATGTGTGAGAGAGAGAGACATTGCGTGTGTGAGGGAGAGAATGCATGTGTACAGGAGAGAGAGAATATGTGCGCGTCTGAGAGAGATGTATTTTTGTGAGAGAATTTGTGTGTGTGAGAGAGAGAGGGAATGCGTGTGTGAGAGAGAGAATGCGAGAGAGATAATGGGTGTGTGCTTGAGAGAGAGTGAGACAATGCTTGTGCATGAGAGAGAGAATGCGTGTGTACGAGAGAGAGAATGCGCGTCTGTGAGAGAGAGAGAATGTGTGTGTGAGAGAGAAAGTGTGTGTGCATGACGGAGAGAATGCAGGTGTGCGAGAGAAACAGAACGCATGCGTAAGAGACAGAATGCGTGTGTGTGCGAGAGAGAGAATGCATGTGTGCGAGTGAGAGAATGCCTGTGTGTGCGTAAGAGAGAGAATGCGTGTGTGGAAGAGAGAGGATGCATGTGTGCGTGAGAAAGAGAATGCGTGTGTGTGAGAGAGAATGTGAGTGTGTGTGAGAGATAGACTGTGTGTGTGAGAGAGAGAATACGTGTGTGAGAGAGGCAATGCATGTGCACATGAGAGAGAGAACATGTGTGTGAGAGAGGGAGTGAATGCGTGTGTGTGAGAGAGAGTGCCTGTGTGTGAAATAGAGAATAAGTGTGTGGAGAGAAACAGAATGCGTGTGAGTGAGAGAGAGAATGAGTGTGTGCGAGAGAGACAATGCATGTGTGTGTGAGAGAGAAAGCGTGTGCGAGAGAGAGAAAATGTGTGTGCGAGAGAGGGAATTTGTGCGATTGTGAGAGATAGAATGCTTGTGTGCGAGAGAGAGAGAGACATTGCTTGTGTGAGGGAGAGAATGCGTGTATTCAAGTGAGAGAGAAGGTGTGTGTGTGAGAGAGAATGCCTGTCTGTGAGAGAATGTGTGTGTGAGAGAAAGAATGCATGTGTGAGAGAGAATGCGAGAGAGATAATGCGTATGTGCTTGAGAGAGAGTGAGAGAATGTGTGTGTGCATAAGAGACAGTATGCGTGTGTGTGTGAGAGAGAGAATGCGTGAGTGTGAGTAAGAGAATGCGTGTGTGTGTGTGCAAGAGAGAGAATGCGTGTGTGCAAGAGAGAGAATGCGCAGGTGCATGAGAAAGAGAATGCGTGTGCATGAGAGAGAATGTGCATGTGTGAGAGAGAGAATGAGTGTGTGAGGGAGGGAATGCATGTGCGAGAGAGAGAGAAAGCTTGTCCACGAGAGAGAGAATCCGTGTGAGAGAGAGGAAAGGCATGTGCGAGAGAGAGAATGTGCGCGTGTGTGTGCCAGAGGGAGAATGCATGTGTGTGAGAAAGAGAATGCGTGTGTGCGAGGCAGAGAATGTGTGTGTGTGCGTGAGAGAGAATGCGTGTGTGTGAGAAAGAGAGAATGTGTGTGTGTGAAAGAGAGAATGAATGTGTGTGTGTGTGTGAGCGAGAATGAGTGTGTGGGAGAGAGAGAGAATGCATGTGTGTGAGAGAGAGAGAAGGCGTGTGCGAGAGAGGGAGAATGCATGTGTGTGAGAGAGAGAGAAGGCGTGTGCGAGAGAGGGAGAAAATCAGTGTTAGAGAGAGAATGAGCGTGTGTGAGAGAGAGAATGCGTGTGTGTAAGAGGGAATGCGTGTGCAAGTGAGAGAGTGCGTGTGTGAGAGAGAGAGAGAATGCGTGTTTGATAGCGAAACAGAATGCGTGTGTGAGAGGGAGAGAATGCGTGTGTGCAAGACAGAGAATGCGTGTGTGCGTGACAGAGAATGCCTGTGTGCGTTAGACATAGAATCCATTTGTGAGAGAGAATGTGCGTGTGCGAGGGTTAGAATGCGTGCGTGTGTGAGAGAGAATGCTGGTGTGTGAGAGAATGTGTATTCTTGGGAGAGAGATAATGCGTGTGTTTGAGAGAGAGAATGCGTGTGAGAGAATGTGAATGTGAGAGAGAGAGAATGTGTGTGCAAGGCACAGAATGCGTGTGTAAGAGAGAGAGGGAATGTGTGTGTGTGTGAGAGAGAATGCATGTGTTTGTGAGAGAGAGAGAATTTGTGTGTGTGAGAGAGAGAATGCATGCGTGAGAGAGAGAATGCGTGTGTGCATGAGAGAGAGAGAATGTGTGTGTGTTAAAGAAAATGAGTATGTGTGAGAGATAGACTCTGTGTGAGAGAGAAAATGCGTGCGTAGGAGAGAGAGAGAATGCATGTGCAAGAGAGAGAATGCGAGAGAGATAATGAGAGAATGCATGTGTGCGTGAGAGAGGGAATGCGTGTGTGAATGAGAGAGAATGCATGCGTGCGTGAGAGATAGACTGTGTGTGTGAGGGAGAACACGTGTGTGTGAGAGAGAATGCGTGTGTGTGAGAGAATGCCTGTGTGCATTTGACAGAGTGCATGTGTGCGTCAGAGAGAAAGAGTGTGTGTGATAGAGAGAGAATGCGTGTGTGTGAGAGAGAGAATGTGTGTGTGAGTGAGAGAGTGCCTGTGTGTGAAATAGAGAATAAGTGTGTGGAGAGAAAGAGAATGCATGTGAGTGAGAGAATGAGTGTGTGCGAGAGAGACAATACATGTGTGTGTGAGAGAGAAAGCGTATGCAAGAGAGAGAAAATGCATGTGCGAGAGACGGAATTTGTGCGATTGAGAGAGATAGAATGCGTGTGTGCGAGAGAGAGAGACATTGCTTGTGTGAGGGAGAGAATGTGTGTATTCAAGTGAGAGAGAAGGTGTGTGCGTGTGTGAGAGAATGCGTGTCTGTGAGAGAATGTGTGTGTGAGAGAGAGAATGCATGTGTCAGAGAGAGAGAATGCGAGATAGGTAATGCGTGTGTGCTTGAGAGAGAGTAGAGAATGTGTGTGCACAAGAGACAGTATGCGTGTGTGCGAGAGAGAGAGAATGCGTGTGTGTGTGCGAGAGAGAGAATGCGTGTGTTGAAGAGAAAGGATGTGTACGTGAGAAAGAGAATGCGTGTGTGTGAGAGAGAATGAGTGTGTGTGAGAGAGAGAATGCATGTGTGCAAGAGAGAATGAGTGTATGTGTGAGACAGAATTCGTGTGCGCATGTGAGAGAATGATTGTATATGTGGGAGAGAGAATGCGTTTGTGCATGAGAGAATGCTTGTGTGTGTGAGAGAGAATGCATATGTGCAAGAGAGAGTGTGCGTGTGTGAGAGACAGGATGTGTGTGTGGGAGAGAGAGAATGTGTGTGTGGGAGAGAGAGAATGTGTGTGTGCGAGAGAGAGAATGTGTGTGTGCGAGAGAGAGAATGTGTGTGTGCGAGAGAGAGAATGTGTAAGTGTGAGAGAGAGAGAATACATGTGTGTGAGAGAGAGAATGCATGTGTATGTGCGAGATAGAGAATGCATGTGTGGAAGAGAGAGGATGTGCATGTGCATGAGAAAGAGAATGCTTGTGTATGAGAGAGAGAGAATGTGTGCATGCGAGAGAGAGAACGCGTGTGCCTGAGAGAGAATGAGTGTGTGTGAGAGAGAGAATGCCTGTGTGCATGCAAGAAAGAATCAGTACATGTGAGAGAGAGAATGTGTACATGTGAGAGAATGAGAGTGTGCGAGGGAGAGAATGTGTGTGCGTGAGAGAGAGAAAGCTTGTCCGTGAGAGAGAGACAATGTGTGTGTGAGGGAGGGATGGCGTGTGCGAGAGAGAGAGAATGTGCACGTGTGTGTGCCAGAGGGAGAATGCATGTGTGTGAGAGAGAGAAGGCGTGTGTGCGAGTGGGAGAAAATCAGTGTGAGAGAGAGAATGAGCGTGTGTGAGAGAGGGAATGCGTGTGTGTGAGAGGGAATGCGTGTGCGTGAGAGAGTGTGTGTGAGAGAGAGAATGCATGTGTGTGCGAGAGAGAGAATGCCTGTACGCATTTGACAGAGTGCATGTGTGTGTCAGAGAGAATGAGTGTGTGTGTGAGAGAGAGAATGTGTGTGTGAGAGAGAGAGAATGTGTGTGTGTGAGAGAGAGAGTACATGTGTGTGTGAGAGAGTGAACATGCGCAATTGTTAGAGATAGAATGTGTGTGTGCGAGAGAGAGAGACATTGCTTGTGTGAGGGAGAGAATGCATGTATTCAAGAGACAGAAAAGGTGTTTGCGTGTGAGAGAGAATGCGTGTCTGTGAGAATATGTGTGAGAGAGAGAATGCATGTGGGAGAGAGAATGCGAGAGAGATAACGCATGTGTGCTTAAGAGAGAGTGAGAGAATGTGTGTGTGCGAGAGAGAGAGAATGCGTGTGTGCATGAGAGAATGTGTGAGTGTGAGAGAGAGAATGCATGTGTATGTGCGAGAGAGAGAATGCATGTGTGGAAGAGAGAGGATGCGCGTGTGCATGAAAAAGAGAATGCGTGTGCATAAGAGAGAGAATGTGTGCTCACATGAGAGAGAATGTGTGTGCCTGACAAAGAATGAGTGTGTGTGAGAGAGAGAATGCGTGTATGTGAGAGAATGTGTGTGTGTGAGGGAGGGAATGCGTGTGCGTGAGAGAGAAAGCTTGTCCGCGAGAGAGAGAGAATGCATGTGTGAAAGAGAGAATGCGTGTGTGTACCAGAGAGAGAATGCATGTGTGGAAGAGAGTGAATGCGTGTGTGTGATAAAGAGAATGCGTGTGTGCGAGGCAGAGAATGTGTGTGTGTGCGAGAGAGAGAATGCGTGTGTGTGTGAAAGAGAGAATGCGTGTGTGCGAGAGAGAATTAATGTGTGTGTGTGTGAGCGAGAATGAGTGTGTGTGAGAGAGAGAGAATGCATGTGTGTGAGAGAAAGAGAAGGAGTGTGTGCGAGAGGGAGAAAGTCAGTGTGTGAGAGAGAATCAGCGTGTGTGAGAGAGAATGTGTGTGCAAGAGAGAGAGTACGTGTGTGTGAGAGACAGAGAATGCGTGTTTGAGAGAGAGACAGAATGCGTGTGTGAGAGGGAGAGAATGCATGTGTTAGAGAGAGAATGCGTGTGTGCAAGTGAGATAATGCATGTGTGCGTGACAGAGAGAATTCCTGTGTGCGTGAGACATAAAACCCATTTGTGAGTTTGCGTGCGCGAGGGCGAGAGAGAGAGAGCGTGCGTGCGCGAGGGCGAGAGAGAGAGAGCGTGCGTGCGCGAGGGCGAGAGAGAGAGAGCGTGCGTGCGCGAGGGCGAGAGAGAGAGAGCGTGCGTGCGCGAGGGCGAGAGAGAGAGAGCGTGCGTGCGCGAGGGCGAGAGAGAGAGAGCGTGCGTGCGCGAGGGCGAGAGAGCGTGCGTGCGCGAGGGCGAGAGAGCGTGCGTGCGCGAGGGCGAGAGAGCGTGCGTGCGCGAGGGCGAGAGAGCGTGCGTGCGCGAGGGCGAGAGAGCGTGCGTGCGCGAGGGCGAGAGAGCGTGCGTGCGCGAGGGCGAGAGAGAACGCGGGCGAGAGAGAGAGAGAACGCGGGCGAGAGAGAGAGAGAACGCGGGCGAGAGAGAGAGAGAACGCGGGCGAGAGAGAGAGAGAACGCGGGCGAGAGAGAGAGAGAACGCGGGCGAGAGAGAGAGAGAACGCGGGCGAGAGAGAGAGAGAACGCGGGCGAGAGAGAGAGAGAACGCGGGCGAGAGAGAGAGAGAACGCGGGCGAGAGAGAGAGAGAACGCGGGCGAGAGAGAGAGAGAACGCGGGCGAGAGAGAGAGAGAACGCGGGCGAGAGAGAGAGAGAACGCGGGCGAGAGAGAGAGAGAACGCGGGTGAGAGAGAGAGAACGCGGGCGAGAGAGAGAGAGAACGCGGGCGAGAGAGAGAGAACGCAGGCGAGAGAGAGAGAACGCGGGCGAGAGAGAGAGAACGCGGGCGAGAGAGAGAGAACGCGGGCGAGAGAGAGAGAACGCGGGTGAGAGAGAGAACACAGGTGAGAGAGAGAGAACGCGGGTTGTGAGAGAGTGACTGCGTGTGTGTGAGAAAGAGAGAATGTGTGTGTGCGCGCGCGAGAGAGAGAATGCATGTGTGGAAGAGAGAGAATACGTGTGTAAGAGACAGACTGCGTGTGTGTATGAGGGAGAATGCGTGTGCAAGAGAGAGAATACGTGTGTGTGAGAGAGAGAAAGCGTGTGTGAGAGAGGGAATGCGTGTGCGAGAGAGGGAATGAGTGTGTGTGTGTGAGAGAGAGACAGAATGCATGGGTGAGGGAGACAATGCGTATGTGCATGAGACAGAGAAAATGCATGTGTGTGAGAGAGAGAGCATGCGTGTGCATGAGAGAGAATGCATGTGCGCATGACAGAGAGAATGCCTGTGTACGAGAGACATAGAATGCGTGTGTGAGAGAGAACACATATGCGTGAGTGTGCGAATGCGTGTGTCCATGACAGAGAGAATGCATGTGCGCGAAAGAGAGATAATGCACGTGTGAGTGTGAGAGAGAATGCGTGCGTGTGAGAGAGAGAAAACGAATGTGTGTGAGAGGGAGAATGCGTATGAGTGAGAATGTGTGTGTGAGAGAGAGAGAATGCGTGTGTAAGAGAGGGAGAGAATGCGTGTGTGTGAGAGAGAGAATGTGTGTGCGTGCGAGAGAGAGAATGTGTGTGCGTGCGAGAGAGAGAATGGGTGTGTGCGAGAGAGAGAATGGGTGCGTGCGAGAGAGAGAATGGGTGTGCGAGATTTAGAGAATGTATGTGTGAGGGATAGAATGCATGTGTGCATGAGAGAGGGAATACATGTGTGTGAGAGCGAGTGCATGTGTGTGATAGAGATGAATACGTGTGTGTGAGAGAATGAGTGTGTGCGTTAAACATAGAATGCATGGGCGCTAGAGTGAGAGAATGCGTGTGTGTGAGAGACAGAATGCCTGTGAGAGAGAGAATGTGTGTGAGAGAGAGAATGCGTATGTGAGAGAGAGAGAATGTGTGTGAACGATAGAGAATGCCTGTGTGAGACAGAGAGGGAATGTGTGTGTGTGTGAGAGAGAATGCATGTGTTCGTGGGAGAGAGATAATTTGTGTGTGCAAGAGAGAGAATGTATGTGCATGAGAGAGAATGTGAGTGTGCATGAGAGAGACAATGTGTGTGTGAGAGAGAATGCTTGTCTGCGAGAGAGAGAGAATGCATGCGTGAGAGAGTGAATGCATGTGTGAGAGAAAGAGAGAATGTGTGTGTGCGCGAGAGAGAGAGAATGCATGTATGGAAGAGAGAGAATACATGTGTGAGAGACAGAGACTGCGTGTGTGCATGAGGGAGAATGCGTGTGCGAGAGAGAGAATCCGTGTGTGTGTGAGCGAGAAAGTGTGTGTGTGAGAGAGAGAATGTGTCAGACAAAATGAGTGTGTGAGAGAGAATGCGTGTGTGTGAGAGATAGAGAATGCATGTGTGCAAGAGAGAGAATGCGTGTGCATGAGAGAGAATGCATGTGTGTGCGAGAGGGACAATGCCTGTGTGCATGTGACAGAGTGCATATGTGCGTCAGAGAGAATAAGTGTGCTTGATAGAGAGATAATGCTTGTGTGTGAGAGAATGAGTTCATGTATGAGGGAGAATGCCTGCGTGCAAGAACACGACAATAAGTGTGAGCGAGAGAGAGAAAATGCATGTGAGAGAGATGCAATGTGTGTGTGCATGAGAGAGAGAGAATGCATGTGTGTGAGATAGAATGCGTGTGTGTGTGAGAGATACGTGTTTGTGAGAGTGAGAATGCATGTGTGTGAGGGAAAGAATGCATGTGTGTGCGAGAGAGCGAATGCCTGTGTGCATGTGACAGCGTGCGTGTGTGCGTCAGAGAGAATGTGTGTGTGTGATAGAAAGGGAATTCATGTGTGTGTGAGAATGAGTGGGTGTGAGAGAGAATGCCTGTGTGTTAGAAAAAGAGAATGAGTGCGTGCGAGAGAGAGAGAGAATGCGTGTGAGTGAGAGAAAGAATGAGTATGTGCAAGAGAGAGAGAATGCATGCGTGAAGGGGGGTGAAAGCATGTGCGAGAGAGGAAGAATGTGTGTGTAAGAGAGGGAATGTCTGTGTTCGTAAGTGATAGAATTTGTGTGTGCGAGAGAGAGAGAGAATGCGTGTGCGCGCGAGAGAGAATGCGTGTGCGCGCGAGAGAGAATGCGTGTGCGCGCGAGAGAGAATGCGTGTGCGCGCGAGAGAGAATGCGTGTGCGCGCGAGAGAGAATGCGTGTGCGCGCGAGAGAGAATGCGTGTGCGCGCGAGAGAGAATGCGTGTGCGCGCGAGAGAGAATGCGTGTGCGCGAGAGAGAGAATGCGTGTGCGCGAGAGAGAGAATGCGTGTGCGCGAGAGAGAGAATGCGTGTGCGCGAGAGAGAGAATGCGTGTGCGCGAGAGAGAGAATGCGTGTGCGCGAGAGAGAGAATGCATGTGCGCGAGAGAGAGAATGCGTGTGCGCGAGAGAGAGAATGCGTGTGCGCGAGAGAGAGAATGCGTGTGCGCGAGAGAGAGAATGCGTGTGCGCGAGAGAGAGAATGCGTGTGCGCGAGAGAGAGAATGCATGTGTGTGTGAGAAAGCGTGTGCGAGAGAGAAAGAATGTGTGCGTGAGAGAGAGAATGCATGTGTGAGAGATGCAATGCGTGTGTGCATGAGAGAGAGAATGCATTTGTGCGAGAGTGAGAGAATGCGTGTGTGTGAGGGAGAGAATGCATGTGTGTGTGAGAGAGCAAATGCCTGTGTGCGTGTGACAGCGTGCAGGTGTGCGTCAGAGAGAATGAGTGTCTGTGATAGGAAGAGAATGCATGTGTGTGAGAGAATGAGTGTGTGTGAGAGACAATGCCTGTGTGCTAGAAAAAGAGAATGAGTGTGTGCGAGAGAGAGTGAATGCGTGTGAGTGAGAGAAAGAATGAGTGTGTGCAAGAGAGAGAGAATGCATGCGTGAAGGGGAGAGAAAGCATGTGCGAGAGAAAAGAAGGTGTGTGCAAGAGATGGAATGCGTGTGTTCGAGAGAGATAGAATGTGTGTGTGCGAGAGAGAGAGAGAATGCATGTGTGAGGCAGTCAATGCACGTGTGCATGAGAGAGAATGCGTGTGCGAGAGAGAGAATGCAAGAGAGAGAATGTGTGTGTGCTTGAGAGAGAGTGAGAGAATGAGTGTGTGCGTGAGCGAGAGAATGCATGTGTGCGAGAGTGATAGAATGCATGTGTGTGAGAGAGAATGCGTGTGTGCATGAGGGAGAGAATGCGTATGTGCAAGAGAGAGAATGTATGTGCGAGAGAGACAGAATGTGTGTGTGCGAGAGAGAGAGTGCGTGTATGCGAGTGACAGAATGTGTCTGTCTGTGCAAGAGAGAGAATGAGTGTGTGGAAGAGAAAGGATGCATGTGTGCATGAGAAAGAACATAGAACATAGAACATAGAACAATACAGCACAGAACAGGCCCTTCGGCCCACGATGTTGCACCGAACTTCTATCCTAGATTAAGCACCCATCCATGTACCTATCCAAATGCCGCTTAAAGGTTGCCAATGATTCTGACTCTACCACTCCCATGGGCAGCGCATTCCATGCCCCCACCACTCTCTGGGTAAAGAACCCACCCCTGACATCTCCCCTATACCTTCCACCCTTCACCTTAAATTTATGTCCCTTTGTAACACTGTTACCCTGGGAAAAAGTTTCTGACTGTCTACTCTATCTATTCCTCTGATCATCTTATAAACCTCTATCAAGTCACCCCTCATCCTTCGCCGTTCCAACGAGAAAAGGCCGAGAACTCTCAACCTATCCTCGTACGACCTACTCTCCATTCCAGACAACATCCTGGTAAATCTCCTCTGCACCCTCTCCAAAGCTTCCACATCTTTTTTAAAGTGAGGCGACCAGAACTGCACACAGTACTCCAACTGTGGCCGAACCAAAGTCCTGTACAGCTGCAACATCACTTCACGACTCTTGAATTCAATCCCTCTGCTAATGAACGCTAATACACCATAGGCCTTCTTACAAACTCTATCCACCTGAGTGGCAACTTTCAAAGATCTATGTACATAGATCCCAAGATCCCTCTGTTCCTCCACCTGACTAAGAACCTTATCGTTAACCCTGTATTCCACATTCTTATTTGTTCTTCCAAAATGGACAACCTCACACTTGGCAGGGTTGAACTCCATCTGCCACTCCTCAGCCCAGCTCTGCATCATATCTCAGTCCCTTTGTAAACGACAAATGCCCTCCTCACTGTCCACAACTCCACCAATCTTCGTTTCATCTGCAAATTTACTGACCCACCCTTCGACTCCCTCATCCAAGTCATTAATAAAAATTACAAACAGTAGAGGACTCAGAACTGATCCCTGCGGAACTCCACTTGTAACTGAGCTCCAGGCTGAATATTTACCATCTACCACCACTCTCTGACTTCGACCGTTAAGCCAGTTTTCTATCCAATTGGCCAAATTTCCCTCTATCCCATGCCTTCTGACTTTCCGCATAAGCCTACCATGGGGAACCTTATCAAATACCTTCCTAAAATCCATGTACACTACATCCACTGCTCTACCCTCATCCACATGTTTGTTCACCTCCTCAAAGAATTCAATAAGACTTGTAAGGCAAGAATTACCCTTCACAAATCCGTGCTGGCTGTCCCTAATCAAGCAGTGTCTTTCCAGATACTCATAAATCCTATCCCTCAGTACCCTTTCCATTACTTTGCCTACCACAGAAGTAAGACTAACAGGCCTGTAATTCCCGGGGTTAACCCTATTCCCTTTTTTGAACAGGGGCACAACATTCGCTACTCTCCAGTCCCCTGGTACCACCCCCGTTGACAGTGAAGACGAGAAAATCATTGCCAACGGTACTGCAATTTCCTCTCTTGCTTCCCACATAATCCTAGGATATATCCCGTCAGGCCCGGGAGACTTGTCTATCCTCAAGTTGTTCAAAATGTCCAACACATCTTCCTTCCTAACAAGTATCTGTTCTAGCTTACCAGTCCGTTTCACACTCTCCTCTTCAACAATACGGTCCCTCTCGTTCGTAAATACAGAAGAGAAGTACTTGTTCAAGACCTCTCCTATCTCTTCCGACTCAATACACAGTCTCCCACCACTGTCCTTGATCGGACCTACCCTCATTCTCGTCATTCTCAGGTTTCTCACATACGCATAAAATGCCTTGGGGTTATCCTAGATCCTATCTGCCAAGGATTTTTCATGCCCTCTCTTAGCTCGCCTAATCCCTTTCTTCAGGTCCCTTCTGGCGATCCTGTATCCCTCCACTGCTCTGTCTGAACCCAGTTTCATCAACCTTATGTAAGCCTCCTTCTTCCTCTTTACGAGACATTCAACCTCCCTCGTCAACCAAGGCTCCCTCACTCGACCACTTCTTTCCTGCCTGATATGTATGTACCTATCAAGGACACGTCGTATCTGCTCCTTGAAAAAGTTCCACATTTCCACCATATCCTTCCCTGACAGCCTATGCTCCCAACGTATGCTCCTCAAATCCTGTCTTACAGCATCGTAATTTCCCTTCCCCCAATTGTAAAATCTACCTTGTTGTGCGCACCTATCTCTCTCCATAACCAAGGTGAAAGTCACAGAATTGTGGTCACCATCATCAAAATGTTCACCCACTAACAAGCCCACCACTTGTCCCTGTTCATTACAGAGTACCAAATCCAATATGGCCTCCCCTCTGGTTGGACAATCTACATACTGAGTTAGAAAAACTTCCTGGACACACTGCACAAACACCACCCCATTCAATCTACTTGATCTGAAGAGCTTCCAATCAATATTTGGGAAGTTGAAGTTGCCCATGACTCCGACCCTGTGGCTTCTGCACCTTTCCAAAATCTGTTTCCCAATCTGTTTCTCCACATCTCTGCTGCTATTGGGGGGCCTATAATAAACACCCAACAAGGTGACTGCACCTTTCCTATTTCTGACTTCAGCCCATACTACCTCCAGAGGCAGATCCCCCTCAAACTTCCTTTCTGCAGCCGTTATACCATTTCTAATTAGCAATGCCACCCCCTCTCTTTTTTTACCACCCTCCCTAATCTTACTGATACATCTGTAACCAGGAACCTCCGACAGCCATTCCTGTCCCTCATCTATCCATGTTTCAGTGATGGCCACAACATCATAGTCCCAGGTACCGATCCACGCCTTAAGTTCACCCACCTTATTTCTGATACTCCTTGCATTGAAGTATATGCACTTGAGCCCATCTGTGTCCGCAAGTATTTCCTGTCAGTGCTACCTTCTCCACAGCCTCCCTACAGTCTTGGACATCCTGACACACAGCTAGCTTACTTGATGGACGACAAGTCCGTATCCCATCCCCCTGCCAAATTAGTTTAAACCCCCCCGAAGAGTGCTAGCAAACCTACCCCCCAGGATATTGGTGCCCTTCTGGTTCAGGTGCAACCCGTCCTGTTTGTACAGGTCCCATCTTCCCCAGATTTCAGTCCAATTGTCCAAATATCTGAAGCCCTCCCTCCTACACCATCCTTGCGGCCACGTGTTCAACTGCACTCTCTCCCTATTCTTTGCCTCACTGTCACGTGGCACCGGCAACAACCCAGAGATGATGACTCTGTCTGTCCTAGCTTTTAGCTTCCAGCCTAACTCCCTGAGCTCTTGAATTACCTCCCCACCCCTCTTCCTACCTATGTCGTTGGTGCCAATGTGTACCACGACTTCTTGCTGCACACCCTCCCCCTTACGGATTCTGAAGACACGGTCCGAGACGTCTCGAACCCTGGCACCCGGGAGGCAGCAAACCATCCGAGAGTCTCGCCCATGTCCACAGAACCGTCTGTCCGTCCCTCTAACTAGAGAGTCTCCTATAACTAGCGCTCTCCTCCACTCCCCCTTTCCCTTCTGAGTCTCAGAGCCACAGACCCCTTCACTGCAGCTTACACCTGCAAGGCTGTACCCCCCAACAGTTTCCAAAGCTGTATACTTATTTTTTAGGGGAACGACCATAGGGGAACCCTGCACTGCCTGCTTCTTCCCCTTCCCACCTCTCACTGTTACCCAGGTACCTCTGTTCTCCGGCGTAACTATGTCCCTGTAGCTTCTATCAATTACCCTCTCAGCCTCTCGAATAATCCTCAGTTCGTCCAACTCCAGTTCCAGTTCCCGAACTCGTTCGGTGAGGATCAGGATCTAACTCCATTTCCTGCAGATGAAGTCGGCAGGAGTATTGGTGGTCACCCCTACCTCAAACATCCTGCAGGAGGAACATTCCACCGCCTGCGCTGCCATGACTGTACACGGTCTCCAAAAACAAGAACACTGAGTCAATAACCTGTGGACTTTAAAGTTAGGTTCGAGGAGGAGGGTTTTAGGGAGGCCCTACGAAAGTAGGACCTGGGGTCCAGAACACACCCACTCAAATACTAATCACTTACCTTCCCGACCAGCTGTGCGCTCCAACCTCACTTCCACCCAGCTCATGCGGCTGCTCCCACTCAAATGACCGTTGGTGCTAAAGGGTGTGTATTTATACTCACTGTTCTCCTTCCCGGCTGCCCCTCTGCTTGCCGTCACTTCCTCTGCTGCTCCCGCTCTTTCTGTGAAGAGAGAGAAAAAAAAAACACCAATTGCCGCTACAGGTAAGAAATTTAAAACAAACTGTCTTACCTGGGCTGTAGTCTCCAGGGTTCACTTTTACTCGGCCGCTGCTCCCACTCAAAAGAGAATGTGCTTGTGTGTGAGAGAGAATGTGAGTGTGCGTGAGAGAGAATGCTTGTGCCTGAGAGAGAATGAGTGTGTGTGTGAGAGAGAATGAGTGTGTGCGTGAGAGCATGCGTGCGTGAGAGAGAGAGAGAGAGACTGTGCTTGTGAGAGAGAGAGAATGCGTATGTGAGAGAGAGAATGCGTGTGTGCAGGACAGAGAATGCGTGTGTGTGTGAGAGAGAGGGAATTGCGTCTGTGTGAGAGAGAATGCATGTGTTTGTGAGAGAGAGACAATGCATGTGTGAGAGAGACAATGCATGTGTGCATGAGAGAGAGAATGCATGTGTGTGTGAGAGAGAAAATGCGTGTGTGCGAGAGAGAGAGAATGCATGTGTGTGTGAGAGAGAAAATGCGTGTGTGCGTGAGAGAGAGAGAATGCATGTGTGAAAGAGGGAGAGAATGCATGTAAGTGAGAGAGAGAATGCGTGTGTGCGAGAGAGAGAGAATGCATGTGGGGAAGAGAGAATACGTGTGTGAGAGACAAAGACTGCGAGTGCACACGAGAGACAATGGGTGTGCAAGAGAGAGAATTTGTGTGAGAGGGAGAGAGAAAGCGTGTGTGTGTGAGAGAGAGAATGCGTGTGTGAGAGAGAGAGAATGCGTGTGTAAGAAAGAATGAGTGTGCGCATGAGAGAGAGCACGTGTGTGTGTGAGAGAGAATGCGTGTGTGTTACATAGAGAATGCATGTGTGTGAGAGAAAATGCGTGTTTGTGAGAGAGAGAATGCGTGTGTGCAAGACAGAGAATGCGTGTGTGAGAGAGAGGGAATACATGTGTTTGTGAGAGATAGAATGCGTGTGTGAGAGAGTGAGAGAGGATGTGTGAATGTGTGAGATAGAATCCATGTGAGTGAGAGAGAGGATGCGTGTGTGCATGAGAGAGGGAATGCATGAGGAAGAGAGAGAGAGAAAATGCGAGAGCGAGAGAATGCAGGAGCGTGAGCGATAATGAGAGAATGCGTGTGTGTGTGTGAGAGAGAGAGAATGTTTGCATGCAACAGAGAGAGAGAGAATGCATGTGTGGAAGAGAGACAATACGTGTGTGAGAGACAGAGACTGCGTGTGTGCGTGAGAGAGAATGGATGTACGAGAGAGAGAATACGTGTGTGTGAGCGAGAGAAAGTGTGTGCGTGTGTGTGTGAGAGAGAATGTGTGTGTAACAGAATGAGTATGTGTGAGAGAGAGACTGCGTGTGTGTGAGAGAGAGAATGCATGTATGCGTGAGGGAGAATGCGTGTGTGAGAGAGAGAAAGCATGTGCGAGAGAGAGCGAATGTGTGTCGAGAGAGGAAATGCGTGAGTTTGAGGGAGAGAGAATGCGTGTGTGTGAGAGAGAGAGAATGCGTCTGTGCAAGAGAGAGAGAGAATGGGTGTGTTTGAGAGAGAATGTCTGTGTAAGAATGAAAGAGAATGCATGCGTGCAAGAGAGAGAGAATGCCTGTGTGCGAGAGAGAAAATGAGTCTGAGAGTGAGCAAATGAGTCTGTAAGTGAGAGAATGAGTGTGAGAGAGAGAGAGAATGCGTGTGTTAGTGAGAGAATGCGTGTATGAAAGAGAGAATGCGTGTGTGAGAGAGATGGAATGCGTGTGTGTGAGAGAAAGAACACGTGTATGTGACAGAGACAATGCGTGTGTGCAATAGAGAGAGAATGCTGGTGTGCGAGAGAGAGAGATTGGTGTGTGTGCGACAGAGAGAAAATGAGTCTGTTTGAGAGAGAATGCGTGTGTTTGAGAGAGAGAGAGAATGCGTGTGTGCATGTGAGAGAATGTGTGTGAGAGAGAGAATGCATGTATGAGAGAGAGAGAATGCATGCGTGCGACAGAGAGAATGCGTGAGTGTGATAGACAGAGTGAATGCATGTGCGAAAGAGAGAATGCTTATGTGAGAGAGAGAATGCGTGTGTGTAAGAGATAGAGTGTATGTGTGTGTGTGAGAGAGAAAGCATGTGCGAGAGAGAGGGACTGCGTGTGTGTGAGAGAGAGAATGCATGCGTGTGCGTTAGAGAGAGAATGCATGTGTATGAGAGAGAATGCATGTGTGCAAGAGAGAGACAATGTGTGCGAGAGAGAGAATGTGCGTGTGCGAGAGAGAGAAAATGAGTCTGAGTGTGAGATGAGTGTGTGAGAGAGAGAATGTATGTGTGTGAGAGAATGCGTGTGTTTGAGAGAGAGAATGCGTGTGTGCATGTGAGAGAATGTGTGTGTGCGAGAGAGAGTATGCGTGCGTCAGTGAGAGAATGGGTGTATGAAAGAGAGAGAATGCGTGTGTGCGAGAGACAGAATGCATGTGTGTGTGAGATAGAATGCGTGTGCGAAAAAGAGGGAATGCATGTGAGGGAGGGAGTGTATGCGTGTGTGTGAGAGAGAATGCATGTGTGAAAGAGAGAATGCTTGTGTGAGAGAGAAAGAGAAAATGTGCGTGTGCTTGAGAGAGAATGCGTGTGAGAGAAAAAGAGAGAATGTGTGTGTGTGAGAGAGTCAGTGCATGTATGAGAAAGAGAAGGCGAGTGTGAGAGAGAGAATGCGTGTGTATGAGAGCGAGAATGCATGTGTGCATGAGAGAGAGATATGTGTGTTAGAGAGAGAATGCATGTGCGAGAGAGAATGAGTGTGTGCATGAGAGAGAGATAATGCGTTTGTGTGAGAGAGAGACAGCGCATGAGTGTGAGAGCGAATGAGTGTGTGAGAGAGAGAATGAGAGTATGTGAGAGAGAATGCATGTCGAGAGAGGGAGTGCGTGTGTGTGTGAGAGAGAGAATGCGTGTGTGCGAGAGAGAGAGCGAATGAGTGTGTGAGAGAGAATGCGTGTGTGATGGAGAGAGAATGCATGTGTGCAAAAGAGAGAGAATGTCTGTGTGCGAGTGAGAATGCGTGTGTGTGTGAGAGAGAAAATGAGCCTGAGAGTGAGAGAATGCCTGTGTGTGAGAGAGTGAGAGAATGCGTGTATGAGAGAGAGAGAGACAATGCGTGTGTGCGACTGAGAGAATGCCTGTTTTTGAGAAAGAGAATGCATGTGTGAGAACGAGAGAAACTGCGTGTGCATGAGACTGAGACAATGCATGTGTGTGGGAGAGAGAAAATGAGTGTGTGAGAGAGAGAATGCGCGCGTGAGAGGGAGCGAATGCGTATATGAGAGAGAGAATGCGTGTGTGTGTGACAGGGAGAATGCCTGTGTGCGTGAGAGAGAGAATGCGTGTGCATGAGAGTGAGGGAATGCGTCTGTGTGGTAGAGAGAAAATGAGTGTGAGAGAATGAGTGTGTGTGAGAGAAAATGCGTTTGTAAGAGAGAGAGAATGCATGTGTGCGTGAGAGAGAGAATGTGTGTGTGTGAGAGAGGATGTGTGTGTGTGAGGGAGAGAGCGCGTGTGTGTGAGAGAGAATGCAGGTGTGTGAGAGAGACAGAGATTGCAGGTGTGTGAGAGAGCGAGTGAAAGCATGTGTGAGAGACAGAATGCATGTGTGCGAGAGAGAGAATGCGTGTGTATGTGAGAGAGAGAATTCATGTGAGAGAGCGAATGCATGTGAGCGAGAGAGAAAGCGTGTGTGTGTGAGAGAGAGAATGCCTGTGTAAGAGAGTGAGTGTGTGTATGAGATAGAATGTGTGTGTGTGTGTGAGAGAATGCGTGTGCGTGAGCGAGATAATGCCTGTGTGCAAGAGAGAGCGTGCATGTGTGCATAATAGAGAATGCATGTGTGAGAGAAGTAATGCGCGTGTGTTAGAGAGTGAATGCGTGTGAGTGAGAGAGAATTCGTGTGTGTGAGAGAGAGAGAGATTGCACATCTGAGAGAGAGAGAGAATTTGTGTGTGCATGGCAGTGAGAATGCATGTTTGTGAGAGACAGAATACGTGTGTGAGAGAGAGAATGCGTGTGCATGAGGGAGGGAATATGTGTGCCAGAGAGAGAGAGATTGCGAGAGAGAGTGAAAAAATGCACGCGTGAGAGATAATGAGAGGGTGCATGTGTTCGAGAGAGAGAATGCGTGCGTGTGAGAGAAAGAGAATGAGTGTCTGAGAGAGAGAATGTGTATGTGCATTAGAGAGTGAATGTCAGTGTGCGAGACAGAGAATGCGCGTGTGCGTGAGAGAGAATGCGTGTGTGTGTGAGAGAGAGAATGTGTGTGTGTGACAGAGAATACATGTGTGGAAGAGAGAGAGAATGCATGTATGAGAGGGAGAGAATGCGTGTGTAAGAGAGGGAATGCGTATGGGTGAGAGTGAGAGAATGCATGTCTGTGAGAGAGAGAATGCCTGTGTGCATGACAGAGAGAATGCGTGGGTGAGAGAATGAATGCGTGTGTGCATGAGAGAGAGAATGACTGCGCGTGTGAGAGTGAGAATTCGTGTGTGTGTGAGAGAAAGAATGCATGTGTACAAGAGAGAGAGAATGCGAGTGTGAGAGAGAGAATGTCTGTGTGCATGATAGAGATAATGATTGTGTGTGAGAGAGTGAGAATACTTGTGTGAGATAGATTGCGTGTGCAAGAGGGAGAATGCATGTGCGAGAAAGAGAATGCGTGTGTATGAGAGAGCATGCATGTTTCAGAGAGAGAATGAGTGTGTGCAAGACAGAGAAAGAGGGTTTGCGAGAGAGAGAATGAGTATGTGCGAGACAGTGAGAATATGTGTGTGTGTGAGAGAGAATGCATTTGTGAGAGGGAGGGGGAATGCCTCCGTTTGACAGTGAATGTGTGTGTCATAGAGAGAACACGTGTGTGTGTGAGACAGAATACATGTGTGAGAGAGAGAGAGAGTGAATGCATCTATGCGAGAGAGACAATGCATGTGTGCATGAATGAGAGAATGCGTGTGTGTGAGAGAGAATGAGTGTGTGCGTAAGAGAGAATGCGTGAGAGAGAGAGAATGTGCGTGAGAGAGTGAATGCATGTTTGGAGAGAGAATGCGTGTGTGCATGAGGGAGGGAATGTGTGTGCCAGAGAGAGAGAGAAATTGCGAGAGAGAGAGAGAAAACATGCGTGCGTGAGAGATAATGAGAGGGTGCGTGTGTTTGAGAGAGAGAAAATGCATGTGCGAGGGAGAGAGAGAATGCGTGCGTGTGAGAGGAAGAGAATACGTGTCTCAGAGAGATAATGCGTATGTGTGTTAGAGAGTGAATGTCAGTGTGCGAGACAGAGAATGTGCATGTGCGTGAGAGAGAACGCATGTGTGTGTGAGAGAGATTGCGTGTGTGTGAGAGAGAGAGAATGCATTGTGGAATAGAGAGAGAATGCGTGTGTGAGTGGGAGAGAATGCGTGTGTAAGAGAGAGAATGCCTGTGTGTGAGAGCAAGAGAAAGAATGTGTGTGAGAGAGAGAATGCCTGTGTGGAAGAGAGAGAATGCATGTGTGAGAGAGAGAGAATGTGTGTGTAAGAGAGGGGATGCGTATGGGTGAGAGCGAGAGAATGCATTTGCGCGAGAGAGAGAATGCCTGTGTGCATGAGAGAGAGAATACATGTGTGAGAGAGAGAATGCGTGTGTGCATGAGCGAGAGAATGCAAGTGTGCGCAAGAGAGAGAAAGTGTGTGAGAGAAAAAAGGCATGTGTGTGTGAGAGAGAATGTATGCGTGAGAGAGAATATGTGTGTGAGAGAATTAGTGTGTGCGAGAGTGAGAATGTGGTGTGTGTGAGAGAGAATGAGTGTGTGCCAGAGTAAGAGAATGCGCTTGTACGAGAGAGAGAATGAGTATGACCGAGAGAGAGAATGAGTGTGCACGTGGGAGAGAGAATGCATGTATGCGCGGGAGAGAGAATGCAAGTTTGAGAGAGAGAATGTGTGTGCGAGAGAGATAATGCATGTGTGTGAGAGAGAATGCGTGTGTGCAAGAGAGAGAGAATGCATGTGTGTTTGAGAGAGAATGCATGTGTGTGAGAGAGAGAATGCCTGTGTGCATGAGAGAGAGAATGCGTGTGTGTGAGAGAGAATGTGTGTGTGTGTGTGAGAGAAAGAATGCGTGTGTACGAGAGAGAGAAAGCACGTATGAGAGAGAGAATGCCTGCGTGCGTGATAGAAATAATGATTGTTTGTGAAAGAGTGAGAATACGTGTGTGTGACAGAGAAAATGCGTGTGCGAGAGGGAAAATGCATGTGCGAGAGAGAGAATGTGTGTGTGAGAGAGAATGCGTGTTTGAGAGAGTAAATGAGTGTGTGTGAGATAGAGCGAATCCGTGTGTGTGAGAGAGAGAATGATTGTGTGCGAGAGAGAGAAGGCATATGTGCGAGACAGTGAGAATACATGTGTGTGTGAGAGAGAATACGTTTGTGAGAGAGAGAGGAAATGCCTGCATTTGACAGTGAATGTGTGTGTCAGAGAGAGAACACGTGTGTGAGAGAGACAGAATGCGTGTGTGTCGGAGAGAATGAGTTTGTGCGAGAGAGAGAATGCGTAAGAGAGAGAGAGAATGTGCGTGAGGGAGCGAATGCATGCATGGAGAGAGAATGCATGTGTGCGTGAGAGAGAGAATGTGTGTTTGAGAGAGAATTAGTGTGTGCGAGAGTGAGAGAATGCGGTGTGTGAGTGAGAGAATGAATGTGTGCCAGATTGAGAGAATGTGCTTGTGCGAGAGAGAGAATGAGTATGTCCGAGAGAGAGAAATCGCATGTGCGTGGGAGAGAGAATGCATATGTACGCGGGAGAGAGAATGCAAGTTTGAGAGAGAGAATGCATGTGTGTGAGAGAGAATGCATTAGTGAGAGTGAGTATGAGTGTGTGCGAGAGAGAATGCATGTATGTGAGACAGAATGCGTGTGTGTGAGGGAGAAATCGTGTGTGAGAGAGTGAATGTGTCTGTGCGTGAGAGACAGAATGCATGTGTGCGCGCGAGAGAGAATGCTTTTGTGTGAGAGAGAATGCATGTGTGTGAGAGAGAATGCTTGCGTCAGAGAGAGAATGCGTGTGCATTACAGAGAGAATGCCTGTGTGCGTGAGAGAGAGAATGCGTGTGTGAGAATGAGAGAAAATGCTTGTGTGTGAGAGTGAGATAATGCGTCTGTGTGGTAGAGAGAAAATGAGTGTGAGAGAATGAGTGTGTGTGAGAGAGAATGCGTTTGTAAGAGAGAGACAATGCACGTCTGCGTGAAAGAGAGAAAGTGTGTGTGAGAGAGAGGATGCGTGTGTGAGAGAGACAGAGCATGCATGTGTGTGAGAGAGCGAGTGAATGCGTGTGTGAGAGACAGAATGCATGTGTGCGAGAGAGAGAACGCGTGTGTATGTGTGAGAGACAATTCATGTGAGAGAGAGAGAATGCATGTGAGTGAGAGAGTGAATGCATGTGAGAGAGAGAGAAAGCGCGTGTGTGTGAGAGAGAGAATGCCTGTGTAAGAGATGAGTGTGTGTGTGAGATAGAATGTGTGTGTGTGAGAGAGAATGCGTTTGTGAGAGAGTGAATGTGTGTGTGCATGAGAGACAGAATGCATGTGTGCGCTCGAGAGAGAATGCTTTTGTGTGGGAGAGAATGCATGTGTGTGAGAGAGAATGCATGCGTCAGAGAGGGAATGAGTGTGTGCAAGAGACAGAGTATACGTGTGTGTGACAGCGAGAATGCCTGTGTGAGTGAGAGAGAGAGAATGTCTGTGTATGAATGACAGAAAATGCTTGTGCGTGAGAGTGAGATAATGCGTCTGTGTGGTAGAGAGAAAATGAGTGTGAGAATGAGTGTGTGTGAGAGAGAATGCGTTTGTAAGAGAGAGAGAGAATGCATGTGTGCGTGAAAGAGAGAAAATGTGTGTGTGTGAGAGAGGATGCGTGTGTGTGAGAGAGAATGCATGTGTGAGAGAGACAGAGCATGCATGTGTGTGGGAGAGCGAGTGAATGCGTGTGTGAGAGACAGAATGCATGTGCGAGAGAGAGAATGCGTGTGTATGTAAGAGAGAATTCATGTGAGAGAGAGAGAATGCATGTGAGTGAGAGAGTGAATGCATGTGAGAGAGAGAAAGTGTGTGTGTGAGAGAGAGAATGCCTGTCTAAGAGAGTGAGTGTGTGTGTGAGATAGAATGTGTGTGTGAGAGAGAATGCGGTTGTAAGTGAGAGAGAATGCATGTCTGCGTGAAAGAGAGAAAGTGTGTGTGTGAGAGAGAATGCGTGTGTGACAGAGAGAGAATGCGTGTGTATGTGAGAGAGAGAATTCATGTGAGAGAGAGAGAATGCATGTGAATGAGAGAGTGAATACGTGTGAGAGAGAGAAAGCGTGTGTATGAGAGAGAGAGAATGCCTGTGTAAGAGAGTGAGTGTGTGTGAGATAGAATGTGTGTGTGAGAGAGAATGCGTGTGCGTGAGCGAGATAATGCCTGTGTGCATGAGATAACGTGCGTGTGTGCATAAGAGAGAATGCATGTGTGAGAGAAGGAATGCGCGTGTGTTATAGAGTGAATGCGTGTGAGTGAGAGAGAATTCGTGTGTGCATTGGAAAGAGAATACCTTGTTCATGAGAGAGAGAAAATGCGTGTGTGCGAGAGAGAGAGATTGCGTGTCTGAGAGAGAGAGAATGTGTGTGTGCATAGCAATGAGAATGCATGTTTGTGAGAGACAGAATACGTGTGTGAGAGAGAGAATGTGTGTGTGTGAGAAAAAGAATGCGTGTGTACGAGAGAGAGGAAGTGCGTGTGAGAGAGAGCATGCCTGCGTGCGTGATAGAGATAATGATTGTGTGTGAGAGAGTGAGAATACGTGTGTGAGATAGAGAGAATGCATGTGCGAGAGGGAGAATGCGTGTGTGCGAGGGAGAATGCGTGTGTGCATGAGAGAGAGAATGCAAGTGTGCGCAAGAGAGAGAATGTGTGTGAGAGAAAAAAGGCATGTGTGTGTGAGAGAGAATGTATGCGTGAGAGAGAATTTGTGTGGGAGAGAATGCGTGTGTAAGATAGGGAATGCGTATGGGTGAGAGTAAGAGAATGCATGTGCGCGAGAGAGAGAATGCAAGTTTTAGAGAGAGAATGCATGTGTTTGAGAGAGAATGCATGTGTGAGAGTGAGAATAAGTGTGTGCGAGAGAGAGAGAATGTGTGAGTGAGAGAGATAATGCATGTGTGTGAGAGAGAATGCGTGTGTGCAAGAGAGAGAGAATGCGTGAGTGTTTGAGAGAGAATGCATGTGTGTGAGAGAGAGAATGCCTGTGTGCATGAGAGAGAGAATGCGTGTGTGAGAGAGAGAATGTGTGTGTGTGTGTGTGAGAAAGAATGCGTGTGTACGAGAGAGAGAGAAAGCACGTATGAGAGAGAGAATGCCTGCGTGCATGATAGAAATAATGATTGTTTGCGAAAGAGTGAGAATACGTGTGTGTGACAGAGAAAATGCGTGTGCGAGAGGGAAAATGCATGTGCGAGAGAGAGAATGTGTGTGTGAGAGAGAATGCGTGTTTGAGAGAGTAAATGAGTGTGTGTGAGAGAGAGCGACTGCGTGTGTGTGAGAATGATTGTGTGCGAGAGAGAGAATGAATATGTGCGAGACAGTGAGAATACATGTGTATGTGAGAGAATACGTTTGTGAGAGAGAGAGGAAATGCCTGCATTTGACAGTGAATGTGCGTGTCAGAGAGAGAACACGTGTGTGAGAGAGACAGAATGTGTGTGTGTCAGAGAGAATGAGTTTGTGTGAGAGAGAGAATGCGTAAGAGAGAGAGAGAATGCGCGTGAGAGAGCGAATGCATGCATGGAGAGAGAATGCGTGTGTGCGTGAGAGAGAGAATGCACGTGTGCGCGAGAGAGAGAATGTGTGTGAGAGAAAAAATGAATGTGTGTGAGAACGAATGCATGCGTGAGAGAGAATATGTGTGTGAGAGAGAATTAGTGTGTGTGAGAGTGAGAGAATGCGGTGTGTGAGCGAGAGAATGAGTGTGTGCCAGATTGAGAGAATGCGCTTGTCCAAGAGTCAGAATGAGTATGTCCAAGAGAGAGAATGCGTGTGTGCGTGAGAGAGAGAATGCAAGGTTGAGAGAGAGAATGCATTAGTGAGAGTGAGAATTAGTGTGTGCGAGATAGAATGCGTGTGTGTGTGAGAGAATGCGTGTGTGCAAGAGAGAGAGAATGAGTGTGTGTTTGAAAGAGAATGCGTGTGTATGAGAGGGAGAAATCGTGTGTGAGAGAGAGAATGCGTGTGTGCAACAGAGAGAATGAGTGTGTGTGTGAGAGAGAATGCACGTGTGTGAGAGTGAATGTGTGTGTGCGTGAGAGACAGAATGCATGTGTGCACGCGAGAGAGAATGCTTTTGTGTTGGAGAGAATGCATGTGTGTGAGAGAGAATGCATGTGTCAGAGAGAGAATGAGTGTGTGCAAGAGAGAGAGAATGCGTGTGTGTGATAGAGAGAATGCGTGTGTGAGAGAGAGAATGGGTATGTGAGAGAGAGAATGCATATGTGCTAGAGAGAGAGAATGCGTGTTTGTTTGAGAGAGACAATGCATGTGTGAGAGAAGAGAATGCGTGTATGAGAGAGAGAATGCATGTATGTGTGAGAGAGAGTGTATGCATATGTGCATGAGAGAAAGAATGCGTGTGTGCGTGAGAGAGAATGCAAGTGTGCATGAGAGAGAGAAAGTGTGTGTGAGAGAGAATGCATGTATGAGAGAGAGAATGCATGTGTGTGAGTGAGAATGAGTGTGTGCGAGGGAGAGAATGTGTGTGTGAGAGAGAGAGAATGAGTGTGTGAGAGAGAGAATGCGTGAGTGAGAGAGCGAGAATGCGCGTGTGAGGGAAAGAATGCATGTGTGAGAGAGAGAATGCATGTGATCGTGAGAGAGGGAATAAATGTGTGCACAAGAGAGAGCATGAGTGTGTGCGAGAGAGAGAATGAGTGTGTGAGAGAGAGAATGCATGTGTGTGAGACAGAAAACATGTGTAAGAGAGAGAATGCGTGTGTGTGAGAGAGAACCAGTATGTGCGAGAGAGTGAGAATACATGTGTGAGAGAGAGAGAATGCGTGTGCGAGAGAATGCATGTGCGAGAGAGAGAATGTGTGTGTGAGAGAGAATGAGTGTGTGCGAGAGAGAGAGACTGCGTGTGTGTGAGAGAGAATTAGTCTGTGTGAGAGAGAGTATGAGTGTGTGTGAGAGAGAAAAGATGCACTTGTGCGAGAGAGAGAATCCGTGTGTGTGGGAGAGAATGCGTGCGTTTGTGAGAGAGAATGAATGCGTGCGTGAGAGAGAGAATGTGTGTGCGTGAGAGAGAAAATGCATGTGTGAGAGAGAGAATGAGTTGTGCGAGAAAGAGAATGCATGTGTGAGAGAGAGAATGCATGTGTGCGTGAGAGAGAGAATGCATGTGTGAAAGACAGATGAGTGTGTTGGAGTGAAAGAGAATGAGTGCATGTGAAGGAGAATGAGTATGTGCAAGACAGTGAGAATACGTGTGTGTGAGAGAGAATGTGTGTGCCAGAGAGAGAATTCGTGTGTGACAAAGAGAGGAAATGCATGTGTGTGTCATTGAATGTTGTGTCAGAGAGAGAACATGTGTGGGTGAGACAGCGAGTGTGTGTGTGTGTGTGTGAGAGAGAGAGAATACGTGTATGTCAGAGAGAGGATGCATGTGTGTGAGAGAGAATTAGTCTTTGTAAGAGAGAGAATACATATGTGCGAGAGAGAAAGGATGCGCTTGTGTGAGAGAGAGAATGCGTGTGCGCATGAGAGAGAATGCATGTGTCCATGAGAGAGAGAATGCATGTGTGTGAGAGAGAATGCATGTGTGAGAGAGAGAATGAGTGTGTGCAAGAGAGAGAGAATGCATATGTTTGTGAGAGAGAGAGAGAGAAAGCACTTGTGTGTGAGAGAAAATGAGTATGTGCAAGAGAGAGAGAATACGTGTGTGAGAGAAAGAATGAGTGTGCGAGAGATAGAGAATGCATGTGTGAGCGAGAGAATGTGTGTATGAGAGAGGGAGAATGCGTGTGTGCGAGAGAGAGACTGTGTGTGTGAGAAGGAGAATGCGTGTATATGTGACAGAGAATTTGTGTGTATGCGTGAGAGAATGCCTGTGTGAGAAAGAGAACGCGTGTGTGAGGGAGAATGCTTGTGTGTGTGTGAGAGAGGAAGCATGTGTGCGAGAGAGAGAATGCATGTGTGTGAGAGAGAGAATGCGTGTGTGAGAGAGAGATAATGCATGTGTGCGTGAGAGAGAATTCGTCTGTGAGAGAGGGAATGCATTTGTGAGAGAGAGAATGAGTCTGTGCGAGAGACAGAATGAGTGTGTGCGAGGGAGAAAATGCATGTGTGAGAATGAGAGAATGCATGTGTGAGAGAGAGAATTAGTCTTTGAAAGCAAGAGAATACATATGTGCGAGAGAGAAAGGATGTGCATGTGCGAGAGAGAGAATGCATGTGTGGGAGCGAGAATGCATGTGTGAGAGAGAGAATGTGTGTGTGCGAGAGACAGAATGCGTGTGTGTGAGAGGGGGAATGCATGCGTATGACAGTGAATGTGTGTGTCAAAGAGAGAACGTGTGTGTGTGAGAGAGGGAGTGTGTATGGGAGAGAGACAATGTGTGTTTGTGTGAGAGAGAATGCGTGTATGTATGAGAGAGAGGAAGTGTGTGTGTGAGAGAGAATGAGTGTGTTCGAGAATGAGAGAATGCATGTGTGAGACAGAGAATTAGTCTGTGTGAGAGAGAGTATTTGCCAGAGAAAAAGAATGGACTTGTGTGAGAGAGAGACTGAATATGTGCGAGAGAGAGAATGTGTGTGTGCATGAGAGAGAATGCATGTGTGCACGAGAGAGAATGCATGTGTGAGAAAGAGAATGAGTGTGTGCATGAGAGAGAGAATGTGTGTGTGTGGGAGAGAGAATGAGTATGTGCGAGAGAGTGAGAATACGTGCGTGTGAGAGAGAAAATGCGTGTGCAAGAGAGAGAGAATGCGTGTGTGAGAGAGAGGGAATGCACGTGTGTGGCAGTGAATGTGTGTGTCAGAGAGAGAACACGTGTGTGTGACAGAGACAATGCGTGTGTGGGAGAGAGAGAATGTGTGTGTGAGAGAATGTGTGTGTGCGTGAGAGAGAGAATGCAGGTTTGTGCTAGAGAGAGAATGCATGTGTGAGGGAGAGAATGCATGCGTGTGAGAGAGAATGCATGATTGAGAGAGAATGAGTGTGTGTGAGAGAGCGAGAATGCGCTTGTGCGAGACAGAGAAAATGTGCGTGAGCGAGAGAGAGAATGTGTGCGTGAGAGAGAGATAGCATGCGTGAAAGAGAGAGAATGCGTCTGTGTGAGAGAGAGAATGCATGTGTTTCTGAGAGAATGAGGCAGTGCAAGTTAGAGAATGAGTGTGTGCGAGGGAGAAAATGCATGTGTGAGAATGAGAGAATGCATGTGTGAGAGAGAGAATTAGTCTGTGTAAGGGAGACAATACATATGTGCGAAAGAGAAAGAATGTGCTTTTGAGAGAGAGAGAATGCGTGTGCGCATTAGAGAGAATGCATGTATGCGCGATAGAGAGAATGCATGAGAGAGAGAGAGAATGCATGTGTGTGAGAGAGAATGCATGTGTGAGAGAGAATGGGAGTGTGCAAGAGAGAGAATGCGCGTGTGTGTGAGAGAATGAGTATGTGCGAGAGTGTGAGAAAACATGTATGTGAGATAGAATGCGTGTGTGAAAGAGAAAATGCGTGTGTGCGAGAGAGACAATGCGTGTGTGTGTGAGAGAATGCGTGTATGTGTGAGAGAGAGGAAGTGTGCGTGAGAGAGAGAATGAGTGTGTGCGAGGGAGAGAATGCCTGTGCAAGAATGAGAGAATGGATGTGCACGAGAGAGAATTAGTCTGTGTGAGAGAGAGAATGAGTGTGTGCGAGAGAAAAAATGCACTTGTGCAAGAGAGAGAATGAGTGTGCGCATGAGAGAGAATGCATTTGTGCACGAGAGAGAGAGAATGCATGTGTGTGTGAGAGAGAATGAGTATGTGCGAGAGAGTGAGAATACGTGTGTGTGAGAGAGAGAATGTGTGTGGGAGAGAGAGAGAGAAAGTGTGCGAGAGAGAGAATGCGTGTGTGAGAGAGAGAGAATGCATGTGTGTGAGAGAGAGAGAGAAAGTGTGCAAGAGAGAGAATGCGTGTGTGTGAGAGAGAGAATGCATGTGTGTGAGAGAGAATGCATGTGTGCGAGAGAAAAAATGAGTGTGCGAGAGAGAATGTATGTGTGTGAGAGAGTGAATGTGTGTGTAAGAAGGACAATGCGTGTTTGCATGAGAGAGAATTTGTGTGTGTGTGGGAGGGAATGCGTGTGTGAGATGAGAATGCGTGTGTGAGAGAGAAAATGCTTGTGCGTGTGAGAATGAATGCGTGTGTGTGAGAGAGAGGAAGCGTGCGTGTCTGTGAGAGAATGCATGTGTGCGAGAGAGAGAGAGAATGCATGCATGTATGGATGAGAGAGAATGCAAGTGAGAGAGAGAATGAGTGTGTGCAAGAGAGAGAGTGCATATGAGAGAGAGAGATTGCTTGTTGGAGAGAGAAAATGCCTGTGTGTATGAGAAAGAATATGTGTGTGTGAGAGAGAATGAGTGTGTGACAGAGAATGCATGTGTGAGAGAGAATGCGTGTGTGAGAGAGAGAGAGTTTGAGAGAAAATGCGTGTGCAAGAGAGAGAATGCGCGAGTGTGAGAGAGAGAATGCATGTGTGATAGGTAGAGAAAATGCGTGTATGCAAGAGAGTGAATGCGTGTGCGTGTGAGAGAAATAATGCATGTGTGTGCGACAGAGAATACGTGTGTGTGTGAGAGAGAATGCCTGTGTGAGAGACAGAATGCCTGTATGTGAGAGACAGAATGCATGTGTGAGAGAGAGGATGCCTGTGTGTGTGAGAGTGCGTGCATGAGAGAGCGAAAATGTGCACATGCGACTGAAAAAAAGAGTGAGCTAGTGCGAGATATGATATACACATGCATGAGAGTGTGTGTGAGTGCGAGTAAAGAGTGTGCGATGACAGAGAGGAAGTGTGTGTATGAAAGAGTGCGTACATGCAAGTGTGTGTGTGCATGTGAGAGTGTGTGTACAAGGGAACGAAACTGAGTGCGCACGTGAGAGAGAGCGCATGCTTAAGAGAAAGAGTGTCTGCATGTGGAAGAGTGTGCACACTTGCACGAAGAATGTGTGTGTGTGTGTATGCGAAAAAGAAAACGTGTGTACATGCGAGAAAGAGTGTGAGAGCATGAGAGTGTGTGTGTGTCCGAGAGAGAAAGAGAGCGCATGCATGTGAGACAGTGTGTATGCGTGTGTGAGAGTGTCTGCATGTGAGAGGAAGAATTTGTGTCGGCGCTTTCTGTGTATGTCCATGAGAGACGGGGGGAGCGAGAGATGGAGATTGTGTGAGCGATAGAGAGTGTGTCTGAGAGAGAGGGGGAAAGTCAGGATGAGCCTACATGAGACAAATACCGATTGCACGTGTGAGAAAAAGTGTGAGTGAGAGAATGCGTGTGTGCGAGAGAGACAATGCATTTGCGAGAGAAAGAATGCATGGGTGAGAGAGAGAATGAGCAAGTGTGAGAGAGAGAATGCATGTGTGAGAGAGAGAGAATGCGTGCGTGAGAGACAGAATGCACGTGTGAGAGAGAGAGAATGCATGTGTGAGAGGGAGAGAAAATGCACATGTGCAAGAGAGAGAGAATGTGTGTGCGTGTGAGAGAAATAATGCATGTGTGTGAGAGAGGGAGCATGCGTGTGTGTGAGAGAAAGAGAATGCGTGTGTGAAAGAGAGAATGCGTGTGTGTGAGAGAGAATATGTGTATGTGAGAGAGAGAATGACTGTGTGTGCGAGAGAGAGTGCGTGCATGAGAGAGAGAAAACGTGCGCATGCGAGTGAAAAAGAGAGTGAGCTTGTGTGAGATATGATATGCATATCCATGAGAGAGTGTGTGAGTTTGAGAAAGCATGGGAACCCAGACTGTACCTTTAGGGTGCAGGACCTGGAGTGTAGGGAGGATAGGAATATGGCATCAATCTTAAAGGAGGGTGCCTGTAAACAGAAGAGTGGGTTGAAGTGTGTATACTTTAATGCCAGAAGTATACGAAATAAGGTAGGTGAACTCGCAGCGTGGGTTGGTACCTGGGACTTCGATGTTGTGGCTATTACGGAGACGTGGCTAGATCAGGGACAGGATTGGCTGTTGCAGGTTCCAGGGTTTAAATGTTTTAGTAGGGTCAGAGGTGGGGGTAAAAGAGGGGGGGGTGTGGCTTTGCTTGTCAAAGATAGTATTACAGCGGTGGAAAGGAAGATGGACGAAGATTTGCCATCTGAGGTAGTTTGGGTTGAGGTTAGGAAAAGGAGAGGTGAGGTCACCCTGTTAGGAGTCTTTTACAGGCCTCCTAATAGTCCTAGAATCGTTGAAGAAAGGATTACGAAGATGATTCAGGAGAAGAGTGACAGTAATAGGGTGATTGTTATGGGAGACTTTAACTTTTCTGATATTGATTGGGAAAGCTATAGCTCAAGTTCGTTAGATGGGTCAGTGTTTGTGCAATGTGTGCAGGAGAGTTTCCTGACACAATATGTAGATAAGCCAACAAGAGGTGAGGCCATACTGGATTTGGTTCTGGGTAACGAACCAGGCCAGGTATTAGAACGAGAGGTAGGTGAGCACTTTGGGGACAGAGACCACAATTCGGTGATTTTTACTCTAGTGATGGAGAGGGATAAGTGTGTACTACAGGGCAAGAGTTACAGCTGGGGGCAGGGAAATTATGATGCGTTGTGGCATGAATTAGGATGTGTGGATTGGAACAGTAGATTCCAAGGCAAGAGCGTAATTGATATGTGGAACTCGTTCAAGGAGCAACTATTGAGTGTCCTTGATAAGTACGTACCTATCAGGCAGGGAGGAAAGGGTCGTTTGAGGGAGCCGTGTTTTAATAAGGAGTTGGAATCCCTTGTTAAATGGAAGAGGGCGGCCTTTGTAAGGATGAGGCGTGAAGGTTCAATAGGGGCGATTGAGAGTTATAAGGTAGCCCGGAAGGACCTCAAGAGAGAGCTAAGAGCAGCAAGGAGGGAACATGAAAGGTCCTTAGTTGGTAGGATTAGGGAAAACCCTAAGGCTTTCTATAGGTATGTTAGGAATAAAAGAATGACTAGGGAAGGAATAGGTCCAATCAAGGATAGTAATGGGAAGTTGCGTGTGGAGGCTGAAGAGATTGGGGAGGCGCTGAATGAATAATTTTCGTCAGTATTCACTCAGGAACAGGACATTGTTGTCGATATGAATACTGAGGCAAGAATAAGTAGAATGGATGGCTTTGAGATATGTAGAGAAGAGGTGTTGGAAATTCTGGCAAGGGTGAAAATAGATAAGTCCCCTGGGCCTGATGGCATTTATCCTAGGATTCTCTGGGAAGCAAGGGAGGAGATTGCAGAGCCATTGGCCTTGATTTTTGTGTCCTCTTTGTCGACAGGAGTAGTGCCAGAGGACTGGAGGCTAGCAAACGTGGTTCCCTTGTTCAAGAAGGGGAGTAGGGATAATCCTAGTAACTATAGGCCAGTGAGTCTCACTTCTGTTGTGGGCAAAGTCTTAGAGAGAATTGTAAGGGATAGGATTTATGCACATCTGGATAAGAATGATTTGATCAAGGATAGTCAGCATGGTTTTGTGAAGGGCAGGTCGTGCCTCACAAACCTTATTGAATTCTTTGAGAAGGTGACTAAGGAGGTAGATGAGGGGAAAGCGGTAGATGTGGTATATATGGATTTTAGTAAGGCGTTTGATAAGGTCCCCCATGGTAGGCTACTGCAGAAAATACAGAGATATGTCATTGAGGGTGAGTTGGAGGTTTGGATTAGGAATTGGCTCTCTGGAAGAAGACAGAGGGTAGTAGTTGATGGCAAAGGTTCATCTTGGAGTGCCGTCACTAGCGGTGTTCCGCAAGGATCTGTTTTGGGACCATTGCTGTTTGTCATTTTTATAAATGACCTGGAGGAAGGGTTAGAAGGTTGGGTGAGCAAGTTTGCGGATGATACGAAAGTCGGAGGAGTTGTAGACAGTGAGGAAGGATATGGCAGGTTACAGCGGGATATAGAGAAGCTGCAGAGCTGGGCAGAAAGGTGGCAAATGGAGTTCAATGTAGCTAAGTGTGAAGTGATTCACTTTGGTAAGAGTAATAAAAAGATGGATTACTGGGCTAATGGTAGACTACTTGGTAGTGTGGAAGAGCAGAGGGATCTTGGTGTCCATGTACACAGATCTCTGAAAGTTGCCACCCAGGTAAATAGTGCAGTGAAGAAGGCATATGGCGTACTGGCTTTTATTGGTAGAGGAATTGAGTTCCGGAGTCCTGAGGTCATGCTGCAGTTGTATAAGACTCTGGTGCGGCCGCATCTGGAATATTGTGTGCAGTTTTGGTCGCCATACTATAGGAAGGATGTGGAGGCACTGGAACGGGTGCAGAGGAAGTTTACCAGGATGTTGCCTGGTATGGTAGGAAGATCCTATGAGGAAAGGCTGAGGCACTTGGGGTTGTTTTCATTGGAGAAAAGGAGGTTTAGGGGTGATTTGATAGAGGTGTACAAGATGATTAGGGGGTTAGATAGGGTTGACAGTGAGAACCTTTTTCCACGTATGGAGTCAGCTATGACAAGGGGGCATAGCTTTAAATTAAGGGGGGTAGATATAGGACTGATGTAAGGGGTAGGTTCTTCAATCAGCGAGTCGTAAGTTCATGCAATGCCCTGCCAGTAGCAGTAGTGGACTCTCCCTCTTTATGGGTATTTAAGCGGGCATTGGATAGGTATATGAAGGATAGTGGGTTAGTGTAGGTTAGGTGGGCTTTGATCGGCGCAACATCGAGGGCCGAAGGGCCTGTACTGCGCTGTATTCTTCTATGTTCTATGTTCTATGAGTGTGAGACTGAGAGAGAGGAACTGTGTGTGTATGAAAGAGTGCATGCATGCGAGTGTGTGTACATGTGAGAGAGTGTGAGTACAAGGGAATGAAAGTGAGTGTGCACGTGAGAGAGAGTGCATGTGTGAGAGAAAGAGTGTCTGTATGTGGAAGAGTGGGCACATGTGCACGAGAGAATGTGTGCGTGTGTGTGTGCGTGTGCAAGAGAAATTGTGTGCACATGCAGAAAATGTGTGAGAGCATGAGTGTGTGTGTCCGAGAGAGAAAGAGAGTCCATGCATGTGAGACAGTGTGTGTGTGCGAGAGTGTGTCTGCATTTGAGAGGAAGACTTTGTGTCCACGCTTTCTGTGTGTGTTTCCCTGAGAGACGGGGGGAGAGAGAGAGAGATTGTATGTGCGATAGAGAGTGTGTCTGAGAGAGAGGGTGAAAGACAGAATGAGCCTGCGTGAGACAAATACCAATTGTGCGTGTAAGAAAAAGTGTGAGGGAGAGAATGCGTGTGCGAGAGAGAGAATGCATTTGCGTGAGAGAGAGAATGCGTGTGTGAGGGAGCTAAAAAGTGCGTGAGAGAGAGGATTCGTGTTTGAGAGAGAATGCGTGTGCGAGAGAGATAATGAGTGTGTGAGAGAGAGGATTCGTGTATGGGAGAGAATGCGTGTGCGAGAGAGAGAATGCATTTGCATGAGAGAGAGAATGCGTGTGTGAGAGAAATAATGAGTGTGTGAGAGAGAGGATTCGTGTATGAGATAGAATACGTGTGTGAGAGAGAGAATGAATTGGTGAGAGGGAGAGAAAATGTGTGTGTGCAAGGGAGAGAGAATGTATGTGCGTGTGAGAGAAATAATGCACGTGTGTGAGAGAGAGAATGCCTGTGTGAGAGAGACAATGCGTGTGTGCAAGAGAGGGAATGCGTGTGTGAGAGAGAGAATGTATATGTGTGTGTGAGAGAGAGAATGCGTGTGTGTGTGAGAGAGAATGCCTGTGTGCGAGAGAGAGTGCGTGCATGAGAGAGAGAAAATGTGCGCATGCAAGTGAAAAAGACGGTGAGCTTGTGTGAGATATGATGTCCACATGCATGAGAGTGTGTGTGATTGTGAGAAAGAGAGTGTGAGAGTGAGAGAGAGGAAGTGTGTGTGTGTATGAAAGAGTGTTTGCATGCGAGTGTGTGTGTGCATGTCAGAGAGTGTGTGTCCAAGGGAACAAGAGTGAGTGTGCACGTGAGACAGAGGGCATGTGTGAGAATAGGAGTGTCTGCGTGTGGAAGAGTGTGCACATGTGAACGAGAGAATGTGTGTGCGCGCAAGAGAAAGCGTGTGTACATGTGAGAAAAAGCATGAGAGCATGAGCGTGTGTGTGTGTCCGAGAGAAAAAGAGAGTGCATGCATGTGAGAGAGTGCGTGCATGCAGAGCGTGTCTGCATGTGAAAGGAAGAATTTGCATCCAGACTTTCTGTGTGTGTGTGCCTTAGAGATGGGGGGGAGCGGGAGAGAGAGCGAGAGAGATTGTGGGAGCAACAGAGATTATGTGCGTGAGAGAGGGGAGAAGACAGTATGAAACTGCGTAAGAGAAATACCAATTGCACATGTGAGAAAAAGTGTCAGAGAGAGAATGCGTGTGTGAGAGAGAGAGAATGCATGTGTGTGAGAGAGAATGAGTATATGAGAGAGAATATGTGTGCGAGAGAGAGAATGCGTGTCTGTGAGGGAGAGAGTGCGTGCATGAGGTAGTGTGCACATATGAGAGAGAGAAAATGTGTGCGTGCGGATGAGAAAGAGAGTGAGCTTGTGTGAAATATGATGTGCACATGCATGAGAGAGTGTGTGAGTGTGAGAAATAGAGTGTGAGAGTGAGAGAGACGAAATGTGTGTGTATGAAAGAGTTCCTGCATGCGAGTGTGTGTGGGCATGTGAGAGTGTGTGTGTCCAAGTGAACGAAAGTGAGTGCGCACGTGAGAGAGAGGACATGTATGAGAGAAAGAGTGTCTGCATGTAGAAGAGTGTGCACATGTGCACGACAGAATGTGTGTGCGTGCACAAGAGAAAAAGTGTGCACATTCAAGAAAGAGTGTGAGAGCATGAGAGTGTGTGTGACTGAGAGAGAAAGAGAGCGCATGCATGTGAGACAGTGTGTATGCGTGCGTGAGAGTGGGAAACACAGTACGAACCTGGGAGAGAGAAATGCCGATTGCACGTGTGAGAAAACGTGCGAGAAATAAAATGCATGTGTGATTAAGAGAGAATGCATTTGCGCGAGAGAGAATGCATGTGAGAGAGAGAATGCGTGTGTGTGGTAGAAAATGAGTGTGTATGAGAGAATGCGTGTGTGTGTGAGAGAGAATGTCTTTGTGACAGAGAGAATGAGTGTGTGCATGAGAGATAGAATGCGTGTTGAGAGAGAGAATGAGTATGTGCGGGTGAGAGAGAGACTGCGTGCGTGAGAGAGAGAGAATGCGTGTTTGAAAGAGAATGTGTGTGTGTGAGAGAGAGAATGCGTATGTGTGCGAGAGAGAATGCGTGTGTGTGTGAGAGAGAATGCCTGCGTACGAGAATGAATGTGCGTGCATGAGATAGTGTGCGCGCATGAGAGAGAGAAAATGTCTCTTGCAATTGAAAAAGTGAGTGAGCTTGTGTGAGATATGAATTGCACATGCATGAGAGTGTGTGTGATTGCGAGAAAGGGTGTGCGAGAGTGAGAGAGCGGAAGTATGTGTGTGCATATGAAAGAGTGCGTGCATGCGAGTGTATGTGTGCATGTGAGAGAGTGTTCGTACAAGTGAACGAGAGTGAGTGCGCACGTGAGAGAGATGACATGTGTGAGAGAAAGAGGGTCTGCGTGTGGAAGAGTGCACATTTGCAAGAGATAATATGTGTGTGCATGACAAAACGTATGCACATGTGAGAAAAGCGTGAGTGCATAAGAGTGTATGTGTATCCGAGAGAGAAAGAGAGTGCATGCATGTGAGAGAGGGTGTGTGCGCGTGTGAGAGTGTCTGCATGGAAGAGGAAGAATTTGCGTACACACTTTATGTGTGAATGTGTGCCTGAGAGACGGGGGTGGGAGGGGGGGGGGAGAGAGAGAGAGAGAGAGAGAAAGAGAGAAAGACAGAGATTGTGTGTCCGAGAGAGAGTGTGAGAGAGAGAGGGAGAAAGACAGTATGAGCCTGCGTGACAGAATACCGATTGTGCGTGTGAGGAAAAGTGTGTGTGTGTCTGTGTCAGGAGTGTGTGCTAGAGTGTGTGTGAGAGACTTTGCAAGTGTGTGTGTGAGAGACAGATTTTTGGAGAGAGAGAGTGAGTGTGTGAAAGTGAGAGTGTATGAGAGGTTAATGGGAGTCTGTGGCGGTGCGTGTGTCAGAAAGTGTGTATGAGAGTGTGCAAGACTATGTGGAAGCGAGTGTGTGAGAGAGAGTGTGTGGAGAGAGAGAATGAGTGAGTGAGTGTGTGTATGTCAGTGAGACAGAGAGAGAGTGTGTGCGCGTGTGTATGTTTGTGTGCGAGTGTGAGAGAGACATTGTGATAGTGCATGTGAAAATATTTGAGTGTGTATTTGTGAGTTACTGCGTGTGTAAGTGTGTACATGTCAGTGTCGATGTCTGCAAGTGTGTGAAATTGCATGTGTGTGAGGGATTGAATGTGGTGTGTGAGCGATTGTATGTGTGTACACGTGTGAGAGAGTGAGTAAATGAGGGTGAGGGACAGTGTATGGTTTATGGATCATTACTGGGACAGGGACATAAACGTGTGGTTTATACGCAGTTGCATTTTTGAGGGACAGCACTGACATGGAAACTGGGCACTCAGATGGAAACACACACACGGTCTCACTCTCGCACACACACCGAGAGGCATGGTCTCACTCTCTCTCTCGCTCTCCCTCTGTGTGTATGTCTGTCTGAGTGTGTCTGTGTGTATCTGTGTGTCTGGATGTGTGTGTCTGTGTGTCTGTATCACTGCATATGTGTGTCTGTGACTGTGTCTCTGTGTGTTGCCTGTGTGTCAGTGCCTGTGTGCTTGTGTATGTCTGTGTATGTGTGTCTGTTTGCGTGTGTGTCTCTGTGTCTGTGTGAATCTGTGTGTGTGTCCGTGTGTGTCTGTGTCTGTGTGTGTCTGTGCGTGTGTCTCTGTGTTTGCCTGTGTGTATGTCTGTGTGTGTCTGTGTGTCTGTCTGTGTCTGTATGTGTGTCTGTGTCTGTGTGTGTCTGTGTGTGAGAGTGTTTCTGTGTGTGTCTATGCGTGTGTGTGGGGGTTGAAGGCAGGGGAAGAATGTGAAATAAGGAAGGTGAAATGCAGGTGTTGAGAGGTAGACATGTTTCCATGTTTTAAAATCCCAAACTCTGCCAATATTTTTGAGAAAATGAAACGAAATAACAGAAGGAAAATCAAGTTAGAAATGGCTGGATGTAGAGCAGGGCAGGGAGAGACAAACAGAAACAGGGAGAGAGACAGAGAGAGAGAGACAGAGACAAAGACACAGAAGAGAGAGACACAGGGACAGAGAGCGCGGGAGAGACATAGAGTTGGACATACAGGGACAGAGACAGAGAGAGAGAGACAGAGACAGAGAGTGGGAACAGAGGGACAGATAGAAAGCGAGAGAGACACACACACACACAGGAACAGAGAGAAAGTGACAGAGAGAGAGAGTGGCAGAGACAGAGATTAATTCTGGGAATCACACATACAGCAGGAAAATTCCAAGAGATCCTTAGCAAATAAACCCCTCTCCATTCCCAGCCCTGTGTGTGTGTCTCAAGAAGCCTAGCTACAGCTAGTGTGTGAGTAATCTTTAATATTTTCAAACTGCACTGACACAACTAACAAGGCTTCAAAAAAAAGAGAGTTGTAGCAACTTTGGAAAAGATAACACTTTGTTGCCCCAGAATTTACATTTCAGTGGGCAGCAAGATCCCACAAGGCTCCAATTCTGGGAATTAACATGTCAATCAGACAGAACCCTCCCCAGGAGCATACTGACAGACGGTGCAACGTGTCAGAGAGGGCAGGGGTGGATTCCAATAATCCCTCACCCTGAATAAATGTGCGCATGGAATTGATCAGATTCATTCCCAAACTCTGTTCTCTCTCTCTATGGAGAGTGAGCAGACTTCCTTGTCTGGCTGAGATTGTGTGTGTGTGTGTGTGTGTGTGTGTGTGTGTGTGTGTGTGTGTGTGTGTGTGTGTGTGTGTGTGGTATTTTGATGTTGCAGTGAGGTTATGAAATGCATTGGGGATGGTGGAATGGAGTGGTGGGATTGTGTTTAAACTGGGATCTTGCTATGTGATTTTGCATCACACTGCTCTCGCTCCCGCCCCAACCAACTCATCTCTTCTCTTTTTATCCCGAGGAAGGTTTGTTGGGAAAGCAGGAAAGTGAAAATGCAAAATGCGTGGGGGCCAAGAAAGCCTTGGACAAGAACAAACTCCAGAGGGGAGGAGCACAGGCCTGTGGCCTGTTGGCCAGGCTGCAGCCCGTGGGGCCTAGGTGAGTGGGGGTCTGTTTCTTCCCCCGAGGGTTCATCTCCTCTGGGGTGGGGGGATGGGGTGGGTGTGGGAACCTGGTTTGTCTATGCCTCTGGTTAACTCGGTACCGTCAGAACACGGCCTTGTCGGTTTTAAAACGGGTTTGAAGCCGACGGTTAAAGTAATCGCGGCATTGGAATTGTGACACAAACAGGTTAAACCCCCAGAAGCTGGGAGATGGGACTCCCTCAGGATGGAATTGTAACCCAAAATATCTGACCCTCATGAAAGAATTGTCACACTATCAGAAGAAAGTGGGTCATAGAGAGGGCAGGATCATCGAATTGGACATGGAGAGAAAGAGAGTGAGAGGAAGAAATGGAAAATGTTTGAGAGCAAGAGAAACAGGAGAGAGAGAGGGGAGGGACAGTGTTGAATTGTGAAATAGCTGCAATATTTGATTCTGGGGTGACAGGAAATAATTAAACTCGAAATAAAAATGATCAGATTATTGAGCTTCTGCAGCACTGTCACTTGTGCGATCTTGCTGTGCGTCAATTGCCCTAATGCCATCATTGTAACCAGTTAGTGCAGTAGTTTTAATCAGCTGACCCATCAATTTAAAAACGTTTCAGCATGAAAACTCACCTCATCACCCAACGCGTTTGTGTTTGGATTTTGCTGAGAAACAGTCTGTTTCACTGAGAGGGGAAAACCTGGGAACTTGCTGTGCTATCTTCCTGTGAAAGATTTCCCTGCTTATCCTTTACACTAATGCTGCCCCTTTCCTCCCAAAGGGATCCTGGCCACTTGAGAATTTGAAAAGAATGTGTTTGGGAGCAGGAAACATTCAAACAAGAGCTTTCTCCAGTGGGGGACGCAGCCCTCAGGCCTGTTTGACAGGCTACAGTCTGTTGGGCCCAAGTGAGTTTTGTCTGTGTTTTACCCAGAGGTTTAATCTCCTCTCTCTGGGCAGGGGGCTGGCTTTTAACGGGACCTCTGGTTAATCGGGTCCTGTCAGATTGCGGCCTTGTCGTTTTTAAAACAGGTTTGAATCCTGGGGCTAAGGTAACTGGGGCCTTGGGATTTGACACAAATATGTCAACCCTTAACCAGCATCACCCACGATGTGTGTGTGGTTAGATTGCTGCTTGTGTGATCTCGCTGTGCGTGTTTATTAATGTTTCTAGCCTGTGGTCAACTGCTCTGCGGTGATGTCTGTGTATTTCCATGTCGCTGTGATCGTCAGCAATTCATTCGTTCTGCAATAATTAAACTGAACCAGGATCATTGGGTCACGTGGGAGATTGGAGAAGGCAGAGACCTGTGGGATCTTGCTGTGCTTTTGGTGCCACTGTTGTATTTTATTTCAAATTGATTTGTTTTTATTTCTCAGTGTGTTTCCCCAGCCCCTGCTCCCCCTAACCCTGGCGGTGTGGAGGAGATTGGATCCAGGAGCTGAAACTCGGGACGATGCAGAGACAGAGAGAATTAAATCACTTCTGCCGCGCGGAATCATCAGACACAGAGAGAGAATAATCAGAAACGCTCCTGCCTCCTTGTCATTAATTTGTATACACACACGCGCGGGGAAGAAAATGGTGGGGTTCAGGCTGTCACTGGGATTTTTATCACAAGGGGGTGTGTTCTTGTCTGGACTGGGGGAAATAAGATGGAGGGGGAGCTTTGGGATCACAGTCTGATCCCAAAGATGTCACTGCCCCTCTCTCACTCTAGCTCCAGTGAGAGAGAGAGGGGTAGAGGAGAATGGGGGTGTGGGGGTGGGGGGAAGAGAGAGAGAGACAGAGAGAGAGAAAGGAAGTAGTGAAAAAGAACGCTGACAGTCCGAGTTGAAGGTTCATTGGTTTAAAATAGATTTGATGCCTGGGGTTAAAGAAACCGTGGACTTGAGATTGTGACACAAACAATTTACACCCCCAGGAGCTGGGATGAAGGCCTCCCGGAGGAGGGAATTTATACCTTAACATGAGAAACTCTCTCCAAAGGCCCATTCTAATGTCAGAGTCTTGTGTATCGGCCAGGGGGATAGAATGTGAGAAATCCGGGCGAAAGAAAGAAAGATCTTCGAGCTGGAGACAGCGAGAGGGGGGAACACAGAGGAATGGCTTCAGAGATAGAGGGAGAGAGGGGAGGAACAGAGACATCACAGAGATGGAGATAGTAAGAGTGGGAACAGAGAGAGGGAGGGAAAAGAGATCAGAGATGGAGACAGCAAGAGAGGGGAACAGAGAGAGAGACAAAGAGAGAACACAGAGAGAGATCTCAGATGTCGAGAGCACAAGACGGGGATCAAAGAGTGCGGGACACAGAGAAGGAAGGAGGAAATGTATGGAATTTGTTAAACAAAAGGATTGCTCCCTCTTGTCCAGGAAACAGAATCAAACCCTTAACCGGCATCAGGGACACACACCATCTGCCTGTGGTTGCACTGGTGCTTGTGCGATCCTGCTGTGTGTGTTTCAACCAAGCATCTGGTTAAAAGCTGGATGGTGATCTTAATATTTCGATGATGGAGATGCCGGTATTGGACTGAGACAACACCAGGTTATCGTGTAACAGGATTCTCCGAAAGCTATTCTTTCCATGGAAACTCGTTGAGACTATAACCTGGGGTTGTGTGATGTTCATCGTTAAATATCGATATACATATAGACACAGAGGGAGGGAGGGGGAGGAGGGGCTTGTCTAATTTTTGGGTGCGGTTACGTGAGGGTCCTGTAGTATTTGGATGGAGAAACAACACTGCATTAAAAGAGCTCCTCTTTTTAATCTGTCTATCAATCAAATGCGTCGAACGGGGGGGAATGTCGAGGGGGGATGTCGAGGGGGGCGAAGTCGAGGAGGCAAGTCGAGGGGGAAAGTCGAGTGGGAAGTCGAGGGGAGAGTCGAGGGGGAAATCGAGGGGATTGGTGAAGTCGAGAGAGGTGAAGTCGAGAGGGGTGAAGTTAAGTGCGGAGACGTCGACTGGAGGGAAGTCGAGTCGGGGGAAGTCGAGGTGGGGACAGAGAGTGAGAGGACAGTGAGGGGACAGAGAAAGGGGGACAGAGAGACAGGCAGAGAGAGAGAGGACAGAGAGCGAGAGGACAGAGAGAGAGAGAGAGAACACAGAGAGAGAGGACAGAGGGGCGACAGACAGAGAGAGGGAGCACAGAGAAAGATCACATAGAGAGAGAACACTGAGAGAGAACACAGAGAGAGTGAACACCCTGAGAAAGAGGACAGAGAGGGCGACAGACAGAGAGAGAGAGGGCAGAGAGAGAGAGGACAGAGAGAGAACACAGAGAGAATACACAGAGAGAGAATACAAAGAGAGAACACACACACACACACACACACAGATAACACAGAGAGAGATAACACACACACACCCACAAAGACAGAGAACACAAAGAGAGAGAGAGAGAGAGAAGATACACACAACACACGGAGAGAGAGAGAACAGACAGAGAGAGAGAGAACACACAGACAACACACACAGAGAACACACACATATACAGAGAACACAGAGAGAACACATACACATACAGAGACACATACAGAACACACAGAGAGAAAATACAGAGATAGAGAACAGAGAGAGATAGATAGAACAGAAAGAGAGAGAAAAGAGAGAGAACGCAGAGAGAGAGAACACAGGGAGAGAGAAAAAAGAGAGAAAGAACAGAAAGAGAGAGAGAAAAGGGAGAGAGAGCGAGAAAAGGGACAGAGAGAGAGTGAGAGAAGGGTCAGACAGAGAGAGAGAACAGGGACAGAGAGAGACAGAGAAGTGACACAGAGAGAGCAAGAGATAGAGAAGAGAGAAAGAGAAGGGAAGAGAGAGAATTGAGAGAGAGAGAAGAGAGAGAGATTATTTCACAAATTAAGACAAGAGCTTTGTGCATATTGCTACAACATTTTTGCCCAAATTAACTCGTTTGTTCCACATGTTTACACAACGTGTTTGCACAGACTGATGCAAATGCACTGAACCACCGAGCTTTGCGAACTTGCTGAGTTTGAGTTGGAAAGGAATGAGAATACATCTTCTCCGGGTGAACACAGTCCCTTTCCTTTTCTGGGTTTAAGCATGGATCGTGTTGCATTTGGATGCTCCTGTAAAAAAAATGCTGCATTAAATTAATGTACAGTTGAAGATATCCTTTTTAATCTATAATTCTATTCAATAGCTGTTTGGTTTGGATTTCTATATAATGGCTCTTTTCTCCTTCTCATTACATTGTGGTTTACGAAGATGTAAAATGTTGGGAACTTCATACTGCTTCTTGTCTTTAATGAATATACTTAATGTAATTTTATTCTGATATCTGTCCAGAATCTAGGAGAAAGTGAGGACTGCAGATGCTGGAGATCCGAGCTGAAAATGTGTTGCTGGAAAAGTGCAGCTGGTCAGGCAGCATCAAAGGAGCAGGAGAAAATGAAGGGCTTATGCCCGAAACATTGATAAGAAGGTCTTATGCCCAAAACGTCGATTATCCTGCTCCTTTGATGCTGACTGACCTGCAGCGCTTTTCCAGCAACACATTTTTAAGCTCTGTCCAGAATCTGACTGACTCCTCCATGGGGAGTTTATAATATTCTGCCCTCTAGTGGGCTCAGCGCACATTGCTGTGAGGCTGTCTGACTGCTCGATGGGGAGTTTACAATAGTCTGCCCTCTAGTGGGCTCAGAGCGCATTGCTGTGAGTCTGCCTGACAGCTCCATGGGGAGTTTACAATAGTCTGCCCACTAGTGGGGCCAGAGCACATTGCTATGAGTCTGCCTGACTGCTTCATGTTCTCAGAACTCTCTGTGTCAAGAACCTGCCTCTGACTTCCCCTCTATACTTTCCTAAAACCAGCATAAAATTATGAACCCTCGTGTTAGCTATTTCTCCCCTGGGAAATGACCTCTGGCTATCAACTCTATCTATACCTCTCATTATCTTGTGTACCTCAATTAGGTGCCTTCTGCTGCTCCATTTCTCCAATGAAGAATGTCCAGAGTGATATTGATGCAGTAAGTGTGAGGGGGTCAGTGTGACAGTGATTCAGTAATTATGTGTTGGTCAGGGTAATAGTGACGCAGTGAGTTTGAGGGAGTCACGGTAATAGAGCGCAGTCAGTGTGAGGGGTTCAAGGTGATAATTACGCAGTATGTGTGAGGAGGTCAGGGTGACAGTGACGTAGTAATTGTGACGGGGTCAGGCTGATAGTCATGCAGTAATTGTGAGAGGGTCAGGGTGACAGTGACGCAGGCAGTGTGGCGGGTCCGAGGGTGATAGTGCCGCAGTAAATGTGTGGGGGTTAGGATGATAGTGACACAGTAAGTGTGAGAGGGTCTGGTTGATAATGATGCCGTAAGTGTGAGGGTGCTCAGGCTGAATGTGACGCAGAGAGTGTGAGGGGCTCAGGGTGATAATGACGCAGTAAGTGTTGGGGGTCGGGGTAATAGTGACGCAGTAAGTGCGTGGGGGTCAGGCTGATAGTGTCGCAGTGAGTGTGAGGGGTCAGGGGACAGTGACGCTGTAAGTGTGAGGTGTCGGGGTGACAGTGACACAGTAAGTATGAGGGTTCAGGGTGATAATGTCACAGTAAGCGTGAGGAATAGAGGCTGATAGTGATGCAGTCAGTGTGATTGTGCCAGGGTGATAGTGATGCAGTGAGTATTAGGGTGAGAGGCTGGCAGTGATGCAATAAGTGTGAGGAGCTCAGTCTGAAAGTGAGAGAGTAGGTCTGAGTGTGTCCAGCTCGTAGTGAAGCTGTAGGTGTGAGGAGTTCTGGGTGATAGTGATGCACTAAGTGTGAGGGGGTCAGGGTGACAGTGACGAAGTAAATGTGAGGGGGTCAGGGTGATAGTGAAGCAGAAATTGTGAGGGTGTAAGGCTGATAGTGATGCAGTCAGCGTGTGGGTGACAGGGTGATAATGACACAGTAATTGTGAGGAGGTCAGGGTGATAGTGACGCAGTACGTGTGAGGGGATCAGCGTGACAGTAACGCATTAAGTGTGAGTGATAGAGGCTGGTAGTGACGCAGTAAGTGTGATTGTGCCAGGGTGATAGTGATGCACTGGGTGTGAGGGGGTGAGGCTGGTCGTGATGCAACAAGTGTGAGGGGCTCAGTGTGATAGTGACGCAGTAGGTGTGAATGTGTCCAGCTCGTTTTGAAGCTGTAAGTGTGAGGATGTCTGGTGATAGTGACGCAGTAAGTGTGAGGGGTCAGGATTAGAGTGACGCAGTAAGTGTGAGGCGGTCCGTGTGATAGTGATGCAGTAATTGTCAGGTGGTCAGGCATGTAGTAACGCAGTCAGTGTGTGGGGGTCAGGGTGACAGTGACGCAGTAATTGCGAGGAGGTCAGGGTGATAGTGACGCATTAGGTGTGAGGGGGCCAGGGTGATATTGATGCAGTGAGTGTGAGGGGATCAGGTTGACGATGACACAGTACGTGTGAGGGGTTCAGGGTGATAGTGACGCAGCAAGTATGATGGATAGAGGCTGGTAGTGACGCAGTAAGTGTAATTGTGCCAGGGTGATAATGATGCAGTGAGTGTGGGGGTGAGAGGCTGGTAGTGATGCATTAAGTGTGAGGGTGTCTGTGTGATAGTGACGCAGCAAGTGAGAGGGGTCAGAGTGACAGTGACACAGTAAGTGTGAGGGGATCCGGGTGATTGTGACACAGTAATTGCAAGGGGGTCAGGTTGATAGTGACGCTATCACTTGTGGGTGAGTGGTGATAATGACGCAGTAAGTATGATTGTGCCAGGGTGATAGTGATACAGTCAGTGTGTGGGGTTAAGGATGATAGTGACGCAGTAATTGTGAGGATGTCAGGGTGATAGTGACGCATTAAGTGTGAGGAGGCCAGGGTGATAGTGACGCAGAGAGTGTGAGGGAATCCGTGTGAAAGTGACACAGTAAGTGTGAGGGGAGAGGCTGGTAATGATGCAATAAGTGTGAGGGGCTAAGTCTGATTGTGACGCAGTCGGTGTGAGTGTGTCCAGCTTGTAGTGAAGCTGTTAATGTGAGGGTGCCTGGGTGATAGTGATGCAGTAATTGTGATGTGTCAGGGTGTCAGTGACGATGTAAGTGTGAGGGGGTCAGGGTGATAGTGACGCAGTTATTGAGAGTAGGTAAGGGTGGTATTGATGCATTAAGTCTGGGGCGTCAGGTTGATATTGATGCAGTAAGTGTGAGGGCGTCTGGGTGACAGTGACACAAAAATTGTGAGGCGGTCAGGGTAACAGTGACTCAGTGAGTGTGAGTGTTTCCGGGTGATAGTTACGCAGTAATTGTGTGGGGGTCAGGATGATAGTGATGCAGTAAGTGTGAGGGGGCTCAGGTGATATTGACGCAGTAGAGTGTGAGGGGCTCAGGGTGATAGTGACGGAGTGAGTGTGAGGGGGTCAGGGTGACAGTGTCGCAGTAACTGTGAGGGGGTCAGAGTGATAGTGATGCAGTGAGTGTGAGGGTTTCAGGGCGATAATGACACAGTAAGTGTCAGGGTGTCACATTGATAATGACGCAATAGGTTTGTGGGGTCAGGGTAATAGTGACGCAGTAAGTGTGTGGGCGTCAGGGTGACAGTGATGCAGAAAATGTGTGTGGGTCAGGATGATAGTGACGCTGTAAGTGTGCGGCTGTCCAGTTGATAGTGATGCAGAAATTGTGAGGGGGCTCAGGTGATGGTGACGCAGTGAGTGTGAGGGGCTCAGGGTGATAGTGACCTAGTGAGTGTGAGGGGGTCAGGGTGACAGTGTCGCAGTAAGCGTGAGTGGGTCAGAGGGATACTGACACAGTGAGTGTGAGGGTTTCAAGGCGATAGTTACGCAGTAAGTGTGAAGGTGTCAGGATGATAATGATGCAGTAGGTTTGTCGGGTCAGGATAATAGTGACGCAGTAAGTGTGTGGGCGCAATGGTGACAGTGATGAAGAAAATGTGTGGGGGTCAGGTTGATAGTGACGCAATAAGTGTGTGGGTGTTAGGGTGATATTAATGTAGTAAGCGTGAGTCGGTCTGGGTCATAATGACGCAGTATGTGTGAGGGGGATTAGGGTAATAGTGACGCAGTGAGTGTGTGGGGCTCAGGATGATAGTGACGTAGTAGGTATGAGGGGGTCAGGCTGACAGTGATGTAGTATCTGTGAGGATTCCATGGTGTTGGTGTCGGGGGTCATGGTGCCAGTGACACAGTATGTGTGAGGGGGTCAGGGTGATAGTGATAAAATGAGTGTGAGGGGTTCATGGTGACAGTGACGCTGTGAGTGTGAGGGGGTCAGGGTGACAGTGATGCAGCAACTGTGAGGGGGTCAGCGTGATAGTGACACAGTATGTGTGAGGGATAGAGGCTGGTAGTGATGCAGTAAATGTGATTGTGCCAGTGGGATAGTGTTGCTGTAAGTGTGTGGTGAACAGGCTGGGATAGATGCAGCAAGTGTGAGGGGCTCATCTGGTAGTGATGCAGCAGGTGTAAGTGTGTCCAGCACGTAGTGACACTGAAAGTGTGAGGGGCTCTGGGTGATAGTAACGCAGTGATTGTGAGGGGGGCCAGTGTGACAGTGACGCAGTAAGTGTGAGGAATAGAGGCTGGTAGTGATGCAGTAAGTGTGATTGTGCCAGGGTTATAGTGATGCAGAAAGTGTGTGTGGAAGAGGCTGGTAATGATGCAGTAAGTGTGAGGGGGTCTGTCTGATAGTTACGCAGCAGGTGTGAATGTGTCCAGCTCGTAGTGAAGCTGTAAGTGTGAGGGGTTCTGGGTGATAGTGACGCAGTAAGTGTGAGGGGGTCAGGGTGATAGTGACGCAGTAATTCTAAGGGGGCAGGGTGATAGTGATACAGTAAACGTGAAGGGGTGAGGGTGACAGTCTCGCCGTCAGTGAGAGGGGGCACAGGGTGATCGTGACGCAGTAAGTTTGAGGGGGCTCAGGGTAATAGTCATGCAGTCAGTGTGACGGGGTCCGGTTGATAGTGATTCAAAAACTCTGATGGATCAGGCTGACAGTGACGCAATAAGTGTGATGGAGCCAGGGTGATAATGACACAGTTAGTGAGAGGGGTTCCTGTTGATTGTGAAGCAGCAACTCTGAGGTTTCACTCGGACTGAATCTCTCTCCCACCTATCCCTCCCTCCATACCTCTCTGACACACTCTGTCTCCCTGATCCTTCCCTCTCCCTTTGACCCATAGACTCGAAGGTGGGTTGGTAGTGAGGCTGCATGTTGGGGGGGGGGTGTTAGGGTGAGATGTGGGAGGAGGGAAATGGGGTAGATACTGAATTGTGGGAGGGAGACAGCGATGGCAGGAGAGTGAGAGTGAGCGGGAGCGTGAGAGAAAAGAGTGGTGTCAGGTGAATAAACTAGGGTTGGGTGTGTGTGTGAGAGAGAGGGGGAACAAGGGAGAGTAAAAGGAAGAGGAGGTGACAAAGAGTGAGTGTGCAGAGAGAGAGGGAGAAATGTGGAGAAAGAGTAGGGGAGAGGAAATGGGGAGTCCAGGTTGGAGTGGGGGGACAGATGGAATTAAAACCAGCTCCTGAGGTCAGGGCGCGGTGCCCTCCCCTTCCGTGAGGACCAGGACTTGGGGATGAGTTTCACTCTCTCTAGCTCAGCTTCTCCAGCACAAAGACACACAACAACATCGTTCACTCTGCTGCTCGGCACGCTTTAATGAACATTTTTATTGATTACAAATGCAAGTGATGGATACAGTCAGTGGGATGCGCTTTTTCTCACTGGCCCCTGAGTTATGAGAAATATTGAAATGTTTCCCTGTAAACCCCGCTGGAGGATAAGGGTGGACAAACCAGCATTACCGTCAGTCTATTACCATAGCGACAGGCTGCTCCGTCGCTGAAACACTGACCTGAAATGAGAAAATCCTGGATGGATTTATTAATGATGGAATTTGATTGATGGATGGGTTTGGGTGAAGGGATATTTCAGCACATTCTTCAGCTGCTGCCTGAACTTAGTCTGGGTCACGGCATAAATCGCGGTGTTTGTGCAGCAACTGAGGAGCTGCAGCATGAAGCCCAATTCCTGCACAAAGGGATGGAGATACACAGGGGTATCCACAATATCATCCAACCGGAACCATATAGAATACAGCATTAACATTGACCATAACAGGATGAAATTGGCCGAGATCACAAACAGTAAAATGATGGATTTTTTTCGGTTTCTCATTTCTGTGTCAGATTGAGTGTCCCCGTTGGTGTGAGCGCGGAGTCTCCTGCGGGCTCTGCTCGTCACTAAAATGTGTCTGATGGTGAAAACATTGAGCAGCAGAATCAGGAGAAATGGGACACACGGGGTTAGAATGTGGTGGAGGAACTCGATTGTGACCCAGACACTGGATAATAGAACAGTGTCTCTTGCATCACAAAACCAGGGGCGGTTCATCAGCCAATACCGAGCCTTGAGAATAAAATACCAGGAAATGTTCTTTAAACAGCTCAGCACAGTCACTGCTCCCAGAACCACAGCCGCTGTTTTCTCACTGCAATATTTACTTTTCAGCTTCTGGCAACAAATGGCCACAAACCGATCAAAGGTGAAAGTGACGGTGAACCAGACAGAGCAGTCAGTGGCTGCATAAAGCAGGACGGCGTGGATATTACACACGCGGACGGAGTCCCTCAGGAAATAAAACTGTTCCGGAAAAACAATGGGAATGTGTCTCAGGATCAGGTCAAGGATAATGACCAGGAGATCCGCCGCTGCCATGGCCCCCAGGTAACGTCTGACACATGGAGACAATCCACAATCTTTATAAAGCAGGATGTAGATGGTGAATATGTTAACTGTGAGGACGGAAAACAAACACATTATCCATCAGCCTGGAGGCAAAGGGACTCGTTTGATCGGGGACCCAGTGAGTTTTTAAATGTGTCTGTATTCAGGGATTTATTAAAATAATTGGAGCTGGAATAACAAATGGGAAGGTCTGAATTATTGACAAAAATGTGACATAAACCACAAGAAACCCTCCCTCCCCAAACACACAGAGACACATCCATAAAGACAGATGGTTTCTGGAACATTCCCATGAACTCGATGAATCGAGAGCAGACACAGGTCACTCCTTCCCAGTTTCTGATACGGAGGGTGGAAACGTTGCTGTCCTGAAGGATTCTCTCCCAGTTTCCTGAAGACAAACGGAGTTTGGGAATTTCTGCAGTTTGGTCTAAATTGTGGTTGATCCTTTGTCGTGAAGAAATGTAAACACAGGGAAAACGTATTCACCCCTTTAACTGCCTGAGGGGACTTCGGATCAGCGTCTCCTTCTCCCTGGAACTGGATATCTTCCCTTGGGATCTTATCAGTTGTTCAATTCACTGACGTCCGGCCGTTCCCAAACAATGTCAGGGACAGAACGTTCCGGCGAATATCAGTTATAGAATATCGAGCACAGGATGTTTTCGGGGAATGTCAGTTATAGAATGTTGGGGACAGAATGTTCCGGGGAACTCCTTGACCTGTCCATCACCTTTCCCCTCTATCCACCCCACCAACATGATGTACTGTGCCTGGGCACACTGTAACATTAATGGGGTGAGAGACGGTGGGTCCAAACACAGGAATGCGAACTAAAGGCATTGCCAGATAAGCTGAAATGGTACGATATACCACATTCTCAATCCATCGCACAGAATCAGCCCAGACACCATAAACCCAGATGAGATATCTGTTCACCGTGAAACATTGTGCAGACCAGGCCAGTGTCCTGTTCAGTACAACCCAGTAATCTGTCCAGATTCATCTATTGCACTCGTCAATACAATCCAGCAGTCTGTACAGAGTCGAACACTGCACAGATCAGATCATGGCATTGATCTCTAAACACGAACTGGATATCGATCCAGCACGGGGATCTGTGCAGATCACAGCAGGGCATTGATCTATAAACCCAGACTAGATATCTGTCCAGCACTGGGAGATGTGCAGAACACAGTAGGGCACTACCGTGTAAACCTGAAACAAATATACATCAGCATAAGGAGGTAAACAAACCACATAATTGCTTTATCTATAAACCTCAACCAGATAGTCTGACCAGAAACAGCGACCTGTGCATTGATCACCTGTGAATTAATCTGTAAACCAGGAGTAGTCACCCTCCCAGCATATGGGACTGTATACAATGCCCCAGTGCATTGATCTGTACACCAGGAGCAGGTTCCCTCCCAGCATGTAGGACTGTGTGCACTACCCCAGTGCATTGATCTGGAAACCAGGAGCAGTTACCCTCCCAGCATATGGGACTGTATACAATGCCCCGGTGCATTGATCTGTACACCAGGAGCTGGTTCCCTCCCAACATGTAGGACTGTGTACACCATCCCAGTGCATTGATCTGAAACCAGGAGCAGTTATTCTCCCAGCATTTAGGACTGTGTACACCACCCCAGTTCATTGATGTGTAAACCAGGAGCAGTTACCCTACCAGCATGTAGGACTGTGTACATCACCCCAGTGCATTGATGTTTAAACCAGGAGCAGTTACCCTACCAGCATGTAAAGCTCTGTACAACAACCCAGTGCATAGATCTGTAACCCAGGACCAGTTCCCCTCCCAACATGTAGAGCTGTGTGCAACACCCCAGTGCAAAGATCTGTAAACCAGGAGCAGTTACCCTCCCTCCCTTTTTGATTGTGTACCCCAAACCAATGCATTGCTCAGTAACACTGTGCCAGATCCCTGCGCAGTGTGGGGAAACTTGCTGCCACTGTGGAACTCCCATCCATTCACAGCTCCATATCTCCATTGTGCCATGACACGTGGGTGCTGTGGGTGTGAACATCACTTCCAAAGAGAGATGGCGGGGGAATCAGCTTAAATATCACCACATGGGAGGGATTTGGTAAGTAGACAGAGAGGGAGAGAGTGAGAGACAGTGCCATGGAAGGATGTGTTCCCAGGTTTCAGAATGCTGAAATGATGACACTTCGATAGCTGCCTGAAAACCGATTTTACTGCTCCTCGGATGCTGCCTGAACTGCTGTGCTCTTTCAGCACTACTAAACCAGAATTTTGTAACATGAGCCAGTCTTCCCAGGAAAGATGGGGAAAAGGGATATTGGTGTGAAGTCAAATAAGCATTTGTTCTCCATCTTTTTAACTGGAATGAGTTTAAACAGAATCTACGACTCATTGGGCAGATTCTAACAATAATTTGTCTCAGTGACATTTTCATTGAGTGTGACAGAGGGATTGTCTGCACGAGGCTGAGCAAGTTTCCTGGTGTTATCTTATCAAGCTCACCTCATGAACTACCCGCCCCACCCCATGGTGTCCCTCGCATTCAATACCAGCCCGATTCTCCCACCCATCATGACTGGAGGTACTCACCATCGCCCGGGTGACCCTGAACATTCTGTGATCCATGACACTGGTGCCATCTTTAATAAGCCAATGGGCACATGTTTGAGCTTTCTCAGTTTGGGGCTGCCCTGCACAGTTTACCCCGAGCATGGCAGATAAGGGGTAATTACACCACGGTTTGTTGACAGGGGCACGGAGATCCTGGTGGATGGCCTAGGACAGAGGGGTAGATTCTCTTCCCGCACCGGGGCACACCACCAGACCTAACGAGCATGGTCTGAGCTCACCACCCAGCTCAGTGGTGTATCTGCTGTATGAAGAAATGTCCAGTAATTAAGGACAAGCATCAAGAACCTTTCCCGCTCTGTCAGGATAAGAGTCACTGTATTCTCTCTGCTCCCTCACACTCACTGTATATCTGTTATAGCACCGACCCACGAACAATGCTCATGTTCCACCACGCTCACGACTGCATGCAGCACCTTTGCTCTCTCCCTCTCTCCCTCTCTATCTCTCTCACTGGCCCTCTCTCCCTCTCTCTCTCTCTCTCCCCCTCTACTTTACTCCCCTCCCACAATAATAACAGTGCATGGATATAACACTGTGGACTGACTCCCTCCGGACACCTCACCATGACCCTTTCGCCTAACTACACCAAAACTGACAGCAGGGCCACCTGCTCCCTCCCTCCCTCCCCTTTTCCCATTCCAGGAGAAACAGCCTGGAATTGGACAGAAAATGCCAATCCGGGTGGTTGAGTGCCCGATATCAGTTCCCTCCCCCCTCTCCCGCCATGTGGGGAGGACCCTGGTAGGAGCCAGAGAGGACCGCGATGCCTCGTGTGGAGATTCCGAAACATTCACGTCCCACTGAGTGAGTACGGAGCAATGTTCAGTGAAGGGTAATTCTCACTTAAATCCCACTGGCACCTGCTTTTCCCCCTGGCACAACTTAGAAGCCATGTCCCTGGTGTCATCTCCCTTTTGTGTCGAGCTGGTACATATGGACTCCCGACGGTCTCGGTGGGCAGGAGGGTGGGCTCACATCACATCGTCACCACCTCCTCGGAAGGGAGCACGAGACTCCCTCCCACACCTCCTCCTGTAAACAGCTCAAATACTGAAACTAATCCGTGATAGTTACTGTTCACCGCACTTGTCCTGACATCTTCAATAATCTGTGCTCAAATACACCCAGCGCCCTCTGCTCCTGCACCCTCTTATCCATGTAGTGATCTAAATGTCATTTAAACGGTGTAGCTGTCCCTGCTTTCGCCACTTCCATTGGAAGTTAATTCCAAACACAAGCCAGATTCTGGCTAAAATAATTATCCCCCTCTCATGACTATTCTAAATCATTTTCCTCGCACATTAAAATATCCATCAGATTTGAGTCCTCAACTCTCGGGAACAGACATTAGCCCTTCAGCTTATCTGTACCCCACATGATTTTATAAACTTCTGTAAAGTTATCCCTGAACCTCATATTCTCTAATGAACCAAATCCCAGCCTATCCAGTCTCTCCTTATAACTCACTCCCTCCATTCCCAGCAACAACCAGGTTAATCTCTTCTGAACCATCTCCAGCATGATAATGTCAAGGTCAATAATATCAAAGTGAATAGTCAAGGTATTTTCTACGGGTACAGGGAGATCAAAACTAGAGAAACTAGTATTAAGGAGAGAGGGGAAAACATTTAAAAGTGACCTAAGTGACAGCTTTTTCACCCAGAGGGTAGTGTGCCAATGGAATGAGCGGGCAGGATGACCAGACTTGACACAGTGTTCCAGAAGGGTCCTCATCAATGTCCTGTACAACCACAACATGACGTTCCAATTCCGATACTCAAAGATCTGACCAATGAAGCCAAGTGTGTTAAACACCTTCTTAGTCCTACAACATTGCCAAAGGCCCTGCTTTTAATTGCATAGATCTGCTCTTGTTTGACTCACCAAAACCAATACCTCACATTAATCCAAACGAAACTCCATCTGTCACCCGTCAGCCCAGTGTGTGATATTACTGCCACCTCATACTCCCCTTTTAATTTTAAAATGCCCGTCCCTCTCCAGGATGCCTGCACACTCCAGCCTTGATTTTCACAAATACCCTGAGCTTGGTTTGCCTTGTGTCGTGGTGGGGAAGAGGGACAGATTGCAGACACAGTCAGTGTGGAAGAGAGGCTGGACAGTAATCAGCGGCCTGGCATCAGTTTATGGTTTTAGGAAGAGGGCAGACACACGTGAGAGTTGGGTTAGAGTGATCGGTGTTCTGGGACCAGAAATTAAGCTCTTCCTTCGTCTCTGGTGTTCAGTAATAAATATCATTGGGCACAGTGCGTTTGCAGGAGTTCTTTCCTGGATATTGCAGACTACAGATAATAGCGATTAAAGACATTCATAGTTAATTTCGAAAGCACAGCACGTACACTCAACATCCTATAGTTCAGACAAATATCTTGCATTTGTTTAATAATACAAAGTGTTTTGTGTAATTCAGTAATGGTAACCTGATTATAATAAATCCACACCTAGCTGAAAACGGGCACTAAAATATGACCCAAAATCTGGGCATGGTAGTGTAGTGGGTACTGTCCCTGTCTCTGAGCCAGTGCTGTGGATTTGATTTCAATTCCTGAACTTGCGTGGTAGTGTTCCTAGCTCTGGACTAGAAGGGCTGGATTCAAGTCCTGCCTGTTGGAGATGTACGTCACAGCATGTCAGGACAGTCTTAAGAACAAACACTCAGGACAATACTGTTACAGGTTTATGTGTATTGCTGAGTGATGCTATCGTCCCTATCTCAGGGCAAAAAGGTCTAGGTGTAAAGCCCACAGAAGTGTCTCATGATATATCTGAACAAACTGATTAAAATGGATTTAGAATTGTGACTTGATGGAGAAGGAAGAGGTGTCAGTATTGCATTTCAGAATTTAGGCCCAGGATGACAGAAAGTACAGCTATTCGTGTTGATTGGGGTCACATTTCGCGGCAGTAATGGTTTATAAAATCAGAATTATCATGGACAGGGTGAGCAGTCAGTTTTTTCCCCAGGTTAGGAGCATCCAAAACTAGAGGGCATTGGTTGAAAGTGAGACGGGAAAGGTTTTGATGAGGCCTAAAGGACAGTATTTCAAACAGAGAGTGGTGAGCGTATGGAATGAGCTGCCAGAGGAAGTGATGGAGGCTGATACACCACAACATTTAAAAGGCATCTCGATGCTGATAGACCTGCCAAGCTTTTCCAGCAATTTCTGTATTTCTTTTAAAAATGCATTCATTTTAACACAGGTATTCGGAATGAATTAAGCATTTTATTTTTTTGAATGACGCAGGGACATGTAAACATATTTCAAATCGACCAAGACCATTTTCAGCTAAGGGTATGTCTCTGTGCATGACAGCAGTAATGATGCACCTACATGGAACAGGGAATGTGATGGAGACATAGTGTGGACAATGTACAAGGAGACCTCACATGGTCCAGTTTGGGAGAGGATGACGTTACTGTGTGATTCAACTCAGAGAGGGAGAATATGTAATCTGCCTGAGAAGGAATGGCCTATTGAACTCTCTCTCCTTCATTGTTCCTCATCACAGCTATGTGTGCGATTTAAAAAAAAACTATACAGTCATCGCTACCATTCTTATTTTAGTAGAATCCGTGCAGTGTTGAAACAGGCCCTTCAGCCCAACAAGCCCATACCAACCTTCCCAACCCAAGCCCCTATATTTACCCCTGACTAATGCACCTAACCTCGAAATCCCTGAACACTACAGAAAATGTTGCATGACCAATACAACTAACCGACACAGTTTGTGGCAGGAAACTGGATCACCCATTAGAAGCTCACACAGAAAAGTGAAGAATATGCAAACTCCATACAGACAGCCACCCAAGATTGGAATCGAACCCAAGTCCTTGGTGCTGTGAGGCAGTAGTCCTAACCACCGTGCTACCCTTTGGGTAATCAGCCATCTCACCAACCTGGTTGCATTTAACATTTGTTGTGAGCAGTGGAGGAGTGCGACGAGAAAAGGAAAGAGTGACCCAAAAAGCCGGGGAACTATAGACCGGTGAGCCTGATGTCTGTGGTGGATAAGTTATTGGAGGGGATTCTGAGGGATAGCATTTTCATACATTTGGGAAGTCAAGTGTTGATCGGGATGGGCTACGTAGCTTTCTGCATGGGAAATCATGTGTCATTAATTTGGTTGAGTGTTTTGAAGAGGTGACAAAGAAGATTGATGAAAACAGTTTGGTAGACATTGTCTGTATGGACTTCAGCAAGGTGTTCATTTCGAGAACAAAGAGCAAGTAAAATTTACACCCCAGGAACAGGCCCTTCGCACTTCAAGCCTTAGCCAATCCAAATGTACTGTCTAAATCTGTCGGTCAGTTCCTAAGCATCTGTATCCCTCTGCTCCCCAACTACTCATGCATCTGTCCAGACACATGTTAAATGATTCTGCCGTGCCCTCCTCTATCACCTCTGCTAGCAACGTGTTCCAAACACCCACCACCATCTGTGTGAAGTACCGACTGTGTATATCCCCCTTAAACATTCCACCTCTCATTTTGAAAACACGACCTCTCGTTATTGAATCCTTCACCCTGGGAAAAAGCTTGTCTCTGTCCACCCTGTCTATACCCTTCCTGATTTTGCAAACTTCAATCAGGTCCCCACTCAATCTCATTTTTTCTAGTGAAAATAAACCTAACCTACTCAGCCTCTCTTCATAGCTAGTATTTCATTCTGATTGGTAGACAGATTAGTAAGTTTCAATCACTTGGGACACAGAAGAAGCTAATCAAAATTGGCTTGGATGAAGAGGGGTATTTTTCAGACTGGAGGCTTGTGAGCAGCAGTGTGCTGTAAGAATCAGTCCTGAGTTCACTGCATTTCATCAAGTATGTAAAGAATTTAGATGTGAATATCGGGGCCATAGTTAGTAAGTTTACAGATTACATCAGAAAGATGGTGTAGTAGATCATCTCACAGTACAACGAGACCACACTTAGATGGGACAAAGGAGCAAGGAATAACAGATGAAGTTTAATTTAGAAAAATACGAGGTTTTGTATTTTGGGAACGTAAATCAGGGCAGAAATTATACACTTAATGGTCTGGTCTTGGGGCGTGTTGTGGAACAAAGGGACATAGGGCTGCAGGTACATTGTTCCTTGAAAGTGGAGTCGCAGGTAGATAGTGTGGTGCTGAACACATTTGGCACATTTGCCTTAATCAGTCAGAGCATTGAGTATAGGAGTTGTGGTGGCATGTTGCATCTATACAGGATGTTGTGAGGCCACTTTAAGAATACTGCATACAACACGATTGTCTGCAGAAAAGATTTACACAGATGCCCCAGGACTGAAGGTTTGAGCTTTAGGGAGAGGTTTATTAGGCTGAGGTGCTTTCTCCTGGAGTGTCAGAGGTTGAAGGGTGACATTACAGATGTTTATAAAACCATCAGGGGCGTTGATATTCTGAACAACCACGCTCTGCTCCCAAGGATGGCGGGGTCCAGTACAAGACGGCATAGGTTGAAGGCGAGAGGGCGAATGATTCAGACGGGACCTGAAGATAAATGTTTCACACACAGAGTAGTGTGTGCACAGAAAACGCTGTCAGAGGAACTGGTGAAGGTGGTTACAGTCGCACATTTAAAAGTATCTGAGGGGAGGGATATTGGCCAAATGCTGGCAAATGGGATATGGATCAGATTTGATATCTGATCGGAGTGAATAGATTGGACAGTCGGGTCTTTTTCCGTTCTGCATGACTCTCTGATTCTACAAGAGTGATGGCAAAAAAAATTCTGAAAGGACCTTTCAAGACGGAATTCTCTTCACTGGAATTTTATTGTGCCTCTATGCTCACATTGATTGAAAGCTGCATTAGTTAAATATTTGACAGAGAAATGAGTCACGCATAATGGAACGCAAACAGGAAAGTGGGGCTGAGTCCACAACCTGATCAGCCACAATCTTAGTGCCTAGTGGAGAAGGGTCAAATAATCTAATGACCCACTTCTGTCCCTCAGTCCCATGTTCCTGCGTTCCATTCATTCCCTCAAACCTGCTAGACTGGAGCAGTGGGAGGCTACTTACTCCGATAACCAGTTGCACAGAAACAGAGACCATTTGGCCCTTCAATACTGTCCCACACGCTTTGAGGTGATTTGGGAGATGTATTTGGAAAACTCAGGATGGGTATGAAAGAGGACCCTCATCTCTCTTCACAGAGCTTCCACTCTTTGCAACTTGTGCTCCATTTGTTGGTCATGTTATAGACCCAATTTCTCTGTGAATACAGCCCATATACCTCACCCGGAGATGGCTCAGAAAATCCTCTGGTATCCCTGGCTGCAACATTCAATAACAGAACATTCTTGAAAATAACATCCACTACCATTTCAATAACAGAATGGGAGAACATCAGAAACAGGGGCACGTCGTTCACTCCCCAAACCTGCCTTGCTCTTCACTAAGATCATGACTGATCTGCTCTTGATCTCAAATCGATTTTCATACCCAATTCTTCATAGCCCCCATCTCTCTGACAGGTCAATTTCCATCTATCTCCTCTTGAAATACTTTCAGTCACCTTGCTCCCCAACACTCTTGTGAAGAAAAATCCTGACAGTCAATACCACCTGTTTGAAGAAAGCACTTGTTGCTCCTATTTCATGGCCTATTGACACAAGAGTTCATGTAAAAATGACTGGCCATGATATCAAGGCAGTGGTTGACTTATGTTGAAATCAAGGTGCTTAACAAAACTGGACTTAATGGGAATCAGAGTAAACTCTCCAGTGTTTGGAGTCAAACATGGCACAAAGGAAGATGTTCATCATCCCAGTCCTGATTCACCTCTGTGGAAGTTCCTTAGGGTAGCTTCCTCTTCACAAACATCTTCAGCTCCTTCATCAATGTCTCCCCGACCTAACCTCCCCACCATAAGATCAGAAGTGGGGATGGACACTGAAGATTCCATTACGTTAAGGGTAACCCCCCTTAGCTCTTGGACTGGTCTGTGTCCATTTGCAGCAAGACCCAGACTCCATTGAGGCGTGTTCTGTTAAAGTGTCAGTAACATTCATGTAACAGCACGGCCTGAAACTGCACATTGTCACAGTAAAACAAGAGTTCATCCAACACTTACGCTGGTTTCACAAGAATATGAGGAAACCATTCAGCCCATTGACACGATTGGAGAAGAACTGGGACAGCCCATTCAGTGCCTCCAGCCTATTACTGAGGAAGAATAGGAGTATAGTGTGATTGACCACACCAAAGCCCTTCGAAAATATTTGAAGGCAGTAGCCTTGACTCCAATGTTTTCTTAGTTTGAAGGAAATGTAAAGTATCTGTCCAGGTCCAATATGACTGGTCAAACTACTCGGTGGTAAGCAAAACACATTTAAATCAACACTAAGATGAAACAGAACCAAAGGAAGAGGAATTTAGAATTACGTAATTGTATTGGACAGCTTAACAGAATAATAGATCTAAGGAGCTATTGCTAATGAATTATTCCAACATAGGAAACTCCCATAAACACAGCCTTGGCAAAAAGGAAAATTCAGCCACAGAATCTCACAAATATTTCTCCAATCCAGGAATTGAAAACAGCATCAAGAGAAAATTCAGAGATAGTAGCAGCCAGGAGACATTCACTGACTATTCCAACTCTGTGGAACCCCTATATTTTTGATGTTACTGAGAAACCAAAACCCAGAGATCCTAATCTGTGAGAGCTAGCGACACCCATTCAGCCTGCATTAAAATAAACACAAGGCCTCGCTAGCTGTTTACTCAAGTGGTCTTAATTAGCCAGCTTGGTGACAATCGTTCAAATTCTCTCTTAAAATAAACCCAGACAAAATAAACTCTTAAAGCTGCAGCATTGTCACACTTGTCAGCACATCGAGCTATCAAACAGGAACCAGAGGTAACCCAGTAAAGCCCTTGGCCCTGTCCTATCGGACGATGAAGAAGCCAGTCAGTCCTTTGAGTCACTTAGACAGGAACAGTAGGAGGCCATTCCCACCTCAATGCACTTACAACGGGGCAGAATGAGGTAATTTATGCTGATTGAATGTCTTATTATGAATGTCTGATTATGAATGTCTTATGCCAGAAACGTCGATTCTCCTGCTGCTTTGATGCTGCCTGACCTGCTGTGCTTTTCCAGCAACCGACTTTCTACTCTGATATCCAGCATCGGCAGACTTAAGTGTCTCCTAATTGATGGTCCAACATGATGAACAAGTGGAGCAGAGGCTGTACAGACAGACTGTTCCTTTTGGTTCCATTGCTTATGATACACACGTGGAACGTTAACATGGTTTTCTAGTGGTGAGCAGAGAAACCAAATATCTTGTGTGCAGTCTTAAGAAGGCATCTTTCATCTCCGAGAAGGCAGTCTGGTGTTCTCTATGTAGGGTGGAAGTGGGTGGCAATGGCTACGTCTTTCAGATGGAAGGTATTGTGGTTGCTGTTGGGGATTGTGAGCAACATGGCATTCAGTACGGGTTCACACGTCGACTGCACAATAACGTGTGGAGAGTTAATGTAGGCTTGTAATCTATTAGGAAAGTCACGTTAGACTGATGAATGGACTCTCTGAGTTCAAATAATGCTGATATTATTCATGTCGATCTTGTCTATTGCATGTCTTTTTCAGTGTATCCTCTATGGCTTCCTCTGTCCAAGCCTACTCTGATCAGTCTGGCCATGCTTGCTATGATCTGCCTCCACTGCTCATGTATAAAGTGCTTCCCTATACTGAGGTCCATGTGAAAGTAAATCAAACCAATCAATCCTTGTTAAAGTATGGAATTTCTCTCCTTGTCAATGTCTGTTTTGGAAATAAATGATCACTGCCACTCCTCGTGTTTCAGCATCACAATTTATTCGTCTCTCACAGCTCTACAGATTAAACACTCAGCTTCTTCACTTTATTCTCATGTTACCATCATCGGTGTCTGTGGAAAGGAGATCATTCCTTACAAAGGTGATCAAATCTGTACAGAGTGCATACAATGCTCTCTCAGCAAGGCACGACAACAGCAGGCAGATGGCTTTACTTATGTACTCGAATCATCATACAATAAAGGACAGCATAACATTGACTGCACCCATTACTTGCACAGGGTTTGATTCAGACCGGTCAGCATAAACTTGTGAGTGGAACATCATGCTTCCCAAATTTTTTCGAGACATTTGATGAAGTGACCAAAAAGGTTGACGAGGGCCGAGATGTAGACACAGTCTTTATGGATTTCAGTAAGGCGTTTGATAAGGTTTTACATGGCAGGCTGCTCAGGAAGGTTCCATCACGTGGGATGCTGGGGGATTGGACAATTGGATACACCGTTGGCTTGTTGGTAGGAAGCAAAGGGTATAGTGGAAGGATGCTTGTCAGACTGGAGGCTGGATCTAAAGCTGTTTGTTATCCATTTTTTGGTTGAGAATGTACAAGGCATGATTAGTAAGTTTGCAGATGACACTAAAATAAGTGGTATCGTGATTAGTGAGGAAGATTATCAGAAATTGCAGCAGGCCCTTACTCAGGTGGGCAAGTGGGCCGAGGAAATGGCAAATGGAATTTAATATAGAATTTTGAGGTCTTGCATTTCGGAATCTCAAATCAAGGTAGGAGTTCCATGGTACATGGCAGGGTCTTAAGGGGTTTACTGGGCAGAGAGAACTTGGCGTTCAGGTGTATGGTTCTCTGAGAGTGGAGTCACAGGTAGACAGGGCAATGAAAAAGGCATTTGAGACACTGGCCTTCATCAGGCAGGACATTGAATACAGAAGTTGGGAATTTATGTTGCAGTTAAACAGGACTTTGGTGAGGCCGCACTTGGAGTATTGTGTTATTTTTGTCACCTTGTTATAGGGAGGATGTTATTAAATTAGAAAGAGTGCAGAACAAATTTACAAGGACGTTGCAAGGACCCGTTGGTCTGAGTTATACGGAGAGGTTGGACAAGCTAGGACCTTTTCTTTAGAGTGTAGGAGACTGAGGGGAACCGTACAGAGCTGTTATAGGGATAAAAGGTAGGGTGAATGTTCTCAGTCCTTTCCAAGGTTTCGAAAATCGAGGACGAGAGGGGATCAGTTTAAGGTTAAAGGGGAAGGAAGAAAAGGGAACCTGAGGGGCCATTTCTTTACCGGAGGGCTGGTACGTGGATGAGGTGCCAGCAGATGTGGCTGTGGGGGGTACATTAACAACATTTCCAAAGCATTTTGATACATATGTGGATTGGAAAGGACTGGAAGGATATGGCAGGGAAATGGGGTTAGTGTGGATGGAGATTTACACAGTGGAGTCAAATCCTTATGTTAATTAAAACCAAAGTCCCAGAAAAGCTCACCTCATCCTCATATTCTGTTAAAATATGAGCGACACAGATCTCCGACAATCCACTATTTAAATAAAAATTAGCAAGTTATTTTCTTAACTTTAATAGTGAACACTAAACAACAACTATTGGCAAATCCAAGGCCCTCTTGTCTTAACTACTTACTATCTGACTCCGACTCCGTAAAAAGATGCTGTTCCAACAACCCACATATTAAACATTACAATTTCATAACCACACAGTCTCTATCTTCCCCACTGTGTTCACTCTTCCAGCTGCTGCTCTCCTTGGGTCATTTTTTTTAACTTCAAGTAGGTTTTACATGAACATATATCTTTGATAGAGAATGTTTGAGATGGCCAGTTCGCACTCCTGCTCTCCAGCAGTTACTCTGCTGTTGGATGGCAGTGTCTCTCCCTCTAGTGTTCAAAATGGTGTGTTTGTATAATTCCTATGATATAATAATTCTCATAATTTGATTGGTTTCCAGGTGACCAAATAATAATATTCACATTCTGTTGACTTCTGGTATCCTTAGCATTATTTAAACTCTTTGGTTGTATTTGAATTGTTGTCAAAGCAGCAACCAAACCTCAGCTATCCATTCCATAGCTAATTGTTACATTTGGAACAGTTTGACGTTTATCTGGTATCTGTGGCTGCACTTTCTGTTCAGCAAAACCAGTTCTGTCTTAAAGTGAGCTGACATGCTTTCGGCATCATAACATTTCAGAAAAATAACATGAACCAGCAGAATGAAAAGATGGTTTCATTTCTTTTCCTCTAATTCTTAATCCCATTATTATGAAATACAAAAGTATTAATCTCAGCTATACCATACATCACATCTTAGGACTAACAGCATGCACATTTTGTAAGTTTAAAGTCATTTGGATAAGACTCCAACGAAATACTCTGATATTCTGGTCTTTAAATATTCCAAAAAAATGCGAGAGGTTTGTCGTTGTCCACAATCATCTCCGACAATTCCTTTGTCATATAAACATTAAAATATTGTCAGTCCAGTGGGAAACTTTTTCAATAATGGAGATTTTGTGTTTTTTTTTCTGGTAGATATTGAGGTTTTTCGACAAGTAGCGAATTAGCCATTCAATTCCATCGTCATCTTTCTGTATCAATACATCTCCAACCACTATATCCCGAGCATCATATACAAATTTCAAAGGGTTTCAAAATATTTGGTATAGCTAAAACTGGTATTTTGATTAATCCTGATTTAAAATTCCCAAAAGCCTCCGGCCATTGTTCTGTCCACAACAATTCTGTGTTCTTCTTTAACAAATCCAGCAGTGGTGCCAGCACACTGCTGAAGTTTGCAACAAACTCCCGACAGAATCCACTCAGTTCCAAAAACTGCAGCACATGTTTCTTCGAGGATGGCCGTGGAAATTCCTCAAAGCCCTTCGTCTTTGTGTTCCATGGGTTCAGCCTTCCATGGCCAACGTCACCTCTGCCTTCGCGAATTCTGTTTTCTTTAAGTTAATTACCAAGTTTGCTTCTTGTAATCGTTCAACATGCTCTGCCAGCTGTAATATGTGAGCATTCAATCACTTGCTAAAGATCACTCCATCATACAGATAAGCTGCACAATTTGTTCATCTGGCCACAACTCTGTTCCTGAGTTTTCAATATGTCTGGAGTATTATTCATTCACATGACGTGATCTAACTTTTCTTTGTAATATCCGGTATCTTTCCCAGATAGTTGAACTGACTCAATTTTTTTTTTTAATTTGAAAGGGGCCACTAAACCTGGCTTTGAAGGTATTTCCTAACACTGACAGCAATACTAACACATCATCCCCACGGGAAATCATCAAAGTATCAGATTTTTTTTTCTGCCACCTGCATCACTCTCTCCTGTGACCTCTTCAGGTGCTGTTTAGCTAACTCACCTACTCCATCTAATTTCTCCCTCACCTCAGACACATAATCCAAGTGGAGATCTCTGACTTCGGTCCTGTCAATTTATATTTAATTAATTTCAAAGGACCTCTCAGTTCATGTACGAATATTAACTCAAAGGATGTAAAGTGAGTAGATTTATTTGGGTCATCTCTGATGGCAAATAATATAATGAGATGCCTTTATTCCAATCATTCGGGTAATTCTGACAGTACGCTGATACTATTGTCTTCAGCATCTGATGCCAACTTTCCAAGACTCCCTGGGATACGGGATGCGATGCACTTGATTTAAACTGCAGCGTACCAAAGCTATCCATGACGTCCTTAAACAAATGATTGGTAAAATGTGACCCTTTGTCTGACTGAATCACACTGCGTAGCCCACAGCGAGTAAAGAAATCTACCAACTCCTCTACCTCCATTTTTGTCTTAACACCCCGTAATGGAATTATCCATGGAAATCGGGTAGGCACATCCATTACGATTTGCAGATATTGGTTTCCACTTTTATTTGAGAAAGGGGAGCTCCATAATTAATCATGAACCACGTGAAAGATTCTTCGAAAACAGGAATTGGCAACAAAACTGCTGGATTTATAACTGCCTGTGACATGTATACCAAAAATTAAGTACATCCTTGTGCATTCCAATCACTAGAAATGCTTTAGCCTGAATTTTCCATGCATCAACTCCTTTGTCTTTTTCTTTCGCTTTTCCTTCCTTTTGGAACTTATGACAGTGGGATCTTGTTCCTGCACAGTCTGGAAAAATCTCTGGGTATTTTTCTTTTAATTCCCCAGTTCCCAGGTATTACTTTGGCTTCTCCACCACAAGGGGTGCCTTTCCCACCTTGGATCCTGCTAAATCATTCCCAAGAACAAACTATTCCTGGAACTAACACTCTATCACTCATTCTCACTGTTACTTCCCCAACCTTGATTTGGCACTCCAATCTAATGTTACACGAGGGAATGCTTAATTTCTGTCCCCATTCCACAAATCAAAATGCTGTTGAGTAACATGTCAGACAGAGTGAAAATACTTCCACCTCTTACTATTACAGGCCGATGGAAAGTGAGGACTGCAGATGCTGGAGATCAGAGTTGTAAAGTGTCGGGCTGGAAAAGCCAAGCAGGTCGGCAGCATCCGAGGGGCAGGAGAGTTAACGTTTCACGCATAAGTCCTTCATCAGGAAAGTGGAAGGTAAGGGAGGGGGAAGGGGATGAGGATTAAATAGGACGGTGGGGGTGGAGCTGGGTGAAAGGTAGCTTGGAAGGCGAGAGGTAAATGGAGGTGGGGTCTGATGGAGATAGGTCGGAGAGGAGTGTGAAGTGGATAAGTGGAAGAACAGCTGAAACCGTCAAACTACAGCATCAACGTTGACTTCACCAAATTCCAAATCGTCCCTCCCCAACTTCATCCCAGATCCCACCGTTCAAATTTGCAATGCCCTCTTGAACTGCCTGAATTGTCCATCTTCCTTCGCACCAACCTACTCCACCTTCCCCCTGTCAGATCACTAACACTCCCACTTACATCTTCCTATCGCCCTCTCAGTGACCATCCAGCCAGCCCAGTTTCTGCTCTCCTATTTATCTTTCAGCCCTCTTGGCCCCCCGCCACATTCCTGATGATGGGTTTATGCCTGATATGTCGATTGTCCTGCTCTTCCGCTGCTGCCTGATCTGTTGGGCCTTTCCGACTCCTTGCTTCTCAACTATTAGAAACTGAACAGATCCCGCATCTTTGCAAAATTATAACTTCTTGTCCTCCCCCCACACTCCATTTTTTTCTGAGTAAGGCTCATCTACAGAGGCGATTTCTTTATAGAGATCAGGCCCCATACACAGCCCCTGCCTAGGGTGTACATTCTCCTGCAGCTCCTCAGCACTACTGGGGTCGCCTTTACCAGGTTCACTAATACCACTGGCTTAAACTCTTTTACCACATTTTTTCCAAAGTGTTTTCCTTCAATGCCCAACACAGTGTGTCACAGCTTATTGCAGTGAAAACACCTTTTTTCCCAGTGCCCTTCTTAAACCATCGGCACTGTAATTTGATGTGTTCCATTCCGTTATCGTGAGAACACCTGAGGCCTTTCACTTCCTTTCAACCCCTTTGGGCTTTTGTTTTCCACCTGTGGTAAAGTATTGCCAGTGTGATTTATTCTATGTTTTGTAGTGTAGGATCGCCCCTTCTCCCAATTTCTAGCCCTCAACAGGATGAAAATCCTCCCAGAAGCAAAATTCAATCGCATGCACCAATGCATACTTACCTGCCATTTCTGCAGCGTTTCTCACTTCTTGAAATTCCTGTTCATTCACATGAATTCTTACCATCTCTTGAAGTGAGTATTTAAACTCGTCCAGCTGAATAATCTCCCTTCGGGCCTCACAGGTCTTTTCTATTTTTTAAGGCCTGCACCCATTTATCAAAATGATTGTGGTTAATTCTTTCAAACTCAATATAAGTCTGACCTGGTTCTGTCTCGATATTTCTGAACCGCTGTCTAAATTCTTCTAGTACCAATTTAATAGCACTCAACGTAGCCTGTTTGACATCTGCACAATCTCTTCCTTCCTCATGTGACAGCACTGCACATACATCTCAGTCTGTGACAACTATCTGAGTCTGAACTAGCATGAACCACAAGTTCACTGTACACGCCATCTGCCGAGGCAAATTTGCAAGTTAAATTTTAAAAATGTTTTTGGCATTTTTCTCACCGAAATATGGCAATGTATTAACATAGTTGTATACATCCCTACGTTATCCCTTCATCGTCATCCTGGGAACTTTCTTATCTTGTTCCAAACTTCTGAAATTCAAATTCTCCCGCTCTTCCTTTTTCCTCTCTTTCTCTTTCTGTATCTTCTCTCTCTCTTTCTGTCTCTCTCTTTATCTTCTAAGTCCAATTGCCCCATTTGCATTTTAAGTTTTTTCTAACTCGACTGCAGTTTCCTGCATCTCTGATACACCAAAGTGCTTGACCAACTCCATTATGATTGAAGCTTTCCTTTTGTCTCTGGTGAAACTCAATTCTAATCTACATATTAATTCTAAAAGTATGCCCTTCCCTTGTCTTTCTACACTTTCTTGGCAAAGTTGTGAATCATCTTCAAACCTCAGAACCTCTTTAGTAATGTCAAAACCACTTCTTTTAATTTAACCAACCACATGGAAACAAAATTAAATGAATTTTGACACCTGTTTTATTTGAAGAACTAGGTCACTAACTGCCAAGTGATGGAATCTGCTGGGACCTTTTGTACCCTAAATCTATTCAAATCCCATGCGACAAACCCTCAAACCTTTATGATGTCGATGTCTAACCCCTCTGTTAATTAAAACCATACACCCAGAATAGCTCACCTCGCTTCACAATCTGTTTAAACATGAGTGACAGAGAAGTCCCAAATTCCACTATTAAGAAAAAATAACCATTTATTTATGTAAGTTAGCTCGCTGAACTTGAAGGTTTGTTTTCAGATGTTTCGTCACCATGACGAGGTAACATCGTCAGTGAGAGTCTCTGGTGACGCACTGGTGGTATGTCCCGTCTTTCTATTTATAGGTCTTGGTTTCTTAAGGTGCGTGATGTCATTTCCAGTTTTGTTTTCCAAGGGAAGGTAGATAGAATCTATATTGATGTGTTTATTAATGTAATTCTGTTTAGAATGTCATGCCTCTAAGAACATTCGTGCCTGGCTTTGTCCTAGGAAGTGTGTGTTGTCACAGTCAACGTGTTGTTCTTCTTTTTCTGTATGTATGGATGCTAGTGATAGTGGGTCATGTCTTTTGGTGGCCAGTTGGTGCTCATATATCCTGCTCGCACGATAGCAGGACAGTGTGAAATGGAGAATAAATGATTTTATATGCACTGTTTAATCAGTGTGTGTTCAGATAGTAGCATTTTTCATATGTGTCCAACACATTCTGAATGAACAACGGAGACAAAGTTAACGAAAATGATGCACATGATGTATAACATTTATAAAGCATTAAAACATTATTTGATCCTCATCTGACGTGATACCTTCCCTTTCTCTCAACGTTCCCCCTTTTCGATGATTCCCACCTCTAGTGTCTCATTCTTATCAGGATGTGTGTTATAATTTTTTGCTTCTGGTGTCCCAACTTATTTCTTTTAATCCCCTTTCTACCAGTAATCAAATATGTTAGCCTGCTGTGTTCCTTACAAAACTAGAGTCTGTCATATTATTAGAGAGAAAAGTTCTGGCATCAGACCCAACATTTGAACATATTGCTCTGTTGTACGGGCACTGTACAAAGGACCACAGCACACAGAGGGAAGTGAGGGAAGTATATCTACTTCTTTCGATAATGCCATTTTCTTATTTTCCATATCTCTGTCCTCTCCGTCTCGTTCTCCCTTTGTATCTAATTAAGAAATCCAACAATTATTCTTCGTGGCCCATCTCTCAAAACTCCTTCTTTCAGTTTATATCTAATGCTTTCCTCAAGATGTAATGTGGTTATAATTAAGCAATGTAACTACAAAGACATGGAGGAGGACCTGGCCAGAGTTAGTTCGAAGGGGACCTGAGCAGGAAAGACATTGGAGGCGCAAACGCAGAAGTTTGTGGGGATAATCCAGAAGATAATACCAGAAATGCAACCCCAAGAAGATGAAACATACTCATGGGAGGACAAGGCAGTCATGAGTTACAAGGCATCAAACCAAGAGAGAAAACATACAACGTGGTGAAGATGATTGGGAATCCAGAGAATTCATTGGCTCTGAATTTATATAAGGCTGGCATCACTTACACTGCAGAGCACTTAATCGTGGTCAGGGAGAGAAACAGAGGGATCACGTTCACTTTAAACATAGAAGATGACATTTCTCAAGAAAAAAAAAGCTTCAGGTGAATAAAAGATTTGAATTAAGATCAGTTAGATACTTTTGCAGAATGTGTCAGATTGGAAGCAAGACCCGGGGAGACAGACCCTCAGCAGAATGAGAGTTTGAAAATGAAAGTATTTCCACATCAGAAACCAGGTTAGGTCTCTGAGTGCAGGACTGATGGTTGAATGGGACTCAGTGAGAATCGGGGAACAGACAGCAGAATTGCATTGCAGATATTGCAACTTGAAACTGCGTATCATGTAGTGCTGTAGACCACAGCAGCAGGAGAAGGAGAACAGCATTCAACCACAACCTGAAACTTTTTGCCAGGATAACACCTCAGTCTGCCTTTACTATCAACACAATCTATGGCTCAGTGACGAGTGTGTGTGAAAGTGTGAGGGTCAGAACCACGTGAACCTAAACCTGATGCTAGCGTATTAAAGCTATCGGACTTGACCAACAGACCTGAACAAAGCCCTGCAGTCCTGTCACATTCAGTTATATATGGTGATCGACGATTAAACAAATGACTGGAAGAGAGGACTCCACAAACATCCTCATCCTAAATATCGGAACAGCTCTGCATGTCAGTGAAAAAAGTCAAGGATGTGATGTCTGCACTATCCTCAGCAAGACGTGTCGAGTGGATGATCCACCTCACAATCATCATAATGTCCACCAACTCTCAGATGCCAGTCTTCAAGCAATTCGATTTGCTGTACGGTCATGAGGAAACAGCTGAATGCTATTAATACGACAAAGGCAATGGGCCCTGACGCCATTCCTGCAATAGGACTGAAGACTTGTGCTGCACATCAAGCCGTGTCCCTGCGGAGGCTGTTGCATTCCAGTTCCAACTCTGACATCTCCATATTAATGTGGAAAATTACTTAGCTATGTCCAATCCCTGAATAGGAGAATAATTACAATCTGACCAATTACCACCCCCTCAGTACCATCATGACAGTCAAATTGGTGGTAATTCTTTTTGACAGAGCTGTCAAGTCGCACCTAAATAATCACGTCAGTTTGGTTTCCGATAGATCCCCATGTGGACATGGTGCTGTAGTGGACATATCATTGGTTTACGAATACAGACCAGGCCAATGCTCTAGCAGCTGGTGGAAGTTAAAAATAATTAATAAAATATCGAGACCTAAAATCTGGTGTCAGTAACAGTGATCTTGTGTCCAGTGTTGATTGTAAACATCGATCTCCTTCACCAATATACATTCAGGATGTGAATCTCCCGTGCTTTCTGGTCTGGGCTAAAAGTGACTCGAGACGCACAGACATGGTCTCTGAATCGGCCAAGTGAGACACTCATTTTTATGAAACTACACAGAGGTCTTAAAGGATAAAACCTGTCAAAACACCCGGCATCAACCTCCTTATTAGAAAAGGGAATGGGAAACACTGTCCTGTTGTCCCTGCATAGACATCCTTCCTACCATCTGAGAGCTTGTGACAACATTTAACAGCTTTCCCACAGACTGAATAGAAACATCGGGAGACGAGGAGGTCATGCAGCACATTGAGCTTTCCCCATGCTATTTTATGGCTAAGCATCTCCTCAATGCAGTTCCCCCCCCCCCACCTTCAATGTTCATACCCCAAAATATGTTTGAACATTATGAAATATAGTGCCTTTGGCCCATCAATATATAGGGAATTCTCTGGTAACACTTGTTTATTAAGTACGATTTGACTGCAATGCGATTCTTGAATCGTTTTCTATAAAGTGAGCTATCATCCCTGCTTCCAATCTGTCACACCCTGACAGAGTTTTATATATCTCACTGAGATCTCCATTCATTTTCCTAAAGCCCATGGAATACATGCCCAGTCACCCCAAACACTTCTCCCACAACTAACCTGTCATCCCAGAGAGCAGTCTGGTCATCCTTCACAGCACTCCCTCAATGTCAGGTTTGACCTTTATTAGGTAAGGACACCAAAACTGCACACAACACTTCATAATGTTCGAGATGGGGTCCCACCAGTTGCAGTAAATGACCCTTACTCCTGAACTCTAAATCCCCCTGAAATGAAGGTGAATAAACCATTTATGTTCCGACCTGCTTTCTGCTCCTTTAATATAGCTTTCAGTGACTGGTGTGCAGGGAGATCTAAACTTTTTTCAATGTTACAGCTCCCCACTTGCTGGGTCTATGTACACTGTATACTGCGTGCCAATGCTATTCCCAGTATTGACTTCCGTGTTCTGACCTCACTGCCCTACATGGACTCGGAAGGCTGCGCAGAAATAAACAACAATGTACTTAAGTTCATTTATAGATCAACACTTTTCAACCAATCCATTTTCAAATGATAGGCTGCCATTCAATTGATCCCATCAATGTACACAACCTTAATCTCTGCCATTGCACTCCATCTGCCAGGTATTTTCTCAGTCACTCCACATGTCTCAATCACCTTGGAGCCTTTTTTACATCCTCCTCATCCACTCACAAGCTGACATCGTTTAGTGCTATCAGCGGACTTGGGAATATTGCAACTGAGCCGGTCATCCAAAGATATGATGTGTATTGGGAAAAGCTGGATGCCAAATCTCGATCCTTGTTATATCCTCCAAGCCTTCCATTCAAAAAAACATGGTTTTGTTCCTACTCACTGTTTCCTCCCAGCTGTCCCATTCTAAAAATACGGCCATATATAAGCCCCAGTCCCATAGGATTCGAATTTGCACAAAATGCTTGAGGCTTTATCAAAAATCTTTCTGAGATTCCAGTCGTATTGCATTAATACCTTCTTAATTATTTTGCTAAAAGCCACTGTCTCAAATATTATTCTTGTTTCATAAACCTCTGTTGACTTTGTCTATGCCCATTAATTTCAGTCCAATATTTTCTCTAAAGCTTTTTACATGCTAATATCATTCTATTCCTTTCTTTTTCACGAGACTAAAGTTCCCTTGTATTGCGAGGAAATTTTATTTTACTTTTTTCTTCTGTGAAAGCATAACTGAAGTATTTGCTCCATTGATCGGCTATTTCCCTGTCTTCAAGACGACACTAAAACAGCCGGTATCATGGAGAGTGAGAAAAGTTATCAGAAATTACAGCAGTATCTTGACCAGTTGTAGAAGTGGGCTGAGAAATGACAAATGGATTTTAATATAGATCAGTATACGTTCTTATATTTTAGAAAGTCAAATCAAGTTTGGAATTTCATGGTGAATGGTTGGGTCCTAAGGACTGTAGTGGAACAGAGGGACCTTGGATTTCAGGTGCATGGTTCTCTGAAAGTTGATTGAGAGGGAGACAGTGAAGAAAGCTTTTGGCACACTGGCCTTAATCGGTTTATATCACTGAGTTTCTAAATTTGGGTGTTATGTTGCAGTTATACAGGATGCTGCTGAGGACATATTGGTAGCGTTATGGTCAGTGTTGTTCACTTTGCTATAGGAAGGATGTTATTAAACTGGAAAGAGTGCAGAAAAAATACAAGGATGCTGAAAAGGTCTCAGTGGTCTGAGTTTTGAAAGAGGTTGGACAAGCTAGGTAATTTTTACTTTTGAGTGCCTGAGACTGAGGGAGGATCATATTGAAGTTTGTAAGATCATGTCAGACATGGATAGAGTGAATACACCCAGTCTTTTTTTTCCCAGGGTTGGGCAATCACAGACTAGAGGGCATCAGTGTCAGGCCAGGGGGAAATAATAAAAGGGAACATGAAGAACAACATTTTAACACAGGGGCTGGCATGCATATGGAATGAGAAGTGGTTGAGACGGATGCATTAACAACATTTAAAAGGCATTTGAACAAATACATGGATAGATAAGGATTAGAAAGATACCGGCAATGGCAGGGAAATGGGGTTAGCCTGGATGGGCATTTTGGTCGGAATGGACCAGTTTGGGCTGAAGGCCCTGTCTCCGTGCTGTTAGACTCTACGACTCTAACAACCATTCCTTGTCTCCCACTGAATGTTATATTGTACTTTGCAAATTCACTGAAGATATCTTGACACTCTAGCATCCAGTCTTCCATGATGTTTGACTAGAATATTCAAGTATTCTATATTGTATGCAGACACCTTATAAAATACACCTTATAAATGCATTATTCCTTAAAGGCTGCTTCAGACCAAGGTTAATATTGGACCAAGGTTCAATTCGTCCTTCTGACCACACAACATCACATCCAAAATAACCTGCTCCCTCCTTTGCTTCACAACATACTCTTCAGCCTACCTCATATACACTTACAGAACCTTTTGTTCACAGCCTGAGCAGACACTTAGTTAACGCAGTTCAGATACAACTTGAGACCATTCAATAAGACTGCGGTATCCACAATACTTGCCTATCTAATTTCCAGAGCATATGATGCTCAGATTTTCTGCTACCGTTTTGGTTTCGATATATAACACACCAATATTTGCTTCTCCTTGCTCTGTGTAAGCTCTACCTGAACTGATTCTGTGGAACCTGAGAGACAGGTCTGTGTCATTATTAGTGATAGACCTGGATAAGACATTCAGTGAGGCTCACCTCGACGCTGAGATTATCTGAAGAAATGTCCCACAATACTGGACAAGCTACAATATCCTTCTCGCTTTGTTAGGATAAGAGTGACCATATACTCTCTGCTCCCTCACACTCACTGTATATCTGTGGTTCACGCTCTGTCTCCAAATAAGGCTCAGGCACTGCTACTCTCACTACTGATTTCAGAAACTAATAATACTATGTGGATTCAATCCTGTCGATTGACTCATTCCAGACACCTCACAACTCCCCCCGCCTACACCAGCACAAACAGCAGGGTCACCCATTCCCATTCTACCTCCACCCCTTTCTCCCATTCCAGGAGAAACAGCCTGGAATATGATAGAAAGGGTCAAGCCAGGTAGTGGAGTGACCTATATCCGTTCCCTTACTCCCCTCCCCCCGGCATGTGTGGAGCTGGAGAGGACAGGACGTCTCATGTGGAGTATCCGAAACATCCACGTCCTACTGACCAATTAAGGAGCAATGTTCAGTGAAAGACAATTCTCAGTTTAAACCCACTGGCAGTTCCAACAATAGTCCTTTCACTTCCAAAATAAAACACAAATACCTCACTGCACAGAGACGCAGGCACAGGAATACACAGACGAACACACACGATACTTACAAGTAGATAGGTATACTTACACGTATACACACACAAATACATATACAGTCACATACAAATCGACATAAGTACAGATAGAAACACAGGCTGAAACACAGACAGACGTAGACACACAAACACACAGCTAACAAGCACATGGACACACACAGGCACACTCACATACAGACACACACAAACAGAGGCACAGACACACACATACACATGCACACAAACACTTACTCACATACAAATACAGAGAGGCACAGACACTAGTGTCATTAAGACACAAATCAATATGTTTTTGATTTGTAAGGAGATCAAGGATTCTAGGGAGAAGGCAGAAGAATGAGGTCGAGGTACAAATAAGAAATTATTGAACGGAATTTCCAACTCGATAGGCTGAATGGCCTCAAACTGCACACTTCCTTAATGCTCCTGCGGTATTATGCTATCAGGCATTCTCTTCCTGAGACAGTAGCAGAGGCTGGATGCGATACATGTTTGATTGGAAAGGGTCAGTGAGAATGTGGGATTGGTTTGAAGTCCGGAATGGATTATGTTCCAAACTATTCCTAATTATTCTGTCCTTATTTCTGAAAAGAGATGGTGATTTGATGTTCAGTTAACAGTTTTAAAATAACAGTCCCACAATGAAATAAGGACGTCCCTTTCACTTTAGTATTGTGCTAACTGTGGTGTCCTCATCACCAGGGAGCAGGGAAGACTTGGTTATTGAAGGTATTCAAGGCTGAGCTCGACTGATCTTTACTGGACAGAAAGATCAGTGTTTATTTCGAATTGATAAGAAATGGATGGTCAGACAAATTCGGATCAGCTATGAACTTTTTGAATGGTGCACCACATTGGGCAACGTCTGCCCCTATCCCATGTGTTGTTCCCTCAATCCACCCCTCGCTGCTGTCACAGGGTTGGGGACAACTACATTCAGTCAGACAGGATCGTTACAATGACACAGGAGGAGACCATTCCGCCACTCTAAGGAATTACACAGGAATATAGAATGAAGTAATTCAGCTCGTTCAGTACACTACACAGTCCAGGATGAGGTAAGTCAACCCACCTGAGCCGCTACACAGGAACGGGGAAGCTGTCGCGAACAGGAAATAGAGAGTAGAGATAAATGTTTATTTTCAGGCTACAAATCTGTAACTGATGGAGTGCCTCAGAGATCACTGTGGGGTTATCAATGATCAATAATCTGTATTAAAGATCTGGAGGAAGGGGAGGGAATGGCTTGTAGCTCAATTAGCTCATACACCAAGTTAGTCATTCGATGTGTCATCAAATGGAGGTAATGAGTCTGCAATGTGATACAGGCAGGGAAGGTTAGTGAGCAAATCTTCAGCAGAAATAACATAAGGTAAGTTGTGTATTTTGGCATGAAAAATGAAACAATGGTAAACAATTTAAATGGAGAGGGATCGCCGAACTCTGCGATACAGGCGGTTTCCATGTTCTTGTGACATTTTCATACGAAGTCAGATGCAGCGAGTGACTTGGAAGGTTCGTGGAATGATACTGTTTTTGGCAAAATGTTTCAGGTTTAATTTGCAGGAATGCTTTACTGCATCTGTACAGGGCATTGCTGAGAACACACCTGATGCAATTTGTGCAGGTTTGATCCCCTAAACTAAAATAAAAAGATATAATTCTTTTCGATGATTTTCAAAGAGGTTTCCCTTTACTCATTCCTGGAATGCGGAACTTTTGTTATGGGGGATTAGCTGTTTTGATCTTAGCTGAGAAATAGTGTTGAACCATCCATGACTTTCTGAAAAGTGTATCAGCTGGATGCATATTGTCTCCTGTCAGGGCGACTAGAGCTAGTGGAAAAAAACTTTATGGAAATGATGCATTGATATTAACACACATACTATAAAGACACCTACCCATATTTACAACTTACACAGGCACACGTAAGCATGTCATCAAATTATAAAGTGGGGACATTGTTTTGCGATTGGAAGGAATTGTGTACAACAAGAGCAATGACGCACTTGTATGTAGTCCATAATCAGGTTTTCCAGAGAATGTTCCAGGAGATCGCACATGGCCCAGTTTGGTGTTCAGTTGACAAAATTGTATGTTCCAACACAGAGAGGGAGAAAACTGTTCTCTGTCTGAGAAGCAGCAGCTGATTGATTCCTCTCTCTTGCTTTGTTCCGCCCGAGAGCAAAGTGTGAGACCATAAAATCCTTGCGTCATCCTTGTGAAGGATTCCTGGTGAGGATTCGTTGGAATCTCTCCACTGCCTGAAACGAAGGGAATTCAGCCAAATCCCACTGTTCTCGAAAGAAATCCCACTATCAATAGCTTGTGTCAGCAGAATAACATCAAAGACAGAATAACATATGGGGCAATCTACCATTTTGCCATTTGTTATGAGTTCAACTTTCTGTGTCTCACATTTTTCTAGAAAATAGCCTAGTCTGAGACCTAAATCATTGGCCACCTCATTGAACTGGCTGCATTTAAGATGGATGTAACCAGTGGAGAACTGGGACTGGAAAAGGACGTCGTGACTCTACAACATTTGTTGGAACACAAATGAGAAATTCTCAAAGGGCTGTTCAAGTGAAATTCCCTTCCCCAGATTATTGTGGTGCCTGGATGTTTGCATTTATTCAAAGTTGTTTTTAGTATGTAGTAAAATGGTGTACAGACAGAAACGTGCTGCTGAGACCAAAAGCACACAGAGCGGTGATAAAGAATCTAATGGCCCACTCCTGCTGCTCAGTACTGTGTTACGATGTTCTATTCAAATGCTCAGAGCTCCGGCAAGGAGCAGATGGAGGCCACTTGCTCCAAATACCTGGTCAACAGTAACACAGGATCTCATTCAGACCCTCAAGACTGTCACACGTGGCTTGGTGTCGGTTGGAAAATGTTATGTGGTTCGAAAGACACCTCTGGTCTCTTTACAGGGTGTTTCCTCTCTTGTGGATCATTTGTTGGTGATATTATAGACCCAGATTCACCGTGAATACAGTCCCCACACCGCAATCAGAGATGACTCACAGAATACTTTCCTCTCTCTGATTGCCACGTTCAATAAAAGAACATTCAGGAAAATTAAAGCCATTAACTTGGCAATTACTGAATATGAGGACAAAAGGAAAGGATCAGGAAATTCGGATGATCAAGCCATTGCATAACATCATGGCTGATCTACTGTTTACATTAACCCCTCTTTAATGCCCGATTCGTCACTCCTTAGCTCTCTGACAGGTCAAAAATCCATCTCCCTCCTCCTTAAATGCTTTCATTGATATAGCTCCTCTAGCTCTCTAGCTCAGATAATTCCTGACAGTGATTACCTTCTGTGAGAGGAATGCACTCCCTACACATACATTGTCACCTATTGATATGAACAAGAGGCGAACACAGGGGCTCTGGATAGAACGATTGGCTTTGATGCCAAGGCAGCATTTGACTGAGGATGGCATCGGGACCACCTACTTATTTGATCTGAATGTGGATCAGATGTAACCTTCCCACTGGACGGGGTCTTTCAGAACACAAATAAAGAGGTTTGGGGTCAGTCGCCAACAATCCTCTCAGTCCCAGGACATCTCTGCAGGAGATCCTCAGGTTAGCCTCCTCAGTACAAACATCTTCAGCTGCTTCATCAACGTATTTTTCCATCATAAGATCTGAAGTAGTTATGATGACTGAAGATCACAGCATGTTCAGAACATTTTATCCTCCATTAGCTCCTGAACCATTCTGTGTCCATGTGCAGCAAGACCCAGAGAGCATTCCGGTTTGTGCTGTTAAATTGTTAGTAACATTTATGGATCAGCACGGCCAGACACAGCACATTTCCACAGTTAAAAGAGGAGCACTTTCAGCATCTCATTCTGGTTGCCCACCGGTATGAGCTAGCATCCAGGAACAGGAAGAGTGACAGCATATTCAATACTCCTGCCTGTTATGCAGGAAGAAGAGTGGTCTGTTTAGTGCATCGAGCTGTTAAACAGTAACAGGCAGAGCCCAATCAGACACTTAAACCTGTTACAAGGAGGAGGCTATTCATCCCCACGAGACAGAGATACAGGAGCAAGAGGGGGTAATTGATATTCCAACATGACAAACCAATGAAACCGAGACTGCACTGATGGAGGACTCCATGATGTTAATCATGGCTCCATTGGTTGTAGAACTTGTGCTGCTTTAACATAATTTGCTGGCAGTGAGGAGGGAAGCCAAATGATTTGTGCCAAGTCTCAAGGAGGCATATTCCATCTCCGAGAAGACACACCCATGTTCTCCATGGAGGTCAGAACCTGGTGGGAATAGTTAACTGTTTTAGCATGAAGGTATTGCGGCTGCTGTAGGGATTGTGCAAATCGAGACTTTCAGTGCAGGACCATACACCAAACTGTATTAATGTGGGGAGAGTTTATTCAAAGGCTGGCCCTCTGTCTCTCTCTCTCTCTCTCTCTCTCTCTATCTCTCTCTCTCTGCGACATGGGGATTGGGTGTGGAGGGAGGGGAATATTCTCAGAGACGCTAAAACTATCGACAATCATGCAACGCGAGTAAAATAGAAACCATGGAATTTTTCATCGTATCAGTGTTTAATTAGAACATCGTGAGTGACTGTCCCTCCCCATCAGGTTTCAATGCAATCGCCTCTCGTTCTCTCACAACGCCAGAGGTTAATCTTCACTGTCTCCTCATGGTACCATAATCCCAGGGATTATTCTGGTCAAACTACATTGCACGGTCTCTGTGGCAAGGCGATCATTCCTTATAAAGGAGAGAAAGTCTGTCAACAATATCCCAAATACTGCCTCAACAACAATCTCAGCGATGATCACAGTAAGTCTTTTTCCTCTTAGACATCTCCGTTTCTTTCCTGTGGCGTAAAAAAGACTTTCCTTCTCTCTAAAATGCTGGAAAGAGTTAACTATTTTATAATGAAGGTATTGTTGCTGATGTCGGGATTATGGATAACATGACGTTCATTGCAGGATCACACACCCATTGAACTGAATTAATGTTGGGAGAGTTTATTCAACAGCCTGAACCTCTCTCTCTCTCGCTCGCTCTCCTCTCTTTCTCCTGTCTTTCTCTCTCTGTGTCATTTGAAATTAGGAGTGGAGCAAGTTAGTTGGAACGTTCTCAGAGGCTCTTAAAGTATCGAGAATCATGTAACCTGAGTGAAAAAAGAAAGCCATGGAATTTATCACCGTATCAGTGCCTGTTTAGAACATCATGAATGATTGTTCATCCACCTTCAGGTTCGACGCAGTCACCTCTTATTCTCTCACAAGGCTTCACTCACTGCTCGTGGTGCTATCATCCCAGAGACAAAGTCGATCTACAGTACCCCAAATACTGCCTCAACACTCTCAGGGATTGTCAAAAACATCATTTCTCTCACTTAGACATCGCCATTTCTTCCCTGTGCAACGAACAAACTATTCCTTCACTATGCACTACAACTGACATGGAATTTATAAGTCCCTTACATCTGTAAGTCAGCATCAATAAAGCCAGCACCAGATATACCTATAGAGATGTGCATCACTCTAGGGGAGAATTTCAATGAGATTGAATACACCTAAAATAGGGGATGATCACGTGCCTGAATGGAAATGAGATGTAGCAATACAGAAAACAGGCAGAGAAAGGGAGCAATCTTTACCTTTATTCTTCTCTCACAGGATGTATGAAGCCCTGGTAAGGGCAGCATGTTATGCAGATATTGAACTGAGTGGCTGGTTCAGCTGTTCCACAGTACCGTAAAGAGTAAAACGCAAAGCTATGGGTTTGTAGTGTTGCAACACAGGATACATCTTCCTGCTTAATTAAAACGAGCAACAGAGAAACGATTTATCCCATGCAGTAATCTGTGATAATTCCAGAGTCCATCTATTTAAATTTAAAATTAACAACTTTATTTCTTAAAGTATAACAGAGAATAATAAACAAACCGAATATTTCCAACTTCTTCCACTAACCTATCTTTGAACTCCCCCCTCCACAATACTAGTCCGATAAGACTCCGAATTAAGATTTACAAAACAAAACTTCTTATCTCAAAACCAGGAAGCTTTCGGTTCTTCTCCATATTCCTGTCTTCTTTTCTTCTTGGGGACTCTGCTTCATCAGTTGCTAATCTATAAAGGTACCTATAGGAGAGCTATTTTTCAGGCAGTCTTTGCATGCTGGTAGCTTGGCAGTTTCTCCTCTCAAGTGTTCAATTTTCCATGGTCTTGTACCGCCAAACTATCGGTTTGTATCATTGGCTGTTACGATTGTCAATATAATAAATTAAAACTTGGTTGGAGGTGGCTATTTTGGGGAAAAATTTAAAATGATTTGCTGAATTTGTTTCGAGACAATGAACTAATCGGATTGTTTGAACAAATGTTACATTATATCCATTTTTCAGAACTCTTGGTGCTGTCAGGTAGTTATTGTTGGTTATTAATTTTCTCAAAGATACAGTACACCCACGTGTTCATCACAGAAGTCACACGGAAACCTGACCAGGGAAGCATGACACATTGACTTCCCTGAAGGACTTGAGGCAAGCAGATTGTTTTTTATAAAAAATGATAATGGTTGTTTTTAAACTCCCCAATTTCCTCCATGAGATATCAACAGACCATTATTCTGTGGCTCTAGATTATGAGTCAATGGTTTGACCAGCATAAAATTTCTTCCCTTATTTGCAGAGAACAAGTTAAACATTCTCAATAGCAATTATTTAGTGGCGGACATGTTATTACAAGGAAATTGAAACTGTTGCATCTGGATTGAACAAAGGCACAAATGGTTTATTCAGATATTGCACTGAGACTGAGAACGAGACTGGACTGGGATATCATGATGGTGGTATTGGACAGGATTGCTAAGTGGGGAGGACATAGAGATGCAAATCTGTGAAGGAGGAAATGGATTATGGAGTTTAAGAAGATTCTGGTTCCTTCTCACACATCAGTGAGTAATTTATAAATTGTAGTTTGATAGTTATAATATATAAGGAAATGAATTTTTGTGTCGAACTGAAGATATTGACTTGCACTTTCCAAAATGTACATATCATGAGTAGAAATTCAGTTCAACCCGGTATCGTAGACGAATATAACGACTTACCAGGAACACCAACTATCGCGAGGATAGGTTAGTAACCACTTTGAATAATCCAAAGGTTATCCTGGATCCGATATGCTAACGATATTCAGGTTTGAGAAAGCAAGTAACGACCCAAGGATAAACTCCTGTCCATTGTTTGAACATTCCAGGCTAATGCTCTCAAATTCTGATCCATTGTTGGAACTTTCCAGTCTAATATTCTCAGATTCTGATCCACTGTTGGAACATTCCAGTGTAATGTTCTCAGATTCTGATCCATTGTTGGAACATTCCAGTCTAATGTTCTCAGATTCTGATCCATTGTTGGAACATTCCAGTCTAATTTTCTGAGATTCCGAACCATTGTTGGAACATTCCAGTCTAATGTTCTCAGATTCTGATCACTCTTCCCCCTTTCTCTCGAGCTGCTGGTCCCTGTTAGTGTTGTAAGTGATGCTCCTACTCATACTATGGGATAGCCCATTGAACAGAGCCCATTTATCTTAAAACGATGAAAACTCTCCACTGGGATAATTAGAATCCACGGAGATTGACATTAATTACAGTCACTGAACAAATAGCTCCATTTAACCCCTTTGAGTTCAATATTGATTTTATTAGAATCCAAAAGAACGTTAAAAACTTACTCATTTAGTTTGGGATATATGGGGGTGACTGAGGGAAGGAATATTGATTGCGTGAAATCATTCAATCTGCCTTGGATATGGGAGTAATGACAAAGGATTGTCAGAACAGAAACCAGTTTGAAGGGTGGAGTTTACTCTGTCCCCTCGGGTCCTCGTCTCCTCTCCATTGGAAATATCTTTCCAAACTCCACCCTGTTTAGGTCATTCAATATTCTGTAAGTTTCACGTAGACCTCCTAACATTCTTCTGAACTCGAGCAAATATAGTCCCAGAGCCCTCAGATATTCTTCATATGTTTAGCTTTTCATTTCTGGGACCACTTTCGTGAATCTTATCGGAAAATGCTCCAGGTCCAGTACATCCTTCCTGAGATATAGGACCCAAAACTGTGAACAAGAATCCAACTGTAGCCTGATGAAAATCTTATAGATCCTCAGAAGTACATACCTGCATTTATATTCAAGCCGTCCTGAAGTAAATTGAATCATTTTATTTGCTTCCCCAACTGCTGACAACCTGCAGGTTTACCTTTCAAGATACTTGGACTAGCACCTCCCCACCCCTGAGTCTTCTGAACTTGCTCGCTATTTAGAAAATAGCCCATGCCTTTCTTTTTCCTGGCACTTCATGACCTCACACTTGCCGATGTTATACTCCACCTGCCACTTCTTTGCTCACTCCCCTAACCTTCAGCAGGACAAAGTGAGGACCGCAGATGCTAGAGATCAGAGTCAAAAAGTGTGGTGCTAGAAAAGCACAGCCATTCAGGCGGACTCTGAGGAACAGGATATTCGACGATTCAGTCATAAAGCATTTATCTGGAATGAAGTGGGTGAGCGGAAAGGGGTTGAGAGAGAAATGTGAGGGGCTGGGAAGAAGGTAACTTGGAAGACGATGCCTAAATGGAGGTGAGTGGTGAGAGTGGAAGGCGGAGTTGATAGATGGGAAGGAAGATAGACAGTCGGACAGTTCAACAGGCGGTGCTCAGTTGGAGGGTGAGATCTGGGATAAGGTGGAGGGAGGGGAGATGAGGAAATTGGTGAGATTGCACTGGATACCGTGTGGTTAAAGGGATCCAAGGTGGAAGACGACGCGCTCTTCCTCCAGACGTCTCGTGGCTTGAATGTGACAGTGGAGGAAGCCAAGGACTTGCATGTCCTTGGAGGAGTGGTAGGGGGAGGCGAAGTATTCAGCCACAGGGAAGTGGGGTTGTTGGATGTGTGACGGAGAGTGTTCCCTGAACCGTTCTGTAAGTTGACGCCCAGTGTTGAGGAGACCAGGAGCAATGTACAGAATAGATGAGGTGTTTGGATGCACAGGATATTCTCTACCTGACGTGGAAGGATCCTTTGGGGCCATGTGTTGAAGTGAGGAGAAAGTTGTTGGCACAGTTTTCCTACCTCTTGCAATGGCAAGGGAAGGTGCCGGGAATGGAAGGTAGCTTGTTGGGGTGTGGGAGCGGGGATACGTGAACCTAACCAGGGAATCGTGAAAGGAATGGTCACTTCAGAATGTGATAGGGGTGGGGAGAGATGTATATCTCTGGTGGTGTGGTCTGACTGTTGCTGGCAGAAATGACGGAGGATGAAATGTTGTATCCTGAGGTTGGTGGTCTAGAAGGCGAGCATCAGAGGGGTGCTACTGCACCCTGCTGCAGCCGAACCACCCTTTCGATGTTACCTATCCCTCTATTCCATCTTTGCACGGATTGCAACCTTAGTCAGAATGCCATCAGTTCCTTCATGTAGACCATTAATGCACAAAGCGAATTTTGTGGTCCCAACACTGAATCTTGAGGAATACCACTTGTAACTGGATGCCATCCTGAGCAGGCCACTTTTATCCCCACTCTCTGCTTTCTGTCAGACAGCCATGCATCTATCCAAGCTCGCACCTTGCCTGTACCACCAGGGGCCCTAATCATTTTCAATAGCCTCCTGCGTGGCACCTTATCAAAGGATTTTAGAGAAGCAGGTGGGTAATATCTACTGGTTCTCTTTGGTCAAATCTGCTCGGTACTCCCTCAAAGTATTCCAGCAGGTTTGTCAGGCATGACCTCCCATTGATGAAACAATGTTGACTTTGCACTATTTTGCAAAACACTTCCAAGTATTCAGAAATCCCATCCTTCACGATGGATTCCAGCATGTTACCCACAAACAAGGTAACGCTAATCAGTTTGTAATTTTCAACCTTCTGCCTAACTCCCTTATTAGATTGAGTGTCACGTTAGCAATTTTCCTGCCATTCCTGATTTTTGTCATTCCTGAAAGATTGCCACTTTCACTTTCACTACCTCTTCAGCAATCTCCCTTACAATGCTGGGGTGTAGTCCATATGGTTCAGATGATTTATCCAAATTCAGGCCATTCAGTTTTCCAGCATGTTCTCCTTGGTGATGACCACCATCCCCAGCTCTGCCCTCTCACTCTCTTCAATTTCTGGGAAATTACTCGTGTCTTCCACCATGAACATTGATGCCAGGTTCCTCATTCATTTCTCTGTTTTCCACTACTGTCTCTCCAGCATCATTTTCCAGTGGTCAATATTCACTTTTGCCTCTCCTTTGCACTTAATATATCTAAAGATGCTCTTACAGTCTCCTATGTATTACTGGTTAGCTTACCTCAATATCTATTCTCTGTCAATTTTTTGCCCTGTGTTAGTCTTTGTACGTTTCCCAATTATCTAGTTTCCCACCGTCCCTCACCACATTATACGCTTGCTCTTTTGCTTGTATGCAATCCCTGACTTCCCTCGTCAGCCCTGGCTCTCTCATCCTCCCTGTACCATGTTTCTATTCCTCGTCAAGAATCTCTGCTGTGACTCCTGAATTAATCTTGGAATCTGCTGCCGTTGCTGTTCCCCTGTCTTTCATGCTTGACTCCTCTCCCAGTCAATTCTATCCAGCTTCTGCCTTGTGCCTCTGTAGTTGCCTTTATTCAGCTGAAATACAGTTACCTCTGATTCTAACTTCTCTCTCTCAAATTGCAGCACAGATTCGACCATATTCTGATCATTGCTTCCGAAGTTTACCTTCACCCTAATCTCCATTACGAATTAATCCTGCGTTATTAAATCCAGTATCATCTGTTCCCGAGTGGGCTCCACCAGACGTTGCTCCAAAAAGCCATCTCGTTAACATTTGTAAAATTCATTTTCTTGTGAACCACTTCCAATCCAATGCTCCCAGTTCCCTTGCATACTCAAATCACCCATGATTACTGTACTTTGCCTTTCCTACACATCTTTTCTATCTCCTGGTGTATCTTGTGCCTCAACTCCTGACTACTCTTTGGAGCCCTGTACAAGACTTCAACTGTGGTTGACTTACTTTTGTGGTTCCTCAATTCTACCCACGCAGAGTCTACACCATCTGACCTTACTTCATTTCTTTCGATTGATTTAATCTCATTTCTTACTAATAATGCAAATCCACTCCCTCTGCCCACCTGCCTATCTTTTCGATAGGAAAAATATCCTTAAATATTCAGATCGCCTTGCAACCACATCTCCGTGATACCCATCGTTTCATATCTGCGAATTTAATTCTGCGCCACAAGCTCATTTACTTTATTCCTTATCCAGCATGCATTCATTTGTAACCCCATCAGTCCTGCATTAACCGTCCCTCTTCTCACTGTCATTCATTTGTGCAGTGTACTTGAAGCTTGATATGTTAAACATTTCCAGAGGGTCTTTCCTGTTTGTGTCTGCGCTGGAGATTTTAATAACCTCTCCTGAGTTCTGTACTCTTACCTCCTCTTTTAATTCGGCTTTTCTAATTAAACACCATAACTGCACCCCACCCCACACACACACACACACACACACACACACACACACACACACACACACACACACACACACACACACGCACACACACACCTAATCAGTTTAAAGCTCTGTCTACATCCCTGGTCCCAACATGGTTCAGATGACGACTGTCCCATCGGAGCAGGTCCTTTCTTCATCAGTAATAAAATGCGTTTATTCAACAAGACAAGGATAAAAAAGCTGTCTGTACATACCAAAACATGACAATTTCAAAAAGACAATATTGTTAAAATACACTTACTCTGTGGAGCTATATAAATTGTAATTTGAATTACAAAACCATGGAAGTGGTGTGCAAACTTTATCAATCATTATTTGACCCACAGCTTAGATCCTGATTTCCCCTCTGCAAGTGATTCCCTTCACTGATATTCCACCCTGCCTCTCACGCAGTGTCCAGATGGGCTACACGTTCCTGTTGGCCCAGAACATTTAAATTAATTTAGCTTCTCCCTGGAACCAATCTATTGGTCTCTTGGATTGTGTTTAGCTGTCAGCAACTCAGCTCTGAGATGTTATTGGCGATAAATGATTGGTATGACAACCAGTATCAGCATGGTACTCACAGGGTATGGCACCAGACAAAGGGCTTGCAGTCTGTGAGAGTTTGTAAGGAAAGTTTCTGTGTATTTCTCCTCATGCTGTCTCCTGATCTAACTTCACATTCGTCTGACACCCCTTGCTCTCACTTACTATGTAGCTCTTTCTTTCACTCTGTTTATTTCACTTCACTGTCTTTCTCTCTGTTTATTACTCTCCCTCTCAGTCTACCTCCGATCATTCCCTTTATTTTCAAGTTGTAAAGTTGGAGAGGTCATGGACGCATGGTGGGCTGAATGGCCTCCTTCTGTGTTGTATTAATTCTGAAGTTCTCTGACCCAGAGTAACAAGTTTTGGTGCCTGGAGAGACAAGGAGGTACAGTGAAGGACACAGTGGACAATAAACCATTATCTCTTCCGATTTTCTGACATGCAGCGACATCGAAATATCTGTTCAAACCAAAAAATTCCTCATATTAAAATCAGCACACTTCAGACCGCCAGGCCACTGTGTTCAGTACCCTCTGTATTTGTTTTGTTGGTCTTAGCTGTACTGGGATTAATTCTCCAACTCCTCCTCAGTCACTGCTACTGTAGTGGATCTACTGCTGTGGTTCCGCACACCACTCCCTCACCGTCGCCACACACCCGTTTAAAACCTCGTAAAGGACAAATAGCAAACCTGCCTGCCAGAAGATTGCTGCCAGTTCAAGCCATCCCGTCCATCTTGTGTATATCCTACCAACCCGGGAATCCCAATAATCCACATATTGGAGATTGTTATCAGTTCATGTGCATCCCGCCCTTCTTGTGTGTATCATACTGACCCGTGTATGCCAATAAACCACATATCCTAAATTGCTGCCAGTTCAGGTTCATACCGTTCTTTTTGTGTATATCATACCGACTCGGGAATCCCAGTGATCTACATATCAGAAGTGCTGACTCCCTGACCAGCACTTTGGCTGTGTATTTATCTGTGCTATCTTATGATTCCTCAACTCACTCGCACGTGACATATTCTAATGTCTCCAAAATTCAAGTATCCTTTCAGCACCACTCCAGCAAGGCCTTCTCTTTAATCTGGATAGACTTGATAATAAAAACTGAAGTGTGACGTCAGGAAAGTGAGACAACTGAATCAGTCCAATGATCACTGGATCTCATATCTATCCCCGCCACCAAACATGTTTGACAAGGCATACATATGGACCATCTATTTGCAAATAAACGAGGATAAACAAAAGATTAGAAAATGTCAGAGTAGATGGATGTAATTCAGCCTGTTTACTCAGCTTTGCTCTGCAATTGGATTCTAGATATTCGGTTCCTTTCAATGGCAGGGTCTCTAGCCAGAATCCCCAGCGGGTGAAAAAGTTCCCCGTGTCGTTGTGTGCACAGTCCTGCGAAGGGAGTATCCAGTGCCAAGCAATGGGGTGTGGGGAGTCTCAGGTGTGGCACAAGGAAAGGCTGCATGTAATGACGATGGACAGAGAGAACTGAGAGATGGTATGGGCATCCAGGGACACTGCACTCAGACAAGTGGCCGGGAAAGATTTCTAAACACCCAGAGGAACCCGCGAACACAGCTGCTTTTACAAAAACCTATCACATTTGCTGCATTTCTCCATCGAACAAAAGCAAAAATACTGAAGATGGTACAAAATCTGAAGTAAACACAGAGACGTACTGTGGAGAGAGAAAAGAGTTCATGTTCCCCGTCCAGACACAGGAAGAATGTACAAAGTCCACAAAGACAGGGTCCAGAGATTGGAAATGAACACAAGTCCCTCGCACTGTGAGGCAGCATTGCTGTTTCACCATGCTGCCAAAGATGGATAATTGGGGATAGTATAGTTAAAAGCATAGATACTGTTCTCCGTGATCGGGATGAAGAATTCTGAAGGTTGTGTTGATCGGGTTTAGGAAATATCATCTGGATTGCAGAACTTGGAGCTAGAGGGGAATGATCCAGTGGTCAGGGTCCGTGTATGTATCAACAACTGGTCAAACAAATGACAATGATAAGAGCGACGGGTAATACAGGACTGAACTATGATATCGGATTGCATGCAGTATAAGGAATAAGGTAAACGAGCTTGTGACTTATCCATAAATTGGCATGTCCGATATAGTGGGCATTACAGTCACATCGCTGCAAGAGCATCAGAATTGGGAGCTGAATATTCAAAGATATTCATCCTGTCGAAAAGATAAGCAGGTGTGCAGAGAGATAGAGTTGTCTCAGTATTAGGAATGGAATTGAATCAATAATCAATAATAAGATATGAAATAAGGTCAGATGGCGTAGAATCTGTGTCGGGAGAATTGAGGAATCAAAAAAGTGCAGAAATGCAGTTGGAGTTATATACAGGGGGCTGGGGTGGAAGATACACCAGGCGCTAGAAAGATCTGTAGGAAAGGTAAAGTTACAGTGGTCATGTGGGATTTTATTTTACAGATGGACTGGGAATTCAGATTGATAGTGGTTGGCAGTAAAAGGAATTTGTGGAATGTCTACGAGATGGCTTTTTGGAGCATCTTGCACAGGCAGGCTAGATGAGGGGAGCTAAAGGTGACAGTGATCATAATATGTTTGAATTTCCTCTGCAATTTCAGATGGAGATGTTAGAATCAGAAGTAACGGTATTACAGCTGAATAAAGGCAATTTCACAGACATGAGTGAGGAGCTGGGTAGGATTGGCTGGGAGACGGGCCCAGCAGGAAAGAGAGTGCAACACCAATGGCAGGAGATTATTGGAGTAATTCAGGATACAGCTGAGATTTATCCTGAGGAAAGAGAGGCTTGTATAGGGTGGATGGGACAACGATAGCTGGCAAGGGAATTCAGGTATAGCATAAAAGCAAAAGAGAAATGATATAATGTGGCAACGTGCAGTGGGAAACCTGAGGATTGGGAAGCTTACAAAGACAAAACAGAGGGCAAACAAAATAAAATAATGAGAGAGATTAATAAATATGGGGGTAAGCTCGCCAGTAAGATAAAGGAAGACTGTAACAGTGTCTTTCGATATATAAAGTACAAAAGCGCGGCAAAAATGAACATTGGCCTGCTGGGAAATGATACTGGAGAGATAGCAGTGGGGGAACAAGAAAATGTCCAAGGAACTGAATAATTACTTTGCATCAGCTTTCATGGTGGAAGGCACAAGTGATACCTGAAACATTCAAGTGATTGAGGAGGCAGAGCTGAGTATGATGGCCCCCACCATGGAGAACATGCTAGAAAAGATATGTAATGGCCCGAAGGTGGTGAAATAACCTTGACCAGATGGACTACATCCCAGTATTATAAAGGGGGCTAGCTGAAGAGGGAGTGGAGGCAATCGTGGAGATCTTTCAGCAATCACTAGAGTAAGGAACCATCGCAGAGCACAGGAAACCCACTAACATGACACCCCTTTTTGTAACAAGGGAGTAAGGAAAAAGACAAAAGAAACAACCACCATGAATACTTTAACCTCTGCCGTGGGTAAAATCCCGGAATCCTTTGTGAAGGATGAGTTTTCTGAATAATTGAAAGTCCACACCGACTCGCCGAAGCGCACCCACCCAGACCCATGCCCCTACGTTTACACCTGCATCTAACACTACAAGCAATTTAGCGTGGTCAATTTACTTAACCTGCACATTTTTGGACTTTGGGAGAAAACCGGAGCACCTGGAAGAAACCCATGCAGACACGGGAAGAATGCACAAACTCCACACAGTCAGTCACCTGAGGCGGGAATTGAACCCACGTCTCTGGCGCGATGAAGCAGCAGTGCTAACCACTGTGCCACCGTGCTGCGCACAGTGCTTGGTAAAACAGGACAAAGTCGGCATGATTTCATCAAGGGGAGTTAATGACTGACAAATCTATTGGAATTCTTTGAAGGGGAAATGAGCAGGCTCGACAAAGCACAGCCATTGGATGTTCTCCACGTGAAATTCAAGAAGGCATTTGACAAGGTGTCACACAGGAGTTACTGAGTATGATAAGGGTCCGCGGTGTTCGAGGAAGGTGGTGACATGAATAGAAGCTTGTCTGTCTGGCAGAAAGCAGAGAGTGGGGATAAAAGTATACTTCTCAGGTTGGCAGCCGGTGACAAGTGGCGATCCAAAATGCTCAGTGTTTGAATCATAGCTTTTTACTTGTTACATTAGCAATCTAGATGAGGGAATTGAGGGCATTCTGGCTAGGTTTTCAGACGATACAAAGTTAGGCAGATGGACAGGTCGTACCGAGGAAGCGGAGAGGCTGACCAAAGATTTGGACAAAGATTCTAACGTTGGAAAGCGTGAAGTCATGCACTTGGCACGAAGAAGAGTGGCATGGTCTATTTTCTAAATGGCATGAAATTCAGAAATCTGAAGTGCAAAGGGACTTGGGAGTTCTAGAACATGGTTCTCTCAAGGTCAGCTTTCAGGTTGAGGCAGTAGTTAGGAGGCCAATTGCAATTATGATTGGGGGAATTTACTACGAGATGAATTGAGTATAAGAACTGAATGTATACGGCTCTGGTCAGACCACGTTTGGAGTATTGTGTTCATTTTTGAGTTCCATATCTCAGGAAGAATGTACTGGTCCTGGAACGTGTTCAGAAGATTTTCACGAGAATGGTTATAGGAATGAAAAACCTTATTGCATGAGGAATGTTTGAGTACTCAAGGTCGAGACTTGATGAAGTTTGAAAGGATGAGAGAGAATGTAATTGAAATAGACAGAATACTGAATGACCTGGAGAGAGTGGATGTTGATAGGATGTTTGCATTGGACTAGGATCCGAGGTCACATCCTTAGAGGAAAGTGATCACCTTTTAGAAGAGTGAGAAGGAGAAAGTTATTGAACCATAGAAGGGCGAATCTTTGAAATTTGTTGCCACAGAAGGCTGTGGGGGCAGGTCATTGAGTATATTTGAGACGGAGATGGATAGTTTTTGATTATCCAGGGGATGAAGGGTGACGGAGTGAAGGTCGGATAATGCGTTTAAGAAACCTATCAGCGATGATTGAATGACGGAGCAGACCCGATGGGTTAACTGTCCTAATTTATGCTCCAATGTCTTATAGTCTTCTGATCTAAACCTTAATGAAGTACCTTGCATCTCTGAGAAGATAGACTCATGTTCTTCATGAAGGTCAGAAGCTGGTGGGAATAGTTAACTGTTTTAGAATGAAGGTATTGTGGCTGCTGTCGGGGTGATGGATAATATGGCATTCAGTGCAGGGTCACACACCGACTGCACTGTATTAATGTGGGGAGAGTTTATTCAAAACGTGGACCTTTCCGTCTCTCTCAATAGGGAGTAGGGTTTGCGGTGGGTGGGCGTAACGTCCGCCCAAGCACTTAAGCTATCCTGGATCATGTATCCTCAGTGAAATAGCAGTCATGGAATTTATCACATTGTCTGTTTAGAATATAAGGAGTGATTGTCCATCCCTCTCAGGGTTCAACACAATCATCTCTTATTCTCACACAGCACTGCAGATCAGCCTTCACTCACTCCACATGGTGCCATCATCCCAGGGATTAATCTGGTGGAATTCCTGTTAACACTCTCTGTGGTAAGGAGATCACTCCATATAAAGGAAAGAAAATCTCTCCACAATACCCCAAATACTGCCTCAACAACACTCTCAGCTTTGATCACAATAATTCATTTCCCTCACTTAGCTGGCGTCATTTCTTTCCTGTGACACAGGAAACCATTCATTTACAATGCACTGCCACTGATGTAGAATTTAAAAGCATCCTTACATCTGTAGGCCAGCACCAAAGTTTCCCAAGGAGATGGACGTCACTCTTGGAAGAGACTCAGTCACAAAGAATCCATCTAAAACAGTGAACGGCTACCTACCTGAATGGAAATGAGCCGTTGGAACATGGCATTCAGGCAGAGGAAGGGAGCTACCTTTCCTTTTGTTCTGCCCTCACGGGATGTGTGCAGTCCTGGTCAGGCCAGCGTTTTATGCCAATGTTGAACTGAGTGGCTGTTTCAGCTGTTCCACGGGACAACAAATAGTAAAACAAATTGCGATGAGTTTGCAGTTAAACAGTGACTTGACCAGAGGACGATGACCCACTGCCTTCTCTAATGGGCATAAGGCAAGCCGATATCAACAGATTATTAATCTGTGGGTCTATAATGCCGAGCCAATGACGTGACCCACCATACACTGTCTGCCCATCTTTCCGATTTTGCGCAGAGAACAAGCTAAACCTCTCAAGTGCAATTATTTTCCAATGGACACCTGGTTAGAAGGGACTTGAAACGGATGCATCTGGAATTAACAAAGGCAAAAACGATGGATTATTCAGGAATTGAACTGAGGCTGAGGGGGAGACTGGGACGTCTTAATGGTGGTACTGGACAGGATTGGTATGTGGGGAGGATATGGAGATGTCCACTTTGCAGGAGAAAATGAATCAAAGAGGTTGAAAACAGTGTGTTTTACCCTCACGTATTGGTGAGCAATTTGTAAATAATAGTTTGCTAGTTATAATTTCTAAGGAATGGAATCTTTGATTGGAGCTGAAAACATTGGCTAGCACCTTTCCAAAATCTGCACATCATGAGCATCGATTCAGTTCAGACCATTTCACTAAACAGGCAGAGTGACTTACTCGGAACACCAACTATGACAAGGATAGGATAGTAACCAGCTTGAATAACCATCAGTACATCTTGAATCCGCGATGCTAATGATATCCAAGGTTAGGAAAGCCAGTAAGTACCATAGGATAAACTCCTGTCCATTGTTGGAACATTTCAGTCTAATGTTTCCAGATTCTAATCCATTGTTGGAACATTCCAGTCTAATGTTCCCAGATTTCCATCTCTCCTGCCCTTCTCTCTGAAGCTGCTAGTCCCTCTTATTGCTATTGGACATGCTCCCGCTCACACGATGGGATAAAACACTGAAAGCATTCCCTTATTGATAGAAGAGAGAAACCCTCTAGGGACGCATACGATCCATGGAGACTGACATAATCACAATCGCTGAACAAATAGCTCCATTTAACCCCTTTGAATTCAATGCTACTTTATTACTATTCAAAATAACGTTGAACATTTATACATTTTGAGTGGGATATGCGAGTGTGACTGAATGAAGGAATGTTGGAAATGGCAGGTCGATTGTGTGTAATCGTTCAGCCTTGGATATGGACGTAGTCTCAGAAGTTTAACGGAACATAAACATGCTTCTCTGTTCATAAGTAAAGAAATGAATCCCGTAACTACTGATCAGTCATTGCAATATCTGTAAAACATTGAGAAAACAACTATCATCCATGATCTGACAGCAAAATATGCCAAAAAATCTTGGGTTGCAACAAACAAACGCCATGGATACGTTAAAGGAGAATTGCACATGAAAAACACAGTTCAGATTGTTATTCCAGGATCGGAGAGGGCAGCTGTGAGTCATGCTGTTGATGTTATCGATGTTGAGGAACTGTCATGAAGTGTCATTTAATGGACTTCAATTACATTGTGATTATGATATTGGGGAAAAGACAGAAGATGGATAAGACTGGGGGACATGGCTGATTCGACTGGGTGGAGGGACAGTGATGTTCCCCATTTCCCAGAATTGGAATGTTGCTCCTTATAACTCATACGAAGAACAGATTCAAGAATGCATCTACAATGAGGAATTAGCAGAGATAATACTCATGAAATGCGTTTATGCAATATAAAATGCAGAAACAAAATGACTTTCTGCACCCACCAGTATATGCAAAGTACACAGAGATAAGGTTGTTCAAATACACCCCTGATATTGAGCTACATAAATTGAAATGTGAATTATATAACTAGGTAAGTGTTACGCAAACTTTATCAATCATTATTTGACCCACAGCTAAGATCGTGATTTCACCTCTGTCAGTGAGTCCCCTCACTGAGATTCTCTGGCCTATTCTTACATACAGTATCGGTGTGATCAAGGGGGGGGGGGGGGTCGTGGAGGCGGGGTGGTGGTTATCATTTCCTGCTGCTCTTGGCACAGTCTATTTAAAAACCATGCTTTCTCCATGGAATCAGTGTATTGGCCTGATGGGTTCTGGTTAGCTGTCAGTAACCTAGCTCTGTGATATTATTGGAAATAAATAATTTGGGATGACAGCCAGTATCAGCACAGTGTTCACAGTGTATGGCGCCCAGACAAACGGCTTGCCGTCCAGAGGAATTTCTAAACAAAGCTTCTAACTTCTGTCTGTCCATGTTTATCTACCGTAATGCAGTCTTCTAATCTATCTGACTTCACTCTCATCTAATATCTCTTCCTCTTGCACTCAGTCGGTCGCTCCCCTTTCAATCCTCTCTCAGTTTATCTTCCTTCAATTGCTTTCTCTCTGTTTCTTTCTCTCTCACACAACCTCTCTTCACACACTTTCTCTATCTCCAAGTGTGCAGTGGAGAGCTTGTGACTCCATGATGGGCTGAATGGCCTCCATCCATGCCATAATAATTGAGGTTCTCTGCCCCACAATAAATACTTCCTGGACAGACATGCTGGTCCGGTGACAGGTACAGTGCGCAATCACGCATTATCTTTTCCCGCTCTTCTCTGGGGTATAGCTGCCTTGAAATGTCTGTTCAAACAAAACAGACTGAATGAAATTAGAGCAGTCGAGAAGACGTTCCTGAGTGTGTATTTCAATCAGGATTTAATGAAGGATGAGGTTCCAGAATGACATAAGCAATGAATAAAAAACATGGTAACACAAGAAATGGCAGCTGAGTTCAGCATGAGGTTCCAAGTCGGTCTCATGGTATTGCCAACAGATTCAGTCCAAAAAAATCAGCTCCTGTTCTGTGGATCCAGGTTGAATCCCGCCACTGCAGACGATGTAATTTCAATTCAATAATGTAAAAAATATCCCTGTAATTAAGAATCTACTGAACAGAATGAAATCATTGCCGATTGTCAGAAAAATCCATCTGGTTCACCAATATCCTGCAATGAAGGAATCTTCCATCCTCACCTGGTCTGGCTGACATGCACCTCCAGACCCAAAGCAACGTCATTGACTCTCAATATCCCCCTGAAATGGTCTAATGAGTCATTCAGTTGTACCAATCGCTACAACGTTTCAAACAAATGAAACCAGATGGACCACCTGGCATCGAAATGGGCACCGGAAAAGTCAACATTAGAAACGTCACTGTACAACCTGCAAAGTCTTCCTTACTAACATCTGAGGTCTAGTACCAACATTGGAACAACTGCCTTACAGACTAGTTAAGCAACAGCCTGACATAGCCATACTCACGGATTCATACCTTTCAGAAATAACAGAAATTTAACATGGACAAAGGAGTCTCTTATTGATTCCCACGTAAAGTCGTTCCTCAGCTGAATCAGTCCTCCTCCATGTTCAACAACACTTGGAGAAAGCATTGACTGTGGCAATGGCACAAAGTGTATTCTGGCTGGGAGATTTCAAAGTCGACTTTCAAGAGTGGTTTAGCAGCAGTACTACTGATCATGCTGGTCGGCTCCTAACGATATAGCTACTAGATTGGGTCTGCAGAAGGTGGTGAGGGAATGAACGAGAGGGTAAAAATCATACATGACCTCATCCTTACCAATCTTTCGACTGCAGATGTATCTATCCATGACGTATCGGTAAATGTGACCCCCACAATGTCCTTGTGGAGACAAAGTCTATTGTTTCCATAAACTGTATTGTGTTGTGTGGCACTATCACCATACTAAATGGCACAGACTTTTAGCAGATCAAGCAACTCAAGACTGAGCGTCCATAAGACACTGTGGACCATCAATAGCAGCAGAACTATACTCCAGCACAATCTGTAACCTCACTGCCCAGCATGTCCCCCACTCAATCATTACCATCAAACCAGAGGATTAACCCTGGCTAAATGGAGAATGCATGAGGGCATGCCAGGAGCAGAACCAGGAATATATAAAGATAAAATGTTCATCTGCTGAAGCTTCCAAACAGAAATATTTGCGTGCCAGATCGCATAAACAGCAAGGGACAGACAGAGCTTAGCGATCACAGAAGCAATGCATCAGAATTAAGCTTTGCGGTCCTGCTAATCCGATCGTGAATGGTGGCAGACGATTCAACAACTCACCGGCACCAGAGTCTCCACAAATATCGCCAACCTCAGTGATGGAAGATCCCAGCACATCAGTGCAAAATATAAGGCTGAAGCTTTCATTGCAATCTTCAGTCTGAAGTTTTGAGTAGATGATCCATTTTGGCCTCCTCCGGTGGTCCCCATCATTACAGATAGCAGTCTTCAGCAAATTCGATTAACTGATATCAAGAAACGGTTAAAGACACTGGATACTGCAAAGGCTATGGGGCCTGATAACATGACGACAATAGTCCAGAAGACTTGTACTCCAGAATATCCCGCTCTCCTAGCCAAGCTGTTCCGTATGTTTACAAACCGACAATGGAGAAAAACTGCTGAAGTATGTTCTGTATATAAAACTCAGGACAAATTCGACTGGTCCAAATATCGCCTGATCAGTCTACTCTCCATCATCAGTAAAATGATGGAAGGTGTCAACAACAAAGCTATTAAGCAGCACCTGCTCAAAACTAACCTGCTCAGTGACACCCGGTTTGGGTTTTGCCAGGGTCACTCAGCTCCTGAACTCGTCACAGCCTTGGTTCAAATATAGAAAAAGGAACTGGATTACAGCCCGGGACATCAAGGCTGCATCCTGCCAAATGTGACATCAAGGACCCCAAGCAAAAACGGTATCGCGGGCCAGCACTCCATTATTGGAGTCATACTTGACAGATAGGAAGATGGTCATTGTTGTTGAAGGTCAGTCATCTCAGCTCCATAACATCTCTGCAGTAGTCCCTTAGGATAATGTCCTAGATCCAAACATCTTCAGCTGCTTCAACAATAACCTTCCTTCCATCAAAAGGTCAGAAGTGGAGATGTTCGATGATGACTCCACAATGTTCAGCACCATTCGCAAATGCACAGATACTGAAGCAGTCCATGCACAAAGCAACAATATCTGGGCAATATCCAAGGCTTGGGCTGGCAAGTGGCAAGTAAGATCTGTGCCACATAAATTCAGGCAATGACTGTCACCAATAAGAAACAATATTCACTTTGTATTCAGCAGCATTATCATCACGAAACTCCCCCTCTATCAATATCGTGTTGGGGGGCGGGGGTTTATCATTGACCAGAAACTCAACTAGACTTGCCACATGACTAAAACAGCAGATTGGAGGATAGGAATACTGCACTAGAAACTCACCTCCTGACTACCCATCATCTACTCCTGTCCATCACCTACAAGGCACAAGTCAGGAATGAAATGGAATATCCTCAATAGCCTGAATGGGTGCAGCCCCAACAAGTCCAAAGAAGCTTGACACAATCCAGTTCAAAACAGCCCATTTGATTGGCACCACATCCACAAGCATTCACTCCCTTCACCATGGTCTCTCAGGAGCAGCAGTGTGCATTATCTACAAGACACAATGAATAAATTCCCCAAAGATCTTCAGACAGTTCCTTCTAATCTCACGAACACTTCCATCTGGAATGACAAGAGCAGTAGACCTTTGGGAACACCACCACCTTCAAATTCCCCTCCAAACGAGTCAACATCCTGATTTGGAAATGTATTGCCGTTCCTTCACTGTTGCTGCTTGAAAACCCTGGAATTCCCTCTGTAATCACTAGTGGGTCACCACACAGCAGGTAGATTGCAGCAGTTCGAGAAGGAAGCTCAACAGCAACTTCTCAAGTGCAACTGTGGACGGGCAAGAAATGCTGGGCACATCCAACGATGCCCACATCAAAAAAGATTTTTCTAAAAATAGTTCCAAGTTGATCATCTCGATGGAACAGGTTATCTGATTTGAACACAAACAGGAAAGCACAGTTTCGAATATTGAACATTTTAGACTATTCTGTTTTGAGATGTGTGTTCAGTATTCGATGGCATATTGTTGCTGAGTGTTATGATAAATTGCACCTGTTTTGTTTAAATCAACAATACTGGCATAACAGGATCAATCCTTCGAAATTGCAAGACAGAAAATGACAATCATCGTGGAGAGAATGTACTCCCGCCAGATGAGACTCACTGATAGCAGTTCATATTCAAAATATTAATGGAGTACTGGCTGACACTGAATCTTCCCACCGTCCATATCACAGGGGTTACCATTGACGAGGACGTGAAGAAAAATCAACATACAAATACAAGGGTTACAAGAGCAGGTCAGAGACTTACAAGTCTATACTGAATAATAGATCCTATGACCTAAACGGCATGAGATATAGCAATAAAGTTAGGCCATTCAGCCCATTCATTCACTCTGATACTGTACAATTTTGTCATTGTCTCTATGAAATGTGGAAATATCTTCTACACATTGACTGTATCAATCTTTGCAGTAATCCATTAGTTTCAATCAGACACCCCCACTCCCCACAATTCTTCTAAATTCCATCGTGTGCACACACTTCCACTCATATGACAAGTCGTCATCCCCGGGATGGATCAACTCCAACAGCAGCAGATCTTTCTCCAGAGATAGTGTCCAAAACAGCTCACAATTGTCCAAATGCCTTCTGTCCATAGCCCATTACATTCTCAGCAGTATGTCTCCCGTCTTGCATTCTTGCTCTCTTGAAATGAATGCGAACATTGCTTTTGCTTTCCTAACAGCCAACTGAACATGCACGTTAACCATAAGAGAGGACGAATGCTTCAAAATCCTTTTGGGCTTCAGATTTAATGGATTCTATTAGAACATAGTGTCTCCTCTATTCCGTCTACCAAAGTGCATATCTCACACGTTCCCATATTGTGTTCCATCAGCCACGTGTTATCCAATGCCCTAAACTTTTCAAGCCTTTCTCCAGATTCCCCACTGCCTCAATATCAACTGCAACCTTAGCAAAACTGCCCTCAAGTCCTTTGTTCAGATATTTCACATATAATATATTTCCTGGCTCGCTAAGGACCGTCCACAATGTACAAGGCACAACAGTCAAGGTGCTTGACTCCATTCAGGTTGAAGACATGGCTTGACTTGAATTACACCTGGAGGGTCTTCACTCTCTGCACCACTGACTCTCAGTAGAAGCACACCCTACCTTCTGTTGTGACTTTACTTCATTATGGCGCAGAATCCCAGTGTGTTGATGTCACTCCGTCTCAACACTAACTGAGTGGTGCTCACCCCAACCATGTCACTGTGTATTGATGACGATGAAGTGAAGTCAGCGAGGGGATGTCTATGATGAATGACTGTGTGACTGCCAGTGTGAAACCTGCCCCGATAGCCTCGGATGTGCCTGTGCCCGCTGTCACCGCTGCAGGCATGATCAGTCTTCCTGCAGGTCAAATCAACGAAAGCGATGGGCCTGGATAGTGTTTGCAGCTGAGCACTCAGATCCTGTGAGGCCCAACTCGCTGAGGTATTCACTTACAAATTCAGACTGCCCCTCCCACAAGCTGAAGTCCCGACCTGCTTTAAGAAGACCAACATCAACCTTGTAAGTGAGAAAGCTCATGCTTTAATGACTTAATGATTACTGCCCAGTGGCTCTAACCTCAATAAAGATGGAGTGATTTGAAAGGCTGGTTATGGCCCACATCGCCTCCAATCTTCCAGCCTGACTTGATCCCCTCTAATATGCCGATTGATGTAACGGGTCCACAACAGAAGCCATATCCCGAGCCCTGCAATTATCCCTAGGACATCTGGACAACAAAGACACCTACACCAGACTCCTGCTCATTGACGACAGGTCCACCTTAAACATCATTATCCCCTCCAGATCTCAAAATTCCGTGACCTTCGTCACGGCTGCACGCTCTGCAACTGGATCCACTGGTTTCTGACCCACAGACCACAATTAGTGAAGATAGGTATCTGCACCTCAGCCACAATAACACTCAACACTGGAGCTCCTGGAGAATTGCGTCCTCAGCCCCCTACTGTACTCCCTGTACACACACGGCTGTGTCCCCAGCCCCCTACTGTACTCCCTGTACACGCACGGCTGTGTCCTCACCCCAGACTGTACTCCATGTGCACCAAGAGATGTGCCCTCAGCCCCCAACTGTGCTTTCTGTACACACACAGATGTACCCTCAGCCCACTACTGTACTCCCTGTACACCTGTCTGTGTCCCTCAGCCCTTTACTGTACTCCCTGTACACACACAGCTGTACCCTCAGTCTACTACTGTACTCCCTGTACCCACACGTCTGTGCCCCTCAGCCCCCTACTGTACTCCCTGTACACACACGACTGCGTCCCTCAGCGCTCTATTGTACTCCCGGAACACCTACTTCTGTTTCTTCAGCAACCTACTGTACTCCCTGTACACAAATGGCTGTGTCCTCAGCCCCCTACTGTACTCCGGTACACACGTGGCTGTGTTGCCAAATTCCAAGCAATGCCAACTTTAAGTTTGCTGATGACATCACCAAAGCAGGAGGGATATCAAGCAACGACGAGTCTGAACACAGAAAGGAGATAGTGGGTTTGGTGGCATGGTGGAATGATAATACCCTCCCTCACAAATTCGGCAGAAATAAATAACTGATCATTGAGTTTAGAACGAAAGGAGGGGAACACGGCCCTATCTACATCAACGGTCGAGGCAGTGCAGAGCGTCAAGTCCCTCGGAGTGATGATAACTCACAACCTACTCTGGACTTCTCACATAGGTGTGACAGTCAAGATGATTCAAAAACGTTTCTCCTTCCTCATTTGGCTCAGGATATTTAGCATGTACTAATTCTACAGATGCACTATTGTGAAAGTACTGTCCGGGTGCGTAATGGCCTGGTGGGGCCACACTCTGCCCAGGACCGTCACAAACTACAGAAGATTGTGTTCACAGCCCAGACTATGACGGACTCCAATCTCCCAACCATTGACTCAATTTACACGGCTCGTTGCAGCAGAAAGGCTGCCAACATCTATTCAAGATGACTGAGAGAAGGGAGAGAGGAAATAGCTAGTGCCTTAAAAGATATCTTTGTAACATCCTTGAACACAACTGAGGTCCCAGAGAACTGGAAAGTTTCTAATCCCCGTGTTTAAGAAGGGTAGCATGAATAATCCAGTGAATTATAAACCTGCGAGCCTGAAGTTTGGGGTAGGGAAGCTGTGAGAGAAGATACTGAGGGAGAGGGTCTATTCTCATTTGGATGAAAATGGTATTATTAGTGAGAGGCAACGTGGTTTAGTCCAAGGAAGGTCATGTCTTACCAATTTAATAGAATTATTTGAGGAAATGACAAAGTTGATTGATGAGGTAGGGGCTGTAGATGTCATGTACATGGACTTCAGGAAGACATTTGATAAGATTTACCATGGTCGCGTTCTGGGGAAAGTGAAGACACATGGTTCCAGGGTGTACGAGCTACATGGAAAAAGAACTGGCTTGGCAACACGGGACAGAGCGTAGTAGGGGAAGCGACTTTCTCAAAATGGAGAACTGTGACCAGTGGTGGTCCATTTAAGATGTTTTGGGAAATATACATGAATGGGACGGGACCATAGGGATACAGACCTTTAGAAAATAGGAGACAGTTTGAGATAGAGGATTTGGATCGGCGCAGGCTTGGACCGCCGAATGGCCTGGTCCTGTACTGGAATGTTCTTTGTTCTAACATTACCAAAGACCCATCATATGCCTGTAAAGATCTCCCACAACCTCTTACATCAGGCTAAAAGATACATACGCTTGAACACATGGAGCAGTAAGTTCAGGAACAGCTTCTTCCTCGCTGTTTTTAGACCGATGAATGGACTCTCTAATCTCAGATAATGCTGAATTTATTCATATTTATCTCGCCGAGCGCAAGCCTTGCACAGCGTAACCAATATGCCTCTCAGACATGTTTTACAGCCATCGTTCAGTACATCCATTCTTACCATGATCTTCCTGGGCATCTTGGCACAGGACAAAATAAATCCTCACCTCCATACCCCCAGCTCCCTCCAGTGCTCACGCCCAGGTCTCTCCGCTCCTCACCCCCACCTTCTCCCAATTCCCCCCACCTCCCCTTGACCCTATCCCCAGCTCCCTGTGACCTTTGTCTCTCACTGTTTCTCTCACACTGCCTATTTCCTTGTGTTTTCCTTTTCCCTGTCTTCTGTTTCTTTCTCTGAACCTATTATCTTCCCTTCTCCCTGCACATGCGACTGTTTGTTTCCTTGTTTTGTTTCCTTTCTCTCTTTGACTGACTGTCCATCTGTTTCCCTCGCTGTGTTCTCTCTATCCTTCCCTTTGTTTCTGCCTCTTTCTCCTTCGTTGCGATGGTGATGGCTTCTCTATTCGTTGGAAACAGGTGATGGCTCATTGGTTCGATGTTGGCAATACAATACACTCAACAAGGTTTTGGTATAGAGGACATAATTTAAAATTATCAGTTACATTTTAATTGTTGTCAAAACAGCAAGCAGAACGTGGGTATCCATTTAACAGCCAATTGTTACATCTAACTATTTGGAAACCGCCCGTCTCCCAGTGCTCTTCATACTGGCAACTCAAAGCATTCTATTCGGGTGCATTATGACCTTACATGGTAACTGCTGTGACTTGGGGCATAAGAATTTACAGATGGTTGTGTGCACAGCCCAGACCATCACGAAAGACAACCTTCCATCCATTTGCACTTGTCATTGTCGCAGAAAGTCTGGCAACATCAAAGATCTCTCCCAAACCGGTAATGATCTGCTACAACCTCTTCCAACAGTGAGGAGACGCAGAGGCTTGAAAACATGGACCAGCATGCTCAGGAACACTTCCTTCGCGACGATTATTAGATTGACAAATTGATATCTCTCACTTTTCAAATAATATTAATCTTGCTAATGTCGATCTTACTTTGCACACCTCCTGTGAAGCTGTAACATTGTATGCCTCACTCTGTCCAAGGACCCTGTGATCTCTGTTTTCTTGTTTAGGGACATGTGCCTGGACTATATTGTGGGCTGCACGGTAGCAAAGTGGTTAGTATTGCTGCTGCACAGTGCCAGAAACCTGGGTTCAATTCGCGCCTCAGGCGGCTTTCTGTGGGAAGTTAGCACATTCTCCTCATGTCTGCGTGGGTTTGCTCCCGCAATCCAAAAATGTGCAGGTTCGATGAATCGGCTATGCTACTTTTCCCGTAGTGTTCGATGAAGGCGTAAGTATGAGTAGAGTGTTGCTTCATAAGCGGACATGGTGTGAAGCACCGTAGCACTGATGTATATGGAAACATCTTCGGCTTTCTTCGTAAAAGTAAAAATCCTGTTCGGTTTTCTTTTGGTTAGCGAAACAATGTCCTAATTTAAGTCATTCTAAAAGGGGACTGGTGAAAAGCGAACTTTTGAAAAGCGGGGGATAACTGTATTTACATGGACATGATATTCAGGAAGATGGGAAAGGCGAAAAATGAATGAGGTGAATCTCACATTTTATTTCCAGCCCAGGTGATCATCATTCTCTTTGTTTGCTCTTTTTCTTCTTCATCTCTTTCTCTATTGATTCCTCTTCCACTTCAAAGCTGACTTCCCTCCCAATGGTATGAAACACACTCCTTTCCAGATACTTTCAGTTCAGGAAATTTTCCCAGCACTTTCTGTTCATTTCTTTGCATTTCTTTCTATAATTTCAGATTTTCAGCGACTTCCTTTATTTGATTTCATCTTCAATTTTGTTAATTCGTGGGATGTTGGCATTCGTGGGAAGAGCAGTATTTGGTTACAATCACTAATTGCTCTGATAATGAGGCCAATCCACAAGCCAATATAAAGTTAAGCACATTGTCATGGGTCTCAAATTCCAATTAACCCAGACCAGGTAGTAACATTAGATTTCTTTACCGAAGGTGATCAGTGAAAGATGAAGGTTTTCAGACAAAATATTGCTTTTATGTTTGTTTTTCGTGGAATTCACTTCTTTTTCCAATTCTTATCATTTTTATTTAAGTTCTGTCATCAGCTGTGGTGGACTTGAAACAAATCACTTGAAACAATATCTTTCGTTTAATAAACTTAGCTTCTGAATTACATCCAGCGACATTCAGACATTCATACATTGTCCTAATCATGAAGTAACTTCCGAGACAAGAGCAATTTTATGATTGAAATATTTGTAATCGGAAAAGTGGTCAGAAGAGAGCTTGAAACATTCTGAATTTTATCAACGTGTAGCCAATGGTTTGTTCAGCACCAATACTTACACAGATATGAAGACTGGGGATATTAGGAGCTGGGAGTGGACAGGTTTGGTGACAGAGAGAACAGGAGACAAAAATAAGTTCAGGGCAAAAAGGGATCTCGAGTTTGTGCACAGTTTTGTTCGAAGATGTTTGTGAGGGAGTGGTCTGCAATTCATGGGTAATGAATGGAGACTGCAATTGAAACTGAAGACAATAGTTTCTTTCTCTAACAAATGTAGATCACAGAAATTGCAACGAAATTCAAACTTGTTTATAGGATTAATGAATGGACAGAGGTAGAGAACACCAACAATAGCGAGAATAGGTGAGTAGCACATCCTCCACCCAGCCCAGAATAACCATCAGCACTGCTGATATCCGATATGGTAGAAATCCTCAAGAAGGGAATTCTTGAAAAGACTCAATGAAAATCTCCTCTCCATTGTTGTAATGTTCCAGTCCGCTATTCTCAGATTCAGATCTATGCAGCTGTTGATCTCCGTTACTGTTGGAGCTGATGCATCTGTTACGACAGTGGGATAGCGCACTGAATGAAGCCTCTCACTAATAGGAGAGGGAACCCCTCCCGTGACACAGTTACATTGCATGGAGACTGACATCAATCACAGTCAGAGCAAACAGTCCCAACTTTCAATGCAGCACGTTCAGTTCACAATATATCTGGACTGGACTACATGTTGACATTGCTGGCTATTGGTCACATCTCCCATCATTAATCGCTCCAGTGAAGTCAGTTGTGAGGGAGAATAAGAATATTTTCTTTTCGTAGGCTACATGATTCTGCTCTGTTTTCCGTTTACTGTGCCGTAACCATCTCTCCAATAATCCTTCCACCCCCCCCAAAAAAGAATCACAATCAGGATGTTGTTACTGTGCTGATCTCTCCTCCACGGTAACAAACGCCAGCCAACAGACTGTCATTGGACAAAGCCGCCCTGAACATAGACAGGAAGTGTGGTCTTCTCTGAATGTTCCTCTCACTGCTCTAATAAGGCAACTTTGGAACTTCCAGAGAGAATATGCTTCAGTACTTTATTTATATAAATTGACAGACTTCTAAATGCAGTTTCATTTGCTGTAAGTCATATTTTTTACACATTTTGGCCTCAGTCCAAAACTAAAAGTGATAATTACAATCTAATGCATAGCAAGGAAACAGCCAACATTTGGGAGGTGCAATGCTGAATGACAATGTGAACTAAAAGGATAATATTAAATGTGATAAAGTGAACTATATTGTATATACACACCATTTAATCATTGGGAATACAGATTGAGTAAGGTCACCGGACCTGAAACATTAAATTTGATTTCTCTTCGCAGATACTGCCAGACCTGCTGAGCTTGCCCTCTATGTTCTGTTTATCTTCTTGTTTGAGATTGATCATATTGTTCATATCTGGCATGATACTTACAATTAAAAGCAGACACGAACAACAAAATGTGAAGGGCAATGGGGACAATACAGGAGACTAACAGTGGAGTTATAGTCATTTCAATCTGGAAGAGACAATGGGCTGAGTTTACCCCACTTTTGCTGTAAATAGTTCTGTGATATGTTATCACAGCCTTTGGAGAGGGGCTAGACAAACTATTTCAACGAAGGACACAGAGTGGTCCACCATCAATAATCTATTCTTTTTTGGTTTGACTCTTAAAGAAGAAACAGATTTCGGCCATAACATCGGTGCCACAGACACACCAACTCTAATAGGAACAGGAAAGGACAACATTGTCCATATGTAAACAAATTCAGCATGTAGCCCTGTCAAGAAACATGAAATATAGTGATATGGAAACATGAATTGCAAACAGAAAATGATGGTAGAAGCGCAACAGATGAGGAAGTATCTGCAGAGAGAAACAGAGTTAATATATCGAATATGGTGTGTCACCGTTCTAAAAAAGTCATATTGGAATCAAAATTTTGTGTATCTCTGCTCAGAGGGTGCCAGACCTGCTGAGTTTCCATCATTCGATTACTTTTTCTTTCTGAACTGTGACAAATTGACTGATCTGAACGGTATAAGAAAAGCTGCTATCTCAGTTGAATCTTGAGTAATTTGTTATGGACATTAAATGAGAAGTTACAAAGTTCCTATGTTTCGCAGGGTTCCAAATATCGATGACGTATTGTATTGTGTGACAAAACCATTCTGAGACACTGTCTTTTGCATAGGTATATCTTGGATATTCCGTGAAGTGGTCACCAGGTCTACCTTTCGTTTCCCCAATGTAGGGTAGACCACAATGTGAGCGGTGAATAATGTAGACTGGATTGTGGGAAATGTTTGTACGATGCTGCTTCACCTGTAAGGTATACTTGGCTCCTTGGATAGTGAGGAGGGAGGAGGTAAATGGGAAATGTAACACCTCCAGCAGGGGAGAGTGAAGTGGACATGTGGTGGGGGGGTGGGAGAGGTGGGGAATGTGTTGGGAGTGAATAAAGAGCGGACCAGGGTGTCCCGGAGGAAATGGTCCTTTAGAAGGAAGTAAAGGGAGAGGAGGCAAAAATGTGTCTCGTGGTGGCATTGCGCTGGAGGTGGGGGAATTGCAGACTGATGATCTTATGCATGTGAATGCCGGAGGGATGGTAGGTAAGAACAAGGGGAACTCTAACGCTGTTGCAGGCGGGAAGAAAGAGGCTGAGGGTAGAAGTGTAGGAGATGGATCGGAACTGGTTGAGGGCCCTGTCGATAACAGTGCTGAGGAATTCTCGGATGAGGAAGGAGATGGACATTTCATAGGCCACATTTTTGAAGTTGACATCATCAGAAGCAATGCGGTGGAGACGAAGGAACAGAGAGAATGGAATGGTGTCTTTGCAGGAAACAGGGTGTGAGGATGTATACTCCAGGTAGCTGTGGGAGACGGTGTGTTAATAATGGATATCAGGTGACCGGTCTAATCTCAGAAGTAAAAGCAGAGATGTCGAGGAAAGTAAGGGAGGAGTCAGAGGTAGACCAGGTGAAAGTGAGCGAGGCGTGCAAATTGGAAACGATGATCTTTTCGAACTCTAGACAAGAGAGAGGAGCAACAGCGATCGGAGAAAGATTTGTGGATTGGGGCTGGAATAGAACTGGAACAAAGAATGATCTACGTACCCCATGAAGAAACAGGTTTAACTTGGGCCCCGTATGTATCCATGCTTCCCATCTATATGGCAGGAGCAGACTGAAGCAATAGGTCTGTCCAGGAGGTTCTGTTTGTGGATTTTCAGGAGGAGATAAAAGCGAACACTGCTATCAGAGGACCATCAGCTGCGGGACTGTTCGGTGGGGGTGAGTTTGTGGGGGGGCGGGGGCGGTGGCGAGTGATTGGGAATCTCCAGATGAAATGTGGTCAGATTTAGTTAATAAAATAACGTGATGTGCCATGGTAGGGTTATGGACAAGCAGGTGATATGTGGAGGTATGTGGGAGCTGGCACTCAGCTTCTGAAATGTAGAGGTGAATCCACCAGACTACAGCAGCACCACCCTTATCGGCACAGGCTGAATAACACAGTCAGGGTTGCATCGAAGCATACAGCGTCCAGTCTGTTCAGAGGGTAATAGGTTGGATAGGGTGAGGGGGATACAAAGATATAAGACAACGAAACTCACATGGAGCGTTCTCAATGAACAGATTGAGTTCAAGTAACTGCCAGAGGAATGGGTCCATGTGGAGGGAGAGTGTTGGAGCTGGGTGAAGGTCTATGGGATGGGGAGTGTACTCTTGCACAAAGAAATCGGCACCGAGTAGAAGACGGTGGAAGAGAAATTCAACATTATTTCGTGCCTGAAATTTATTAAAGTGGTGGCACAAAGGGATAAAGCTGAGACTTTTCCTGAATACAGAACATTCAGCATTAGTGCATGGAAGGTCAGGAGGGATGGTGAATATACGACAGGAGGTGGGCTTGGGGAGGGGATGGACTCAGATTGCAGGGCATGGGTTAGGTGGCAGGTTCCAGAGGCTCATAAGCATCTCTACGTTATTCCATATTGTGGGCCTCGTATATCTGTCGAGCATGGCGAATGAGCTGGTGAAAGAAGTAGAATTGGGGAATGGTGCAGCCTTGAGTCAATGTGATGTCATGCTGTTGAACAGAGAAAATGTTGATCTCAGTGGCAACCACACCCTACGACAAGTCCTCACGAAGTAAATGATTGAAAATAATCGGAATCATTATCTTACTGTAATGCTCTGATTTCATTGGGGTGACACCCAACCAGCAAGGTCTTACAGGTCTGAGATTTTTGACCAAACTGTGAAAACAGAATATATCTTGCTGTTATTAATAAGTCAAATCCATCCGTAGTTTTGGAAGGCACGAGCAATGACAGAGTTTATTTGTCATTCCCAATAGCTTAAGGGAAGGTGTCATTACTCATGGATGAAATTACCAGTACAGAATTTCCTTCGATTCACGTCGACAGCAGTTCCCTGAGGGTGAATGATACTACACGAGTCAAATCCTACTTTGATGGCAAGGGAAGTTACTCTGATCTCACCTCAACTGACATTGGAAAATCAGTTAAAATACTAAAGAGAAAAAGGGTAGAACACGGCATATTGGAACAATGTGGTCACTGTCTTCACAACGTTTAAACACAAACAGATGCAAGGACCTCTGATTCTGAGGAGAGGTTTGTCCTAATTGTGCTGAGACTGTTTGGTATACGCTATGAGAGACGGACAGAAAGAAATCCACTCTTTATGGTGAAAAAAAATCCGATGGACAATGACAGACATACACGATTGTCTGTTCCTATTGGGCACTGATCATCTTAATCTCATCATTCACTGATGACCAATAGCAGCAGAGAAGCCAGCATCTCCCATCACCCCAGTGGAAAGCAAAATGGGTAAGGGGTGGCCAGTGAAAGTGTGAGTAATGAGGGAACTGTCGTAACTTACAGTGGGAGTGGCAGAAGAAAGGTGTGAAGAGATATCATCAGTGGAAGAGTATGTGGCAGCAGAAGGGGTAGTGTAAAGGAAGTAGGAGTGTAAAGGAAGAGTTGGAAGGGGAGGAAGAATGGCTAATAAAGTTTTAGTGACTGGGAAAAGCTTGTTTTTGGAAAAGTGAGATTGGGTGAAAACCACCACTGTTCAGGAAAATTGGGAACTGATTCGATTGAAAATTAAGATTTGATGTACTTCTTTATTCTATCATTTGATTCTTTATCAGATTGTACATTCACTCTGTAGTTTTGTTTCTCCATCAAATGCAGGTGACGTGTTTTTTTCATCCCTGATGTTGTGTCTCAACTTTTTTTAGATTTTTTTAACATTACGTATTTGCTTCCAATTCAAGGTAGACATGAGAATATGATTTGTTCTCCTGCAGTTTGTCCATAACATAGAATTTAATTGAATATTTATCCTCATCACATTAGCTGATTCAAGCAACTAGTCTGTGTCCATCCTGCAGATGCAAAATTTCTTCAGTTCTGACTATTGTTAAAAAGGGCAGTGCCACACAAAAAGGCAAATGTTCCAGTGCAAGGTGGCAAACCTTACTTTATCCTAAATTAGTTTACAAGCTTTATGAATAAGACATGCTGAGGGACAGAGTGTAAAAGGTGAATTTAACTTTATGTCGAAAACGGGATTTGAAGCACCCTCATGATCGGTGTGAACTACATCACTCTGTAAATTCCCCAACATAAGAACAAGAGTATGGAATTCTCAATTAGTCCTTTGTGAGTAACTTGTGGAGAACAGGAAGGAAATCAACGTTTGTTTGTAATATTCATAAATGATGATGGTGAGAATGTGGAAGATGGAAGGCAGTGGAATGATAACGAATGTTAGGGATGACACAAAGACTAGCTGGGTGGTTCACAGTGAGGAGGAAATGGTTAGCCTCAGGACGATATAAACAGATGATTTCTATATCCAGATTAATGGCAGATGAAGTTCAATACTGATAAATGTGAGGTGATGCACATCTGAATTAAAAAGACAAGGGAGTACTCAAACTGTGAAGGGCAAGGGCAAAACCTGCTCCTTTTTTTCTTTTCAGCAGGGAAGGTTGAGGAGGGAACATGATACAGGTGTACAAGAGCATAAGGGGTGTGGAGAGGATGAACAGACAGCAGCAGTTTACTTTACTCGAAGTGTCAAAAACAAAGGGAAACGTACTTAAAGCGAAAGGCAGAGGATTGAGAGAGGTTTTGTTGAGTCTGTATTGAACTGAGAGGGTGGCACAGACATATAATATAAAGTTCCTTTGTGTGGAAACAGGCCCTTCGGCCCAACAAATCCACACTGACCCTCCAAAGAGTAACCCACCCAAACATGTTCCTCCTATATTTACCCCGACTAATGCACCTAACCTACACATCTCTTAACACTTTGGGCAATTTATACAACATAGAACATAGAAAAATACAGCGCAGTACAGGCCTTCGGCCTCGATGTTGCGCCGACCGAAGCCTACCTAACCTACACTAGCCCAATAACCTCCATATGCTTGTCCAATGCCCGCTTAAATGACCACAAAGAGGGAGAGTCCACCACTGCTACTGGCAGGGCATTCAATGAACTCACAATCCGCTGAGTAAAAAATCTACCCCTAACATCTGTCCTATACCTACCACCCCTTAATTTAAAGCTGTGTCCCCAAGTAACAGCTGACTTCATTAGCGGAAAAAGGTTCTCACTGTCAAGCCTATCTAAACCTCTAATCATCTTGTACACCTCTATCAAATCTCCCCTAAACCTTCTTTTGTCCAATGAGAAAAGCCCCATATGCCTCAGTCTTTCCTCATACGATCTTCCAACCATGCCAGGCAACATCCTGGTAAACCTCCTCTGCACTTATTCCAATGCCTCCACATCCTTCCGATAATATGGCGACCAAAACTGCACACAGTACTCCAGATGAGGCCGCACCAGAGTCTTATACAACTGCAACATGACCTCAGGACTCCGGAACTCAATTCCTCTACCAATAAAGCCCAGTACACCATATGCCTTCTTCACAGTACTATTTACCTGGGTGGCAACTTTCAAAGATCTGTGTACATGGACACCGAGATCCCTCTGCTCTTCCACACTACCAAGTCGTCTACCATTAGCCCAGTATTCCATCTTCTTGTTACTCCTACCAATGTGAATGACTTCACACTTAGCTACATTGAATTCCATTTGCCACCTTACTGCCCAGCTCTGCAATTTATCTATATCCCGCTGTAACCTGCCACATCCTTCATCGCTGTCCACAACTCCACCGACTTTCGTGTCATCCGCAAACTTGCTCACCCAGCCTTCAAGCCCCTTCTCCAGGTCATTTATAAAAATGACAAACAGCAATGGTCCCAAAACAGATCCTTGTGGAACACCGCTAGTAACTGCGCTCCATGATGAACCTATGCCATCAACTACTACTCTCTGTCTCCTCCCAGCCAGCCAATTCCTAATCCAAACCTCTAATGCACCCTCATGCCATACCTCCGTAGTTTTTGCATTAGCCTGCCATGGGGTACCTTATCGAACGCCTTGCTAAAATCCATATACACCACATCTACTGCTTTACCCTCGTCCACTTCCTTGGTCACCTTCTCAAAGAATTCAATAAACTTTGTGAGGCAGGACCTGCCCTTCACAAAACCATGCTGACTATCCTTGATCACATTATTCCTATCCAGATGTTCATAAATCCTATCCCTTACAATATTCTCTAAGACTTTGCCCACAGCAGAAGTGAGACTCACTGGCCTATAGTTACTCGGGCTATCCCTGCTCCCCTTCTTGAACAAGGGGACCATATTCGCTATCCTCCAGACTTCTGGCACTATTCCCGTAGACAATGACGACATAAAAATCAAGGCCAATGGCTCCGCTATCTCCTCCCTATCTTCCCAGAGGATCCTAGGATAAATGCCATCAGGCCCAGGGGACTTATCTATTTTCATCCTTTCCAGATTATCCAACACCTCTTCCCTACATACCTCAAAGCCTTCCATTCTAATTAATTGTGACTCAGTATTCACATCGGCAACAATGTCCTGTTCCTGAGTGAATACTGACGAAAAGTATTGATTTAGCGTCTCACCGATCTCCTCCGCCTCCACACAAAACTTCCCACTACTATCCTTGACTGGACCGATACCTACCCTAGTCATCCTTTTCTTCCTGACATACCTATAGAAAGCCTTTGGGTTTTCCCTAATCCTACCAACTAAGGACTTTTCATGTCCCCTTCTCGCTGCTCTTAGCTCTCTCTTGAGATCCTTCCTGGCCACCCTATAACTCTCAATCGCCCCAACTGAACCTTCACGCCTCATCCTTACATAGGCCACCCTCTTCCCTTTCACAAGGGATTCCAATTCCTTGTTAAACGACGGCTCCCTCAAAGACCCTTTACTCCCTGCCTGACTGGTACATACGTATCAAGGACACCCATTCGCTGTTCCTTGAACAATCTCCACATATCATTTGTGTTCTTCCCTTGAAACCTATTTTTCCAATCCACGCATCCTACGTCATGCCTCACCGCATCATAATTTCCCTGCCCCCAGCTATAACTGTTGCCCTGCAGTGCACACTTATCCCTCTCCATCACTAGAGTAAAAGTCACCGAGTTGTGGTCACTGCCCCCGAAGTGCTCATCTACCTCCAAGTTTAACACCTGGCCTGGTTCATTTCCTGGAACCAAATCCAGTGTAGCCTCACCTCTTGTTGGCCTGTCTACATATTGTGTCAGGAAACCCTCCTGCACACATTGGACAAACACCGCCCCATCGAACGAACTCGAGCTATAGCTTTCCCAGTCAATATCTGGGAAGTTAAAGTCCCCCATAACAACCACCCTGCTACTTTCACTCTTCTTCTGAATCATCCTCGCAATACTTTCCTCTACTTCTCTCGGACTATTAGGAGCCTGTAGAAAACTCCGAACAGGGTGACCTCGCCTTTCCTATTTCTAACCTCCGCCCAAACTACCTCAGATGGCAAGTCTTCCTCCATCACCCTTTCTAATGCTGTAATACTATCCTTGGCAAGCAATGCCACACCTTCCCCTCTTTTACCCCCATCTCTGACCCCACTAAAACATTTAAACGCTGGAACCTGCAACAGCCATTCCTGTCCCTGTTCTACCCACGTCTCTGTAATGGCCACAACATCGAAGTCCCAGGTACCAACCCATGCTGCAAGCTCACCTACCTTATTTCTTATACTTCTGGCATTGAAGTATACACACTTCAAGCCACCTTCCTGTTTACAGGCACCCTTCGTCGAGATCGATTACATGTTCCTAACCTCCCCACACTCAATGTCCTGTACCCTAAAACTACCCTCCAGGTTCCCATGCCCCTGCAGAGTTAGTTTAAACCCTCCCAAAGAGTACGAGCAAACCTCTCCCCAAGGATCCTGGTGCCCCTCAGGTTCAGGTGTAGACCATCCTGTTTATAGAGGTCCTACCTTCCCCAGAAAGAACCCCAGTTATCCAAATACCGGAATCCCTACCTCCTGCACCACCCCTGTAGCCACGCATTTAACTCCTCTCCATCCCTATTCCTCCACTCTCTATCACGTTGCATGGGTGACAAACCAGAGACAACAACTCTGTTTGTTCCAGCTCTGAGCTTCCAACCGAGCTTCCCGAAAGGCTGACTAACATCCTCACCCTCTTCCTACCTATGTCGTTGGTGCCAACGTGGACCACGATATGGGGCTGCTCCCCCTCCCCCTTAAGTACCCGGAAAACACGATCAGAGACATCACGTACCCTTGCACCTGGGAGGCAACATACCAATTGTGAGTCTCTGTCGCCCCCGCAAAACTACCTATCTGTGCCCCTCACTATTGAGTCCCCAATAACTATCGCTCTACCTTTCACCACCCTTCCCTTCTGAGCAACGGGACAGGCTCCGTGCCAGAGGCCTGAACCTCGTTGCTTACCCCTGGTAAGTCATCCCCTCCACAAGTATCCAAAACGGTATACTTGTTCTTGAGGGGAATGACCGCAGGGTGTCCCTGCACTGGCTGCTTCCTCCCACTCCCCCTCACTGTCACCCATCTCTCTATAACTTTCGGAGTAACGACTTCCCTAAAGCTCTGATCTATGACCACCTTTGCCTCCCGAATGATCCGCAGTTCATCCAACTCCAGCTCCAGTTTCCTAACATGGTCTTGGAGGTGCTGGAGATGGCTGCACTTCTTGCAAGTGTAATAAGGAGGGACGCTAATGGCTTCTCTCATCTCATACATGTTGCAAGAGGAACATTGCACTGCCTTCACTGCCATCCCTCTAAAAGAGAAACTTTAAAAACTAGATCTAAAGAAACAAACAAGCAAAATGCAGCACTTACCTGCTTGTCACAATGGGTCGTATTATTAAGTTAGAGGAGGAGGGTGGGTGGGACGCTCTACCCCTGTCCTGCCTCGGGTTCCTCGCCTGCACTTTTTTATGAAAATAAAAACCTTCCCAGGTAATCTAGCGCGACACCAGCTTCCGGGTCCGCTAAGTGCTTAAAAAAACCTTTAAATTTTAGCTGTTAAAAAAAAACAATAACTGGACTATACCGCAACTTAAAAAAACACCATCGGACAGCCGTTACCTGCTCCGCCCAGAGAGTGGCCAATTGACTTAACTTGCACATCTTTGGATTGTGGGACGAAACCGGACGACCTCGACGAAACGTGGAGAGTGTGCAAAATCCACACAGGTTGTCACCTGAGGCTGGAATCAAACCAGGGTCCCCAGCAATCTAAGGCAGGAGTGCTAACCGCTAAAGCGCCATTCTGCCCCTGGTGATATGCGTCTGGAATGCATTTCCTAGGAGGGTGATTGATCAGGTAATCTCGCACACTTTAAAAAGAGCCTTTGGATATGCACTTGGTGGTGCAGGCTCGCATTTTAATTCAATTATTCTATGTAGTGGCAGCCATGAACACTCAGATATATTCTGAAGCAATAGCTAATGGCAGTTCTGAGTTTGTTCCATTGACTGTACTCAGTATGTGAGCCACCAGTGAAATGCTGGTGTTACCTCCCACTTTATATTTAAATGTTTCGGTTTCCTTCAGTTGGTAATGTGATTTCGTGTGTAGATGATGTCATTTTCGGCCATTTTTCTCAGAGGATGGTAGATGGATTCAAAATTGATATGTTTGTTGATGGATTTCCGGTAGGAAGGCCATGTTTCTAGGAATTCTTGTGCTTGTCTCTGTTTGCCCTGTCCGAGGATGGATGTGCAGACCTAGTCCAAGTGTCGAACTTCCTCATTAGTATGTACGAAATTATTGTTGGGATCATGTCTTTTGTAGCTAGTTGATGTTCATATATCCTGGCGACTAGTTTTCTGCTTGTTTTTTTTTCCGTTATTGTGTTTGTTATAGCAAGGCTTATTGTTCCAGGAGTAGAACAGACAAAGATGTGAATTTATTGTGGTGCTCAAAGTATGAAAAAAAGTTGTAGAGTACAAAAAGAATACTCTATTAGTCGGAATTACAGTATCAAGGAATTCTAATTTCAAGGTTGTCAGCAAAAGAGCTAGGAGTGAAATAAGGAAAACGTCTTTATTTAGAGAGTTGGTACGAATTGCAATTGACTGGCTGGGAAAGTCGTGGATGAAGATTCAAAAGAGAACTGGATATATATTTGGAAATTATGAATTTAACGGGCAAAAGAAAGAGGGCTGGCAAATGGGGGTGCTTGGGAGACATTTTTGGAGCTGATTAATACATTATGGCCAATGGCCTCCTCCTGAACTTTAAAGTTTTGTACTCTATCATGTGCCAGCTGTGAATAAAAGTCAGCATCCAATTATTTCACTGTGTAAATGCTCGCAAATATCTGATTATTTGGTGCAGCATAAGCAATTAAAATGCAAGTATTGTAAGGTCAGCATCATTATGAAGTCTAATTATTACTCAGAACATGAATATTTTACATGTTGTATTCCAATTACTAAACAAATATGTCATTGCTTTGTCACAAAACTCTTCGGAAAGCTCTGACTTTTCACTGAAACGATATTATGTTGGTTGCTTTTTCTCACTCTCTACATTTCATGCTAAACATCATTCATTCTAAAAATTGGAAGTTTTCAAATTATTATTTACTAAAATTTGATAACACAAATAATTGATTTAGCTTAATATTCACAGTCTATATTGAATTATTGTCCTTTTAAATTTGCTGGCAAATAGCTGAAGATCGTACATTTCAGTGAGAAATTAAACTGATTGCTTGTATATAAATGTATAAGAACGCTAATTGTATGTGTATGTTCAATCGTTTGCTCACTCTGAACATGTAATCATTCAGAAGCCAACCACTTTAAAATTATTGGAGTGGCAAAACACTGCTTTGAATCCTGACATTGAATATCTAATTCTGATTACAAGAGTTATGTCCTTTCGTTGATAAAATAAAATGTACATACTTTATTTCTGTGTTAGAAAATCTTGACAGGAGTTTATATTTTAGTTCCATAAATATAGAGTCAACATAATTGATTTAAGAGATTATAGTTCAGTTGAATGATTATCGTTCACATCTTATTTTTGCCCAATTCATGCAATGTAGCAAACATCCGATTATTGCTCTGGTCAGTAAACTCAACACCTCGCAATGAGCTACGCTGAAAATTGCTTCCAATAGATCTAAAATCATTTACAGTGTTATTGGACCTCACAGCTGCCTGTGATACAGAGAGACACAGTGGCCCGATCCAATATCTGTGCATAGCGCTTCTAACATGGTCAGGGCAGTCAGTCAAACATTACTTCAAAACAAATAATTTGGAATCCACCTTGGGCAGGGGGAGAACCCGCCAACAGACTATCACTGGTCTCAGTGTAGGTACAAATGTTGTTCAGTTTAAATACTAATGGCTGACCGGCAACTAAGTTTTAACATTCATCTTCAGTCAGAGCCTGGCCCAGAGAGCAGAATGTTGGCATGGAGAGCCAGAATCTCATCATACAAGTTATCTATGGTGATGAAATCTGACCTGGTTCCCAGACTCCATACATCTGCACCCCGGACCAGACATGGGTGAAGACGTTAACAAGTTGACAATCATTTGCAGTGCCTTGTGTCTCCTAAAGAAACCTCCATATCCATATCCAATAAATATCAACTTCGCATTCTCCAATATTAAAATAAAATTGTACATCGCTGTGACCGTTCAGAGATTACTACATCGCTCCCACAGTAGAATGTATGTGAAGTAACCAGCAGCAAAAGGCAATCCAAAAATCACATTAATAACTGAACTTGGCGGATTCTGTCTGTTCTAGGTAAGCGCACATATCACACTGGCTTTCAGGTAACTGTAACAATCCACACCATAACTGTAGGTTTTGGCCTTACACGCCTCCAAAGCTTCCAGATTTCACACAGATCACTCCCTCACACATTCAACAATTGATGAGAATCCACAGGCTGGGTGACACTGGAAACATAGAACAGTGCAGCACTGTGCAGGCCCTTCGGGCTTGGACGTTCTGTCGACGTTTTATCCTACTCTAAGATCAGACTAACCTACATACCTTTCATTATACTAACATTCATGTGCTTATCAAAATAAATATGCCTGATATAGCTGACTTTACTGCAACTGCTGGCTGTTCATTGCACACACCAACACTCTCTGTGCAAAGAACCTACATCTGACATCTCCCCTAAACCTTCCTCCAATTACCTTAAAATCATTCCCCCTTGAGAGCCATTTCCGCTCTCGGAGAAAGTCTCTGTCTATCTACTCTATCTATGCCTCTCATCATCTTGAACACCCGTGTCAAGTAACTTTCCATTCTTCTTAGTTCCAATGAGGCAAACAACTTAGCTCCCACAAATCCTCTTTGCAAGACATGCCCTCCAGTCCAGGCAACATCTTGATAAGTCTCCTCAGCACCCTCTCCAAAGCTTCCATAACTTTCGTATAACGAGGCAACCAGAACTGATCACAATATTCTAAGTGTGGTCTCACCAGGGCTCAATAGAATTTTAGCATAACCTCGCAGCTTTTAAATTCAATCCCTCGGCTAATGAACACATCAAACACCTCCTTAATAACCTTATAAACCTGGGTAGCAACTTTGTGGGAGCTATGCCATGGACCAAATGATCCCCCTGTTCCTCCGCAATGTAATAGTTCTGCCTTTAATCCTGTATTCTGCATTCAAATTCGACCTTCCAAAATGATTCATATCCCACTTTTCCATATTGAACACCATCTGCCACTTAGCAGCCGAGTCCTGCATCCTGTCAATGTCCTGTCGCAAACTACAACAGCACTCCACACTATTCACAATTCCACCAAACTGTGTTACATCATCAAACTTACGAACCTACCCTTCCACTTCGTCATCCAAGTCATTTATCAAAGTCACAAACAGCAGAGGTCCCAGATCTGATCCTTACGAAACACCACTGCTCACCTCGTTCCACACTGAATACTTCCCATTCACCACCACCTTCTGTATTCTATGGTCTAACAATTCTGTATCCAGACAGATAGGTCTCCCTGTATGCCATGTCTCCTCACTTTCTGAATGAAACTACCACGGGGAAGCTTATCAAACACCTTGTTAAAATCCATGCACTCCGCATTCACTGCTCTACCTTCTTCAGTGTGCATAATCCCATCCACAAATCATCCAATAAGAGTTGTGAGGCATGATCTGCCACTCACAAAGCCATGCTGACTATTTCTCATCAAACTATGCATTTTCATAAATCTCTCCAATACTTTGCCCAATACTGATGGAAAACTGACTGATCTGTCATTCTCAGGACAATCCCTGTTTCCTTGCCTGAACAAGGGAGTAATATTTGCCATCCTCCAATCAACCGATGCTCGTCCAATGGAGAGTGAAGATGCAAAGACCATCGCCAAAAGCACAAAATTGTCTTCCCTCTCTTCCTGTCGTAAGCTAGGGTGTTTCCCGTTGTCCGATTGATTTATCTATCCTTATATTTGTACTTCAATCAGTCTGTATGACACGTCAACCTGGTTACTCCCTGTCCAACCAACTGATTGACGGCTTTCCATTTCAGGGCTCTGTTCAGTGCTGCCTTCCTGAGCAAGGATGGTTCCCAATATCCTGTGTATTATGGAATGGAAAACATGAAAATCTTTGACTCTGCTACTCCTCAGATGCTGCCTGACGGGCTTGCTTTTCCAGCGCCACAGTTTTCGACTGTGATCACCAGGATCTACAGTTCTCACTTTCTCCATTACTGAGGGCTGTCCCCTCTGCACACTGAGCAGGGAACTAATCAGCAGAAACTTGTTGTATCTGGAGATGACCGTTCAGTTTTGAAAAGTTGCATTTGATGAACACATTTACTAAAAATGAATCTCAAATTCTACAAATATTCATTCAGTCGCCGAGTTAAAGTTTTGGTTCATGAATTGGACAGGTTAATAACGAACAATGAATGACTGAAGAACTGCGTGGTACAGAGTTTTCCAGGTGATATATTCCAGGTTGGATGTGCTTTACCTGAATGCTGGTAATATTATGAGACAGATATGATAAGGAAACGAGGTGACTTGTGGAAGTGTGACATTTTTGCCATTATAGAGATGTGTTTTTGGGAGGTCAGGGCTGACAACTCAATATTTTGTGGTACCAGAACTATAGTCAGGAAAGGAGAGAGGGTAAAAGAGGTGGTAGTGTTACCTTATTAATTATGGAGTCAGTTACTGGCGTACGAAGGGACGATATCTTGAAAGAATCTTCTAATGAGGCTTGGTGGTTCGAGGTCAGGATCAAAACCATGACAGAAACACTGCTTTGGATATATTATACACCCCCAGATAAAGGAAAGTACGGGAGCAGGTATATAACTAAGTTATTGAGGTTTGTAAAAACAAATAATAGGATCATTATATTCAGGCATTCCAATTCCAAACGTTCATTTGGTCAGTGATAACTTTTTAAGAGGGGGCAGGTGTTTTGAAATTTATTCCAGAGAACTTCTTATATCAACATAGAGCAGATACAACAAAGGGCAGTGCAGTGCTGGGCCTCACCTTGGGGAACGAAGCCAGTCAGCTGTTCCAGGCAGAACTGGGAGACCATTACAGGACCAGTGACCGTGATATCACACATTTTGAGTTTGCTAAGGAAAAGACCCCAAAAATGCTAGAACGGTAAAAACTTTTTGTATTGGGGAGGCAGATTGTATGGAAAAAAATGACAGGATCTGGGCAAAGTGCAGTTGCTCCTGGGTGAAACTGTAGCAGAACAAGGTGGAACGGGGATTGGGGGATCATTTGATAAAATTGAATTGATGACAGTGTCTGCCCAGCATGTGACACCGAAGATAAAATTTAGGAACACAAACCCAGAGAATCTCAGATGTCGACACAAATTCCGAACAGCATGAAAAAGGAAAGAGAAGCTTCGATCTGGTATCAAGTGAGCAGGTCAATGACGGTCCTAAAATAATATAGACAGCATAGGGCTAAACTGAAAAAATCAGTGGAAGAGCAGGTGGAGGGTTGATAAAACTTTAGCGGGTAAGGTTAGCAAGAATACAAAGTCTTTTTTTTTGGTGTATTAACGAGAAGAGGATAACGCGGGAAAGAATTGGAGTATTAGGGACTAAGGGGACAGCCTGTTCACAGAGGCAGATAATATGTTAAACACATCCTACGAATCGGTCTTCAGTTTGGAGAAGCAGATCCTGGATTCAGGGAGAATGACCGTTTGACCCTTGAGCAAATTGATACAGGAGCTGAGGAAGAATTGAAAGTTTTTGCAAGATAGAGTGGGCAAATCACTAGGTTAAAGACCACCAAGTCTCACTTCAGTGAGAGGGAAATAATTGTAAAAAATTCGGAGGGCTGTGAGGCTGGATCATTAAATATATTTCAAGGCTGAGACAGACAGATTTTTATGCAAGTGTTATGGGGAAATCGCAGGAAATTGGAATGGGGGATTAACAAAATAAATATAACCTCATCGAAGGAAAAGCATACTAAGTGAGCGGACAGACATATTGTTGTCCCTGTGTCTAATGGTGTTCTTTTCCAATAACCCTGTATTCACAAGAACATCAACCTCTCTCACTATGGAGTCAGACACGGTTTGGAATGCAATCGAGGGATTCAAGGAATTCATAAACACGATACTAATAGACAGAAAGTACGAGAGGACTTTAAAACACGGATTGCCTGTCGGGGTGAGGATTTGCATCGACACAGTCAACAATAGCAGAAGGAAGACCTCAACAAGACTCTCTCCAAGGCCAAGCAGAGCCCTTCAATGGGGAGCACATAGTCAGCGGCCAGGTGTCAAGGAGTGCTGAAAGCCTAAACACTACATCATTGTAATGTCTTCTTACTTCCCTGACCAAAACTAAATGTGGAGGGGAATGGAGAGATGCCGTTGTTACCAAAGTAAGCAATAAGGCTTTGACACGAGAGGCTTTGGACAACAGCAGCTCAGCAAAATGGACAGGTAAACTCGAATAAAGTCCTTTTAACTGTATTTTTACAGTAGTTGAGATGGTATTTAGGGCAGTCACACGTTCCTCTTGTGGGATGTGGGAGCTCAGGAGATATCCACCGTCCCTGATGACTGCACGTGTGGCACTGCACCCAGCTTCAGCTTCTGGGAGACCGTGTTAGGGCACTGGAGCTGGGCGGCACGGTGGCTTAGTGGTTAGCGCTGCTACCTCCCCGCCCGAGGGGCTAGCGTTCCAATCTTGCCTTGGGCAACTGTCTCTGTGAGTTTGCACGTTCTCCCCGTATCTGCATGGGCTTCCTCTGGTGATGCGGTTTCCTCCGACAGTCCAAACCTGTGCAGGTTAGGTTAATTTGGTCTTGCTCAGTTGGGTGTAGGGGAGTGGGTCAGTGTGGACTGGTTTTGCAGAAGGGCCTTTTTCCACACTGTAATCTAATCTGGGATGCACTCAGGTTCATCCGAGATACTGAGAACCTTATAGATAAGTGCATGAGTGTGGTGGCAACACCCAAGACTCGCCACTAGTTATGTTTCTTTAATGACTTTGATAATCCAGTCCAAAGTTCATCACCCTGAGTTCATTAGCCTTACTTGTCAGTCCCGTTGTATTTAACTAAACACAATTTAATCCAACAGCCGTTCCTTGCTTCCTTTCTCCCCACCCCCACCCTCCTCTATTATCTCTCCACGTTTCAGGATCTCTGCCTTTATTCCTGATGAAAGGCTTTACCCGAAACGTCCATTTTACTGCTCCTCGGATGCTACCTGAACTGCTGTGCTCTTCCAGCACGACTAACCAGAATCCAGTTGCATTCTTCCTGTCGTGTTCCAGGCAAAGAGGAGAAGGACGACCACCAGGAATGGCAAAGGGAGTAGGCATATAGTGCAGGAATCCCCTGTGGCCATTCCTCTCGAAAACAAGTAGACAATTTTGGATTGTTGGGGGCGATGACCGTTCAGGGGAAAGAAGCAGTAGCCAGATTGGTGGCACTAACACTGGCTCTGGGGCACAGCGGGAAAGGATGAAGTAAAACAGGACGTTAAATATAGGAAGGTCAACTGTTAGAGGGACACATCGGAGATTCTGTGGTCACAAACGGGAATCCAGGATGGTGGGTTACCACCCAGGTTCTCGGGTCCAGGATGTCTCCATGTGGCTGCAGAACATTGTCAATGGGGAGGGGGAGCAGCCAGAAATCATTATGCACGTTGGCACAAATGATACCCGTAGAAATAGGGACGAGGTCCTGCAGCGTGATTACAGAGAGCTAGGAGAAACATTTAAAAAACCTGACAGTGATAATCTCCTTAGAGGGAGATTAACGTCTGAGACTTGCATTGGAGGTGGCACCAATATCTTGGCGACCAGTTTTGCGAGTGTTACAAAGGGGGTTTTAAACTATATTGGCCGGGGGTGATATCCTCAAGATCAGCGAGGCATGTGCGAGGCTGGAAGGAGATACAGTAATCAGAAACATTAAGGTTATGGTGGAAAACGACAGAGACAAAGTACTGTCTTTTGGATTAAAATATATCTGTTTCAATGTAAGTGGACTGACAGGTAAGGCTGATGAACTCAGGGTGTGGATAGGTAGGTGGTACTAGGATATTATAGCCATAATAGAAACATAGCTAACTGATGGATAGGACTGACAGCTTAATGTAACAGGATATAGGTGTTTAGGTGAGACAGAGTTGGTGGAAGGAGGGAAGAGACAGTTGTATTTCTGATTAATGTGAGTACCACAGCAGTAATTAGAGATAAAATAACTGATGGATCACCCAGTGAAGCTTTGTGGGTGGAGTTAAGAAATAGGAAGGGGAAGGTAACGTGACTGGGGTTGTACTATAGGCACCCAAATAGTCAACAGGAATGAGATTAACAAATACGCAGGGAGAGAGGGGAGACCTGCAGGAGCAATCGTATTATCCGAATAAGGGATTTTAATTTTTCTAACATGGACGGGAACTGCCTGAGCGTTAAGAGGTTTGATGAGATAAAATCTGTTAAATGGGTCAGGCAAGCTTCCTCAAGCAGTATATAGAGTGTGCTACTCGGGAATGGGCAAAACTCGAAATTTTCTCAGGAAATACGGCAGGACAGGTGACTGAGTTAATAGTGGTGGAGCACTTTAGGACCAGTAACAAAATTTTATTAATTTTCAACTAGTTATTTAGAGGGACAAAACTGCTCCACAGGTTCATGTCCGATCTTGGGGCGTGGCTCTGGAACAGGCAGCTGGGATCAAGGGAAACACTGGAGGTACATAGACAATACAGGAATTCTGAAGAAGGAAATCAGTAGGGTGAAAAGGGAACAGAAAGAGCCTTTGGCTGAAAAGATGAGGATGAATCCAAAAAGGTAACTCAAATATACGAAAAGAAAAAGCAATAGCTAGAGAGAAAATAGGACCCCTCAAAGACCAAAGTGGATAGGTACGAGTGGAGACATAAGAGATGGGTGAAGTCCTCAATTAATTTTTCAACTCTATGTTTACCGTGGAGAAAGACATGAATACTTGGGAACATGAGAAAGTTATTTGTAAAATCTTAGGGACAACCAATATCATAGTAGAGGAGATTTTGGACGTACTAGAATGTGTGAAAGTGGATACATGTCGCATTCCTTACCTGTCACAGGAGGAAATCAATCATCCCTGTATGGTATAAAATGCTATATACAGCACAGGTGTCCAGTTACACAGCAACATGATTAGTCTATTCACCTACTTGAAGTCAGTAAGACAGGAAATGGAAGAGGCCACAAAGTGACTGGAGTACGGTATATACTGGAATAAAACCTAGCCCCTCAGGGGCTACATAGTCCCTCAGAACTGACTTTCATATCAGTGAGGTCGGGGCTGATCTGCACTCGGTCGCAATTTCTCTTTCGTGCCCAATTCTTTGTCGCCCTCGACTCTCTGACGGGTCAAATTCCATTGACACCCACTCCCACCCGCCAACATTTCAGTGTTATAGCCTCCCCTAACTGTCTACTCCCAACCATCATTACCCTCTGAGAGAAGGAAATACACTCCACACATATACCTTGGCCTCTTGACATGAACACAAAATGTGAACACACCGTGAGATTGATTGAACCTGACATCACGGCAGTATTTGACTGTGCAAGGTGCAAAGGAGAAGGAACAAAATTTAACTTGATGGGAATCAGTTGTAAACTCCCCACTGGTGGACCATTCAGAACACAGTGTGGCTGATAGACATCAATCCTCCCAGGCGCTGGATATCTCTGTGGGCAATGGCAGTGTAGCTTCTTCGGCACAAACATCTCCAGCTGCTTCATCAATGTTTTTCCCTCTGTCATACAATCAGAGGTGGGGATGTTCTGGGAAGATTATATAATGTTCAGAACAATGAGTCAACTCCGAAGATATTAAAGTATCAAATGTGGGCAACGTTCAAGGTAAAGGTAACATCAATCAATAGCGCTGCTGAACACTAAACATTTCCATTGTAAATAAAAAGAGGAACCCCGTCAGCATCGCTAGCTTGTTTTACAATAGTATAAGAAAGTCATTCAGCCCATAAGACCGATTGGATAACAAGAGGCTCAACACAATCACTCTCTCCTGCCTATTACACAAGAAGATTATTTTTTTTAAAAACCAGCTGTTGGAATCCAAAATAGACACGCAGGAGGCTGAAAGAACAGAATAAGCAAGACATCATCAAGACGTTGAGAAGTCAACGCCTTGGATATAACCCTTCGTCAGTACTGTGGTTGGAAGAAAGGAGTCTATAGATAATGGGGCGGGTGAGAGAAGAAGAGGCAGAGTGGCGAGGTGGGGATTAGTGAACAGAGATATAGGGTATCAGCGGGTTGGTGATGGGAGGGCTGAATCCAATTGGTAGCTGGACAAGGGTTGCTCACTGGAATGGAAGGGAGGGGAGGGCCTGGGAAGGGAGTCAGCGGATTGCAAGGGAGGTTATTTGAAATTGGCGAGTTCAATGTTGAGTCCCCAAGGTATAGGCTGCACAGGTGACAGATGAGGTCTTGTTCCTCCAATTTATGGTTTCGTTCATTGTGGCAATGGAGAAGGTCAAGGATGCCACTTCAGAAAAGGATTGGGAGAGAGAATTAAAATAGGAAGTGACGAGGAGGTCAGGTCAGCCCTGATAAGCCCGGCTGAGATACTCAGCAAAACATTCCCTTCATTTACATTTGGTCTTCCCAATGCAGGGAAGACCACATCGGGTGCACCAGATGCATTAAACTAGGTGTGGATCGCACCACCGGGTCCATCTCCGACCAATCACCGCATTCACCCCCAGGTACCTTCTCCTGCAAATGCAAAAGATGCAAAGGTTGCTGGCACACCACCTCCTACACCTCCTTATAGGGCTTTAAATAGTACTTCCCGCTAAGAAAGAGGTTCACCTACCTCTCTTCCAACCTACTTTTCTGCATCAGGTGCTCCTGATGTGGTCTTCACTACATTGAGGAGACCGAACATAAGCTAAAGCCACATTTCACTGAGCATCACAATCGCGCCTGCAGGGGCCGACCTGACCTCCCAAATACCGCCCATTTGAATTCCCCTTCCCACTCCATTTCTGACATTACCATCCCTGGCCTCCTCTGTTGCCGTGGTGAAGCAGTCTGCAAATTGGAGGAACAACACCTTATCTTCTCGGAAAAAACAAGGACTGCAGATGCTGGAAACCATAGTCTAGATTAGTGTGGTGCTGGAAAAGCACAGCAGATCAGGCAGCATTTGAGGAACAGAAAAATCGACGTTTTGGGCAAAAGCCCTTCATCAGGAATAGAGGCAGAGTGCTGCAGAGTGGAGAGATAAATTCGAGGAGAGTGGGGATGGGACAAAGTAGCACAGAGTACAGTGGCTGAATGGGGGTGTGGATGGAGGTGATAGATCTGAGAGGAGGGTGAGGGAAGGTAGGAAAGAACGCAACGGGTGAATGGGTGTGAGGATGAAGTTGACAGGTCAGAGAGGAGGGTGGAGTGGATAGGTGGAAAAGAAGTTCGGCAGGTAGGACAGGTAATGAACGCTGGGCTGAGCTGGAAGGTTGGAGCTGAGGCGGGGTGGGGGAAGGGGAAATGAGGAAACTGGAGAAATCCACATTGATGCCATGGGGTTGATGTGTTCCAAGGCGGAAGATGAGGCGTTCTTCCTCCATGCGTCGGGAGGTGAGGGAGCGTCTGTGGAGGAGGCCCAGGACCTGCAAGGCCTCGGCAGAGTGGAATGGGGAGTTGAAATGTTGGGCCACAGGTCGTTGGGGTTTATAGGTGCGGGTATTCCGGAGATGTTCCCTGAAGTGTTCTTCGAGGAGGAGTCCAGTCTCCCCATTTTAGATTAGACCTCATCTGGAGCAACAGATATAAGAAATGTTGTGGTTCTGTTTGCCGAGCTGTGAATTTGTGTTGCAGACGTTTCTTGCCCTGTCTAGGCGACATCCTCAGTGCTTGGGATCCTCCTGTGAAGCGCTTCTGTGATCTTTCCTCTGGCATTTGTCGTGGTTTGAATCTGCCCTTCTGGTAGTGTGGCTAGTCATTTGGGTTGCGGCATGTCCTCGTTCCGTTTTCTTTCCCTGAGGCATCTGTTGATGAAATTGCGCGGTATCCGTTTTTGGCGGATACATTGTATAGGTGTTCTTCTTCCTCTTTTTGCAGGTCCGGTGGACTGCAGTGTGTTGTGGCCCTTTTGAATAGTGTCTTGATGCAACTTCTTTTATTACAAAAGAAATGATATTGTCGGATGCGCAGGTAAAACTTTGATGGATTGGAAGGCTCCTTTGGGGCCTTGAATGGTGGTGGGGGGGGAGATGTTTTTCCATTCCTGAGGTGGCAGGGCAGTATTCCAGGAAGGGAGGGTGGGTTGTTGGGCGGAGTCGACCTGACCAGCTAGTCACGGAGGGAATGGTCTTTGCGGAATGTGGGAGGGGAGGGAAATATATCACTGGTAGTGGGGTCCGTTTGGAGGTGACAGAAATGTCTTCAGATGATGTGGTTTCTGCGAAGGTTTGTCGGTTGGATGGTGAGCTCATTTCCAATTACCGTCGAGACGTTAACTGCTTCAACCTGTCTTACACCCTCCCCAACTCCAACCTCTCACATTCACAACGCGAAGCCCTCCACTCCCTCTGCTCCAATCCTAACCTCACCATCAAGCCAGCAGATAAACGGGGTGCAGTGGTAGTTTACACCGCTGAAGCCAGACGCCAACTCGAAGTCACCTCCTCCTACCGCTCCCTCGACCATGACCCCACCTCCCATCACCAAACCGTCACTTCCCAGACCACACAGAACCTCATCACCTCAGGAGATCTTCCACCCACAGCTTCCAACCTCATAGACCGGGAACCACACACTGCCTGATTCTAACTCCTTCCCAAGATCTACAAACCTGACCACCCTGGCCGACCCATTGTCTCGGCATGCTCTTGCTCCACCGAACTGATCTCCACCTATTTTGAGACTGTCCTATCCTCCCTAGTCCAGGAGCTCCCCACATACGTTCGAATACCACTCACGCCCTCCTCCTCCTCCAAGACTTCAGTTTCCCCGGCGCCCAACGCCTCATCTTCACCATGGATATCCAGTCCCTCTACACATCCATCTGCCATGACCAGGGCCTCCAAGCCCTCCGTTTCTTCAACTCTGACGTCCACAACAGTACCCTTCCACCGACACTCTCATTCGTTTGGCCGAAGTGGTCCTCACCGTTAACAATTTCTCCTTCAAATCCTCCCATTTTCTCCAGACCAAAGGGGTAGCCATGGGACCCCGTATGGGCCCCAGCTATGCCAGTCCCTTTGTTGGCTACGTGGAACAGTCCATCTTCCGTAATTACACTGGCACCACTCCCTACGTCTTCTCCGCTACTTTGATGACTGTATTGGCGCCACATCATGCTTCTGCGAGGAGGTTGAGCAATTCATTAACTTCACCAACGCTTTCCACCACGAACTTAAATTCACCTGGACCATCTCTGACACCTTCCTCTCCTTTCTGGACCTCTCCATCTCCATTAATGAAGACCGATTTGACACTGATCTTTTCTATCAAACCCACCGACTACCACAGCTAACTGGGTTACACCTCTTCTCACTCTACATCCTGAAAAAATGCCATCCCGTATTCCCAATTCCTCCGCCTCCGCCATATCTGCTCCCAGGAGGGCCTGTTGCACCAATGAACAAACCAGATGGCCTCCTTCTTTAGAGACCGCAATTTCCCTACCCACGTGGTTAAAGATGGCCTCCAATGAAGCTCGTCCACATTCTGCCCCTCTGCCCACAAACCCCACCCTCCAACCGTAGCAAGGATAGAACCCCCGGTGCTTACCTTCCAACCTATCAACCTTCGCATAAACCACATTATCCGAAGACATTTCCATCACCTCCAAATGGACCCCAGCACCAGAGATATATTTCCCTCCCCACCCAGTACCGCTTTCTGCAAAGAACGTGCCTTCTGTGACTACCTGGTCAGGTCCACGTCCCCCAACAACCCACCCTCCCTTTCTGGAACCTTCCTCTGCCACTACAGGATTGGCAAGACGTGCGCCCACACCTCCTCCCTCACGTCCATCCAATGCTCCAAAGGAGCCTTCCACATCCATAAAAAGTTTCTGCTCCACATCCACCAATGTCATTTATTGTATCAGTTGCTCCCATTGCGGTCTACTCCACACTTGGGAGACTGGACGCCTCCTCGCAGAGCGTTTTAGGGAACATCTCCGGAACACCCACACCAATCAACCTTCCCGCCCTGTGCCCCAAAATTTCAACTCCCCCTCCCACTCTGCTGAGGACATGCAGGTCCTCGGCCTCCTCCACTGACGGTCCCTCACCACCCGACGCCTGGAGGGAGAACGCTTCATATTCCGCCTGGGGACACTTCAACCCCATGGCATCAATATGGATTTCACCAGTTTCCTCATTTCCTCTTCCCCCACCTCGCCCCAGCTCCAACCTTCCACCTCAGCACCGCCGTCATGCCCCGTACGACCTGTCTATCTTCTTTCCACCTATTCACTCCACCATCCTCACTAACCTACCACCTCCACCCACACTCCCGTTCACTTATTGTACTCTATGCTACTTTCCATCCACGCCCACCCCTCTCATTTATCTCTCCACTCAGCAGGCATCCTGACTTTATTTCTGATGAAAGGATTTTGCCCGAAAAGTCGATATTTCTGGTCCCTGGATGCTACCTGACCTATTGCGCTTTTCCAACCTCACTCTAATCTAGACCTTGCCTCCTGCATGTCAAGCCTACAGACTGGAGAACGCAATGTTGTGCTCTCTAATTTGAAATAACCTTCCTACCGATGCCACTTCTCCCTTTCCAGTCCATCTCCCTCCCTTCCATTCCACCTAACAACGATGTCTTCCAGCTCCCAACTGGATTAATCCCTCCATCGCCCAAACAGTTGCACCTACCACCTGCGTCCACGTATCCGTAACTCACCATCCCGCTGCTCTCCCCAACCCAACCACTCCCTTACCTCTTTACCTGTATCTCTCCCTACCCCAATCCCCAGTCCTGAAGAACAGCTATAACTGAAATGTTGATAATCCTACCTCATGATGCTGCCTGGCTTGCTGTGTCCTTCCCGCCTCCTGTTTTTCTCCGATAACTCAGGAAGGTAGAATCTAGTCAGCACAACACACTGATAAGCATGAACCACGGGTTGCCCATTGAAGTCCTTGAACCTCTGGCCGCGGGCCAGGAGGAAGACAGTCAGTCCCTCGAGACACTGACATGTACAGAAGAAGCCATTGAGCCCCACCAAACTGTTACAGACTGAAATAGGAGGATGTCATTCATGCAGCAGCACGACAAACCAATGAAGCAGAGACTGCACAGGCAGACTCCTTCATGTTGTTCTTCCTGGCCTCATTGCTAATGGTACACACATGTTTCATAAACATGGTTTGCTGACCATGAGGAGAGAAAGTGATTGGTTTGTACCAAGTCCAGGAGGCATCTACCATCTCCGAGATGTCATGGGCTAGGCTGGACCACTCAAATCTTCCCGGAGTAATTTAGCTGATTTTAAAGCAGACAATAACTTTATGCATAAATTTACACAATGAAACACAAAGAACAGAATAAAGATTCCTGACAGAATTCAACCCATCCAGCTCAACTTAATTATGATGTTCCGAATATACACAACTCTCCCAATAAAAACCAGTATCAATGGAATACATGCTTCCAGGTTGAAATTCAAGGTCAGCAAAGAGAGAGAGTTTCCACACAGCAGTCTGTTAAAATTCGCAGTTCAAGACTCAACTGTAAACTACGCTGCTGAGCTCAGCAAGTACAGCGAAAAGAGCTCACCACTCCCCGTTCATTATACAGGTCACTAATAAATCATGGCCACTTCGGCCTGAAGTCTCATCTGTTTCCATATAGGCAAAAGGCTTCTTAAAATCCTTTTCATCTCTGCAACAAACCAGACTGATCGTAGCCCGTCCCCATTTTATTGTCCCTATGAAAAACACCAAGGACAGAGTCTCCTTGAGCCAATGAACAGCTTTTAGGCAAAAACGGGACTAGCTTTGTGACATCTCCCACTCCCGTAGAAAACAACCAGCAAGACAAAAAGATGGTTGCATTCTTAACCCTTCAAACCCAGATATGACTCAGGTCATTAATGTACACCACAGAGTTCGGTAATCCGGCAATGACCTTATTATCAGTCTCTGAAAAGTGGCTGGATCGTTTTTCATACCAAATGCCACGACTTTGAACTGATATAGTCCATTTTGAGTTACGAAAGCCGAAATTGCCTTTTCACGCTTTGACAGAAGTCCTTGCCTGCAGCCTCTGAGCAAGTCCAATTTAGAAACAGAAGTAGCTTCTCCCACTTTTTCGATACAGTTCTCCAAACATGGAATTGGATATGCGTCAGTCATTGTAACAGGATTAACTTTGTCATTGTTCACACATGACCGGGTGCCATCTGGCTTTGGCACCGTGACTTTACGTGAGGTCCAGTCACTGTAACTCACTTCGACTACGCCATCTTGGAGCATGCACTCTACTCCTTCTGAACCTGTGCCAATTTTGGAGGGTCATTCCTATAAGGGTGTTGCTTAATTAGAAAAGCATCTCCTGTGGCTAAATCATGCACAATTATGTTCGCACTTCCCAGTTTAGTTCTGCATATCTCTCCAACGGATAGTAACAACTATTTCAGGTTGCTTTGCTTTTCTTGTGGAAGGTAACTCAATAAGTTATCCCAATTTTTGACAAATTTCTCATTGTTCGATTTGATTTGAGGAATGTCCAATTCAGAATCCTCTGACTTTGGTTCTTCCTTCTGTGCTGTAATCATTAACACCTTATCCTCTTGCTTTCCTTCCCTTTTGAACATATTCACATGACAAACTCTGTGAGATCTCTTCCTGGCTGGAGTCCGTTTCAAGTCGTTTACCTCATTGAATTACTCCCCAATTTGATAAGGTACATTAAAACCTGTTTTTAAAGGCTCAACTGTTACTGGAAGTAACAACAATACCTTATTCCTAATTGCAAACTTCCTAATTTGTGATTTTTGATGCACTTCCTGTTTCATTGTATGCTGCAATACTTTTAAATGCTGTCTACCAAAATCTCCAGCTCTATTTAATCGTTCCCGAGAACTTGACACATCATCCAAATGGGTGGTCTCTGAATCCTAACTTATTCATTTTCCTAAAGCAATGTTAATGGTATTTTTACTTCATGCACAAAAATTAATTCAAATAGTCGGAATTTTGTCGATTTGAATTGCTTATTTCCCAAGTTATCTATCACAGCCTTAAATAGTTCGGATGTGGGGGTTTGATCCTTGATCTGTCTGGATCTCTATTGGTACTCAGTATCTTGTAAAAAAAAAGTCAGTATTTTTCTGCACTTCTTTTCGCTGTGATGCTACATAATGGGATTGCCACTGGGCATCTAGTCGACGCACCCATTATTGTTCATAAATTGTTATTCCCACTTTTTGTTTGAGGCATGGGACCTACGCAATCTATCAAACCACTTGTGAAAGGTTGCTCAAATGCTGAAATAGCTGTCAAAGTTGCAGGTTTCATTACTGCCTGTGTGTGACATGTTTGAGACCTCTGGCAAAATTCATCTACACCTTTGTATAGTCCAGGCCAGTGAAAATATATTTGTATTTCAACCTGCATTGTCCTCACTCCGAAATGATCTCCAAATGGTAGCTCATGTGCCACTCGCAGCAACTCCTTTCTATACCAAATAGGCAAAACAATTTAATGAATTTCTGCCCACGTCTGTTATGCTTCAGTGTGTGCTGATCTCCATATCCGCATTAAGACATGATTTGTTAAGTAATAACACACAGGAATGCATTCATTCTCTTTCTTGCTAAATGCCTTTTGATCTTACTGCTTTAATTCCCCATCATTCTGCTGCAGATCATTGAACTTAGCAGAGCTAAAAATAGTTGCATGATTTCCTACTTGCTCCATCTCTGTTCCACTTATCTGGTCAAAAAATGTTTGGATAACTCTATGTCAAATTCCTTGTCTGTTTCTTTTGATCGCTCCTGCTTCAAACTGTGCATTTGTCATCTGGTGATCACACAATCAGGGAAACTTCCTGGATAACCGTTCTCCAGTTCTCCACTGGCTTTCGAATTAGAGTAGGTAGCATGCCTACTGGTGAATCAGCTATATCATTTGCAAGGACAAATTTTATTCCTGGAGCTGAGAGTTTGGGATCCAGTACTCCTACCACACATTCTCCACTCTTCGCTGAACTCTCTCGCGTCATTTTGCATAACTGAGCACTTTTTGTCTCACCATGAATTCCTGCTACCCGCACATTTTCTGGCAATAGACCCTCAGGAGTACATATCTCCTCATCCCTCAGCATTACAGACTGAGAAGATCATGTGCCCCTTAATATTGGAACCTCCATATCTATTACTCCTGGCCTATGTGAATAAACTTTACACTTGCATGTATATGTTTTAAAACAGATCTGGCACTTTGTCCTTGATCAACCTCTGACCATCTTGGACACTCTTAGGCAGTTGCCTAACTTGCCTTGAGCTTTTTGTTACATTCCAACAAATCTTACAGTCTTCTCTGGTTTTCCGAATTCTGGTTTTCTCCTCGCAAAACAACTCTGTGATTTTGTATGGCTCACTTTATTATAATGAAAACTACGGGGCTTTTATCTTGTTTGTGCCGTCAAGGGTTTCAGTTTTGACTCTATGGTAAATTAGCCTTATGATCTTCACTGAGATGTACTTTTCCCTTTCCAGTGAGGATATCTCTTTGCTCCAATTTCTATTTCTGATTGACTGAAATTGATTCTGGAAGCCAAACCGATTGTATCGAACAGTTCGTTATCATCAGCCACTTCAGCTGCTAACCTTGATGATATCACTTTCTGCTCGTCCACATGAGTTCCCACAACTTCAGACAGTGAATTTATGAATTACTCCAAAATAATAACCTCTCTAAGGGCATCATAGGTTGCTTTATTTTTAAAGCTATTATCGTTCTGTCGAAATTAATCTGTCTGATCCTTTCAAACTCAATGTTGGTTTGACCAGGGTATCAGTTCGATTCCTGAAACTTTTTCTATAGGCTTCTGGTACAAGCTCATATGCAATTAAAATGGCTTTTTTCAGCTCATCATATTCCGCAGATACCTCCTCTGATAGGGATGCGAATACCTCACTAGCGCTACCTACAAATTTCGTTTGGGTCAGCAAAACTCTTATTGCCTCTGGCCACTGCATTTGTTTAGCGACCTTTATATTTAGATAATGCTTGTAATCGGCTAAGCTTCTTGCTACCTGGGGCTTGCTCATCCTCACTCTCTTCCTCAATAACTCTACCCCCAACATTTTCTCCCGCCTTCTATGCTGACTTTCCCTTCTAAGTGTCAGTTTTTGCTCTTCAAAAGCTGTCTCTTTCTTTCTCCTCTACTGCTCTCTCTTTTTATCTCTCTTCTGCTGCTCTCTATTTTTCCCTCTGTTCTGCTTTTAATCGTACCTGAAACTGTTTCATTTCTGCTCCCCATTTCTTACTTCTCGCTGCTAAGTCAAGCTGCTTTCTTTGCAACTGAATTCTTAGCATCTGTATAGATTCTGATGGTTTCTCCAGCAAGTTTAATTGATGAATTGCTGCGACAACTAACTCTCCTTTCCTCACAGAAGCAGGCAGTTCTGATTCCAACTTCTCTGCCAATTCTTGCAAATTGCTTCAAAACTTCCAGTCACTGCATTCACGTGCAGAAAACATTTGGCGACTGAAAGAGCCATTGCTATCCCAAGCTTTGTTTACACAACAAAACCAAAACCCGAAATAAAGAAACGAGCACCTCACTCTTTAAAATCGCGCAAAGAGCCCCAATCTGTTATGCACTAGGCTAGACTACTTAAAATATTCTTAAGCAGGCAGCCCAGGGCATAACTTTGCAAGTTGTTTCGATCAGTCTACAATGAAAATTACCAGGAGCAAGACAGGGAGATTGTCAACTAAATTTTAAATAGACAAAAACTTTATTCACAAAATTACACAATGAAACACAAAGAACAGACTAAGGAAAACATACCCAACTCAACCTATCCAGTTAGACTTATTTTCGCTGTTCCAAATATAGACAACAATCCCAATATGCAAACTCCCTTTAAAAACCAGTATAAATGGAACACATGCTTTCAGGTTGAAGTTGAAGGACAGAAAAGAGACAGAGTTTCCACACGGCTCCCTGTTGAACTTCCCAGTTCAAGACTCAATTGAAAACGGCTCAGCTCAGCTCAGATAAGCTCGTTCAGCTTAAAAAGCTGACCACTCTCCTTTCATTATACTGGTCCCTTCTAAAGCATGACTACTTTGACCAGAACTTTCATCTGCTTCCATATATCATGTCTGTACGGAGACAGACGGATTGGAGTCAGGCCCCATTGTAATGCCCCTCTGAAAACAATCAAGGGCAGAGTTTCCCTGAGCCAAGGAAAAACTTTGAGAAAAAAGAAAATGACTAGCTTTGTGACAGAGAAAACGGAGGCAGAAGCTGGTGGGAATGGCTCATTCCATCAATGTGTGACTGCTGAGAGGTTTGTGAACAACATGACGTTCAGTGCAGGGTCACAAACTAACTGCACATTGAGGCGGTGAAAGTTCATTCAGAACCTGGAGCTCTCTCTCAACCAACATGAGGGTCCACAGAGCTATGTAAACTGTCATAGAATCATAGAGTCCAACACCGCGGAGACAACCCCTTTAGCCCAAAATGGTTCATGCTGACCAAAAAGTGCAACCGTGCTCACCGATTTCCTGCACTTGGCCAATATCCTTCTCAAAGTTTCCTATCTGTATATTTGTACAAACGTGAAGACATGTATCGCAGGAAACAAGTTATATTTCATGGTATCAACGTGTTGCTTTGGAAATACTGAGTGTTAGTTCATAACACTCATGTTTTAATGCAATCAGTTTTTATTATTTAGTAATATACAGATTAAACACTCATCTTCTTCACAGTCTCCTCATGGTTCCACCACTGTAGGGATTGTCTTGTGAAACACAATTACACTGTCTCTCTGTAGCAAGGAGATCATTCATTATAAATGAGAGAAAATCTGTTCACAGTGCTCTAAATACAACACTTCACAACTGCAGGAAGATGTCTTCACTCTTAGAATTAATCATTTTCTAATGAAGGACGTCACTCATTTACTGTGCTGATTAATTACTGTTCCATATGAATTCTGTCAGGAACTTATGACCAAGCACATCCAGCTCCTTTTCACCAGTATCACTTCTCACCATTTCACATTCTCATAAATACAAAATGAGAAGGATGATATGTTTTACCAAATCAGTTCTTTGCCCTATGAAGCAAAGCCAGAGCAACAGCAGCATCACTATTGCCATTGGAGATGGTTGGAAATGCTGGGGAGGCAGTGGGGTAGGTTGCATTATCTCCGGAATATTAACCCAGGGTCCCAAGCAATGACCAAGACCCCGGATTTGAATTCCACCTCAGCAAATGTTGGAATTTGAATTCAATAAAATATGAGGAATTAAGAATCAAATGAAACGATGAAGCCATTGTTGATCGTCTTACCTGACACCTTTATGCCCTTCAGGGAAATCTACCATCTTCACCTGGTCGTGCTGACGTGTGACTCCAGATCTACAGCAATGTGGTTAACTCTCAGTTGATGTTTGCATTGGCCAAGCCAGGCACTCAGTTATTTCACTCACTGCAAAGTCTCAAAGAAATGAAACTGGATGCATCTCAGCACTGACTACTTACAGCCCACAGACTGCAGTGGGTCAGGGAAGGCAGCTCACCAACACCTTCTAAATGACAATGAGGAAAAGGAATTTAATACTGACCCCGCATCCTATTATTGAATAAAAGTAGATGATCACACTTTACCAAAGAGAGACAAAGGGACATAACACACTTTAAACAGTGACTTTGATGGGTATGATTTTCAGTTATATGGGAACAGGAGAAAAAATAGATAAGGTGCACCTCCTTTATATTTCCATTCCAGCTGATCATCAACAATTCCTTTGTTTGCTTCATTCTGTCTACATGTTTCTTTCTACATCTATTCAACTCATTCCTTCTCCCCTTCACAACAGACGTCCCTGTTACCAACATAATTACACTACTTTCCAGCGAAATTCAGTTCTGATGTCTGGTCAATGGACTCAAAGTACCAAATCTGTTTTCTCTCTTGACCCGAAGCTGCCAATCCTCCTCAGTTTCTCTGGCAATTTCTTGTTGTTTTTGTTTCTGGTCTCTAGCATCATGCTTTGTTTTATTTAATGTTGTTATTACATGGGATACCTGCATCACTGGCAAGGGCAGAATTTGTTGACCATCACCAAATGCCCTTTATTGTGATGTCATTCTTTCAGGCAGTATAGAGCCAAGCACATTGCAGTGGGACTGAGTCAGACCAGATAATAATGCTAGATTTGTTTCCCAAAGGATATCAGTGAAATTGATAAAATTATCGACAAAATATTGGTGACGTTATGGTTGTTATTAATGAAACTCGCTTTTATTTTCAATTCCTGCATTTGAATATATGTTCTGACATCATCTGTGGTACCCTGTGAAACAGTGTTTTTATGTGTAATAACCTGTGCCTCTGAATTACATTTCTTGCGATATTACTACTCTGACACAATGTCCATGTCATTAAGTTACGTTAGAGACAAGAACAAGGTTGTTACCGAATTATTTGCAACTGAAAGAGTGCTTAGAGTAGAGTTGGAACCGTGAATTCAGAATTTTACCAAGGCATAGATAATGGTTTATTAAACATCAGCATTGACACCAAAGTCGGGACTGGGGCTATAATAGAGCTGGTCGGCACGGTGGCACAGTGGTTAGCACTGCTGCCTCACAGCGCCAGAGACCCGGGTCAATTCCCGCCTCAGGCGACTGACTGTGTGGAGTTTGCACGTTCTCCCCGTGTCTGCGTGGGATTCCTCCGGGTGCTCCGGTTTCCTCCCACAGTCCAAAAGATGTGCAGGTCAGGTGAATTGGCCATGCTAAATTGCCCGTAGTGTTAGGTAAGGGGTAGATGTAGATGTAGATGTAGATGTAGATGTAGATGTAGATGTAGGGGTATGTTTGGGTTACGCTTCGGCGGGGCGGTGTGGACTTGTTGGGCCGAAGGGCCTGTTTCCATACTGTAAGTAATCTAATCTAATCTACTGGTCGTGGATAGAATACTGAGACATAAATTAATTCGGGAAAAACGGTACATCGGCAGTGTGAACAATCTTGTTCTGAGATGTTTGTGAGGCCGGAGGTGTGGGTCGTTCTGAAATTTGTGGGTAATGAACAGAATTTGCATTTGAAGCTGAAGACAATAGTTTTCGTCTTTTCCAGATATAAAAAACATAAACAGAAATGAGTTTCACCATGGCTTAATAAATGGATAGAGATGCGGACACTTACCAGGAACACCAACAATAGCGAGGAAGGGATAGTAACCTGCCTGGATAATCAACAGTACACTGTATATCCGTTCTGTTAATCTCAGCCAAGACCAGGAAAGATACAAAAGACCATCGGATAAACTCCTGTCCATTGTTACAGCATTCAAGTCTATTGTTCTCAGTTTCTGATTCATTAATGGAACATTCCAGACAATTCTTAGATTTTAATCTCTCCTCTTCCGGTCTCTGCAGCTGTTGATCCCTGTTATTGTGGAGCTGATGCATCTGCTGCTACAATGGGACAAAACATTGTAAGAAGCCCCTTACTAATTGAAGAGGGAAACCATCCAGTGACAGAATTAGGATCCATGGAGACTGACATCAGTTACAGTCACTAAACAAACAGATCCAGTTAACTCCTTTCAGTGTGGTTCCTTCATATCACAAGAACAACTGGACTGGTTTGAATGTTGGTATCGCTTGGATATTGGTCACATCTCCCATCACCGATTGCTCTCGTGAAGCTCGTTGTGAGGGAGAATGAGAGATGTTTTCTTATCGCAGGCACAATGATTCTGCTTTGTTGTCTGTTTGCAATGTTGGAACCGCCTGAACCCACCACCACCCCCAATAAACACAATCTAGTTGTAGTTACCATGCTGATCCCTCCTCGACTAGAACAGGTGCCAACCAGTAGATTTGCATTGAACATATTTGCCCTGACCATATGCAGGAAGTATGGATCTGCCTGGACTTTCCTCTCATTGCTCTAATAAGGCAATTTTGTTTCTTCAACACACACTGTGCGTCAGCACTGTTTTTAATAAACTCACAAACACTTTAATAAACTTTATTGGCTTCAAAGGAATAAGACTAATATTTTTTGAATTGAGTCCAAAGCTAAATATAGAATGTTGTCACAAAGCCAGTCCCGTTATAAGGTCATGTTGTCCTTGATCTGTTTTTTTTTGTCAGGCAGGGTCTGAACGATCCAACATTCCAATATGTCTGAATTTTGAATTGTTTATTGGGTCTCTTTTATTTATAGCTAGCAGGTAATGCCTCAGACTGTAGGCTTTCAAGTCTTAAAAAATGTCTTGTATCATCAAGAGGATGTGGTCAGCTCTCTAGCTCGTTAGAATGGTTCAGTTTGGGGGTCAGTTGAGTCAGTGTTAATGTTGAACCTAGATGCTCTCCCTCTTCTTCTGCCCTTCTGACCACATAACCTGTAAGTTTTTTTTTTGCTTTAGATTTACCCCTTGTGCTAAGGGGCTTGTTCATTGAGATTCGGTAAGTATTTGGAACAGCATCCTTAAGTCGGGATACCCTGCCGAGTTTGGAATAGACAAGGTATTCAGGTATTCCATTTTCATTCCTTGCATTTCATTTGGTAATTTGGTAAATACATTCTGTTTGTTTAAAACTCAGCATTCTGACCAGTTAATTCACTCCGGGAATATCTATGATACTCTAAACTTCAAGAAATAGCAAAATTTCTGTCTGGGAAACCTGCTTAAAAATAATTGGTGGGGGTGGGGGGTGGGCGGGCAGGCCCGGTCCATCACGGACTGGGGCCATTTGTGAGATTTAGTCGGCGAGTGACAGGTGTTAGTCTCTCTTACTTCGGGTGTTGATTTGGTCGAGTAAACAGAGCTTCAGATAGCAATGGCTTTTGCAGTCACCAAGTACGTTTTGGAGGTTGAAGAATTAACTTTGGGGTTTATACAAAATGCACATGAAGTCCAAGCTGCGGGAATTAGTGGACGATCTAACGTTGAAGCTACTTCCTAGCTTGAGGAAAGATAAGATGCTTGCAGTAGTGGTTCACCGTTCCATTTGAAATTCCAGCAGGATCTGTAGAAATGACTAAATTTCAATCGCAAATGAGGCAGTTTGCGTAATGACTAATATCAGAAGAGAATGAATACGTTTAGCAGAGAAAGAGAGAAATAAACAAATAGTTTTAGCAGGGGAAAAAGAAAAAGAGGGAACATATGAGCTTCAGAGTTGAACACTTAGAATGGAAAGCCAACTTAAAAGAATGGAGATAAAGGCTGAAGATAAGCTGAGAGAGGAACAGAGTGAGAATGAGCAAACCCATGGTACTCGAAAGCCTGGTCAGAGACGTTTTAGGAATATTCACGGGAATGCACCTTTGGAGACAGAGCAAGATGTACAAAATATAGGATATACATTGTAAATACATCGAAATCTTTTTCATTGCACTTAAAAACGTAGCTAAACAATTGCAGTTGCCAATGAGCACGTGGGTTGTGTTGATCCAAACAGAACATGCGGGTAGAGCTAATGAGGTATTCACAACACTATTAGAGGAGAGATCTGGGGAGTATGAGGAGTGGAAAAAGTACATATGAGCTTGAGCCAGAAGCAGACAGACAACGTTTCAGGAATCTAAGGCCGAATCTGGTCAAACCCATATAGAATTTGAAAGGATCAAATATGTAATTTTGACAGACGGATAAGAGCTTTAAAAAGAGAGCAAAGTTATGATGCTCTTCGAGAGAAAATTAATTTGGAGGAGTTCAAAGCTTCACTGCCTGACATAATGCAAACTCATTTGGAAGAGCAGAGATTTAAAACAGCAAGGCATGAAGTTGCTCATAAATGAAAGTATGTCTGGTGATTAATTATTATAACACGTGGTTGAGCTTGCAGAATAAATTTCAGTCCTTGAGGGATAAAAATTGGGTCAAAGACAAATCTTCGCGTGGCAAGGGAAAGGTAGATCTCGGTGAAGGTCACAATGGTAACTTATCACCGGATAAAAAGGAAATGCTTGAAGGAAACAAAGAAATTTAAAAAAACTCTGGTGTTTTCACTGCAACAAATTAGGTCATATGAAATCACTGTGTTGGTAGGTTCAGGAAAAAAAACACAGATGCAGGAAAAGAGGATAAGCCTAGGCGATTTGTTGGAGTGGTAACAGAAGGCACAATGGAAGCTAGAAAGTTGCATCAGAGTGTACAAGCTGATTGGAGATTTGTTAAGTTGGATATGCCGGATCTGCTTTGAAAATATACCTGAAAAGGTATACCTGTATTATTCACATTGGGCAGGTAAAGAGGATGCAAAATTAAGAGACACAGTGTCCTCTCAGACTGTGATGATGAAGGATAAGGAGATATGTACTCCTGAAAGAGTATTTGCAGAAAATGGTACTGTGAAAGGGAATTCACCGTGAGACAAAAAGTGCAAAATTATGTAAAGAAAGATAGAGTGCACAGAAATGTGTGGAGAAGTTGTGGTAGGAATATTGGACAAACTCTCAACTCCAGGAATACAATTTTTCCTTGCGAAAAAATATAGCTGATTCACTAGTACGAGTGCTGCCTACTCTGGTTGAAAAGCCAGTGGAGACACAAAAACTGAAGCAATGCAGGAGCCTTATCGTGGAAGCTTTCCTGATTGTGGGGGAACAAGGTCCCAGTGTCACCAGTTCAAACAGGAGAGATCAAACATTTAAAGATAAGAAAGCTGAAGTGGCGTTAACAGAGGTTTGTTCCATCAGATATTTGAGAAAAAAACAGGAGCGAATACGTGATCATGCAAATGTTTTTAGCTCAGTGAAGCTAATCGATTACAGCGGAAAGATAAAATGTTAAAGCAGTTGTATCAAAAAGCACATGCGTTAGGAATTTTGAATGTATTCACGAGTGTTATTACTCACTTTCATGTCATATGAATAAAGCAATTCAAATCGACTGCGTACCATCCAAAATTGCAGGGACCGCTGGAAAGGTGAAATTAGTCATTAAAGACCATGTTGATGGGTTATGGTCATGGTTGACCTGATGATTGGGGTAAGGGAATCCCATTTGTGCTTTATGTGATTGCGGATGCACCAAATTAACCCAGAGCATATTTAATCCATTCTGAATTAATTTCTGGGCATGAAGTGAGAGGACCATTATAATTGATTAATGAGAAAATAGTAAATCAGAATTCAAAGGCCACACATATGGACTAAGTCTGAAATTTTAGGGAAAGATTAATAGCGTGGGGAGTTGACTAGACAGCATTTAAAAGTAATGCAGCTGAATTAAACCGGAAGCTGACAGGAAATCAAAATTTTGCAATTTTACTATCGGGGATAATGTATTACTATTACTTCCAGGGATAGGTGAACCTTGAAAAGTAAGGTTTCGTAGACCTTACCAAATACAAAGTATATTGAGTGAGAGCAACTAGTTGATAAGGACTCCAGTCAGAAAGAAATCTTACAGTGTATGTCATGTGAATACGCTCAAAATGTACTTTGGAAAAGCGCAGCAGGTCAGGCAGCATCCAATTAGCCGGAGAAGGAGCCGGCTCCGTGGATGCTGCCTGACCTGGTGCACTATTCCAGAAACACGTTTTCAGCTCTGATCTTCAGCATCTGCAGTCCTCACTTTTTCCTAGTTCAAAATGTACTTTGACACGGAAGGATTGCAAGAGGACAAGGTGTTTATGATTACGGCACAGAAGGAAGAACCAAGTTCAGAGGATTCTGAATCGGATATTCCTCAAATTAAAGTGGACAATGAGGTTCTTGTCTAAAATTAGGATAAATTATTGAGTCACCTTCCTGAGAAAAATTGAAATGACCAGAAAGAGTTATTACTATCACATGGGGATATATGCAGATATTAACTTGGAAGTACTACCCTAATTGTGCACAATGTAGCGATAGGAGATGCAGTTACGTTTAAGCAACATTCTTACAGGGAAAATTCTCTAAAGTTGGCATAGGTTCAGAAGGCGATTACCACCAACGCATCTGAGAATGTTTTGGAGAAATTTAAGGACAAGATTTCTGCACTGTAAGGCTGGAGCCTATTGTAACAGCATTCAGTTAGAAAATTGTGCACGGGGCAGGTCCTGAAAACATGATTGCCAATGCATTGTTGAGACTTGAGTGACAAATGGAGGCACTCAATAATGGGAGTATCCGGATGTGTAGTTGTACACATTTGCATGTTTATATTAAACGAATGTACATGCGGATTTTAAATAACGAACCAATATTTTTGGGAGTTTTGAAAACCGAAGCCATCTTTAGATATTGATGATTCAATTATATATCTGGGGAGCTGTCATACAGGCAGCGATGTTATGTTGTCTTTGAATTATTTTCAGAGAGGTTCTACATGATCAAGGTTCCAACATGTCTCAATTTTGAATGCTTCATTGGGGTCCTTTGTTTTTTGCCTAACAGATAATGCCTCAGATAGAAGGGTTTCAAGTCTTTTTTAAAAATCACTGGTGTAATCAAGAGGATGTGGCCAGCTTTCCGGCTGCACGGGTCAGTTCAGTTCGAGGGTTCGTTGAGTCATGGTCACTGTTAAAACTGGAAGAGCTCCCCCTCTTTCAGCCCTCTGACATCCTAATTAACTGGAGATTACCTGTCAGTTTTGGACAGGATGAATTATTCAGGTACAGTATTTTCAATTCGTTGTGTTTCATTCCTTATTTTTGTAAATAAATTCTATTTATTTAAAAGTCGGCAGTCGGACCAGCTAACTCACTCTGGGAATATCCACGATACACTTAACTTCAACAAATGGCAACATTATGGTCTGGGCAATGTGCTTAAGAATGTTTTGAGGGGTCGAGCCTGGTCCATAATAATATACAATAAACTTGATAATTAACAGTCATGAATTAATGAGTCAGTGACAGAATGAGTATGATAATAGTTATAAGACAGAAAGGGCTGCGGCTAGTGACTGAGGAGACCTGAGGGGAGTACCGTGATATCTCCCAGTGACGAGTATTCAGCCGTCACTGTTTCTGACAAATGGAATGAAATGCAATGCCCAGCAAGATAACAGATGAACTTTGTTGCATGGAATGCTGAACAACAATGTGAATAGAAGAGGATGATTTTTAATATGATGTGCAAAATTATATTTATATCCAGACTGTTTAATCACGGGTTATACAGATTGTTAAGTTTGCTTATATCTGGACGGGATATTCAGAAATAAAAACAGACACTGATAACAAAATGTGTTGGGTTACTGTGAGTTACAGCAGAGTAAAAATTGGGATACAGCTCATACCGAACTGGTACAGAGATGATGGGCTACATGGCAACCATCTTTGCTGAAATTATTCAGAGAAATGTATTAAAAATGTTTAGAGACTGAAGTGAAAAGTTCAGACATTAAAACGCACAGACAATGGAATAATTAATAAACTATTCCTATTTTTACATCAAATGAAGCTGTCTTTAAAAGGCCCTTTACTTCAAAGTCGTCTTGATGAGATCTGTGCATTTATTTTCAGAACTTAAAGAAGAAACAGATTGTAGTATAATACAAGTGTCACTGGCACAACTGATGGGAACAGGAATGGGGCATATTGTCCAATTATAACAGGGGCCAACATCCAGAGCAATCAAGAAAAAGCAAAATATTAGAGATAGTGGAAATCTGAAATACAAATGCAAAATGATGGAGAAATGCAACAGATGACGCAGGATCTGGGCAGAGAAACAGAGTTAACCTATCTAGTCTTAGATGGACCTGTTCTAAACAAGTTATGTTGGACTCAAAAAAAGTTAATTCCATTTTTCTCTGCGCTGATACTGCCTGAACTGCTGGGTTTCTCTCCAGCACCTTCAATTGTTGCAATGGCAGGAGATAGAGAGTAATGGTGGGTACTTGATTTTTGGACTGGATGCTTGTTCCACTGAGGTTGGTTCTTGGTTTTCATTGTTTGTCATTTATGTAAATGATTTGCATGAGATTATCGAAGTCATGGTTCATACGTTTGCGGATGACACCAAACTGGTGACATAGTGGACAGTGAAGAAGGGTTTCAATGAATACAAAATGATCTTGATGAAATGGGTCAATAGACCGACAAATAGCAGATATAGTTCAAGTTGGATGGATATGAAGTGCAGTCAATAGTGTGTGTTTGCTGTTGTCTGATGCACCAGGATTGGGATGATTTTAATCCCCATCTCCTGGGTTCAATACATTTCTATCCTTCATGGTCTTTGAGAGGCCTTACCGTCTTGCTGTTAATGTAGTTGCACAATGTCTTTGGATTATCCTTAACCTTATCTGCCCAAGCTATCTCATATATCCTTCTTGCTTTTCTGATTTCTCTCGAAATAATGTCTCACACTCTTTATATTGACTAAGAGATTAAATTGAATAAAGTTCTCCATATGTAAAGTAAAGTTTTCTTTGATTCTTGAATAAAAGCTCAATAACTGTACTTGACCATTGCTCCTTAATGTTACCAGCCTTACCATTCACTCTAACTGGAACGTAATGCCTTTCAACTGCCATCGTCGGACTGTTGAATGCTTCCCAGTTGTCAGGCAGTGTTTTACCTGCTAACAGTCTACTCCAATCAAACTTGATAAGTCCTTGTCAAGTACCATTAATATTTATGTTAATCCAATTAAAAATTAATGAAAGCCGTATTCTTTTACAAAACCATTATAAAACTAATAGAGTTATGATTTCAATACCCAAAGTATTCCCTCGTTTACTTCAGTCACTTGCCCTGACTCTTGCACAAAAGAAGGCATGGTTTTGCTCCTTCGCTGTTAGAATCATCCGCATATTGATGAAATATGTCTTCTTGAACATTTTTGGCAAATTCTTCACCATCCAAGCCTTCCTTACATTGAAATAAATGTAATTTTGTGCATCATAATTGCAATATACTCTTGACTGTATCGTTTTTATTTCTTTTCTAATTGACGTACTCTCGTCATATTCATAAACTTCTCTAACCATCCTATCATTTGTAATGCTATTTGGAATATCCCCCTTGCGGTCTCTATCAATATAACATCTCCCTGCATAGAATAGGCAAATCTCCCTGCTAAGATATTCGTTGCTTTACAGTCTGACCAGGTCATTTCTTTCTAAAATAAATTCTAACTTCCCAAAAATCCAAATCCCTCAACAACACAGTATCTCGTTAGCCATTGATTTTTCTCCTTAAATCCTCTGTTCCTTCCCAGCTCAGTTTGGCATTGGGAGTAAGTCAGGAAGTATTGCTTTAAAGGTTTTTTTAAGACTCCACCTCACCTCTTAATTCACTCTGTATTGCTTTAATCTTTCCCTAAAAAATATCATTCCTGCCAATATCTACAATAATGTTTGGCTACTCAATCTCACCTTTAACAACGTGCTTGATATGTTTCGAGACTTTCTTAATCCTAGCACAGGGAAAGCAACAAACCATCCTAAATTAACGGCCACTGCCCCAGACTCTCCTGCTGATGCCCCGATAGAAAAGTCCACTGAAGCAACAATTCTACTAAAACTTTTCAAACGCTGCCAAACATAAGACTTATTTCAAGTGTCCAACAATTGATTGTTCTTCCATTTTCCTCAGAAAGACAATCCCCCTCTGCTTTTGGAAAAGCTGAAAATCATTTTGATAGAAAACGTCACCTGAAAGTTTTGAACTACTTTCTTATCTTTCCTGACAGCCACACATCTATATGACTGATTTACTGGATAACATTATTTTCTAAATCGTCCAGCCATCCTCTCTGTCCCTTATGTGTGACCTTAATAATATTATGCCGAAAGCAGCACTTTCTTTGTGACAACTTATGTTAATTTTCATTTTCTACAGTCAGTAATGTTAAAACTGCAAAAAATTATACATATGCGTATCAAACATAGAAATATTAAGCAAGATCAACCATTTAGCTAATTAAATGAATAAAAATATTCCTCTTCAACAAACTCTGAGAAGAAAATAGTTTTCTCCAGAGCTGAAAATGTTTAGGATTTTCCAAAAAGAAGGTATAAATCCTTATTTAATAAAAAGAAACTGATTAAGTTTACAAAACAAAAAAAAGCTTGCAGTGTGATAAAAGAAACCTTTTAAAACATAAATAGACGTTTTCCTTTTTTTGTAAACCACCATTAAGAAGTTATTTTTAAAAGTATTCGTTTGAAAGAAAATCGTGAGTTTGCTTTTGAATGTAAATAATACAAAATAGGAAAAAAAGTTAAATTAATAAATTATAATATCAAATGCAAAAAAGACTACATTAAAAATTTAACTGCCTGCAATCCCAGGAGCAGCTGTAAGATCCATGCTGCTCTAAGAACATTTTTTCAAACTGTTTTTGCAATATGAAGAAAACTGGTGTATGTTTTAATAAAGCACTCCAATTCAAGGTCGACTTGCTGTTATGATTTGAAATCATGGTGTGAGTCCATATGTAGAATTTGTTTGAATCTCATCACTCCAGCTCTTTCAAACAAAATTATGAATTTGTGTCTATCTCTCTTTCGGATTGGCCGGTGGTGACCAGTGGGGTACCGCAGGGATCATTGCTGTGACTGCAGCTTTTTACAATATATATTAATGATATAGAAGATGATATTAATAGTAACACTAGCAAATTTGCTGTTGAAATGTGAAGAGAATGTTTGGAGATTACAGGGTGACCTGGACAGGTTAGTGGACAGATGCATGGCAGATGCAGTTTAATGTGAATAAATGTATGGTTATCCACTTTGGTGGCAAGAACAGGAACGCAGATTACTACCTAAATGGAGTCACGTTAGGTAAAGCGGCAGTACAAAGAGATCTGGCTGTTCTTGTGCACCAGTCAATGAAGGCAAGCACGCAGGTACAGCAGGTACTGAAGAAATCTTATAGCATGCTGGCCTTCATAACAAGAGGGACTGAGTATAAAAGCAAAGTGGTTCTTCTGCAGCTGCACAGGGCCTTGGTGAGACCACACCTGGAGTATTGTGTGCAGTTCTGGTCTCCAAATTTGAGGAATGACATTCTAGCTATTCAGGGACAGCAACGTAGGATCACGAGGTCAATTCCTGGAATGGTGGGACTATCATATGTTGAAAGATTGGAGCGACTGTGCATGTATACCCTTGAGTTTAGAAGACTGAGAGGGGAGATGATGGAGACGTATAAGATTATTAAAGGATTGGACACTCTGGAGGCAGGAAACATGTTTCCGCTGATGGGTGAGTGCCAAACCAAAGGACACTGCTTAAAAATAAGGAGTAGGCCATTTAGGACAGAGATGAGGAGAAGCTTCTTCACCCAGAGAGCGGTGGGTGTGAAGAAGGCTCTGCCCCAGAGGGCAGTGGAGGCCCAGTCTCTGGATTCGTTTAAGAAAGAGTTGGATAGAGCTCTCAAGGATAGTGGAATCAAGGGTTATGGAGATAAGGCATGATCAGGATACTGATTGAGTATGATCATCCGTGATCATAATGAATGGTGGTGCAGGCTCTAAAGGCAGAATGACCTAGTCCTGCATCTATTGTCTATTGTAGACAGAAAGCTTCTTCAGCTCTGCCTATTGCATGGAACGATACAATGAAGATTATCCAGGACCACGTAGAACACAAATGTTGCAGTGAAAGCCACCAAAACCTAATTCAATACTAATTACATACAAACGTAATTAATAAAACTTACAAAGGCGCATAGTATTAAAGGAGAATCAGCACTCTGACCAAAATAAAATTCGTGGCTCTCTCGTAAAATAAAACCCAACTGCATCATGCTGCAAATTAACCAAAATAGGAAAAGCAAGAGAATGGAATTCACAATGCTTTCCCTGTGAACAATATCTGAAGAACGGGATAAATGCAAGGCTTAGATGTGAACTGCATAAACGATGAAGATGAGAATGGGAGGGATCGGGTTTTGGGGGGAATGATAAATAATGTTGTGGATGACACAAAGATGAACTGGTGGTTAACAGTGAGGAGGAACGTGTAAGGGTACAGGAGAGTATAAACCGGTTGTTCAGGTGGACAGATCAATCGCTGATGAACTTTAACGTTGATACCTTTCAGAAGTAACAAGACAAGAGTGTACTCAAACTGAAGAAAGTCCAGATTTACCTGATTTCACTTTTAAGCAATGATGGTTGAGAGGTGCTCCTGATGGAGATGTTTAATAGCATGAGGGGTAAATACAGAGTGAACAGAGAGCAGGTCTTCCCATTACTCCGAGGCTCAATTATAAGGAGACACACTTTTAAAGTGAAAGTGGACTCACCATTAATCTGTAAACTGTAGAAAAGTTTCCTATTTCTAAATGTATTCGGTTTTAAAATATTTCACGATTTATATTGCCTCCTGAAAAATGTGATGTTGAAGCAGAGGTTTTGTTCTGTGATCCAGGTTCCCTTTCCCTCGTGTCTCAGTTTCGCAATCTGTTCATTGAAATAATGCACTATTTTTCCATTCAACTCGCCACTGTGCTCAAACACAGACACATTTTCCCAACTATGATCCACAAATCAATATTTGCCCGTAAGCTTGACATGCCTAGAACCTTTTAAAGACTTATATCCACTTCACGTTTTCCTTTTCTAAATTTACAATGTTTGTAATCTCCCACAATACATTCAAAACATTTTTCATAACATATAGATTGTGGACACTTTCTAACAGAATTGATAATGTAATATTTTTACTCAATATCTAAACTATAAAGTTGCAACAATGCTGACGTGTTTTGTTGTGCCATCACCCAGTTCCAGCCTGCCATTGCAGCAAATAGTCATTAATCTCAAATGAATTGCCAAGTCTTTACTTCTGACCTAAATGTTAATTTGTCCCTATAGTACGAAATGGGCATATTAATTACGGACTGTCGGTCCGGCTGCAACATTTTGATATGGTTTCCTCCATGTAATTAAACATCAGGAGGTACGAACAGGGCTGGGCTATCTACAACAGGTATGCTGTCATCATCAACAAAGCCTGACTGCGATATGTTCTCCACATTGAAGTCATGTTCCCTACCCACAGAACAACCTGCATCTCCCTCAAATAAACCCCTCGATCCCTGTTACCCCAGCCACCAACGGTGAATAAATCCAAAGAACTGTATATGGACCAATAGAAATTAGGAGTGGCGACCAGAAATTCAACTGTGCAGTTATCCACATTAAACACCGTCTGCCAGATGCAGCAACCTGCCCCATTTTCTTAGCCTATCTATATTCAGCTGTAAACTGTTTAGCTCCTCATTCCAGCCTGTTTGAAAATCTAGTTGAATAACATCTGCGAATTTAGTTACTACACTCTGTCTCTCCTTCCAGGTCGTTTGGGCAGACTGTAAACAATTGAGGTTTGAAAACTGAACCCTCACTAATTTCTGTTCGCCAGAGAAAGACCATTTATCCCGACGCTCGGCTTTCTGTTAGTCAGCCAATCCTCCATCCAATTCAATACTCTACCATTCAACCTTCGAATCTAACCTGTTAGATCAGTCTTTTACGCAGGACCTTTTTAATGCCTTCCGAAGTTTAGATGTACAGCATTTGCTGCATCCCCATTAACCAGTTTCTTGGTTACAATCTCAAAGAACCCCAGCAGGTACGTCAAGCACAACCTGCCCACCATGAAACCGTGCTGACATGGTGAATTCGTCTTTGGTTTTCCAAGTGCTCAGTTATTTTCGACCTTATGGTTGACTGAAGAAACTTCCCCATTACAGAGGTTAAACTCACTGGTCTATCGTTTGTGAATTTTGGCCTATCCCCTGTTTTGAGTATGTGTACCACATTATTACTTTTATGTACGTACGTGTGTCTCTGTGTGTCTGTGTGTGTGCGTGTCTGTGTTTCTGTGTACATCTGTGAGTGTGCGTGCGTGTGCATGTGTGTGTGGAATGTGGGTGTCTGTGAATGGGTGGTTGTGGGTATCTGTCTGTTTGTGCGTGTGTGAGTCTGTGTGTATGTGACCGTGGGTTGGTTTGTATGGGTGTGTTTTCTGTGTGGTGTATGTCAGTGAGTGTATTCCTCTGCCTGTGTGCCTGGCCTGTGTGTGTATGTCTGTTGTCTGTCTGTGTGTGCATCTGTGTGCCTGTGTGTGTGTGTGTGTGTGTGTGTGTGTGTGTCTTTTTTGTGTGTGTCTGCATCTGTGTTAGTGTGCGTCTGTTTGAGTGCATATATCTGTTTGTATGTGTCTGTGTTAGCGTATGTGTACATGTGTGGAGAGTGTCGGTGTATATTTGTCTGTCTGAGTATGTCTGCCCGTGTGTGTGTGTGTCTTTGTGTGCGTGCCTGTGTGTGAACCTATGTATGCCAATGTGGGGATTATGGGTGTTTGTGTGTGTCGAGGGGGAGTGTGAATGCCTTCCTGGGTGGGAAGTGTGGCTGCCTGTGTGTTAGAAGGTGTGTCGGTATGACTGCCTGTCTGTCTGTCTCTATCTGTGTCTGTCGGTGTGTGTGTGTGTGTCTGTGTTGAAAGAGTGTGGTGCTGAAAAAGTGAAACCGTTCAGTCAGCATCCAAGGAGCAGGAGAGCCGAAATATCGAGCATAATCCCTTCATTGGGAATGAGGCTTGTGGGCCAAGGGGGATGAAGAATAAATGGGAGGGGTGGTGCGGGGGGCAAGGTAGCTGGGAAGGCGATTGTTAAATGAAGGTGGCATGAAGGTGATAGGTCGGAGCGGAGGGTGGAGTGGATAGGTGGGAAGGAAGATGAACAGGTTGTACAGTTCAAGAAGGAGGTGCCGAGTTGGAGGTTTGAATCCGGAATAAGGTGAGGGGAGGGGAAATGACGAATCTGTTGAAATCTGTGGCTGTGTGTGTTTTGTGTGTGTGCGTGTGTGCGTGTGCGCCTGTGTGTGTGTGTGCCTGTGTGTGTGAGTGAGAACGTGTGTGTGTGTGTATGCGTGTGTGTCGGCATGTGTATGTCTCTGTGTGTCTATTTTTGCAGATGTGTGTCTCTCGGTATCTGGGTATGTGTGTGTGTCTGAGTGTGGGGTGGGTGTGAGTATGTGTGTGTATGTGTAGTGCTGAAAAAGAACAACCGTTCAGGCAGCATCCAAGGAACACAGACTGTATTTAGGGACGGGGTGGATTGGCTTTTGACATATCAACGAGTTGAGGGAAGCAAGGGGTTAGCGGGAAAGTGGAGTTGAGCCCTGGAGTAGATCAGACATGCTCTTATTGAAAGACACTGCAGGCTTGAGGGGCCGCATATCCTACTCCTGTTCCCATTTCTTATATTCTCATGTTATGCTTTTGGAAGGTAGCTGGTTATTTTTCCTGGACGTCGTGTTGTACAATGTTGCATTCAAGGAGAGCAGAGGATTCTTTGAGTTAACCCTGGGTGGGGTATGGGAGCAGTATTCTCAGCGAATCAGGGTCTGTAACATGACGCAAATCTCGAGCAGAAGATACAGAGAGGGAAAGCCTGGAAAGAGCGATTGTGGGTGGGGGTCACTTCCTGACCCAGCCTGGATTTTCCAAAACTACATTTCCGAAACTACGCCTAACCATTGGTGAGGCCTCGATCGGCCTCTGTGCAGCAGGTCCAAAGGGCTGAATGGAACATCAGAACACAGGGCTGAGGGACACGAGCGTGCGCATGTATGTCAGTTGGCATATGTACGTCTCTGTCTATCTGTTTGTGCGTCTGTGTGTCTCTCTGCATCTGGGTTTTATCTGTGTGTTTTTGTGGTTATGTCTGTGTGGGTGTGGGGTTTCTGTGAGTATGAGTGTATGTGTCTGTGTGCAGCTAAATGTGTGCCTTTTTCTGTGAATGTGTGCGTATCGGTGTTTGAAAATGTGTGTGTGTGCATCTGTCTGTGAGTGCATCTGTCTGTGTGTGCCTGCGTCTGTGTGTGCCTGTTTCTGTGAGTGGGTGTGTGCGTGTCAGTGTGTGTGTGTATGTTTGTGTGTGTGCGCGCGTGTGTTTATGTGTATGTCTGTGTGTCTGTGCGTCTGTCTGTGTGTTGATGGTGCTGTGAGATGCTGCCTTCCCTCGGTCCTTCCCAAACTGAATCCGTGATGATTTTTACCCTCCACTCCCACCTGTACAGTGGTGTGGGGAGGGCAGCTGGGACTGACAGCAACAGAAAGCTCAGCTGGCCTGGCAGCCTCTGAGAACAGAAATAAAAGAACCCTTCCTCAGATCTCGCATCAGGGAGATATTACATCACTTTAAACACCATGTGGGTGGCACGGTGGCACAGTGGTTAGCACTGCTGCCTCACAGCGCCAGGGACCCGGGTCCAATTCCTGCCTCAGGCGACTGACTGTGTGGAGTTTGCACATTCTCCTCGTGTCTGCGTGGGTTTCCTCCAGGTGCTCCGGTTTCTTCCCACAGTCCAAAGATGTGCAGGTCAGGTGAATTGGCCATGCTAAATTGCCCGTAGTGTTAGGTAAGGGGTAGATGTAGGGGTATGGGTGGGTTGCGCTTCGGCGGGGCGGTGTGGACTTGTTGGGCCGAAGGGCCTGTTTCCACACTGTAAGTAACCTAATCTAATATAACCATAGAGACTGCAGACTCGCCTCACACTGATACACAGATATACACACACTAATATAGAGACATAGAGACACTCACTAATACACAGAAAGAAGTACAGACATGGAGTGTCTGTCAGTATTTCTCTTGCTCCACAGTGACCTTGTCAATATTTCACTTACTCCGTCTGGTATGCGTAAGTATTTAAGTCTGTCCTGAGGCAGTGTGTTAGTATTGCACTTGTTCATAATAGTGAGTGAGTCAGTATTTCTGTGCGGAGTGTGACTGTAGGACAATTTCAATGTTTGCAGATACCAAACCTGGACGAATTATAAACTGTGTGGAGGACAGTGTATAAATCCAGCAGGACAGTGACACGTTGGTGTAGTATTCAGGTTTACGGCAGAACAGGATCAATGCAGAGCAGTGTGATGTGATGCACCTTGGTAGGAATAACTCTGAAAGTCAATATAATACATTCTGAACCAGGATAAAGCGGGTGTAGGATCAGAGGGCACTGGGTGTATTTGAGCACAGATTATTGAAGATGTCAAGACAAGTGGGGAGAGCAGTAACTATCACAGATTAGTTTCAGTTTCTGTGCTGTTTACAGGGGGGAGGGTGTAGGAGGGAACCTCCATGCTTCCTTCCTGGGAAGCGGTGGTAACGATGTGTTGTGAGCCGATTCTCCTGCCCACTGAGACTGTAGGGATTCCATTTGTACCAGTTCGACACAAAAGGGAGATGGCATCAGGGCCACGGCTTCTAGGTTGTGCCGAGGGAAACGGAACTGCCAGTGGGTTTAAAGTGAGAATTGCCCTTCACTGAACATTGCTCCTTACTCGGTCGGTGGGATGTGGATGTTTCAGAATCTCCACGCAAGGCGTCCCGGTCCTCTCCGGCTCCTGCCAGGGTACTCCCCACATAGCGGGGTGAGGGGGGTGAGGGAACGGATATCGGGCACTTCACCACCTGGCTTGGCCCTTTCTGTCCTCTTCCAGGCTATTTCTCCTGGAATGGGAGAAAGGAGGGAGGGAGTGAGGGTGGGACTGGGTTGCCCTGGTGTTAGTGCTGGTGTTGGTGGCGTCATGGTGAGGTGTCTGGAGGGAGTCAGTCCACATTGTTGTATCTATGAAATGTTATTGGTGTAGGGGGTAAAGTGGAGGGAGAGAGAGAGGGAGAGAGAGGGAGAGAGATAGATAGATAGAGAGAGAGAGAGAGAGAGAGAGAGAGAGAGAAAGTGAGACCGCATGCAGTAGTGAGAGTGATAGAGCATGAGCCTTGTTCGGTGGTCGGTGCTATAACAGATATACAATGAGTGCGAGGGAGCAGAGACAATACGGTGACACTTATCCTGACAGAACGGGGAAGGTTATTGATGCTTGCCCTGTATTGATGGACATTTCTTCAGACCGCAGATACTAGACTGAGCTTGGTAGTGAGCTCAGACCATGCTCGATGGGTCTGGTAGTGTGGCCCACTCTGGGAAGGGAATGGTCCTCCTCTGTACTAGGCCATTCACCAGGACTTCCGTATCTCTGTGACAAACCGTTATATAATTGCCCGTTATCTGTGATTCTCAGGGTAAACTGTACAGGGCAGCTTCAAACGGAGAAAACTCAACCGTATGCCCATTGGCCTTTTGAAGATGGCACCAGTGCCATGAATATCTGGGATCATGCGGGTGTTCGTGAGTACCTCCAACCATGAAGGGAAATCGAGCTGGCATTGAATTAGACGAAGTCAAGTGGCGGGGTAGATAGTTAATGAGGTTAGTTTGATGAGATATCACCAGGAATCTAGCTCATCTCATACAGATAATCCGTCTGTCATACTCAGTGAAAATGTCAATGTGACAAATTATTGTTTGATGCATCCCAATGCATCGAAGACTCTGCTGACCCTACCCCCAGTTACAAATCTGCCAAACAAATGCTCATCCAATACTCTCCATCATCTGAACTCAGACCAATATCCCATTCACTCATCATTCCTGGAAACACTGGCTCATGTTGCAGGAGACCGTTAAAATGTCTTCATTTCAGCATTCTGGATCCTGGGAACACAGCCTTCCATGACATTATCTCTCAATCTCGCTCTCTCTGTCTATTCCCCAAACCCTTCTCATTTGTTGATACTTCAACTGATTCCCCTGCCATCTCTCCCTGGAGTGATTTTCACACCCACAGACCCCTGTGTCATGGCACAATAAAGATATGGAGCTGTATATGGATGGGAGCTGTACATCCTGTTACTTCCAGCATGGGCTGCAAGTTTCCCCACGCTGGGCAGTGATCTAACACAATTTACTGAACAATGCACTGGGATGATGGACACAGTTCCAAACAATGGTCGCATATCTCATCTGGGCTTATAGATCAATGACCTAGTGTGGTCTTCATACCTTTCCACTCTGGGTAAATTGTGGTTGCATTGCACAGTCCACCAGCCTGGTCTGCACAGCGTTCCCTGCTGAACACATTTCTCATCTGGGTTTAGAGATAAATGCACTGGTGAGGTCTGCAAAGTGTTCTTCTGTGGACTGATTGCAGGATGGTGTTCAGCAGTGCATTAGCCTGGTCTGTGCAGTGCTCCATGCTGAACAGATATCTCCTCTGGGTGTATGGTGGCTGGTCTGGTTCACGGATTCACGGAGGTGGATTGAGAACGTGATATAGCTAATCCTTTCAGTTGATATGGCGATGGCTTTATTTTTATTTTCATTCATGTGATTTGACCCTCCAAATTCTGATTCCTCCGACCAGTCCCATTCTTCAGTCTGCCTCCATCGTTCGGCAACATGTTGCTGATGAGTAATTTTCCAGTTTCAATCTGAATATCTGTCCTGTCTATTTCCCTGGTCATTGGAATTGCTCACCCTGGAGCATCGTGATTCACCGTGATAAACCTCAGTCAGGTCACTCCTCAGAAACAACTCTTCAGGGAATAAAGCCCCAGCCCATTCATAATCTCTGTGTTGCTCAACATCACTCGAAACCACCGCCCCACCCAATACTGTCAATATACTTGGACATTTTTTCTGCACACTTTCAAGTTTAACAACATCTTTCCTACAGCAGTGAAAACAAAATGAAAGGCAGTATTACAGAAGTGGCTGAACCTAGCGTGTAGGCGAAAGTGAGTATTGCAGATGCAGGAGGTTAGAGTCGAAAGAGTTGTGCTGTTAAAGCACAGCAGGTCAGGCATCATCCGAAGAGCAGAAGAACCAATGTATCGGGCGAAAGCGCGATTCCTGATGAAGGATGTTTTGCCCAAAATGGCGAATTTTCCTGCTACGCGGATGCTGCCTGACCCGCTGTGTTTTACTGGACCACCTCTTAATCCAGTATAAATCCCAGATAGCCTCATTCTTCAAAGACAGCAATTTCCCTTTCCACGTGGTCGACGATGCCATCCAGAGCATCTCATCCACTTCCCGGACCTCTGCCTTCAACATCAACCCCTCCAAACTCAACAGGAAAAGAACATCTTGTTCCTCACCTTCCATCAAACCAAATCTCCAGATACAATGCATTACGCACCCCTATTTGTGCCACCTACAAACAGGCCCCACCACCAGGGATATATTTCTCTCCCCACCCCGATCTGTGTTCCATAAAGAACATTCCCAGTGTGACTCCTTTGTCAGGTCCACGCCACCCAACAACCCGCCCTCCAATCCTGGCACCTACCCCTCCCACCACAAGAATTGGAAAAGCTGCAACCTCAACTCCGTCCGAGACCCCAAGGAATCCTTCCACATCCTTCGGAGTTTTACCTGAACTTCCACACACGTTGCCGAAACTATCCGTTGTTCCTGATGTCTCCTCGACACTGGGGATTCCGGACGCCAATGCGCGGAATACTTCAGAGAATATCTCTGGAACACCCGCACCAACCAACCCTACCACCCCATGGCCGAACACTTTAACTCCCCTTCCCACTCCGCCATGGATATGCAGGTCCTGGGCCTCCTCCACCACCAAACCTTAACCACCCGACGCCTGGAGGAAGAAAGACTGAACTTTTACTTTGGGATCCTATAACCCACATAGGATCCATGTGGATTTCCCCAGTTTTCTCATTTTCCCTCTTTCAATTTATCCCAGCTCTAACCTTCCAAATCAGCACGGCCCCAACCTACCTGTCGAACTTCCTTCCCATCTATCTGCCCCACCCTCGTATCTGACAAATCATCTCCAACCCTTCTTTCATCTACACATCACATTATCAGTTACCTTCCCCAACCCCATCCCTTTCCCATTTATCTCTAAGTTCCCTTGGGCCACAAGCCTCACTCCTGATGAAGGGCTTACACAAGAAATGTCAATGTTCCTCTGATGCTGCCTGACCTGCTGTGCTTTTCCAGCACAATATTCTCAACTCTGACCTCTAGCATCTGCAGTCCTCACTTTCTCTCTTGCGTTAATGTATCCAGAAATTTCCCCACCAGACATCTTATGAATCTGCTCTGTTATATTATCCCCGGGACATATGCAGCCCCGCAGTGCTCAGACAATACTCCCACGTACAAGGAAAAATAGAAAAAAAGGAATATTTTAGTCCGTCCGTCAGTAGCCCTCATCCATTCCATCGGGACTGAGTAAATATTCCATTTTATTACGAAATGAAATATTATGTAAGGAAGGGGTTAACTGAGCCTATTTGTTCGGTGACTGTGATCAATGTCAGTCTCCATGGATTCGAATGATCCCAGTGGAGAGTTCCTATCTTTTAATGATAAATGGGCACCATTCAATGTGTTATCCCATAGTATGAGCTGGAGATTCATTGGCAGCACGAACAGGGATAAGCAGCACCAGATGGAGAAGGGGAGGCGAGATCATAGCCTGAGAACATTAGACTGGAATGTTCCAACAATGGACAGGGGTTTATCCGAGGATGTTTCATCCCTTTCCATAAATTTTTATTGGTATCCATTATCATGGCGGATCTATTATGCTCTTTGCATTATTCAATATTTTTATTATCCTTTCCTGTCTATCGTTGGTGTCCCTGGTAAGTCTCACCGTCCAGCTATGTTTATGTCTAGAATCCAGTTATGACTGCGTTACTGTTCTTTCATATAGTCTTCACTTCTTGTGACTATTATTGTTCATGTTGAGACTCTGAATCCATATAGTGACTCCACAGACCACTATTAACTGCATCAGGGAACTTGTTCAATTACGTTCTCCCTCCTTGTTTCTGGCAGTGTTATTCATGGGTCTCTATGTTGACTTACTCAGTTTCAGATGTGAACCATTGTCTCACTGTCCTTGTTATTTAAATATTTGGCGTGTGGAGGTCATTGCTCTCTATTATGTTTACAAACTCCGTTTCCTTCGTGGGACTCCATCCCATCCCTGGCCAATATCTTTTTTTTAATTCATTTCTGGGACTTGGTAATCCCTGGCTGGCTTGCATTGATATCCCTTTCCGATGTGCCCTTGAAAAGGTGTTGGTGAGCTGCCTTCTTGAATCACTGCAGTCCACTTGCCGTGGGTTGACCCATAATGTCGTTAGGGAAGGCATTCCAGAATTCTGACCCAACGACTGTGAAGGAAAACCGGTATATTTCCAAGTCAGGGTAGTGAGTGGCTTGGAGGGGAATTTGCAGATGGTGTTTGACACAGACGAATCACAACTTTGGTGATCCCTTTGGCCATGAGCTGATTCCTGACACCATGCCCTGACCATTATTAAGTTTAACTACTCACTGCTCCAGAATGTACTTCACTGGTTTGACCCATCTGCTGTGAAATACAGTCTCAGTGATGAGAAAAAACGGCTGCTGACACTGTCAGGTTGAAACCTGCAGAAGCAAATCTGATTCGAACTCAAACCAAAATCCCATCCATCTTACATTCCTGTGCACACTGATCTATATCACTATTTTTTTTCTGGTAATGTCTTTATTTTGGTATTCTCAGTTTATCTCATCTGTCCATGAAACTTCCCTCAATCTCCCTGTGTCGATTATCCAAATCCCTGCCAGTTGTTCACACTTAACCTGGTTTCCTTTAAGCGTATTTTCTCTCAAGCAATGATTTTCACATTCAACCACCCCAAATGCATGCCCCCCCCAACACACACACACACACCATGCTGTCCAGATAATCCAATTTACTGATCAATACACTAGCATAGCCTACACAGCTCTGCATGTTAGTCTGTCATCTTCTCCCAGCTTATGTTGTTTGAAGTGTTCTGTGAAGCAAGTTCAGAATTTGATTAAACAAACCATTTGAGCTGATCTGAAAATACCTTTATTCAATAGTCTCTTTCTCGTAATTTTGGTCTCTAATGATGAGTCAATCCTTCAATCTCGTAATTTTGGTCTCTAATGATGAGTCAATCCTTCAATTAATCCCACTACCCAGTCTTTTTCTCCTTATTTCCACAACATCCTCTCAGTTAATTGACTGTTTCTGGTTTTAATGTGGACCTCTCTGTCCTTCTGTATCTTTCCCTGGCCTTGGTTTTTGGCACCCTCGTGTATCGAATGCTGATATTGTGAAGCTCAGAAACAGTGAAATGGTGTGTTTTGGGCACCATTGTGTTCCATTTGCTGTTCCATGTCTGGGTGTGGGTGTGTGTCAGGTTGAGGTTCACTTCCCAGTGTGTCCCATGTGGTTTTCCCTGTCGGGGGTGGGGGGTGTTTCAGGTTGATGTTCACTTCTCAGTGTGTCCGATGTCACTCCATGTCGGGGGAGTGTGTGTTGGGCTGTTGTTCACTTTCTGGTGTGTCCCATGTGGTGCTCCGTGGACAGGTGTGTGTGTGTCAAGCTGTTGTTCACTTCCCAGTGTATCCAATTTGCTGCTCCATGTTGGATAGAGGTTTCAGCAGCATTGACTCACGTCTTTGAAAGATGGTTTGTGCCTGTCCGCGAAACGTATGATGTCTGTGTTTGTCCATCTCAGTTGATCGTGTGGTCAGTAACACGAGGAAGCCCCTTAAGTATTATTGTGAAGGACCAGGTATCTTACATCTATGACAATGCTCCCGCTTTAAAAATAGGTTAATGTCTCATTTTCCTTAAAGAGAGATCTTAAGGGCCGAACTGCCTATTGCAAACGGCCGATGTAAATAACTTAGGAGGCTTTTAGTATTTTTTTTTAAAAATTGATCACAATGGCCAGCTCTCACAGTCCAGGCTTTCCAGTATTTCTGAGCTTTAACAGTCACCAGGTGCTTGCAGTCAGAAGTCGGTTGGATGCTTCAGTAAATGATCCCTCACTGCTATTCTCTCTGAAATCTGTCTCGATGCTGTGTCCTCCTGGACTGGAGAACTGCGTGCAAGATTGATTGGCCTTGGATGTGTCTTTTTGCCAAGGGAAGAGTTTATGGGATGTAAGTACATTGGAACAGTTCATTAGTAGATGTTACCGTATCTATTGTTCTGCAATGTTATCCAGTCGTTAAGTTATTCTAAGCTCCTCTTCTTTTTGCATTTATTTATTAGAGTGTTTAAATTAATTATGTTTTGCTTAAAGTTGAGTGGTTTGACCAGCCGCATCACATCTGGAACAACCATTTCACATTTGCCTTTACTAACGGTAGTGGTGTGGCACGGTGGCACGGTGGTTAGCACTGCTGCTTTACAGCTCTCGGGACCCTAGTTCAATTACCGTCATATGACTATGTGCAGTTTGCACATTCGCCCTGTGTCTGCATGGGTTCGCTCTGGATGCTCTGATTTCCTACCACAATCCAAAGATGTGTAGGTTGGGTGAATTGGCCATGTTAAATTGCCCACAGTGTTAGGGGCATTCGTCAGGGGTAAACGTGGGGTTGGTTGGTTTGGTCTTCGATGTGGACTTGTTGGGGCTCTTTCCATACCGTTGAGAATCTAACCTAAGACAAGGTTGGCGTCCAGGCAGCCATCTTAAAGTATTTATCGCAATCTGCTCTTGTCGATAGCAAACTGGAGACACTTGTCCGGTTTGAAATCAATAATTCCAAATTGGGTTCAGGATTTGTCCACATGACCCTCCGAAGAGGAAACTACCTAAATAAATTCGTCTCCCCTATTACTCAATATTTACCCCTCACTAGTGCAACTAACCCACATATCGCTGAACAGTACAGTCAATTTGACATGTCCATTTCGCCGAACCTGCATATGTTTGGGTTGTGGGAGGAAAATGGAGCATCTGGAGAAAACCCACGCAGGGACGGGGACTATGTGCACAGTGAGATTGTTGTGCTCAAAGGCAGCGCCATGTAGTTGTTAGTGTCTTCGGGTATGGGTGTTAAATTCGGTTCGTTTGTATAGTGCTTTGCGTAATAATGGCTATTTCTGTCTGTAAGAGTCCTCTGAGAGTGGAGGAAGTGAAGTTGGAGATTTTACAAAAGGTGAGCAAGGCAAAGCTGTTAGAATTGGTAGACAAGCTGGAGTTGGGTTTGTGTTTGTCTGTGAGAAAATGGGAGATAATTACAGCTGTAGATTGGCATTTAAATATCGGTGGAAACACCATCTGAACCTTTGGAAATGGCTAGAATTCATTTGCAGATGAGGCGGCTTGAACACAAAAGGGAATCGAGACAGTTTGAAATAAGATTAAAAGTGAATTTAAAGAAACGGAAAGGAGAAGAAAGACAGAAAAGGAAAGAAGAAAAGCAGATAGGGAGAGAGTTTCAACTTCAAAAGTTAGCAATTTGAAAGGAAAGTCGTCTTATCAGGGCGGAGATGAAGGTAGACAGTAGGCTGGATAAGGAGGATAGTGAGGATGAGTAAACCTATGGTTGCCAAAGGCCTGATGGGGATCTATTTAAATACATATAGGCATTGCCTAAATGTGATAAGAAGGCTGCAGAAGCTTTTTTCAATTTCATTTTAGAAATTGGCCACACGTTTGCAGTGGCCACTGACCATGTGGAGTTAATTACTCCAAACAGATATGGTAAGTATACGGAGTGAGGTAGTTGCACCGCATTCGGAGGAGGTATCTGGCCAGTATGAGGAAGTGAAGAAAACCATCTGTAGTGTATATGAACTTGTGCCAGAAACTTACAGACCATGATTTAGAATCTAAAATTGCATCCCCGGTTAAACATACATTGAGTTCGAAAGGATCAAACAAAGGAATTTTGAAAGATGAGTCAGGGTAATAAAAAGAGAGCAACCTATGACAATTTTAGAGAGATTCTTACACTGGAGGAGTTCAAAAGCTCACTTCCTGCAGTCATGAGAACTCGTGGGGAAGAGGCAAAGAATTAAAAAGGCAAGATTAGAAGCTGAAATGGCTTATGATCATTAGTTGGATCATAAATCGAAGTTTGGTTTCTGGGAGGGCTTGCGAGGAATGTACAAGTTCTTAAAATATATGCCTATGTATAAGGCTTAGTGGCATAGGCCAGGAGCATCAGGTAAAGGAGTTACAGCATTAAGAGGAACAGGAGCATGTAAATCCTTTAAGCTGAGACAAGAGGAGATATGTCATTGAGAAGGACTATTGAAGAGATGAGAAGTGCTCCATTATGTAACATGTGGTTGGAAAGTCCAGTGGAAACATCAACAGAAATATTTCACAACCGGGAAGGGGGCCTTGAGCTTGGTGTTGGCGTGACAATATTTCAGCATTCAAATTGCCTGTAACGTGTCTGAGACAAATCTATACACTGATTACAATGCCTGAACATTTTTAGGGAAATTTAGGGAGAAAACTTCCAGTCTGTTCAGATAGAGCTATTATTGTTGCCATTTAAGTTGTATGTTTCACAGGTGACAGGACAAGAACCCATACTTTCTGCCAAGTTGTCAAGACATGGATGAAGAAAAATTGAGGCGTTCTGTAGCAGAATTAAACTGACTGAAATAGAATGGGGTTGTGAATGTTTGCATACTTAGTGTCAATGCAATATAAATGTATTGTAGTCGACACAAACAGGAAGAATAAAGGGTTTAAAAGGAATCCATCTTTTGTATATTGGTGTTTTTTTTCAAACGGGAAGTTGTGACCGTGCTGTCACGTGAATAAGGTTATTTTCTCTTGAATTTTTTTAAGAGAGGTCTTAGAGGCAGAGGTGCCGAACAGCCGCCTGAAAACAGCTTAAGTAAATAACTGAGTAAGCCTTTAGATTTTATTAAAATGTTGGTAACAATGGATGGGCAGTGGCCAGCTCTCCCAGACCAGGTCTTCTCGTTTTGTTTTTAGCTGCAGCATTCAGAAGCTGCTTGGGATTCCAGAAGGGGTGGACGTTTCGATACATGATCCCCAGCTGCTATTCTCTCTGAAAACTCTCGTAAAGTTGCTTCCTCCAGCATTGGAAAACTGCACATAAGATTCTGTGTTTGAATTTACCTTTATGCTGGGGGTGTGTTTATGGGATGTTCCTGTATTAGCGCAGTTAATTAGTAGAAGGCACTGTATTTATTGTTTGCATAGGTGTTCCAGTAGAGAAGCTCTCCCGAATTGTTCTTCCCTTTGATTGTGTTTTAATTGGAGCGTTTGAATGGATTGCATTTTGCTTAACATTGAGTGGCTTGACCAGTTGCAACATCTGGAACAAACATTTCGCATGTACATTTAAAATAGGAAAAGTTGGGGTCTACGCTGCCTTCTTAAAATATTTTGACGGGGTCTGGCCATGTCCAAAATACTTGTAGCTGAGGATATTCTGACTGACTCCTGTTATTGAAAAGTTAGTGGAGGGGCTGGGGATGGATTGCTGGAGGTTGTGCTGTAAGCTGCCTCAGACATTCAGGGAGACCTAAGGATTTGGTGACCCAACTCTGGATTGAGCCTGGGGACTGAAGTTACAAAATCTGGGTCTGTACATGAACACCAAATGGAGCAGAGGCTGTCCCTTTCTTACACGGCTCAACACACCCTGCCCCTCACCCTCCCCACCGTCAACCAGCCACATCAAAATATCCCGTGTGTACTGAGAGCAACCGGACTACTGGGAATGTCAGGGAGCAGGCCATCAGGGAGATGGAACAACACTTTTCACGTCGAAATGGGTTCGAAAGGACCCTCCAAAACACATTGTATCACTATGTCATGTGACCCCTCTCCATTTCAGTAACATACTGTCTTCCATTCTTCCTGAAACATCTGGCAGGTTGTACATTACGTTATATTCCACTTGACAAGGTATTATTCATTGACTTTACCTGTCCATACCAACTTGCAGACTCTCCACATTCTCTTGATAATTTAATGCTTTGCTTACCTTACTGTCATCATCAAAGCTAGTAGCAGTACATCTGTTCTATCGTCCTGATCACTGATCTCGATTGTAAACATTTGAGGACCCAGCACCGGTCTCTGTGTGACTCCACTGGTTACGTTCTGTCAAACTGATTGATATTGATTTATCCGGAGTGCCTGCTTCCTGTTTGATAACCAGTCCTCCCCCATTCCTGTGGAGCGCAGTCTAAGGGCTGAATAAGAACGAGGAACCATCCAGCCACTCCAGCCTGTTTCGCCATTGAATACAATTATGGCTGATGTCATCGCACCCTCATTCCATTTTCCTGACTGCTCTCCATATACCATGTCTAAATGGGTTCGCCTGCACACTGTGACAGTGAGCTACACAGATTCACAACCCATTGAGAAAAGTAAGTTCTCTTCACCCCTGTTTTAAATCTGCTCTGCCTATTCCTAAAACTACGATCTCTTGTTCTAGTTTGCCCCAGATGAGGAAATTTCCACTCCACACCGACATTGTCAATCGCCTTAAACATCTTCCAGACCTCAATGAGGTCTCCTCTCATTCTTCTAAACTCAGAGTGCATCGGCCTGAACTGCTCAAACTCGCTTCAAAAGACAACTTCATCTCTGGAATCAATCTAATGAACTTGTTCTGAACTTACTTGGTTGTAACAATATCACTCCTGCAACAGCACAACAAACATGAACATAGTACGTCAGTTTCCATCTTACTCATACCTTGCAGAGTAGCAGTAATTCTTCCCTCCCTTAATACTCTGTTCTTTTACAAGTAAATGATGAAATTGCACTTGCCTTTCTCATTCCCTGCTATACCTGCATGTGAGTTTTCTGTGGTCTGGCAAGGACTCCCAGATGCCTCTGCACGTAAGCACTCTGAAGTTGATCTCCATTTCCATAACATGTTGGATTCCTCTGATAAATATGGTTAATCCCATATTATCCACGTTAAATTTTATCTGCCAGATGTTGGCACACTCATCTAAACTATTCATGCCCATTTATAATTTTTCTACATCTTCATTACATCAACCTACTTTTCCACTTGTTTTCGTGTCAGCTGAAAGTGTGGCTTTAGTGTTTTCTCTCCTCTCATCCAAGTAATACAATGGATGGTAAATTGTCGGAGTATGTGGTCTGAACTCTATGGTACCCCAAATGTTGCCAACCACAAATGAAACAACTAATCCATCTCTCTGCATGTTGTTGGCTCACCAGCCCTCTATCCAGGAGAATGACCCCCTCCCAAACCCATGTCCTCTGATTTTTTAGCTTAATGTTTTGTGCACAGTTTAATCAATGCCTTTTCAAAGTCTAGATACTTTACTTTTCCAGAATCCCTATTGTCAACTTTGCTTGGCACATCTTTAAAAAATTCGAGCAAACAAATTCTTTAAAAAAATCATGCTAATTCTGATGTATTCAGATTTTACTTTGCAAATCCCCTGTTGTTAATTAATTAATAACGGATTCTCACAATTTCCCTTAATTCCCAAGAGTTTGCTCACAAACTTTTAGTGACAAGTGAAGATTATTATCCTAATTCCTAACATTTTGCAACCTCTAAGTTCCCTCTCTCGTGTTGCTGTGTAACAGGCACAAAGCCTCTGCTCCAATCGTTGTGTAATAGGCATGAGTGTCTGAATGGATTCATTTAGTTTCTGGGTGATACACTCAATGGACTGAATATCCCCATGGTGTTCCTACATTATACTCTCGATGGCCGGAATGTTCTGATCTACAGATTCAAGATCTGCTTCTCTTCCTCCTGATAATATGTCAGAAGCCTGAGGGATTGTGGAATCTTTCTGTTGCTGTACAACATTTTGAGGGGCTGAACGGTCTCTTTATATTCCTTCACAATAGGCTCGAGATACTGAACAATCACCTCCTGCATCCCTGAAATGGGATCGATGAAGTGATTTGTCTCCTCCTGTTCCCATGCAACAGACACATGGGTGAATTACCTGCACCTTTCCATAAGTCACAAATAATTTTACCTTATTCTTTATTTCTCGTGCTGAATGGCCTCCAGTTATTCTATTGTACCAATGTCTTCCAGTTTCTGTGTTAGAGACTTGAGGAGGCTGAATGGATTGATCCTGTTGCTGCATAACAGGATACAGGTGCCTCATGGCCTACTCTGTGTGCAGTGTTTTAGACTCGATGAGCTGATTGACCTCCTCCTGTAACTGTATATCAGACACCAGGGGCTGAATAACCTCGTCTTCTTCTGGTGTAACAGGGTCGAAGGCCTGAATAGCCTTCTGCTGTTCCTGTGTAACAAGCTGGAGAAGTGGAATTAGCTGTATAATTGGCTTCTGTTGCTGACTCTTTCCGGTGTTCTATGTAAAAATAAGATCATCTTTTATTCTTGTAAACTCTAATGCGTATTAGATCAAACTGATCATCCTTTCCTTATAAGTTAGCCCATTAATTGCAGGAATTAGTTGAAGGTATAGTTTCTGAGCTGCTTCTAATCTAACAATATCCTTTCTTCATTGAAGAGACTAAATCTGTAAACACTTCTCCAGGTGTGCGATGATAAAGATCTTGTACAGCATCAGCAGCGCTTTACTAGCCTGATGTAAAGTTCCCACCCAGGTTAGAGCAGTCTCAACTGTCTGGGGGAATGTATAGTATTGTTGAAAAATCGTCGTCCTTCTCTGTAAATGCTGTCACAAGCTCTCAGATGTGAGGAAGGAGGTCTCTGCAGGGTCGACAGGCCTGCCTTTCCCGTTCCCTTTTCCATTACTGAGATTGATGCCAGGTGGTCTGTCTGGGTTTATCCTTTAAGACCTCGGAGCAGTTTGATACAATTGAGTGCCTTGCTTGGCTGTTTAAGAGACCATTGAAGAGTTTATTCCATGTTTGTGCGTCTGGAGTCACTTTCAGACCAGACCAGAAAACAAGGGAGATTCACTTCCTGAAATTACATTGGGGAAGCAAATTGGTGTTTACAATCGACATTGGCTTCAGGCCACTGTTAATGACACCAGATTATAGATCCCGACATTTTATTTATGCTTTTAACTTCCACCAGCTGCCAGAGCATTAGCCTGGTCTGGATTAGTAATGCCGTGACATTCCCACAACAGCACCATCTCCACATGGAGACCTATCAGAAACCACACTGAGCTGGTCATTTCTGTGCTGCTTGACAGATCATCTCCCACCAATTTGACTTTCGTGATGCAACTGAGGGAATGATATTGGTCATACTGCAATTATTCTCCTCTTATGGGGCTTGTCATAGTAATTTTCCACATTGCAAATAGATATCAGAGTTGGAACTGGAATGAAACAGCTTCTCGAGGGACATGGTTTGTTGTACATTGCTTTGTCGTATCTACTGTGTTTATATGTTTCTTCATGTCACATAGAGCGAATCAGATTTTTTGAAAAATGCCATCTCTGATTTTGTGGGCATCCTGATGAGGTGAGGTAGATCATTGACTCAATACTTCTGGCTGAGAATGGTGTGAATGCTACATCATTGTCTTTTCCACTGATGTGCAGGGCTGTTCCATTATTTAGGATGGGGACATGTGCATGACACTCTCCTGCATTGAGTTGCCTTATCCATTTATGACTGGATGTGGCAGGACTGCATAGCTTCGATCTGATCATGGGAACATTGCGCCCTCTCTATCAGATGTAAGTTCTGCAGTTTGGAACGTAACTAGTCAAGTGCTGTAGCTTTATGGTTTGCCATCAGTTTTAGGTTCACATGGTTCTGACCCTGGCATGATTACTCACACTCGTCATTGAACCATAGATCAACTTACTGATAATGGTAGATTGAGGGGTTATCCCGGGCAAGAAGTTACAGATTATAGTTAAATATAATTCTGCTTCTGCTGTTGCTGTGGCTTACAGCACCTGTGATACACGATTTGAGCTGCAATATCTCCAATGCAGTTCAGCTGCCTATCCCCCAGTTCACACCGAGACCAATTCACCCATCAGCCCTGTACTCAGTGACCTAATCAGGTTTCTCATGTGGTCCAGGTCCAATTTTATATTCTCATTCCACTGAGGGTCTCTCCATGGTGTTACACTGACAATTTGTCTCATTCCTCAAGACCCTTTAACATATTCATCTTAATACTTTCCTTTCCAGTACGCGTTACCTTCTGTGATTAGAGTGAATGCATCTCCCTCTGTTTCTCTCCCTGACTAAGAGTAAGAGCTCTGCAAGTGTCAGTGATGCCAGCCTCATGTACTTTCAGAACCAACGAATTTGTGCATCTTGTGTTATTGTTCACTTCCTGGTATATGGTACTCCATGTTGAACGGGGGTTTGAGCAATGTTGACATACATCTTTGAAACGTCTTGAAAAACAGAAATTGCTGGAGTGCAGTGAAAATAGAGTTAATCATTTGGTTCCAGTGACAGTTCTTCAAGGCTCACAGATTCTTTTTTTTGTTCTGGTTTCAGAAACCAGAATCAATAGCTAATTGTTTTATTGAAAATGTGTTTTGTTAATTTCTGGAGAAACACAGCAGATCTGGCAGCATCTGCAAATACAGAGAAACAGAGTTAGCATTTCAAGTCCAGTGTGACTCTTCTTCAGAATAGAAAAAGATTGGAAAATGAACTTTTTAATCCCTTGACAAAGGTAGAGGAGGGGTGACGGGAAACAGAAGGTGTGGAGGCGCAATGCCACTAACGAAAGAACCTTTGCTTGTGGTAAAAAAGTATGATTATAAATTACATTGTGAAGGGGGGTAAAATGGTTTCCTTAATTGAGTGCAAAGACAAACGATTCACAAACAGGCGAAGTTCATTGGGAGACTAGGAGAAGGAATGTATAAAGATTGGAGGACAACCACAATGGGGTCAGGAAGTATGGAATAGAATTACAATTCCTTCAGGCTGCAACGTACCAAGGTGTAAAGTGAGATGTTAATCGGGCTTGGGTTGTGCTTCATTGGAACATTGCAGCAGCCCAGAATCGAAATGCCAGCATGAGAGCAAGGTAAGTTATTGAAATGTGAAGCAAGGAGAGGGGCGGGGTTATTCCAACAGACAAACTGGAAGTGTTTAACAAAACAGTCTCTGGTTAGTCTCGCCAGTGTGAAGGATACTGCATCCTGAGCAGCAATGACAGGAGACCATATTGAAAGGATACAAGGGAAATGCTGCTTCATCTGGAATGTGTGTATTGGGTTGTTAAGAACTGAGGAATGAGTCAGCGATCTTTTCAAATGTCCACATTTATTTCTTCTTATATGTAGACTACACTGTTCCACAACTTGGAGAGAGTAAGTATTACAGATGCGGGAGGCCAGAGATAATAAACCTGGAGCTGGATAAACACAGCAGACCAGAAAGAATCAGAGGAGCAATGAAGGCAATATATTGATCTTGGCACTTCCCTCAGGACTGGCGAGGGGGAGGTGAGCCCAAAAATGGAGTGATGGGATATAGAAGGGCGAAGGGTAGGTATGATGGTGGTAGGTAAATGCAGGTGTGTGGTTGCTGTAATTGGTCAGTGGGAAAGGTGGAGCGGGTATGTGAATGAGAAGATGGGCAGATGTGTCTGGTCAGGGAGAAGGGACTTGGATAAGGCTGCAGGTGGAGGGAGTTTGAAGCTTCTGCAGTCAACATTGAGGCCATTGGGCTATATGCTTCAAAGGTAAACACTCAGGTGGTGTTCCCTGACAATGGACAGGCTATGGATTGGCAAGTCGCTGGACGAGTGGGAGGGAGGATAAAAATGGATGGTAACTGGAAAGCCTGGTGGATTGTTGCATGCAGAGCACTGATGCCCCACACAGAGCCTGATCCTGGCCCACCGAGCTTGTCTACAACTCCCGATGTGGTCTCCTCTATGTCGTGTAGACCAAAGGGATATTTTCATGGACCATCTGCTTTCTGAACGCTTTAACCAACCAGACATTCCAGTTGCCATTCATTTCAATTACTCCACCCCACCCCCGCCCCGCTCATCCGGCGACAGGTCCATCCTTGGCCTCATCTACTGTCAGAGTGAGGCAAAACAGGAACTGGGGAATACAAACTGACCTTTCAGCTGGAGAGCTTACAATTCAATGGTCTCAATATTGACTTCACTGGCTTCACGATCTCTCCAACCACAGCCTTATCCCACGTTCCCCTTCCCTGACCTGACCTAACCTGTCCATCTTCCCATTCGCATATCTGCTACACCCTTCCCACTGACCAATCACAGTATCCCCCCCTTGCATCCTTTATCACCATCCCACCTACAATACCACCAACCCCACGCCCCTCCCTCTATTTACTCCACGGTTCCCCCTCCACCTCCCCAATCCTGATGAAGTCTTTCAGCCTGAAATGTTGACTTCCCTGTTCCGAGGATGCTGTCTGACCTGCTGTGCTTTTTCAGCTTCATATGTGTTGGCTACATAGTTGCACGTTGAGACCTCCGCAGCAACAGATTTTATTGTGCTTTTTATATATTTTGTTTAGTTTGTTTACTGACAAGCTTATCTCAACATTCTTTCAACAGGATCAAGGAAGCAGTCTTATTGTCACGTCTGTTCCTGTCTCCTTCGAACTGATTTCCTCTGTTTCACCAACATTTTCAAGTCTGCTGTTCAAAATACCATTGAAAATGTAACACTTGTTATGCTGTACCTTAATCACATCATGTCCAATGTACGTCAAAAGTTCCTTGTTATTATATTCCACACATCTATTCATAAAACCCAAGGATCCATTAAGTCTTTCTATACAACAGTTTCAACTTGCCTGGCCATTTATAATTTCCTGTCTTCTGTGTCCCTCTCTCCTTAAACGGGGAGGTTACATTTACCAGTCCTCCCTCACTCCAAAGTTTCCTGAATGCTCACTAGCAATGCCTGCACAATCACCTTCGATATGTCTTTAGAACGACGGAGTGTTGTCCGATTGGTGTCGCTGTTTAATCCAATTGCACCTTCCCCAGCACCTTCTCCTTTCTGGTGGTCATTATACTCACCTCTATCCCCGATGGTCTTGAAGTTCTGGTATTTTGCTGGTGTCTTCCACAGTGAAGACTGAAGCGAAGTATCTATTCAATTCTGCTGCTATTCCATTGTTTCCCGTAACTATTCAAGCTTCATTTTCCAACAGTTCTTTACTTGTTCTTCACTCCCTGCCTTCCTTGTTATACATAAAAATCTTTCAATATTCTTTTATATGATTAACAAGCGTAATATCATATTTGACCCCCTCCTCCCATTTGGTGTTCTCAGTTAATCCATGCCGGAATTAGTAGTCTTCATAATCATTTACATTCCCATAATCTTCACCACATTGTGTGCATTTTATTTTGCTTTTGTGCTGGCCCTAAGTTCGTTATCACTCACGGCGATCTTGTCTTCCACTGAATATCTTACTTCTTAATTAAGACGAATTTCTGATGTGCTGCTGAATTATGTCCAGAAACTCCTATCATTGCTGCTTCACCATATTCCCGTGCTCAGCTCCCCTTCCAACTAACACTGGCCAACTCCTCCCAAATGTCTTTTTAGTTACATTGCTCAATAATAAGATATCTCATCGAAAAGTGAGCAATAGATGTAAACTGAAGGAGGGAGGTTCGAGACATGAGGCACGAAGAACGATTGGAGGAGTTATTAACTAGATCAAAAGTGAGAGAGAGACAGAAAGAGTGAATATAGACATGGAGATGTAAAAAATAGAGAAGTCTACATGATTGATCGAAGTTGATATACTTCTGTATTTGGTTTGACAATTCCTGTGTGCTGTTGTCCTTTGTACAGTGTATGTGCAACAGATTAATATTTTGGAATGCTGGCTCTGATGCCAGAACTTTGATCTCTATTAATATGACAGGTATCGACTGTTGACAGAACTCAACAGTACAATGTATATGTTTCCCGGTAGAAAATTGATTAACTGAAATAAATTGGAACACCAGAAGCAGGAAACTATCACATCCATCCTGATAAGAATTAGAGATTAGATCTGGAAATGCAAGAAAGGGGCAGGAGGCAGAGAGTACGTTGAGACAATGGGAACATAACATCTCAGCTGAAGATTAAAAAAAACATATTAATGTTTTATAAATTTTGTACATCAATCATCATTTTTGTTAACTCTGTCTCTTCCTGTTCATTCTGAATATGGTGCACGCATGTGGACAATCTTCTCAATCTGCACACACACAGACACACACACACGGACACACACACAGCCACACACACACAGACACACTCACTCACAAACACACAGATACAGACACACACACACAGACACATTCACTCACACACACAGACACACAGAGACACACACAGACAGACACACACATAGACGCACTCACACACACATAGATACAGACACACACACAGACACATTCACTCACGCACACACAGACACACACACACACTCACACACACAGACACACACAGACAAACACAGACACATGCTCACACACACACACTCACAGTCACACACACACTCACACACACAGAGACACACATAGAGACAAACCCACACAGACATGCATGCACGCACACACAGGCACACACACAGAGATACACACAGACACACACTCACACCCATACACACAGGCACACACACTCACTCATAGACACACACATTCACACATAGACACTCACACGCACTCACACACAGACACAGACACACAAAGACACACACACAGACACACACACTCACAGATACACGCACACTCACAGACACAGACACTCTCACACACACTCACACACACGTTCGCACACACATTCACACACACAAAGACATGGACACACACACATACAGACACACACACACACTCACAAACAGACATAAGAACACAGACATACACAAAGACACATACTCACACTCACACAAACATACACACAGACACATACACACAGACACAGACACACACACACTCACACACACACGCACACAGACACAGACACACACACACTCACCTAGACGCACACGCAGTCACACACAGATGCACACTCACACTCACACACACAAAGACACAGCCACATATACACAGACAAACACTCACACACAGGCACACACACAGACACGCACACACACACACCAACATCAATCATTGTTCGGCCATTCCATTTCGAATTATCTTGTTTTGTTTGCACCGTCACTTGTCATTCCTTATTCTGAATATATTCTGTTTCAGTCTATGTAATTTATTTTATTCTATGTATCAAGAAGACATTGGGGTCTGAGGGGATGTCACTTTCCTCCTCATCAGTCTCACAGTCCCTGTCTTCTATTCCTTTCTGTTTCTTAACCCATGAAAAATGCGTACTGTGTCTGACCCTTGAATCCCAAAAAGCAGGTCAATTTTAAACAGAACATTTACTTTTGCGCTAAGGTGACAAATTTCTAAAAATGAAAAGGCATACCAACTGTGCAATAAGATGTTTGCATCTTTACAAACAGATATAGAATATCATCGTATAAACGATTAACTAATAACTGGTAAGAGCTGTGAGAGTAAAATCCAGAGAAATCCGTATTTCTTGTGTATGTTCAGGGCTGTTGTGCCCACAGACATTTTTTATATTGGAAATTGTTTTGGTGGAGGGGACGTTAGTGTAGTAACAACATCTCGAATGACTCAGTTTACTGATGATTGATCAGGCAGGTTACTATCCCATCCTCGCTATTGTTGGTTTTCCTGGTGAGTCTATCTCTGCCCATTTACTAATTCTCTAACCCATTGTGAATGTCATCGTTTTCTCTGTATATTTGGCAAATATATTGTCTTCGCTTTAAGTCACAATCTCCATTTCTATACCATGAATTTCATATCCTTCGCTTACAAACATCTGAGGAGAAACAAAAGTGTTCATAACCACGACTATCCCATTTTGTCCTGAACTGATTTCTATCTCAATATTCCATCTACCACAAAACCTGTCCACTCCCGCCTTCACAATATCCCGAGTCTTCACTTCTGCGTCAATGTTGTTTCTGAATAAACCATCATCCACACCTTTCCAGTGACAATTCTCTTCAGGCAACTCTTCTCAATACACATATTTTGATCGCAAACTTTTTCTTACCTCGACCTGGACCTAGGCCAGGTGCAAAGTGTGAAGATAGTTTGATTCTAAAATGAGGTGGTCACAGCTTTGTTTCACCTGTTTCAGCATAACCTGTAACCTCGTATGAGGGAGAGGACTATTCTGTCAGTGACCAGGAAGTAACAGTTTCATTGAACTGTTTTGATTCTAGAACTTTCTGAGCAGGAGTGGCTGTCACATCCATCATGTCTCAATTGCATTGCTCTGATGTATTGACACAGTGACGGAATTCATCTCTGTCTCGTGCTGAGGGTAATACCTTCGTGCTGTCTCCACAATGGAAGGTATCAAAAATCTTTCAGAAATACTGTGGGACACATTGACTGGTGAAAATAAGAAACTGCGCTTGATTAGAATTACTAAAGAGAACTTAATCAAAAAACTAATTCAATGGAAGGTTGGCGAATTACTGCACGAAATGAGCTCCTTCCCAGAGTTTTCCGGGAAGTGGAATTACAGCGAGTGAAAGTGATATAGAGTCATACAGGACAGAAACAGGCCCTTAGTCCCAAACAGTCCATGCTGAATATACTAATTCCTACCTAACCTGCCCGCACTTGGCCCATATCCCTCCAAACCGTTCTTATTCATGTACTTACCCAAATGTCTTTTAAATGTTGTAATGACAAGAAAAAAGTCTTGATTACCCTTCAAAATTCTTTAGACTCTGGAAATTCTGGTTCCTGCAGACTGGAAAGTAGCTATTGTAATCCTAAATATTTAAAACCGGAGTGGGAGGGGAAAACATAAAAAAGGGTACTTTGATGTCACGCCTGAGGAAAATATTAGAACCTACTGTGAGAAATGTTATAACTCGACTCTTGGGAAACCACGGTGTGACTTTGCAGAGTCATCTTAGATTTAGAAACCGGAAATCATCCTTGAGAAACCTGTGGAGTTTGTGTTAATGCACCCACAAAAAAGAACCAGTGGGAGTGGTGTATTTGAATTTGTAGAATACTGTTTTATATTGTTGCTAACAAGTGAACAAAGGAAGTTAGAGTACGGGAAAGGGGGGAGATGGATATACCACATGGATTGAGGATTGGTCAGTGGAACAAATACTGAGGGTCTTGCACTTTTATGGACTGAAGGCAGTTATGCATGGGATATCACATGTTTCGGTGTTTGAACCACAACAGTTTGCAAGGCATAGAAAGGATTTGGATGTGATAAATAAACATTTTGTATTGATGAAATTTACAAGATTGAGAAGTGTTGTTTTTCAAAAGGAACTGAATGTCCTTAATCATGAATCATCAAAAATAGCACCTCCATGGGCGTTATGTATTGAGCATATTATATAATATGCTGTCCTTCATTGTAATATGGTTCAAGTGCATAGGTAAAGCCGTCTTCCTGGATTTGTAGGGCCTTGATGAGAGAGTATTTGGGGCACTGTAAAGAGATATGACCTCCTTAACACAGGCACAGCTCAAACAAGTAACAGCAGTCTAATCCATGAGATGATGACACCACGAGGAGGCAGTGATGGAACTGAGCATTTAATCTGTCGTGCTATGAGACAACTTACGCATGGTTGGAGGAGTATTTGCTTGTTATTGTGGAATTTCAGGCTTTTTGTGGTATTGGTAATGGCACACACCTTACTATGAGACCCCTAATTGCACCTCCAGCTTCTCAATTGTGGAATGGAAGGAACCAGTCTGGAACAATAATCGCATCTCTTACTGAAAGACGCACCACTTTTTTATTGAATAGCTTTCACCCTAAGTCCCCAGTGCGACCATATTTTGCAGTTATGGACTACCCATACTTTCAGGGTAGTCACAAAGAAAGGCCTGTTTCTTATTGGGAAGCCCCTCCATTAGCTATCCTAAACCTGGATATTATTTTTTTTGGGGTAACATTAAAGCCCAGATTTTGGCTTACACATTTCTCAGTAGCTTATCCTGAGGAGGATCTGCAGGAATTATTAGCCATCAAAATTGAAACTGTCTTATTTGTCATCTAACCCGCTTGGACAAGACCACTTGGACTTAGCAGGAAGTAATGACATGCTCTCAGAATTACGTCCCAAAGCCTTACCACCCATCCAATGCGTGCAGAATACATGTGAAACTGAACGTTTGGTCGGGAAACCGCGACCCCATTCCCAGGTAGTTGGACAGGGAACAGTAGTTATGAAAACTGCCACTACAGCTACAGCACAGGGATTACTTTTTTCATTAGGAACAATGAAGTTAGTCACATTGTCTTGGCTGAAAAAAAAATACAGGTTTAGGATAGATAATGGAGGGGCTTCCCAATAAGAAACCGGCCTGTCTTTGTGACTCCCCTGAAAGTATGGATAGTCCATAGCTACAAAATGTGGTCGCACTGGGGACTTAGGGTGAAAGCTATTCAATAAAAAGTGGTGGGTCTTTCAGTAAGAGATGTGATAATTGTCTCAGACTGGTTCCTTCCATCCCACAATTCAGAAGCTGGAGGTGCCATTAGGGGTCTCATAGTAAGCTGTGTGCCATTACCAATGCCACAAAGAGCCTGAATACCCACAAAAACAAGCAAATACTCCTCCAATAGGCATATGCATGAGATGTGAGGCACCATAGGGAAGCAGTAGCGGTTTGTATATTGGACAAAGGCACATGGAATAAACATAGTCACATTCGCGTATGTGCGTCCCCATCCTGTCCAGTTGTAACAAATTAGATAGGCTTTCCGGGACTTATTAGAGGAATTCCACAGGCAGCTAGCAGGTGGGGATAAGTAATAATTAAAGGAAACATTATATCCGATAAATGCCTAATAGGTATCCCATACACCGTAGTTGGGATTCAGGAGCGGGAAAGGGGTCAAAGATGATATGGGGGCGTAACAGACTACTTCATCCTGGCCGAATATTTTATGCTGACTTTGCAAAATTGAACTGTTAGTGAAGGATAACATCTCCCCCTTTCTCTTTTCCGACGTGCCGTTTTAGGCCTCTTTGAGGCAATGCTTACCAGGAACACTGAAAGCACAATAGAAATCAAACAGGCACAAAACACCTTGAAAAGGTCAAGATCAATGAGACTTGTCTGTAAATGAACTGTCTGATCTTCTTGGTGCAGTTGACCATTGCAGCAGTCATTCTTGGGAACATTCCATTCATCGAAGGAATCAGTCTCTCGACGCACATAAGGACATATTTTCGGCATAAACGGTACACAGTTTCTGGTTGCTCAGGACTAATGCCGGCGACAGCGAGTCCACACAACTGGGTAAGTTCGAGCTTCATCATAATGGTCGTTCTGAATCAAGGATTAGGGAATGTAAAACAGAAGAAGAATTACGATTCGACACATGCAGCTATATCATAGTTCTGGTTCCTCTTCCAGTTCCCCATCGTCTCCATCTCCATTATCACCACCACTCCCCCCTTCCCCAGAAGGGGCTCATCTAATGACCTTTGAATGAAGACGGTGAACCCAGGCGCAATGCCCGGCGATCTTAACAGCAGTCAGGCTGGTGAGGAGAACCTCGAAGGGCCCTTGCCATTGAGGTTGGAGGCTGCGGCTTGTCCAATTCTTGATGGGAATGAAAGAGCCTGGGTTAACAGTTGGAACATTTTTGAGGGAGGGGAGTTTCTCATGAGCAGCACAGACCTTGGAATGAAGACGTCACAAAATTTTGTTCAAAGAAAGAACACAGGAGGGCATATCCTCAATCATGTGTTTGAAAGGAATAGGGAAGGAAGCATCATTCCAAGGTGAGCAGACAGCTCGACTTTGGATGATTTAGAGGTAACGTTTCGGCTGGGGACAAGCGAGTTTTCCCCACAGGATTGCATTGTAGGTGGAATGATACCAGAGGCACCACCCTAAGCCAGGAAAGACCTGTGTCAGGAGTCCATTTGGCAAGTTTAGTTTTCAGACTCTGGTCACCATGCTCCACGAGCCCTGCAGCCTGTGGGCAATAAGCACAATGAAGTTGGTGGTGGATCCCAAATTGAGAACATAATTACTCATTAATATTTCGAATACAATGAGGGTCATTGTCAGAAGGAAGACAAACGCGAAAACCAAAACAGGTAATAATCTCCTTGAGTGAAATATTTACAACAGTTGTAGCAGTAGCGTTGGAAGTGGGTCAGCTTCAACCCATTCAGAAAAAGAAAAAAAATCAACAATGACCAAAAAATGCTTATTGTGCTGACACCTTTGCAACTCAATAAAATCATTAAACATCGTTGACAGTTTGCATTAGTTTGTCGGAGGTCGACTCATCATTGTCACAGCTTTCAGTCTGACTCATCATGTTCGGCACCATAAGATGGCCGTGACAATCTGTTGTTGCGGCCTCATCAACAATGTTACCAATGGCGACAGGGGATTGGCCAGTGGTATGCGAGGACCTGAAGAGGTCAAAAACCCTGCATTTCTCCAGAATTGACCAAAAACATTCACAACTCTGAATGTTTCTCGGGAGTGAGCATGTTAACAAGGTGGCAGGGTGTCTTCGTGGTTCGCACTGCTGCCTCACATCACCAGGGATCCAGGTTCGATTCCAGCCTTGGTTGACTGTCTGTGTGGAGTTTGCACATTCTCCCGTGTCTGCGTGGGTTTCCTTGGGGTACTCCGGTTTCATCCCACAATCCGAAGATGTGCATGCCAGGTGAATTGGTCATTCTAAATTGCCCATAGTGTTCGGTGTATGAGTCAAAGGGAAATGAATCTGGATGGGTTACTCTCCGGAAGGTCGGTGTGGATTGTTGGGCCGAAGGGCCTCTTTCCACACTGTAGGTAGGTAATCTAAAAAAAATTGAAGGTGTGTCCCGAAGAGGCAGGCACGGATCAGGTCAAAAAGCTCAGCTTCTTGGGTAGGCAAGGGAATCTCAAAAGAAGCTGATTGCAGAACGAAACCACGGTCATCAATTATTGTATTGCATGAGAGACGAGTACCTATGTGGTCAGTAGATGAATACCATCAGTGAGCATATTGATGCCAGTGTCTGTGATAGAGGCCTGGGTAATAGCTGGATGAATGTGGATGTCCTCATTGATGAGGAGAATTCAGTCATGATCTGGAGTGGATAAGATGATGGGGGATGATGAGGAGAATTCATTCATAATCTGGAATGGATAAGATGATGGGGATGTGCAAGTAAATCGGCAGGATAAATGGTGGTACAATAGCTAAAGGTCAGCTGAAGGTTGTTGAAGAGGTAAATCTCATAACGGTTTTGGCGAACCCCACTCAAATTTTGAGTTTGTAACTGTCTCAACTGGGCAATCACCACATTCGAACTGTAGACGAGAATATCCTGCTGAAGTGTAAGGGTTTCTGTGGATTTTGATCTAGGTAAAATAGCAGTGATGATCTGAGTACAACGGGGATATCCTAAGGCAACAGAGTCGAGTTTAGTCGAGTAGTAGGTAACCGGGTGGTGGCGATCTCCATGTAGTTGAGTGAGAACTGAGGAAGCACAGTCATACATAATATTGCAGTAAAGTTGGAAAGGCCTGGCATAGAGCAGTCATCCCAGAGCTGGAGTTTGTGACAAGACATGTTTAAGTTCCTCAAGGCTTGCTATGCCTCTGAGGAGAGCTCGAATTTACCTTCATAGGGAATAAAGTGTTTCAACATCTGAACGAGGAGGGCAGCGTTAGGGATCAATTGTGGGCAGTCTTTGACCATGCCCAGCCACGGGCGAACCTGTTTCACCGTTGTTGGGACACGAAAATTGACGATAGAAGCGTGTGACAGCTTACAGTATGAAACCTAGAAGTTATACCTGGCGTTGTACAATTGAGACTTTTTTTGGGAGAGACAACATAGCTCAGGCGTTTCAGATAGTTGAGGAGGAGGACAACATCGGAGTGGTCAGATTCTTAATCTAGACTGACAACAAGGAGGTCGGCTCCATATTGGAACAGTACAGACCCACCTGTGAGGATGAGAGACCGCAATATTTTCTATAAGGCCTGACTGAAAAGGGTCGGAGAATGTATGAAACCCTGAGGTAGTTGAATCTTCTTGAGTGAAATATTTACAACAGTTTTAGCAGTAGCGTTGGAATTGGGTCAGCTTCAACCCATTTAGGAAAAGAAAAAAAAAATAGGTGCTGACTGTCTTCATGAAGTGGCAGAGAGAAAAAGAAGCATTTGCAGGTCGACAATTGTGAAACATTTAGCGTCTGGTGGTACCAAGGCCATAATATAAGCTGAATTTGGGGCCAGGGCAGGATCAGGCTGTGCAATAGCATTGATAGCTCTTTAAACTTGAACCAGTCAATACAAATCTGGCGTGAAAGTTTTTTGGAAAACTCCGCAGAGTCGCCGACTCCTTTTTTTTCATTTCGCAATGTATTCTTATCACCCCATTTTCGGGCTGCACTTGGATATTGAGAGCGAGGGGTCGAATCCACCACGTTTGAATGTGTGGAAAACGAATTGGAGAAAATACTCACGTCTGGCCGGCCAATTTATCTACACTCAATAGTGGAGGACTGACGGCGCTTATACTGTTGTCTGCAATCTGTCCATACCGAATCCCAGTCACGACACCAGATAAAGATCTGGACCCCCGGCAACGTCTCTCTCTGCCACGATCGGTCAATTAACACTTGTAATTGGTTGGCTGTTAAGAGCGCACTCTTTATTTTTCATATCGGCCGTGTACAGAGGGTGCAAAAACACAGAGGTTATGTACTTCCGTGTTCCTTGGTGTAACGGTGCACAAAGCTGAAAACAAAGACTTCTTAAAATACTTTTCTTAAAGAAGGATACAGGCCATGATCGAATTCAAATAGTTGCAATCAAATAGTTGCCAATCAATACTAGATAGTGTCTTATGTGACAGTTCTTAGTTCAGTGATATTTCCTGGGAATCAACTTTATTTTCCAACACTCAGGTCACTCTGGTATCACTAACCAAACCATTGCACCTGCATCGAAAGGCCAGCTAAAACTGTCTTATCTAGCTGAATTATTTCTATGCTTTAAGTGGTGCATTGTCTGCTAATCACTACTGAATCAGATTGTGGTTAGTCACTTATGTTGAATGAGCACTCAGTAACATGAAAGCCATTTTCTGCAGCTTTAGCAGAGTTGTCAGTTTGCAGCCTAGAAGCGATTTTGTCATGTTATTTGCACCTAGAAGCCATTTGTTGCCACCGAGGTTATGAAGTGCAGCTGTTAACTGGCCGGCCTTAACTACAACTGGTCACCTCAGACTGTATTCAGGTGTCAGATCATCACCTGTCCCTCTGCAACAGGCTCAAGATGCTGAATGGCCTCCTCCTATCCATCTGTAATAGTCCCGAGACATTAAATGCCACAGAAACCCGTGGATTATGAATTTCTGGGAAACTATATCAAATGAAGGTCTCTCCCTTCTCAGTTACAGAAACACAAAAAACACAATGTACTCCAGGTACCCTCTCAATAACAAATCATACAGCTCCAGTAACACTTCGCTCTGTTTTGAGCCGTTCCCTTTTCAAAACATACCAACATTCCATCTTTCCACCTATCCATGTGGGAATAGGCTAGTGTGGGCTGAATGGCCTCCTCCTATCCAACTGTAACAGGCACATTGGGAGAGAATTGCTTCCCCCGTTCCTGAATAGCTGTCCCAATGTTTTGTCTCAAAGTTATGAAAGGATTTGATAACTGGGCACTTTTACTTAGGAGTAGTCTCACAAAAAGTCATTTGGCAATAAATACCGTACCACTGTTTAAAGTTTCTAGAAATTTCCCCACCATTCATTTTTTGTAGCTGCTTTGTTATTTTATCCCCGTCTCCTTTTATAAACAGGGTGGGGCATATACAACCCTGCAGTGTTACAGAAATACGCCCACATGCAATGATAAACGATTAAATAAATTGAAAGATTTATTGTCCACCCGTCATTATCGCTCGTCCTTTACATCCGGACTGAGTAAATGCTCACGTTTATTGTGATATGAAAAGTGATTGAACGAAGGGGTTAACTGAACATGTTTGTTCAGTGACTGTGATTAACGCTGATGTCCATGGATTCTAATTATCCCAGTGGAGAGTTCCCATCTTTTAATGATAAATGAGTTCCGTTCAATGTGTTATCCCATTGTATCGGTGGGAGCATCACCGACAGCACTAACATAGATCAGCACCTCCAGCGAGAAGGCGAGGACACATCAGTATCTGATTACATTAGACTGGAATATTCCAACAATGGATCAGTATCTGATAACATTAGACTGGAATGTTCCAACAATGGATCAGTATCTGAGAACATTAGACTGGAATGTTCCAACAATGGATCAGTATCTGAGAACATTAGACTGGAATATTCCAACAATGTATCAGGATCTGCGAACATTGGACTGGAATGTTCCAACAATGGAACGGAGTTTATCCAATGATTTTTCTGTTCTTTCTACATATGATGATCGGTTGTCATTATCACAGTGGATCCATTTGGCTCTTTGCATTATTCAATACTTTTATCATCCTCCTCCGTCTATCGTTGGTCTCCCTGGTATGTCTCACTCTCCAGATATGTTTTTTCGATAAACCAGTTATGCCTGCATTACTGTTCTTTCATATAGTCTTCACTTCTTACCACCATTATTGTTCCTGTGGAGACTCTGAATCCAGATATTCACTCTGCAGACGATTACAATCTGCATCAGGGAACCTGTTCAATTACTCTTTCCCTCCTTGATTCTGGCAGTTTTACTTATGGGGCTCTATGTTAACCAACAGAGTTTCAGCCGTGAACCATTGCCTCACTGCCCTTGCTATTTCAATATTGGGAGAATGGGCGTCACTGCCTTCTTTTACAGTGGCAAACCCCATTTCCTTGGTGTGACTCCATACCATCCTTATCCAAGAGCTTTTTAAATACGTTTGTGGGACCTAGGCATCGCAGGCTGTCCAGCATTGATAGCCCATCCCGATTTGCCTTTGACAAGGTGGTCGTGAGCTGCCTTCTTCAATTGCTGCAGTCCACTTGCTGTGGGCTGATGCGCAATGCCGGTAGGGAGAGAATTTCAGGATTTTGACCCAACGATGGTAGTGCCAGAACATTGGAGGAGAGCAAATGTTGTTCTCTTGTTCAAGAAGGGGAATAAGTATAGCACTGGCAATTATTGACCAGTGACCCTTACTTCAGTTGTGAGTAGAGCATTGGGCAAGGTTAGAAGAGATAGGATATCTAAAAATTATGAGAGGAATAAGTTGATTAGGGATAGTGAACACGGTTTTGTGAACTGTAGGTTGTGCCTCACAAACCTTATTGAGTTCTTTGAGAAGGTGACCAAACAGGTGGATGAGGATAAAGTGGCTGATGTGGTAGATATGTATTTCAGTCAGGTGTTTGATAAGGTTCCCCACGGGAGGCTATTGCAGAAAATGCAGAGGCATGGGATTGAGGGTGATTTTGTGGCTTGGATTAGACATTGGCGAGTTAAAAGAAGACAGAGAGTGGAGATTGATGGGAAATGAGCATCCTAGTGTTCAGTTACTAGTGGTGAACCGCAATGATCTGATTTGGGGCCACTGTTGTTTGTAATTTTTATAAACTTCCTCGGTGAAGGCGTAGGAGAATGGCTTAGTAAATTTGCAGATGACACTAAGATTGTTGGAGTTGTGTAAAGTGCCGAAAGCTGCTGCAGCTTACACCGGTAAACAGATAAGTTGCACAGCTTGGCTGAGAGATGGCAAATGGAGTTTAATGCGCAAAAGTGTGAGGTGATGCACTTTAGAAAGAGCAACAGGAATAAAGAGTACTAGGCTAATGGGAAATGTAACGGTCATGAGGATGAGCAGAGAGATCTAGGTGTCGATATGCACAGATCCCTGAAAGCTACCACCTATGTTGATAGAATTGTGAAAAAGGCATACGGTGGTGGGGGGGGGAGGATTCAAGATGGTAGCAATTCCGTCGGTCTGCCATGCTGAGCACTGCACCAGAACCCAGACAAAGTGGGGAACTCACTCTCCGTTTATTACCCATTGCGGTCGAAATCATTAATTTTTGATGGCCTGAATTGCTGTGTGTGAGTTTAAAATTGTTAGCAAAATGACTAAAGGGAAGGGACTGCGAGGATTGCAACAAGCAGTGCATTCCCCGGCAGCAAGGGACATATCTGCGGCCGCATCATCGACCTAAGTGAGCGTTCCCGGAGACTCAGCTGTGGAGCACAGCCTGGTCTTGGTGTTTATGAATCTCTGAGAGAAGATAGATTCAGCGATGGAGGAGTCCACGGTCAGGCTTGAACCGATCTCGGTCATGCTGCAGAAGCATGACCAGGAGATCCAATGTCTCAGGCAACACACCATGGAGGTGGAGAAAAGGACTGCAGCCTCTGAAACCGTGGTGGAAGCCTTGGCGTGTCAGGTCCAGGCCCTGGAACAGCAGGTCTGGGCTTTGGAAGAGCAGGTAGATGAGCTCGAAAATCAAGGTTATCAGAAGCACATAAGTCTGGTCGGGCTGCAGGAACAGGAAGAATGATACAAGTTGCTCAGCTTCTTGGAACAATGGCTCTGCAGTTTTTGAAGCTGGGAAGAGGGTCGGGCCGTGCTTGGGTGAGTGGGCCCTCTGGACACAGTGCACAGGCCCGAATTGGACCAGCGCTCCCACCCGGTCTAGTGTGACACCAGCAGTTACAGAGATAAGCAAACGGTGCTGGGAGGACCCATAACATCTGGTATACAAAGGATTGCGAATTATGCTTTTCCAAGACTTTTCTGCAAGCGTGATTCGCAAAAGCAAGGCCTTTGATGAGTTAAAAAGGCAGCTGAGGGAGTTGAATATCCAGTACTCTGTAAGATAGTACATTTCAGTCATGGAGCATCCATGTTTAATTTTGACTCACCATAAAAAGCAAAGGACTTCCTGGACATCTTATAATAGACTTGCTGGCTCGAATAATATGGACAATAATTTTTGCTTTATTTTTTCTCTGTGGTTTACCTGTTCATCCTTTCTATATATATTTGTGGGTGCTCTACCTTTCTTCTTTTTTCGATCCCTTCTCCCTTCTCTCTCCTCCCGTAATCATTTGTTTTTATTTTTATCATTTCCTTTTCATTTCTCTCCATGGATATGGGATGGGGATGTGATTGGGGGAAGCAGGAGGTGTTCTGCTTTGTTTTGTTTTTAATCAGGAATACAGAGGATTAAAGGATGGATACGACAGGTTGAGTACACATTTTAATTTCTTGTTATAAGAAGCTGTCTGGCTTTGGGGCACAACGAGCCATGAAAAGGTTAGTGGGTAGTATGAGCGCTCCTTGTGGGCAAGGGGGCAAAGTTTCCTTTAATTCGTGTTAGATGTTGGTCTGTTGTAGATGTAGATGTTAGAAGTTTTGACCTGGTAGGTTTGGAAGTTTCATTTTTAAATTTATGCAAACTGCTTGCTGTTTTCCTTTGGCACTCGATGAGTGGGGTTCATCATCCCAGGGGTCATGCATTATTTCTGATGGCGATGGCTAACTATTCATTTAAATGGAGCACCTGGAATGTTAAGGGGAATCATTCAACAATTAAGAGTAAAAAGATACTTTTAAGCCTGAGAAAAAAGAGGGTTGATGACGCCTTACTACAAGAAACACATCTAACCAGTAAGGAGCACTTCAGGTTCCAGCAGGGAGTACAAAGAAGAACAAAGAACAAGCCTGAGCTTAGCCAAATGTGCTGTCTAAACTTGTCGGTCAATTCCCAAGCATCTGTATCCCTCTGCTCCCCACTTACTCATGCATCTATCGAGACGCATCTTAAATGAATCTGCCGTGCCAGCCTCTGCCACCTCTGCTGGCAACGCGTTGCAAACGACCACCACCATCTGTGTGAAGTACTTGCCACGTGTATCCCCGTTAAGCGTTCCACCTCTCACCTTGAAAGCGTGACCTCTCGTTATTGAATGCTTCACCAAGGGAAAAAGCTTGTCGCTATCTACCCTTTCTAGAACCTTCCTGATTTTATAAACCTCAAACAGGTACCCCCTCCTTCTCCTTATTTCTAATGAAAATAAACCTAACCTATTCAACCTTTCTTCATAACTAGCACCTTCAATATTCGACAACATCCTCGAAAACTTTCGTAAACGCTCCAAAGCGTCCATATCCTTTTGGTAATGTGGCTCCCAGAACTGTACACAGTATTCGAAATGTGGCCAAACCAATATCTTGTACAATGTGAACATGACTTGCCAGCTCTTATACTCAATACTTCGTCCAATGAAGGCATGTTTAAAAGACTGAAAGGGGATCTGATTGAGACATATAAGTTTATTAAAGGATTGGACACTTTGGCGGCAGGAAACATGTTTCCGCTGATGGGTGAGTGCCGAAACAGAGGACACAGCTTAAAAATACGGGGTAGACCAATTAGGACAGAGATGAGGAGAAACGTCTTCACCCAGAGAGTAGTGGCTGTGTGGAATACTCTGCCTCAGAGGGCAGTGGAGGTCCAGTCTCTGGATTCGTTTAAGAAAGTTTTTGATAGAGCTCTCAAGGATAGTGGAGTCAAAGGTTATGGAGATAAGGAAGGAACAGGATACTGATTAAGGATGATCAACCATGATGATATTGAATGGTGGTGCAGGCTCGAAGGGCAGTATGGCTTACTTCTGCACCTATTGTCTCTTGTCTACTGCCTTCTTGACCACTCTATCGATCTGAGCAGCAACTGTCAGGGTACAATGGACATGCACTCCCAGATTTCTCTGCCCATCAACTGTCCCAAGGCTCTGCCATTTATTGAATAATCCTCTCTAGTATTTATCTTGCCTAAATGCATCACCATACATTTGTCTGGATTGAAATCCATTGACCACTTTTAAGCCAAACTCTCCAGTCTATTCTATATCCTGCTGTATTCTTTGATAGTCCCCCTATGCTTTCTGCCAATCCACCAATCTTCGTGTCATCTGCAAACTTGTTGATCATACCAACAGTGTCCTCTTCCAGATCATTTATGTATATTACAAATAACTATGGCCCCAACACTGACCCCTGTGGAACACCACTGGTCACCTTTCTCCATTTCGAGAAACTTCCTTCAACTACTACTCTCTGTTTTCCTGCTGCTCAACTGATTCTTTATACACCTAGCTAGAACACCCTGCAGACCATGTGACTTCACTTTCTCCATTGGTCTACCATGTGGAACCTTATCAAACACCTTACTAAAATCCATGCATATGACACCAGAAGCCCCTCCTTCATCTGTCAAGTTGGTTACTTCCTCGAAGAACTCTATTAAGTTGGTAAGGCACGATCTTCCCTACACAAAACTATGTTGCCTATCACATATAAACTCAATATTTTCTAAATATAAATAGATCCTATCCCTCAGTAACCTCTCCAGCAACTTTCCGAATATCAACGCCAGGCTCACTGGTCTGTTGTCATCTGGAATATCCCTGCTACCCTTCTTGTGCACGGAGACAACATGGGCAACATTCCAGTCGTCCGGCACCTCACCTGTATTTAAGGATGCCACAAAGCTATCTGACAGGGCCCCAGCTATTTAATCTCTCGCCTCCCTCAGCAACCTGGGATGGATCCGAACCGGTCCTGGCATTTTGTCTACTTTCATAACCTGTAGCCTATCCAACACATCTTCCCTACTTATGTCAACGTGATTCAGACTAATCAAACTTCTATCTCTAATCTCAACATGAAGCATGCTCCTCTCCTCAATGAACACTAATGCAAAGTAATCATTTAGAATCTCACCTACTCTCTCAGGTTCGGCACACAGCCTTCTTTCATTATCCTTTAGTGGACCAATCCTTCCTCTCGTTCCCTGCTTGCTTCTTACATAAGCATGAAATGTTTTGGAATTCTCCTTAATTCTGCTCGCTAAAGCTATTTCATGATCAGTTTTAGCCCGCTTGATTCCTTGTTTAAGACTTGTCCTATCTTGCGATATTTTCCCAGGACCCTTTCTGTTCTTCACTGCCGAGACCTTATGTATGCTTCCCTTTTCCTCTTAGCTTGTTGTACAATTTCACCTGTAATCCAAAGTTCACGAATCTTGCCCTTCCTACCCATTGCCTTTAACGGGACATACCTATCCTGTACAACCTTTAATCTATCCTTGAAAGCCTCCCACATCTCAAATGTGGACTTCCCTTCAAAGAGCTGTGTCCAATCCACATTTCCAAGTTCCTGCCTAATTTTGATATAATTGGCCTTGTCCCAGTTTAGTACTCTTCCTTTAGGACCACTCTCTACTTTACCTACGAGTATTCTAAAACTTACAGAATTGTGGTCACTGTTGCCAACGAAATCCCCCACCACACTTTTTACCACCTGCCCTGGCTCGTTCCCCAGTACCGGGTCCAATATGGCTCCTTGCCTCGTTGGAATATTGACATACTGCTCTAGAAAGCTCTGCTGGACACTTCTTTCAAATTCTACTCCATCCAGCCCTCTGACGCTAAGTGCATCCCAGTCAATGTTGTGAAAATTAAAATCTCCCATAACTCCTAGCCTATTGCCTCGACATATTTCCGTAATCTGTTAACCTATTTGTTCTTCTACCTCACGCTCACTGTTGGGATGCCTGTAACGCAGCTCCAATAATGTAACTGCACCCTTCTTATTTTCAGCCCCACCCATAACGCCTCACTACCCAAGACCTCCATAGTGTGCTCCTTTTGCACAGCCGTGATATGACCAGCAATGATCCCCTCTTTTGCTGCCCTCCTTGTCCTGTGTGAAGCGTCTATATTCTAGAACATTTAAATGTCAATCATGCCCTTCCTTCAACCAAGCCTCTGTGATTGCAATAACATGATACTCCCAGGCACCAATCCAAGCCCTAAGTTCATCTGCCTTACACACTATACGCTTTGTATGAAAGTAGATGCATTTTATGCCTCCAGTTTTTTGAACTCATCTGTTCTCTGCCTATTCTTCCCTTTATTAATGCCATCTTCATAATTCTAACAGTTTCCAGTCTCGACCTCACTGCCTACTTGTTTTCTCATCTGGTTCCCAGCTCCCTGCAACATTAGTTTTAAAAGCTCCCTAACAGTAGGAGCAAAAACTTCCCCAAGGACATTGGTTCTGGTATGGTTCAGATGTAGGGTGTCCCTTTTGTAATAGTCCCACCTTCCCCAGAACCGGTTCCAATGTCCAACATATCTGAACACCTCCCTCCTACACCATCTCTCATGCCACGTGTTCATCCTGCCTATTTTTTTTTTTCATTTCTACGTTGGCTAGCACATGGAACTGGTAGTAGTCCCGAGATCACTACCTTTGAGGTCCTCCTCTTTGACTTCTCTCCTAGCTCCTTGAATTCTTCTTTCAGGACCTCATCTCATTTCCTTCTTATATCGTTGGTGCCTAGATGCACCAAGACAACTGGTTGTTCACCCTCCCCTTTTAGAATGCCAATCGGTGATATCCCTGACCCGAACACCTGGGAGGCAACATACCATCCGGAAGTCACGTTTTTGGCCACAAAACCGCCTACCTACTCCCCTCACAATAGAATCCCATATGACTATGACCCTACGACTCTTTTTCCCGCCCTTCTGAACAGCAGTGCCCACCCCAGTGCCATGATCATGGCAACTGGTGCCCTCCCCTGGTGAGCCATCTTCCCCAACAGTATACAAAACAGTATACCTGTTTTGCAGGGAGATGACCACAGGGGACATCTGCACTACCTTCCTACTCTTTTTTTCTGCCTTTTGGTCACCCATTCACTGTCTCCTTCGGCAGCTCTAACCTGCGGTGTGACTGCTTCACTAAATGTGCTATCCACGACCTCCTCAGCATCGCGAATGCTCCACAGTGAGTCCATCCATAGCTCGAGAGCCGTCATGCGGTTAAACAAGAGATGCAGCTGGACACAAGTCTTGCAAGTCGAAGAGTCAGGAATATAAGAGACGTTCCTAAGCTCCCTCATCAAGCAAGAGGCCCATGCCACCGGTCTGACGTCCTTCATTGTAAGCGTGGCTTTATATGAACTAACTAAACCCAAACAATGCACTTTAATATATGAAACAGAATGATAAAGAGAAAATAAAAGCCTTACCTTACTGATACTTCTCCTTCCGGTTCGACGAGGGTGGGGGGTGGGAGGGTGATACCACACGTGTGGTATCTCGGGTTTAGCCACTGCCTAAATATAAATTAAGCCATTACCTTCCTGGCAGCCCTCGCTTCAGTGCTCCTTCACTCTTCGCTGCTCTGTCTGAATGTTCAGACTTGTGTATTTTTCTCATCCTTTAATTCAAAAAGCAGAAGGGTTAATAACTCATCAAGAAGAATCTTCCATTTCAACTATGAGACCAAATTAAGGATGAATATGGGTGCTTTATCATTCATAAAGCTTTTAGACATGGAGGTACGTATGGGAATTTGAATGTGTGCTGTGCCAGGCACATTCCCTCAAATTTTTAACAGACGCGCTTTCCAGGTTAATGGTCCTTGGGACACGTCATACAGTAACGGGGGAGACTGGAACGTACTTATTAACCTCGAAGTTGTCAGGATACCTTGGGGTCTTGCGGGTTTGGCCCTGCAATCCAGGCAGTTGGTGGACCTGAACAGGGCGCTGGGGTTAGTGGGTGTGTGGAGTTGTCTCCATCTTAATGGGAGGGTCTTCAACTTTTTCTCTCAGCCACGTAAGTGCTGTACAAGGATTGGCATTTATTTGCCCTGTTGACCTTTTTAAATTTGGTGCTGTCCTGCAGAATTGCGAAGACAGCCATTTCTGATCATGCAGGAGTGTACATGGAGGTTAAGGTCAGTGGTGATGGGACAGGCTCACGGCACGGCGTGAAGGATAGCAAGTTTATTGAGTATTTTTGAGGGATTTATTTCTTTTGCGACATTAATTTGGGTACGGCCAGTAATCCGTCAGTGCTCTGGGAATCTCCCAAAGCCTATGCAAGGAGTTTGATTATTTCTTACTCGGCGACCCAGAGTGGCAGAAGGCAGACCAGCAGAGTATGCTTGAGGCTTGCCTGTAGGCAGCTCAGACCGCATAGTGTGGCAGACCGTCTGTGACCAAGGTGCAGCAGATTACAGCCGTCAGGGCTACTGTGAATGCTGCGCTTACCCAGACAGCAAAGAGGGTAATCTCCTTTGCGAAACAGAGATTATATGAGGATGGTGGTAAACAGGGTAGATATCTAACATACCCTGGTCAGAAAGAAGTATGTCCCCTAATCTATCACATCCACTTGAGTGAGTGCCGGGACTCTTCCTTGCGAGACCAAAAATTACTTTCGAATGGAACCAATTAATTTGAATCATGCCCAGGATACCAGAAACCACTGGAAGCTGAACTTTATTGTTTAACACATGGAAACCAATCAAACTATGAGAATTTAATGTGTCATGGGGAGTATATAAACCTGGTATTTTGAAAATTAGTGGAAAAATTAGACAAAAATTTCTATCCAACACACTTTTTTTCATGTAAAACCTAATTACAGTAAAAAAAGAAAGAAGTTGACCCAGAGAGATCAGCAGCTGGAAGACTGAAGACAGCGGGGAAGACAAAAAATGTGCGATGTTGAGATTAAGTTAATGTAATGTTTAATGAGTGTGTTAATGGAACAGTGTATTTTCAGAGTTGTAGTCAGATAGTAAGCAGTTGAGAAAATGGGGTCTTGTACTTGTGAATAGTTGTTATTTAGTGTTTACTGTTCGGTTCATAAAATAAATTGTTATTTTTCTTTGAATGGTGGAATTTGAGAGGTCTGTGCCATTCATGTTCTAACGAGGCGAGGTGAGCTTTTTTATTGGTGTTTGGTTTTTATTAACATAGGTGTTACAAATCGAGAACCTAACAGTTTGGGGGCTTGTCATTCAGGATTTGGACAGATGTGAACAGATTAGGGGTACAAAACTTCCCAGCGGATTCCAATACTTGGCAATTACTGTCCTAGATCTTCAAATAAAACTTCGGTCAGAAAATTTGTTTCATTTTGGTTACATATGGAGGATTAAATGAAAAGTGAAAGAAATGGGTCTGAACATACTAAAGAGGTTCTGGGGTTTGAAAATGATTCCCAATTTGTGAAGAAATTTAGAAAGACGGAGGAAGGGTGTACATTTTAGAATTAGCAAATATGTTAGAATTTGGTTTAACCAGGGACAAAAGGGAAACTGAAGTTGCAATGGTGTGGGTCGAGCACTTCAGTGTATTGGAGATAATGACAGTGAGTGCAGCAGAGTTCGAAAAAAAAATAAACTGCATATGCAGTAACTGGAGTTAGAAGATTAAAAAGTGAGACAAAAAAGAAAGAGAGAAGCAAGAGGTGGAGATGTAGTTGAGAAAGAGAAAGAGAGAGGAAAGAGAGAGAGAGAATTTCAACATGCGAAATTGTGCATTTGTCAGTAAAGTCAAGTTAACAGGATAGAGATTAAACTAAAAGGTAGGGATATATATGCACTAAAATATTACCATATGTTGATCAGAAAAATGTGTCTGCCTTCATTATTTCATTTGAAAAATTGGGCAGACAGATTGAGTGGTCAGAGAACATGTGTGTAATTCTAGTTCAGACTAAGCTGGTAGGCAGAGCTCGTGATGCATATGCAGCGTTGTCAGATGAGGGGTCAAAAGACTATGCAGATGTTAAACTGGCTATTTAATGCCTATGAATAGGTACCAGAAGTATATAGAGCGCGGTTTAGAAACATAATAATGGAACCAGGTCAGAATTATGTTGAGTTTGAAAGAGTTAAACATAGTATTTTTTATAGATGGGCATGGGCCTTAAAAATAGACAGACAAATATAAGGCTCTGAGACAGAGCAATCTGCTGGAGGAATTGAAAAACTCACTTCCAGAGATTATCAGAGTTCATGCGGATGAACAGGAATTTCAAGAAGTGAGAAGGGTGGCAGAGATGACAGGTCAATATGCATTGGTGCATGAGCTGCAATTTAGCTTCTGGTGGGATCTTCCTCCTGTAAGGGATAGAAATTGGGAGAAGGGGAGATCCTACTCTCCAAAACAAAGATTGAGAGCACACTGGGAATGGTTTGTTTAGGTTAATAAAGACGCCCAAGAGGGTTGAAAGGAGGTGAAAGGCCTCAGCTGGTCCCTCAATACCGGAGTGGAATATACAGAATTACAGTGCCGGTGGTTTAAGAATGGCACTGGGGAAAGATCTCTTCACCGCCATAAGTGGGATACAAAAAGTCACAATGCTAGTCGTTGAAGAAATGTACTGTGGGAAAAGATGTGGTAAAAGAGGCTAAGCCAGTGGCATTAGTGGAAGTAGTGAAGGAAACCCCAAGAAAAGTTGAAGAGCTGCAGGAGAGTGCACAGCCTCGGCGGGGGCAGTGCATGAAGTTAGTACCTGATCTCTATAAAGAATTCACCTCTGTGAGGAAAGTTTACTCAGAAGAAACAGGGAAGAAGGATAACAGAGCATAATTTTGTGAGAAACGGGATCTGTTCAGTCTCTAATATTGGAAAAGTCTGGTGCTGGAATAACATAACAGGCAGGCAGAATCTGAACATCGACATATCAGGCACAAGCCCTTCATCTGGAAAGTGATGGGGAGGGGGTAGAAGGTGGCGATTAAATAAAATCAGGGTAGAGGTGCGGCTGTTTGCAAGGTCACTGGGAGGCGATAGGAAAATGAAAGTGAGAGTGATCGTGATACGTCGGAGAGGAAGGTGGAGTGGACATTGGGCAAGGAAGGTGGATAGTCAAGAGAGTCGTAGAGGGCGATGCTGAGTTGAAGAGTGGAATCTGGGATGGGTTTGGCAGAGGGGACAATTGGAAACTGGTGAAATTGATGTTGATGCCGTGTGAATGGTGTATCACATCTGATCTGCCACCTATCTGCTTCACCATGCCCTATGAGCTCTCAACATCTCCCCCCCCCCGCATCTACCTATCGCCTTCCTAACTATCTTCCGCCCAGCTCCACTCCCATCCACCTACGTATCTCTCAGAATGCTTTACCCCAGCCCCCAGTTTCCGTATGAAGGGTTTATGCCTGAAACGTGTATTTTCCTGTTCCTCGGCTGCTGCTGGAACTGCTGTGCTTTTCCAGCGCCACACCTTTCAACTGTGATTTCCAGAGTCTGTAGTTTTCACATTCTCTCAGGCTCTAAAAGTAAGTGATGAAAGTATTTGCACTCTTTCTGATATGTTACCTGAGAGATTGATAATTTGTGGTATGTGGACAGAAATGTAGTGCTTTTAGATTAGATTACTTACAGTGTGGAAACAGGCCCTTCGGCCCAACAAGTCCACACCGCCCCGCCGAAGCGCAACGCACCCATACCCCTACATCTACCCCTTACCTAACACTACGGGCAATTCCGCAAGGCCGATCCACCTGACCTGCACATCCTTGGACTGTGGGAGGAAACCGGAGCACCCAGAGGAAACCCACGCAGACACGGGGAGAACGTGCAAACTCCACACACTCAGTCACCTGAGGCGGGAATTGAACCCGGGTCTCTGGCGCTGTGAGGCAGCAGTGCTAACCACTGTGCCACCGTGCCGCCCACATTGCTCTCCTGTGTAAAATCAGGATGGAGATCCATATCAAGATTGGAGATGTAACAGTGGGAGTGAATGACAGACCATCAGTTTCAGAAATACCGTTTTATTCTTGAGAACAATTTAGCAGGATCAAAGGTGGGAGTGACATATTTTGTGGTGGAGAACGCAAAGGAAGACCGGGAAATTGAGGAGTTAAAAGACCCAGGAAATTTTCCAGACTGCTTAATAACAAGATCTCACTGTCATAAGTTACAACAAGATGCAAAAAGGAAAGAGAAAGACAAAGGAGCGGAAGTTTAATTAGCTGGTCCGTTGTTTCATTTAGGAGTGCGGGAAAAACCTAAACAGGCAGAGGGTAAGACAGAGGTGTTTCGTCCTCAAAGACTTATGGCCTTACAACAGAAATTTACATAAATTGATGCATACTCAGAAAAGGAATCAGAATATATTGTCGAGAGTTAGCAACTTAAAGATAGAATCCTAAATGAAAATGGAGACTACAGCAGGTTCGTGTCAAAGAGAAATGGGCTGAAGTTGACCAGATTGTGTTGGCGATAGCATACAGAAAGGAAATGTTACGGGTATCACATGAACTACCTGCAGGAGATTATCTAGGTATACCTGCAGGAGGTCTCCTGGAAGACTCAGGCTCAGGTACAAAAGCATTTCTACTGGCCTGGAATGCACAAGGACGTGGTTACTTTTCTCATACGTGCCGAATGGTAGGTAGGCCACAGGCAGGACTAAAAGCAGGACCTTTTTTATGCCAAGTCTTGAATCGACAGACCATTCATGAGGGTTATGATTAGTTGTGTAGGCCCCCTTTCGAAAACAGAAGTGGAAACCAATATTTTCTGTCCATAATGGATGTCTCTGTCAGATTACCAGAGGCAATTCCATTACATAACATTAAAGCAAAAAGGGTGGGTTTGCTGGCTTTCTTTACACAGTAGGGGCTACCCAGAGAGTTTCCGTCAGTCCAAGGGAGTCATTTTACTGCTCGGCTGTTGAAGTAAATCATGGATAGCTTAGGCATACAGCACTTCAAATCAAGTGTGTCCCGTCCTGAATCCCAAGGAGCCTTGGAAAGTTAGCATCAGACGCTGAGGACCATGTTAACAGCGTATTGTCAGGATTGGCCAAATGATTGGGATGAAGGTGTCCCATTAAATTGTTTTCGATTAGAGATGTCCCGAATGAATCTACTCAATTTGCTCCCTTTGAGTTAATATTTGGACATGAAATGAGAGGTATTATTGAATTAATTAAAGAAAAATTAATCGGACTGAATCGGAGATCACACACTTGGATTATGTATCAGAGGTGAGGGAGAGATTAAATGCAGTATGTGAGTTAGCTAAACAGCACCTGAAGAGGGCACAGCGTAGAATGGAGCATGTGACAGGTAAAACCTATGATTTTTTTGTCATGTTGATGCCACCAGTGGTAGGAAATCCATTCAAATCCAGGTTTAGTGGACGCTTCCAAATGGAGAAAATCCAGAGTCAGGTAAACTATCTGGTAAAGATGCTGGAGATAAAAAAAAAGGTTGCAGGTATGTCATGTCAATACGTTGTAATCTTACTAATATAGAGATAGGTAACTGGGGAAACAGGTGTTAGTTACTGCCTCACAGAGTGAAGAGTCAAAGACAGATGTCATGGAGTTTGATGCGAAGCAAAATCCTTTAAATAACAAGGAAGTCTTTGAGGAGTGGGGTAGGATAGCGATCTGTCTGTTGCAAGTGCAATGAACCAAGTTGATTGTTAATTGCAGCAGTATGAGAACATTTGCAGAACCAAGATGAGAGGACTTACAGTTTTGTGTATGGGGTGGAAGTAGAGAATGCTGTTCTGATAAACAACACTCCTGCAGGCTTAATCCTCACAAAGCCACCGAGGTCCAGAGGGAAGTGGATGCGATGCTCAATGAAGAAATGATTGAAGCTAGTCAGAGTGAGTGGAGTATGCTGATTCTGTTAGTTCCCAAACCTGATGGGGCTCAGCGATTTTGTGTGGACTATCAGAAGGTCAACGCTGAAATAAAATCTCACTCCTATCCAATACCAAGATTCAAAGACTGCATATTTGAAGTTTGACAAGCCACACACATCACAAAGTTGGACTTACTACATGGTTATTTGCATTTAACTTGATCAGAGGAAGTGAAAGAAGTTTCTGCGTTTGTAACTTTAAATGGGCAATATCAATTCAAAGTGATGCTCTTTGGAATGAATAACACACCAGCCACATTCCAAAGACTCATGAACAGAGTTGTGACCAGATTAATAAATTGTGCAGTTTATCTGTTAGATGCAGTGATCTTTAGCAAGCTATGGAAAGATCACATGTTACAGTTGGCAGAGCTCGTGGAACGATTCCAAGGAGGAAAACTGGAAATAAACGGAAAGAAAACAGAATTTGTGAAAGCAGAGTTGACGTTCTTGGGACATTACATTGGACATGGAAGATTGAGCCGGTGGAATACTAAGACGAAGGACGTTTAGGAATTTCCCCAACCATCCTCGAAGAAAGTGGCTCTTCAATTTTGGGAATGAAAGGATTCCATTGGAAGTTTGTTCCAAACTTCAGCAGCATCGTGGAACCGCTGATGGATTTACTGAAGAAGAACACGAAATGTTGGTGTATAGATCAATTCCAGCAGGCATTTGAGAATGCAAAAGCAGCATTAACCAACCGCACCAGTTTTAGCTACACCAAATATTTTGAAAGCCTTCAAACTTGTGATTGTTGCTAGCGATATATGAGTTGGAGAGGGATTGATGCAGGAACATGAGAATGGAATGGAATGGCTAATTGGCTACCTGTAAAAAAAACTGAACAACCACCGGAAAGAAAATGCTCCACTAGTTAAAAAGGATTATTGAGTTTGGTACTGGCCTGACAACGTTTTGTTGTTTATGTGACAAACAGGCTGTTGGAGATGAATATACCACAATCCTCTTGCATGTTTTGGAAGATTTAAAGACTAAAATATGCGAATATTTCATTGGGGTCTTGTGTTACTGACTTTTAACTTAACAAAATATACATGGCGTGGGCCCTAATGATGTGATAGCAGATGTGTTATTGCAGGAAAAAGTACAGATTAGATGAGACTCATGAATTTTACTGTGACAATGTGCACAGTCTAGCAGATCTGCTACATGAATGTTCCTGACACTTTAACAGCACAAGCCTGGATGGTGTCTGGGTTTTGCTGCACATGGACACAGACTGCTACAGGAGCTCAGGGACGGGGAACAAAATATTCTGAACATTGTGGAATATTCAATGACCATCCCTCCTTCTGATCTTAGAGTGGGGAGGATGGGGGTGGGGGCGGGGAGACATTGATGAAGCAGCTGAAGATGTTTGTGAAGAGGAAGCTACGCTGAGGATCTACCACGGAGATGACACAGGACTGAGATGATTGACATCCATGAACAACAAACATCTTCCTTTGTGCTATGATTGACTCCAACCAGTGTGGAGCTTACTTTGATTCGCACTAAGTCCAGTTTTGTTAAGTACTTTGATGTCAACCTAAGTCAATCACTGCCTTGATATCAGGGCCAGTCACTCTTACCTGAACCCTTGTGTTCACATCTTTCGATCATATCAACAGACCATGATATAGTAGCAGCAAGTGTTTTCTTCAAACAGATTGTATTGAATGTCAGGAATTCTCTTTTCCAGGGTGTTTCGGGAACGAGAAGACGAATTACTTGAAGATTAGGTGGATGGATATTAATCTGTTGGAGAGGTGAGGGATATGAACAATCAGGCATTAAAGAGGATCGGAGACCAAGAGGAGGTCAGCCATGATCTTAGTGAAGGGCGAGTCAGGCTTGAGGGAGTGGTGAACAATGCAGCCCTGTTTCTGATGTTCTCCCACTCTGTTATTGGAAAGTTCGTGGGTATTATTTTCCTGGAAGTTCTGTTATTGAATATTGAAGTCAGGGAGAGCAGAGGATTCGGTGAGCAATCCCTGGGTGAGGTCTGTGGGCCGCATTCATAGTGAACCTGGGTCTATAACATGACAAACAAATGAAGCACAAGTTGCAGAGGGGAAGTTATGTAAAGAGAGATGGGGCCCTCTTTCATACACAGTTTGGGTTTTCAAGTCATATTTTCCAAACCACCCCAAACCACGTGCCACAGTCTTGAGGGATTCAATGGTTTCCTCTCTTCCTGTGCACCAATTTATAGGGGGAAGTATCCTCTAACTGCTCCTATCTAGCAGGTTTGAGGGGCTGAATGAAACACAGAAGCCTGGGACTGAGGAGCAGGAGTGGGTCATTAGGTACTCAGCCTTCTCCACCAGGCACTAAGATTGTGGCTGATTAGATTCTGGTCTCAGCCCCATTTTCCTGTCTGTATCCTTTTATCCGTGACTCACTTTTCTGTCATGTATTTAACTACCCCAGCTTTGCATCAATGTGAACATATAGGCACACTAAACTTCCAGTGAAGAGAATTTGCTCTCCAAAGGTCGTTTCAGAATTTCTCCTCATCCCTCTTATAGAATCGGAGAGTCATGCAGAATGGAAATGGACCCGTTAGGCCAATCTGTCCACTCAGACCAGACCAACAAATCTGATCAAGTCCAATTTACTATTATTTGGTCAATATCCCTCCTGTATCAGACACTTTTGAAATGTGACCGCCTTCACCACTTCCTCTGACAGCACTTTCCGGACACACACCACTCTCTGTGTGAAACATTTACCCATAGTGTCCTTTCTAAATCATTCCCCTTCTGCCTTCAGACTATGCCGTCTTGTTCTGGACTCCCCTATCCTGGGAACGAAATAGTGGCTATTCAGAATATCCATGCCACTGATGACTTTATAAACCTCTATAATGTCACCCCACAGCCTCTGACTCCAGGGAGTAACACCTCAACCTAATCAGTCTCTCCCAAAAGCTGAAACTGTGCAGTCCTAGTCCTCACCAACATCGTGTACAGATGCAACATGCCACCACAATTCCTATCCTCAATGCTCTGACTGAATCAGGCAAATGTGCCAAATGTGTTCTGTCCCACTCTGCCTACCTGCGACTCCACTTTCAAGGAACAATGTACTTGCAGCCCTAGGTCACTTTGTTCTACAACTCTCCCCAGGAATTTACCATGAAGTGTTTAATTCCTGCCCTGATTTGTCTTTCCAAAATGCAAAACCTTATATTTATCTAAATTAAACTTCATCTCCTACTCCTTGCCCCTTTGTCGCATCTAATTGTGGTCTCGTTGTACTCTGAGATAATCCATTACACCACCTTTCTGATGTAAGCTGGAAACTTACTAACTATGCCTCCGATGTTCACACCGAAATCCTTGATATCAATGAGGAAATGCAATGAATTCAGTGTTGATTCTTGCAGCACATTGCAGGTCACAAGCCTCCTAACCGTCTCCCTTCAAGCCAGTTGTGAATCCAATTGACTAGCTTTCTCTGTATCCCCTGTAACCTAACCTTACTAATCTGCCTATCAATCGGAATGTTATAAACTCCTTGCTGAGCTCCATGTAGACAATGCCTACCAAACTGCCTTCAACAATCGTCTTTGCCACCTCTTCATAAAACTCACCCAAATTAATGAGACATGATTTCCAATGCAGAAAGGCAGGTTGTCTACGCCGATCAGCCCTTGCCTTCCCAAATGTATGCAAATCCTGTCCCTCAGAATCCCCTCCAACAACTTACCCACCACTGACATCAGGCTCACCGGTCTATAGTTCACTGGCTTTTGGGTCATTTTTTCATTTTCTAGCCCCATTCCTCCACTGCTCACAACAAACGTTAAATATAACCAGGTTGGTGATATGGCCGATGATATCGGTCTCAGACTGGGTCAGGATCAGTTTTAGGAACAAATGAGGCTAGTTTCTTTAATCTGCTAAAACAACGCGTTTATGATTCACAGCAATCTTACTCAAGCTAAAATGGAAAGATGAATGGCAAACAGTTTGGGAATTGCAAATATATAATCGATATTTCCCTGTTTAAAACACTGAGACTCACACACCCACACAGACAAACCGATTAACAAGATCTCTGTAATTTTAACTTGAAAGAACTTTGTCCAAATATTAGTGCAACTCCTGACAAAAAATAAAATGTGAGAGATTGTCCAAAATGTTATTTTGCTTCTGAAAATATTCTACTCACGCAAGCTGCGAGAAATGAGATTTCATCCTGGAACAGTTGGACTTGGCTGCATTCCCTTCGCATTAGGCAGTGAGGAGATTCCAATGAATTCTGGTCAGGAATCCTCCAATAGATAGCACAGTGGCTCAGTGGTTAGCAGTGCTGCCTCACAGTACCAGGGATTTGGGGTCGATTCCAGCCTTAGGCAACTGTCTGTGTGGAGTTTGCACATTCTCCTCCTGTCTGTGTAAGCTTCTAATGGGTGATCCAGTTTCCTACCACAGTTCAAACTGTGTAGGTTAGGTGGATTGGTCACACTAAATTGTACAGGGTGTTCGGCGATTTCAAGATTAGGTGCATTAGTTTGATGTAAATGTAGGGGAATGGACCTGGGAAGGTTGGTATGGACTTGTTAGGCCGCAGGGCCTGTTTCCACACTATAGGAATTCTATAAAAATATGAACGGTAATGATGACTATAGAGCTTTTTTGTTTTACCTCGCACACATTGCTGTGATGAGGAACAATGAGGGAGAAAGAGTGCAATAGGCCGTTCAATCTCGGACAGATTACATTTTCTCCCTCTCTGAGTTAAATCACACAATAATGTCATCCTCTCCCAATCATGTGAGGTCTCCTTGTACATTGTCCAAACTATGTTTCCATTACATTCCCTGTTCCAGATAGGTGCATCATTGCTGCTGTCATGCACAGAGCCATACAGTTAGCAGAAAACGATCTCGGTCGATTTCAAGATATGTTTACTTGTACCTGCTACAGTTAAAAAAAATGTTAATGTATTCAGAATACCGGTGTTAAAGTGAATACATTTTATAACAAATACAGAAATTGCTGGAAACGTTCACCAGGTTTGCCAGTACCAAGATGCATTTTACATGCTGTAGTTGTACCAGGCTCTACCACTTCCTCTGGCAGCTCATTCCATACGCACACCGCCCTCTGTGTGTAAAGGTGCTCCTTAAGCTTCTTGAAAATCATTCCCCTCTCACTTTCAACCAATGCCCTCTAGTTTTGGACGCCCCTAACCTGAGGAAAAAACTCTGACTACTCACCCTATCCATGACAATTCTGATTTTATAAACCTCTACTTCTGCGAAATGTGACTCCAACCAACACGAATAGCTGTACTTTCAGTCATCCCGGGCCTAAGTTCTGAAATTCAATACTGACACGTCTTCCTTCTCCATCAGGTCCCAATTCTAAATCCATTTTAATCAGTTTGTTCAGATGTGGGATTTTTGTGGGATTCACACCGAGACTTTTGTGCCCAGAGGTAGGGACACTAGCACCGTTCGGCAATACCCAGAAAGCTGCAACATTATTCTCCTGTGTGCTTGCTCATCAGCCTGTTCTGACATGCTGTGATATACCTCTGCAACTGGCACGACTTGAATTATGAACTTCTAGTCCAGAGCTTGGAACACTACCACACACGTTCAAGAATTGGAATCAAATCCAGAGCTCTGGCTCAGAGGCTGGGACATTACCTACTACACTATCATACCCAGATTTTGGGTCATATTTCAAGTGTCAGCTTTCAGCTCGGTGTCGATTTATTATAATCAGGTTACCATCACTGAAGGACACAAAACACTTTATATTGTTAAACAAATGCAAAACAATTGTCTCAACTGTAGGATATTGAGGGTACGTGCTGCGCCATCAAAATTAACTATGAACATCTTTAATCGCTATTATCTGTAGTCTGCAATATTAGGGAAAGAAATCCTGCAGACACACTCTGCACAATGAAGGTCTCAAATGGATATTTATTACTGAATACCGAAGATGGAGAACGAGCATAATTTCTGGTTCCAAGACACTGATCACTCTTACCCACCTCTAACGTGTGACTTCCCTCTTCCTAAAACCATGAAATTATACCAGGCCGCTGATTACTGTCCAGCCTCTCCTCCCCATTGACTGTGTCTGCAAACTGTCCCTCCTCTCCCTAACCACACAAGGCAAACCAAGCTCAGGGTCTTTGTGAAAATCAAGGTCAGAGTGTGCAGGCATCCTGGAGAGACATGGGCAGTTTAAAATTGAAGGGGGAGGGTGAGGTGGCAGTAATATCACACACTGGGCTGAGTGGTGGCAGATGGAGTTTAGTTTGGATTAATGCGAGTTATTGGATTTGGTAAATCAAACAAGAACAGGATCTATACAATTAAAAGCAGGGCCTTTGGCCGTCATGTAGGACGGAGACTCGGCTGTCAGGTATAATTCTTTAAAATTTGCATCTCCTACAGATATTTGTTTAAGAAAGTGATTAACACACTTGTCTTCATTGGACAGACCTTGGAGTATCGGAATGGGAACGTCATGTTGAGGTTGTACAGGACATTGGCGAGGCTCCTTCTGGAATACTATGTCTAGTCTGGTCACCCTGCCCGCTCATTCCATGGGCACACCACCCTCTGGGTGAAAAGGCTGCCCCTTAGGTCACTTTTAAATGTTTCCTCTCTCACCTTAAACCTGTACCATCTCGTTTTGGTTCCCCCTACCCCTGGAATATACCTTGACTATTCACTTTGATATTATTGACCTTAATATTATTTAGCTGGAGAGGACTGAGCAGACATTAACCTGGATGTTGCTGGGAAAGGTGGGATTGAGGTATAAGGAGAGGCTGGATAGGCTGGGACTTTATTCACTGGAGAGTATGAGATTAAGAGGTAACTTTACTGAGGTTTATAAAATAATGAGGGGTACAGGGAAGCTGAAGGGCTGATGTCTTTTCCCTCGAGGTGGGAATTCAAAACTGAGAGATATTTTAAGGTGCGAGGAAAAAGGTTTACGAAAGTCATGAGACGTAAACGTTTTCGACAGAAGCTGGCTTGTGTAGGGAATGTACTTCCAGAGGAAGTGGTGGAGGCAGGGACAGTTACACCGTTTAAAGAACATTTAGATCAGGACATGGATAAGACATCAGTTTGGATGGTACTGTGAGCAGCTGCCATCTCTCTCCCCCTCTCTGAATGTATCCCTGTTGGTTTTCACCCTCTGCTGATTCCTATGCAGTGGCGCTTGGAGGACATCAGAGGATGGCATTGCATCACTTTAAGCACAATGGAGACACCCAGACCTTCCTCGCACAGAGACACACAGATACAAACACAGGAAATGTTAGGACACTTCGTTGAGCTCATCTGGTAATTTAAACTAAACATAAAGAAATACTCAATTCACCTCGCAAACTGTTAAAATATGAGTGACAGAGAACTCCCAAATTCCACTGTTTAAATAATAACATCAATTTATTTTTTCACTCTGAAAGTGAACTTTTTTACATCAAGCAATCTGAACTCTGAGACCCCCTTTCTCTGAACTGCTTGTTCCCCCACTCTAACCCTATAATAATGTACTGTTTTAATCAGACACTTATTAAACTTGCACTAATTTAATTTCAAAATCACACAGCAGCTGTTGTTTGTGTGTCTTCTTGCGGCTGTATATCTCCCTGGGTCATCTTCTTTCTGTTTACTGTGGATATGTTTCATATGAAAAGGTACGTTTGATAGAGAGTGTTTCCTGATCTCTTGAATGTGTGTTGATCGAATTTACTCTATCTGCAAGTTTCAAAATGCCTGCATTAATATCCACAACGTCAGATCATCTCATCGGTTCAATTTTTGAAAACCAATAAATTCAAACTTGATTTGGTTTAGGGACTCTGGGACATAATTCAAACTGATTGGGAACTGTTCGAACTGTTGTCCAAGCAGTAACCATCTCAGGGATCTATTTCACAGCCAAATGTGACATATTTTCAGTTGTCCTTCACACTCTGGGTCTGCCATCCTCTCATATCACAGTTGCTTGTAAGCTCTCAGTTCAGAACAGCTTTCCCTCTCTCTTAAAGGTACAGTACACACGTTCAACTTCATTACATGAATACCCTGATGTCAATACAGATACGTGGAGCCAATCCGGATATATCTTGCTCTATAGTTTGTCAATATTTCATTCACTCCGTCTGCTTTGTATCAGGAATTTTGTTGCTCCATTGACAACAAGTCATTCAATTCCATCCGGGGAATATATCAGTATTTCACTTGTTCATACTCGAGATTTCAGTTGTTTCATGGCGACTGTGACACTATGAAAATCTCAATGTCTGTAGATGGCACCAAACCTGGAAGAATTGTAAAGTCTATGGAGGGCAATGTGGAACTCTAACAGTGCAATCACACGTTGGTGTAGTATTCACGTTGATGGCAGATAGGGATCAATGCAGAGCTGTGCGCTTTGGTAGGAAAGACAATGAAATACATTTTAAAACAGGCTGTACCAGTATAAAGGGGTTGCAGGAGCAGAGAGTGCTGGGTGTATATGATCACAGGTTATTGAAAATGTCAGGATAAGTGAGGAGAGCAGGAACTATCACAGATTAGTTTCAGTATCTGAGCTGTTTACAGGAGGAGGTGTAGGAGGGAGTCTCGGTGCTCCTTTCCTGGGAGGTGGTGGCGACGATGTGTTGTGAGCCCACCCTTCTGCCCGCCGAGACCGTGGGGATCCCACTTGTACCAGCTCGAGACAAAATGGAGATGGCATCATGGCCACAGCTTCTTCGATGTGCCGGGGGGAAACGGAGCTGCCAGTGGGTTTAAAGTGAGAATTGCCCTTCACCGAACATTGCTCCTTACTCGGTCGCTGGGACGTGGATGTTTCAGAATCTCCACACGAGGCATCCTGGTCCTCTCTGGCTCCTACCAGGGTACACCGCCCCCCCACCCCACGTGGCGGGTAGAGGGGATGAGTGAACGGATATCGGGCACTCCACTACCCGGCTAGGCTCTCTCTGTCCTATTCCATACTGTTTCTCCTGGAATGGGAAAAGGTGAGGGAAGGGAATGAGGGTGGGAGTTGGTGTGTAGGTGGGGGGACATGGGGAGGGGTTTGGAGGAAGTCAGTGCATAGTGTTGTATCCATGCAGTGTTCTCGTTGTTGGGGGTGTAATGAGGGGTGGGGGGGGGGGGGAGAAGAGAGAGAGAGAGAGAGAGAGAGAGAGAGAGAGAGAGAGAGAGAGAAACATAAAGGTGCTACATGCGGCAGTGACAGTGGTGGAGCAGAGTCTTGTTCAGTGGTCAGTGCTATAATAGATATACGGTGAGTGTGAGGGAGCAAAGGGAAAACGGTGACCCTTATCCTGACAGAATAGGTAAGGTTATTGATGCTTGTCCTGTATTGCTGGACATTTCTTCAGACCACAGATACTGCACTTGTTTTGGTGGTGAGCTCAGAACATGCTCGGTGGGTCTGGTGGTGTGGCTCCCTCTGGGAAGAGAATGGTCCTCCTCTGTGCGAACCCAGACACCAGCACCGCCGTGCCCCTGTCGACAAACTGTGGTATAATTGCCCCTTATCTGCGATGCTCGGGGTAACCTGTGCAAGGTAGCTCCAAACAGAGAAAGCTCAACCGTGTGCCCATTGGCCTTTTAAAGAGGGCACCAGTGCCAGGGATCACAGAATATCCGGGGCATCCGGGCAATGGTGAGTACCTCCAGCCATGATGGGTGGGAGAATCAGGCTATACTGAATGAGAGAGACACCATAGGGTGGGGTGAGTAGTTCATGGGCTGAGTTCGATAAGATAGCACCAGGAAACTAGCTCAGCCTCGTGTGGATGATCCCTCTGTCACACTGAAGGAAAATGTCACTGATACACTTTATTGTTAGATTCAGCTCAATCAGTCAAAGATTCTGCTGGCCCTTACTCCCAGATACAAAGCTGCAGAACAAATACACATCCAATACTCTCCATCATCTGAACACCCACCCATATTCTGTTCACCCATCATTCCTGGAAACACTGGCTCATGTTACAGTACTATGTCAAAATGTTTTCATTTTAGCATTCTGAAAAGTGGGAACACATCCTTCCATGACACTGTCTCTCAGTCTCCCCATCTCTGTCTATTTCCAAAACCCCTCCCATGTGGTGATATTAAACTGATTGCCCCGCCACCTCTCTCTGGAAGTAATGTTCACACCCACAGCACCCCCTTGTCATAGTGCATTGGAGATATGGAGCTGGAAATGGTTGGGAACTGCACATCCTGCCACTTCCAGCATGGGCTGCAAGTTTCTACACACTGGGCAGGGATCTAACACAGTGTTACAGATCAATGCACTGGGGTGGTGTACACAGTTCTACATGCTGGGTGGGCAACTACTCCTGGGTTACAGATCAATGCACTGGGGTGGTGTACACAGTTCTACATGCTGGGAGGGTAATTGCTCCTGGTTTACAAATCAATTCACTGGGGGGATGTACACAGTCCGACATGCTGGGAGGGTAACTGCTCCTGGTTGACAGATCAATACAGAGGGGTGTTGTACACAGTCCTACATGCTGGGAGGGTAACTGCTCCGGGTTTGCAGATCAATGCACTGGGGTGGTGTACACAGTCCTACATGCTGGGTGGGCAACTACTCCTGGGTTACAGATCAATGCACTAGGGTGGTGTACACAGTCCTACATGCTGGGAGGGCAATTGTTCCTGGTTTACAGAACAATGCACTGAGGTGGGGTACACAGTCCTACATGTTGGGAGGGTAATTGCTTCAGGTTACAAATTGGTGATCACTGCACAGCTCCTGGTGCTGGACAGATATCTAATCCGGGCTTATCGAACAATGCACAGGTGTGGTCTCCACTGCTTCCCACACTGGATAGACAGGAGGCTGGAGGAACACAGCAAGCCAGGCAGCAGCAGGAAGCGTGGGATTTGACATTTTAGGGATGGTGAAGAGGCTCCATGAGACATGACCCATCAGGCCTGGTCCCATGAGTATGACGGTGTCAGACTGTTTCTGACTGGGAGGGAGGTGCTGAAAAAGCACAGCAGGTCAGGCAGCATCCGAGGAGCAGGGGAATGAATGTTTTGGGCATAATCCCTTAATAAGGAATGAGGCTTGTGGGCAGCGGGGCTGAGAGATAAATGGGAGGGGAATAGGGCTGGGGCTGGTGGGAAGGATGCTGGGAATGTGATCGGAAGATGGAGGGAGGGGAGAAGTGATAGGTCAGACAGGAGGGTGGAGGGGATGCGGGAAAAGGTGATTGACAGGTCAAGGAGTTCCCCTGAACATTATGTCCCTGACATTCTATAAGTGATGTTCCCTGGAAAGTTCTGTTCCTAACATTCTATAACAAACATTCCCCAGAACGTTCTGTCCACAACATTCTATAACTGCCACTCGCCGGAACGTTCTGTCCCCAACATTCCATAACTGACATTCCCTGGAACGTTCTGTCCCTGATATTCTATAACTGCCATTCCCTGGAATGTTCTATCACTGACATTGTTTGTGAACGGCCGGACGTCAGTGTATTGAAAAACTGATAAAATCCCGAGGGAAGAGATCCCGTTCCAGGGAGAAGGAGATACTGTTCCGAATGCACCTCAGGCAGTTAAATGGGTGAATACGTTTTCCCTGCATTTACATTTCTTCCCGACAAAGGATCGACCACAGTTTAGATCAAAACACAGAAATTCCCAAACTCCATTTGTCTTCAGGAAACTGGGAGAGAATACTTCAGGAGAGCAACGTTTCCACCCTCCATATTCGGAACTGGGAAGGAGTGACCTGTGTCTGCTCTCGAGTGATCGAGTGTATGGGAATGTTCTAGAAACCATCTGTCCTGATGGATGCGTCTCTGTGTTTTGGGGAGGGAGGGTTTCTTGTGGTTTATGTCACGTTCTTGTCAGTAATTCAGACCTTCCCATTTGTTATTCCAGCTCCAATTATTTTAATAAATCCCTGAATACAGGGACACATTTGAAAATCTCACTGGGTCCCCGATCAAACGGGTCCCTTTGCCTCCAGGCTGATGGATAATGAGTTTGTTTTCCTTCCTCACAGTTAACGTAGTGACCATCTACGTCCTGCTTTATAAAGATTGTGGATTGTCTCTATGTGTCAGACGTTACCTGGGGGCCATGGCAGCGGCGGATCTCCTGGTCATTATCCTCGACCTGATACTGAGACATATTCCCATTGTTTATTGGGAACAGTTTTATTTCCTGTACTCCGTCCCCGTGTGTAATATCCACGCCGTCCTGCTTTATGCAGCCACTGACTGCTCTGTCTGGTTCACCGTCACTTTCACCTTTGATCGGTTTGTGGCCATTTGTTGCCAGAAGCTGAAAAGTAAATATTGCAGTGAGAAAACGGTGGCTGTGGTTCTGGGAGCAGTGACTGTGCTGAGCTGTTTAAAGAACATTTTCTGGTATTTTATGCTCACGGCTCGGTATTTGCTGGTGGACACCCCTTGGTTTTGTGATGTAACAGACGCTGTTTATTACTCTATTGTCTGGGTCACAATCGAGTTCCTCCACCACATTCTAAACCCGTGTGTCCCATTTCTACTGATTCTGCTGCTCAATGTTCTCACCGTCAGACACATTTTAGTGACCAGTAGAGCCCGTAAGCGACTCCGTGCTCACACCAATGGGGACGCTCAGTCTGACATTGAAATGAGACAACGAAAAAAATCCATTGTTTTACTGTTTGTGATCTCGGCCAATTTCATCCTGTTATGGTCAACGTTAATGCTGTATTCTATATGGCACCGGATGTTCTATTTTGGGTATGGGTCTGTGTATCTCGATTGGTTTGTTCAGGAATTGGGCTTCATGCTGCAGCTCCTCAGTTGCTGCACAAACACTGCAATTTATGCCGTGACCCAGACTAAGTTCAGGCAGCAGCTGAAGAATGTGCTGAAATATCCCTTCACTCAAATCAATCCATCAATCAAATTTCCTCATTCATTAATCCATCCGGGATTTTCTCATTTAAGTTCAGTGTTTCAGTGATGGAGCAGTTGTCGCTATGTTAACAGTTTGAGCGTAGGTTTGTCCATCCTTATCACCTAGGTGGGTGACAGGGAAACATTTCGATGTTTCTCACAGCTCAGGGGCCAGCGAGAAAAGGCACTATCCCACTGACTGTATCCATCACTTCCATTTGTAAACAATAAAAATGTTGATTAAAGTGTGCCGAGCAGCAGAGTGACCGATGTTGTTGTGTGTCTTTGTGTTGGAGAAGCTGAGCTGAAGATAGACAGACTCAGCCCCAAGTCCTGGTCCTGAGGGAAGGGGAGGGCACCGCGTCCTGAGCTCAGGAGCCGGGTTTAACTCCCTCTGTCCTTACTTTCCCTTCTGGGTCTCCCACTCCAACTTGGCTCTCAGCAGAATTCACATTGCTCTCTTTCTCTCTCTCCATCCATATATCCCTCCCACTCTCACACTACGCTGTTATTTGCCTCTCCTTTTCCCATTTACACACTCAATTCCACTGTCCTTGCCTTCCCCAATCTCATTCACTCTCTCTCCATCTTGCGATCATAACCTCCCAATGTTAGTGTCTTCCTGGAATCCTTCGATGCTGGAAAAACAGAAGAGCGTTGTCGATCTTCAGACCAATGTTAGGGAACAGAGATTGGGATGGCATATCAAGCCATTGCCAGGGCAACCTTATGGAGCTTGGGCCAAATGCCCTTGCTCAGGGACATAGTGGGTGTGAGAACACAAGTCGATACTAGGGGAGTGACACCATATGCTGTGGCTGAGACTGGTACAACAGGATATCACAAACAGAACACATCGTGTGGGACATACTGTCTGTTACTCAGGGAATGGAATGGGGATGTGGTTAAAGGCTAAATAGAGGGGATCAACTGTGTCGGTGTTCATTGGCAGGAGCTCAGTTTAAGGTATGTGAGGTGTGTGATGGTGGGTGACTGCATGGGCGTGAGAGTGTGATGCTGGGGGACTGTGCGAGGGAGTGAGCGTGATGGTGGGGGAGTGGGCGGGGTCTGAGCATGAGGGTGGGGCAGTGTGTGGCGGAGTGAGTGATAGAGTGGGGGTGAGTGTGTTCGAATGAGTCTGATGGTGAGGCTTTGTGCAGGGTATGTGAGCATGACAGTGGGGTTATTTGTGGTGGAGGGTGTGTGAAGGTGTGCGACTGTGCGGGAGAGTGAATGGGAGAATGGTGTGTGTGGGGCTGAGGGTGATGGTGAGGGTGGTTTCGGGCAGTGTGCGTGATGGTGATGTAGTGTGTGGGAGTGAGCGTGGCAGTGAGGGTGGTATGGGGCAGTATGAGTGATGGTGGAGTGTGTGGGGGTGACCATGACGGTTGGGGTGGCGTGGGGCTGTGCATGGGAGGGTGGTGGAGTGTTTGGTGGTGAGTGTGATGGTGGGTGTGGTGTAGGGCATTATGTTAGATGTTGGTGGAGAATGAGGGTGAGCGTTATGTTGGGGATGGTGTGGGGCAGTGTGTGAGGTGGTGGAGTGTGAGGGTGAGCGACACGGTGTGGGTAGTGTGGAGCATTTTGTGTGATGTGGTGGAGCGTGAGGGAGTGAGCGTGACGGTGGTGGTGGAGTGGGTCAGCATTTGTGATGATGGCAGAGTGTGTGGGTGCGTGTGACGGTGGGAGTGTTGTGCGGCTGTGTGAGTGATGGTGGTGGAGTGAGTGGTGGAGAGCGAGACGTTGAGGGTGGTGTGGGGCAGTGTGTAACATAGTGAGAGTGAGGGGATCAGTGTGATGGTGATGGAGTGAGTGCAAGAGGGTCAGGGAGATGGTGATGAAATGAGTGTGAGGGAGTCAGGTTGACGGTGATAGAGTGAGCGTGAGGGGGTCAGGGTGACAGTGATGGTGTGAGTGTGAGAGGGTCACAGTGACAGAGATGGAGTGAGTGTGAGTGGGCCGGTGTGTCGGTGATAGAGTGAGTGTAAGGGGTCAGTGTATCGGTGGTGGTGCGAATGTGAGGGGGTCAGGTTAACCGTGATGGAGTGAGTGTTAGTGGGTCAGGGGGACGGTGATGGAGTGAGTGTGAGAGGGTCAGGTTAACCGTGATGGAGTGAGTGTGAGAGGGTCAGTGTGACGGAGATGGAGTAAGTGTGAGAAGGTCAGTGTGACGGAGATGGAGTGAGTGTGAGGGGGTCAGGCTGAGGGTAGAGTGAGTGAGAGGGGTTCGGGGAGTCGGTGATGGAGTGACTGTGATGGGGTCAGGATGACGGTGGTGGACTGAGTGTGATGGGTTCAGTATGACAGTGAAGGAGTGAGTGTGAGGGGTTCAGGGAGATGGTGATGGAGTGAGTGTGTGTGAGCCGGTGTGACAGTGATGGAGTGTGTGTGAGGGTGTCAGGGTGAGAGTGATGGAGTGAGTTTGAGGGGATCAGTGTGACATTGATGAAGTGAGTGTGAGGGGGTCAGTGTGACGGTGATGGAGTGAGTGTGAGTGCGTCAGGGTGACAGTGATGGAGTGTGTGAGAGATTGTCAGGTTGACAGTGACGGAGTGAGTGTGAGGGGGTTATTGTAACGATGATGAGGCGAGTATGAGAGGTTCAGGGTGATGGAGATGGAGTGTGTGTCATGGGGTCAGTGTGACGTTGATGGAGTCAGTGTGAGGGGATCAGTCTGACAGTGATGTAGTGAGTGTGAGGGGGACAGGGTGGTGGTGATGGAGTGAGTGTGAGGGGGTCAGGGTGACAGTGAAGTAGAGAGTGTTAGGGGGTCAGGGTGACGGTGATGGAGTGAGTGTGAGTGTGTCAGAGTACCGGAAATGGAGTGAGTATGAGAGGGTCCGGGTGACGGTGATGGAGTGAGTGTGAGGGATTCAGTGTGATGGTGATGTAGTGAGTTTGAGGGTGTCATTGTGACGGTGATGGAGTGAGTGTGAGAGGGTCAAGGTGATAGTGATGGAGTGATTGTGAGGGGGTCAGTGTGACGGAGATGGAGTAAGTGTGAGAGGGTCAGTGTGACGGAGATGGAGTGAGTGTGAGGGGGTCAGGCTGAGGGTAGAGTGAGTGAGAGGGGTTCGGGGAGTCGGTGATGGAGTGACTGTGATGGGGTCAGGATGACGGTGGTGGACTGAGTGTGATGGGTTCAGTATGACAGTGAAGGAGTGAGTGTGAGGGGTTCAGGGAGATGGTGATGGAGTGAGTGTGTGTGAGCCGGTGTGACAGTGATGGAGTGTGTGTGAGGGTGTCAGGGTGAGAGTGATGGAGTGAGTTTGAGGGGATCAGTGTGACATTGATGAAGTGAGTGTGAGGGGGTCAGTGTGACGGTGATGGAGTGAGTGTGAGTGCGTCAGGGTGACAGTGATGGAGTGTGTGAGAGATTGTCAGGTTGACAGTGACGGAGTGAGTGTGAGGGGGTTATTGTAACGATGATGAGGCGAGTATGAGAGGTTCAGGGTGATGGAGATGGAGTGTGTGTCATGGGGTCAGTGTGACGTTGATGGAGTCAGTGTGAGGGGATCAGTCTGACAGTGATGTAGTGAGTGTGAGGGGGCCAGGGTGGTGGTGATGGAGTGAGTGTGAGGGGGTCAGGGTGACAGTGAAGTAGAGAGTGTTAGGGGGTCAGGGTGACGGTGATGGAGTGAGTGTGAGTGTGTCAGAGTACCGGAAATGGAGTGAGTATGAGAGGGTCCGGGTGACGGTGATGGAGTGAGTGTGAGGGATTCAGTGTGATGGTGATGTAGTGAGTTTGAGGGTGTCATTGTGACGGTGATGGAGTGAGTGTGAGAGGGTCAAGGTGATAGTGATGGAGTGATTGTGAGGGGGCCAGGGTGACGGTGATGGGGTGAATGTGAGAGGGTCAGGGTAACGGTGATGGAGTGAGTGTTGGGGGCAGGGTGACGGTAATGGAGTAAATGCGAGGGGATACGTGTGACAGTGATGGAGTGTGTGTGCGGGGATCAGTGTGACCCTGATGGAATGAGTGTGAGGTTGTCTGGGTGACGGTGATGGAGTGAGTGTGGGGGGGTCAGTGAGACAGTGATGGAGAGAGTGTGAGAGGGTCAGTGTGACGGTGATGGAGTGAGTGTGAAGGGGTCAGGGTAATGGTAATGGATTGAGTTTGAGAGGATAAGTGTGACGATGATGGAATGAGTGCGAGGAGGTCAGTGTGACGATGATGGAGACAGTGTGAGAGGTTCAGTGTGATGGTGATGGAGTGAGTGTGAGGGGGTCAGGGTGACGGTCAGCGAGTGTGTGCGGGTGTCAGGATGAGTTGATGGAGTGTGTGTGAGGGGATCAGGGTGACGGTGATGGAGTGATTGTGAGGGTGTCCGGGTGAGCAGTGGTGTCATGATATCACCACTGTGATCCTAATATTGGAAATGCACAGAAAGCGGTCACAAACAGAAATGCAATAAATGTGACACTTTACATCATGAACAAATATTGAAGTGCAATACTGGCAAGAACTCTCTTGCTGTTCACAGCAACATCACAGGAGACTTTGCATCCAATCATCAATCTTAAATGTGTACTGGACTCTGTGTGAAGAGCCTGACTCACCATCATTTGCATTTTTTGAATTTTTCACTGACTTATGAAGGGTGACGATGATGGAGTGAGTGTGCGGGTGTCAGGGTGTCGGAGATGGGGTGAGTGTGAGGTGGTCAACGTGACGGCGATGGAATGACTGTGAGGGGGTCAGGGTTCCAGTGATTGTGTCAGTGTGAGTGGGTTCGGGTGACAATGATGGAGTGACTGTGAGGGTGTAAGTGTGACAGTGATTGGGTGAATGTGAGGGGTTCACTGTGATGGAGATATACACACACAGCCTGGGACTGACTCACTCACTGACACAGCCTGGGACTGACTCACCCTCTCACACACACACACACACAGCCTGGGACTGACTCATTCTCATACACACACATCTTGGGACTGACTTACACACACACACACACACACACACACACACAGACAGCCTGAAACTCACTCACTCACACACACACACCCCGGGACACTTTGGGTTCCCCTTAAGCACTCTGGGACATTCTGTGATTCTCTCTTACACTCGGGGATTCCCTTACACACCACAGGACTCTGGGATTCTCTCACACACACTCTGGGTACTCTCACACAATCTGGGACACTGTGATTCTCTCTCACACTCTGGGATTCTCTGACACACTCTGGGACTCGCTCACACAACCTGGGACTCTCTCAGACATCCTGGGACACTGAGACCCTCTCCCACTCACTGTGGGACCCACTCCCATACACTTTGGGACACTTATTCTCTTACACACAATTGGACTTCCTCGCACACTCATGGAATCTCTCACACACTCTGGAATTCCCTTACATACTCTGGGACACACTGTGATTGTCTCACACATTCTGGGACTCCCTCACACACTCTAGCAATCCCTTATACACTCTGGGGCACTCTAGGATTCCCTTACGCAATCTAGGACGCTAGGACCCTCGCCCACACACTCTGGGATTCCCTCTCACACACTCTGGGACACATTGGGTTTCTCTCACACTCACTGGGATTCTCTCGCACACTCTGGCTTACTCGGGGAATCTCTCTAACATTCAGGGATTCCCTTACACACCATGAGTTTCTGGGACTCTCTTGCACACTCTGGGACACTCTCTCTCTCACTGTGGGATTCTGATACACACTCTGGAATTCTCTCACACACTCTAAGAATCCCTAGCACACTCTGCGACACTCTGGGATTCCCTTACGCAATCTGGGACACTGGGACCCTCGCCCACACACTCTGGGATTCCCTCACACAATCTGGGTCACTATGGGACTCTCTCACACACTCTGGGACACGGGGAACTTCTGCCACTCACTCTGGGACACTGATTCTCTTACACTCACTGGGATTCTCTCGCACACTCTGGCACACTCGGGGAATCTCTCTAACATTCGGGCATTCCCTTGCATACCATGGGACTCTGGGGCTCTCTCACTCAATGTGGGACTCTCACACACTGTGGGATTCTGTTACACACTCTGGGATTCCCTTACACACTCTAGGAATCCATAACAAACTCTGGGATTCCCTTATGCAGTCTGTGACACTGGGACTCTCTCACACACCCTGGGAATCTCTCTCTCACTCCCTGGGAATTCCTTACACACCCTGGGACATTGGGACCCTCGCCCACACAGTCTGGGATTCCCTTACGCAATCTGGAACACTGGGACCCTCTCTCACACACTCTGGGAATCCCTTACACACCCTTGGACACTCTGGGTTTCTCTCACACATACCCTGGGATTCTCTCACACACCCTGGGACAATCTGGGATTCTCTCACACACTCTGGGATTCTCTCACAAATACTCTGGGAATCTGTTACACACTCTGGGATTCTCTCACACACACTGGGACATTCTGAGATTTTCTCACACACTGGGATTCCCTCACACACACTAGGACTCTCTGGGATTCCCTCTGGCACAACTTGGGAAACTCTCACACTCTGGTACACCCTGGGACTCTCTCACACACAACCTCGGATTCTGTTACACACTCTCGGAGAAATTCATGTAGGTGGGACGGCAATTGGCTATGAAGAGATTGAGGGAGCTTAAGAGGCCTGTATGGGGTGTCCTCGCAGTCACTCTGGGATTCCCTTACACACTCTGGCACATTCTGTGATTCTCTCTTACACTCGGTGATTCTCTCATACACTTGGGGATTCCCTTACACACCATGGGACTCTGGGACTCTCTCACATACTCTGAGAATCGCTCACTCACTCTGGGATTCCGTTGCAAACTCTGGGATACTGGGATTCTCTCACACACTCTGGGACACTCGGGGACTCACTCTTACACTCGGGGATTCCCTTACAGACCATGGGACTCTGGGAATCTCTCACTCACTCTGGGACTCTCTCTCACTCACTGTGGGATTCCCTTTCACACTCTGGGATTCCCTTAAACATTCTGGGACTGTGGCACTCCACACACACCCTGGGATTCCCTTACAAACTCTGGGACACTCTGGGATTCCCTTCCACACTCTGGGACTCGCTCACACACTCTGGGACACTCACACACACTCCGGGACACTCACACACACTCTGGGATTCCCTCCCACACTCTGGGACGCCCTGGGATGCTCTCTCGCGTACGCGAGCAACCCCGGGATGCCCTTTCGCGTGCGCGCGCCCCCACCCCAGAGCGTGCTATCTCACGTGTGCGACCGCGCCCCCACACCACCAGGGACGCTCTCATGCGCAATAGCCACCTCCCCCACCCCAGGACGCTCTCTCGCGCACGCACACTCTGGGACATTCTGTGATTCTCTCATACACTTGGGGATTCCATTAGACAACATTGGACTCTCTCACACAATCTAGGACTCCCAGGGACCCTCCCTGTCACACCGTGGGGACTCCCTCACACACTGTGAGGAATCCTTTAGGCACTCTGGGATTGGTGGCAACGTTGTTGGGGGCAAACGGTTGGACGGGGTTGGGGAAATGGCGTTGCACGGAGTAGGAGGGGGGAACGGCGTTGCACGCGGTGGGAGGGACGGGGTTGTGGGGATGGTGTTGAACGGAGTTGGGGGCACGATATCGGTCGGGGTGGGGGGGAACGGCCTCGGTCGGGGTGGAGGGGGAACAGCGTTGCACGGGGTTGGGAGGAACGGCGTTGCACGGGGTTGGGGGGAATGGCGTTGGGGGAACGGCGGTGTATGGGGGTTGAGGGGACGGGGTTGGGGGAAAAGACGTTGCACGGGGTTGGGGGGAACAGCGTTGCACGGGGTTGGGGGCGACGGGGTTGCACGGGGTTGGGGGGACGGGGCTGGGGGGAACAGCGTTGCACGGGGTTGGAGCAACGGCGTTGCACGAGGTTGGGGGGACAGCTTTGCACGGGGTTGGGGGAATGGCATTGCACGGAGTTGGGGGATGGCGTTGCACGAGATTGGGGGAACGGTGTTGCATGGAGTTGGGACGGGGTTGGGGTGACGGCGTTGCACAGGGATGGGGAACGTGGTTGGACGGGGTTGGGGGACGGGGATGAGGGGGAATGCGTTGCATGGGGTTTGGGGGAAGACGTTGCACGGGTTTGGGGGAATGGCGTTGCATGGGGTCGGGGGAGGGGGTTGGGGGGAACTGTGTTGCACGTGGTTGGGGGCGGCATTGCACGGTATTGGTGGGAACGGCGGTGCACCGAGTTGGTGGGAATGGGGTTGGGGGGACGGGGTTGGGGGGGTACGGTGTTGGAGGGATGTGTTTGGTGGGAACAGTGTTGCACGGGGTTGGGGGGGACAGCATAGCACGGGATTGGGCGAACAGCATTGGGCGGGGTTGGTGGGAATGGCGTTGTAGGGGAACGGTGTTGAATGGGGTTGGGGGGTCGGTTTTGGGGGGAATGCCGTTGCACGGGGTTGGGGGACGGCATTGCATGGGATTGGGGGAACAGAGTTGCACGGGGTTGGGTGGGAACGATGTTGCATGGGGTTGGGGGACGTGGTTGGGTGAACAGTGTTGCATGGGGTTGGGGGATGGGTTTTGTGGGGACGGTGTTGCACGGGGTTGGGGACGGAGTTGGGGAGGAAGGACGTTGCACGGTATTGGGGACGGGCTTGGGGGGAACGATGTTGCACCAGGTTGGGAGACGTGGTTGGGGGGAACGGGGTTGGACGGGGTTGGGGGGACGGGGTTGAGGGGGAATGCATTGCATGGGGTTTGGGGGACGACGTTGCACGGGGTTGGGGGAACGGTGTTGCACGGGTTTGGGGAAAACGGCTTTTCAAGGGGTTAGAGAAGCGGCGTTGCACGGGGTTGGGGGGATGGCGTTGCATAGGGTTGGGTGGACGGCGTTACACAATGTTGGGTGGACGGCATTGCACGGGGTTGAGGGGGACAGCGTTGCACGGGGTTGAGGTGGACAGCGTTGCATGAGGTTGAGGGGGAACAGCGTTGCACGGGGTGGGGGGAAGGCATTGCATGGGCTTGGGGGTACCGGGTTGGGGGGAAACGGCGTTGCACGGGTTTGGAGAGGATGGCGTTGCACGGGGTTGGGTGGATGGCGTTGCACGGTGTTGGGTGGAAAGGGTTGGGGGAACGGTCTTGCACGGGATTGGGGGGACAGGGTTGGGTGGAACGTTCTTGCACAGGGTGGGGGGACGGGGTTGGGGAGAATGGTGTTGCATGTGGTTGGGGATACAGCGTTGCACGGGGTTGTGCGGGACGGCGTTGCATGGGGTTGGGCGGGACGGTGTTGCACAGGTTTGCGGGTTGGTGTTGCACGGGATTGGGGGACAGCGTTGCACGGGATTGCGGGGAATGGCGTTGCACGAGATTGGGCGGGAACGGCGTTGCACGGGGTTGGGAGAATGGTGTTGCACGGGGTTGCGGGGACAGGGTTGGGGGATCGGTGTTGCACAGGGTTGTGAGGAACGGGGTTGGGGGGAAAGGTGTTCCACGGGGTTGGGGGTACGGTGTTGCATGGGGTTGGGGTGACCGGTTTTGGGGTCAGCGTTGCACGTGGTTGGGGGGATGGCGTTGCACGTGGTTGGGGGAACGGTGTTGGGGGGAACGATGCTGCACGGGGTTGCGGCGACAGGGTTGGGGGAATGGTGTTGCATAGGGTTTGGGGGTCAAACGGCGTTGCACTGGGTTGGGGGAAGGTGTTGCACGGGGTTAGGGCAACGGGGTGGGCGGAAATGGCGTTGCACGGGGTTGGGGCAACGGGATGGGGGGAAACGGCGTTGCACAGGGTTGGGGCTATGGTGTTGCAGAGGGTTGGGGCAAAAGGGTTGTGGCAACAGGTTTGTGGGACGGCGTTGCACGAGGTTGGGGGATGGCGTTGCACGTGGTTGGGAGGACGGCGTTGGAGGGAACTGCGTTGCACAGGGTTGGGGAACGGTGTTGCACGGGGTTGGGGGGACAGGGTTGGGGGAACGGTGTTGCATGGGATTGAGAGAATGGGGTTGGGGAAACGGAGTTGCACAGGTTTGGGGGGTGGTGTTGCACGGGGTTGGGGCGACATGGTTGGTGGAACGGTGTTGTATGGGGTTGGGGCAATGGGGTGGGAGGAAATGGCGTTGCACGGGGTTGGGGGTCGGCGTTGCACGGGGTTGGGGGACGGCGTTGCACGGGGTTGGAGGGGACGGCGTTGCACGGTGTTGGGGGGACGAGGATGGGGGAACGGTGTTGCACGGGGTTGGGGGAACGGTGTTGCATGGGATTGAGGGAATGGGGTTGGGAAAACGGAGTTGCACAGGGTTGGGGGGATGGTGTTGCACGGGGTTGGGGTGACATGGTTGGTGGAACGGTGTTGTATGGGGTTGGGGCAATGGGGTGGGAGGAAATGGCGTTGCACGGGGTTGGGGGTCGGCGTTGCACGGGGTTGGGGGACGGCGTTGCACGGGGTTGGAGGGGACGGCGTTGCACGGTGTTGGGGGGACGAGGATGGGGGAACGGTGTTGCACGGGGTTGGGGGAACGGTGTTGCATGGGATTGAGGGAATGGGGTTGGGAAAACGGAGTTGCACAGGGTTGGGGGGATGGTGTTGCACGGGGTTGGGGTGACATGGTTGGTGGAACGGTGTTGTATGGGGTTGGGGCAATGGGGTGGGAGGAAATGGCGTTGCACGGGGTTGGGGGTCGGCGTTGCACGGGGTTGGGGGACGGCGTTGCACGGGGTTGGAGGGGATGGCGTTGCACGGGGTTGGGGGGACGATGATGGGGAACGGTGTTGCACGGGGTTGGGACGGGTTTGGGGGGAATGGCATTGCAAGGATTTGGGGGTGATGGCGTTGCACAGGGTTGGGGGAACGGCGTTGCACGGGGTTCGGGGAACGGGGTTGGGAGAATGGCATTGCATGGGGTTGGGTGACGAGGTTTGGGGGGACCAGTTTTGCAAGTGGTTGGGGGACAGGGTTGGGGGAACAGCGTTGAACGGGGTTGGGAGGGTACGGTGTTGCCCGGGGTTGGAGCGACGAGGTTGTGGTGAACGGTGTTGCACGGGGTTGGAGGTGAATGGAGTTGCACGGGGTTGGTGGGGAATGGCGTTGCACGGGGTTGGGGGGAACGGCATGGCACGGGGTTGGGGGGAACGGCATGGCACGGGGTTGGGGGGAACGGCATGGCACGGGGTAGAGGGGGACAGCGTTGCACGGGGTTGAGGTGGACAGCGTTGCATGAGGTTGAGGTGGAACAGCGTTGCACTGGGTGGGGGGAAGGAATTGAATGGGCATGGGAGTACCGGGTTGGGGGGGAACGGCGTTGCACGGGTTTGGATAGGACGGCGTTGCACGGGGTTGGGTGGATGGCGTTGCACGGTGTTGGGTGGAAAGGGTTGGGGGAACGGTCTTGCACGGGATTGGGGGGGACAGGGTTGTGTGGAATTGTCTTGCACAGGGTGGGGGGACGGGGTTGGGGAGAATGGTGTTCCACAGGGTTGGGGGGACGGCGTTGCACGGGGTTGGGGGGACGGTTTTGCACGGGGTTGGGGGTACGGGGAATGGCATGGCACGGGGTTTGGGGGAACGGCATGGCACGGTGTTGGGGGGACGGGGTTGGAGGAACGGCATTTCATGGGGTTGGGGGAGGGACTTGGGGGCAACAGTGTTGCACGGGGTTGGGGGCGGCGTTGCACGGGATTGGTGGGAACAGCGTTGCACCGGGTTGGTGGGAACGGGGTTGGGGGGAACGGTGTTGCATGGGGTTGGGGGGATGGGGTTGGGGGAACTGCGTTGCACGGGGTTGGTGGGACGGGTTTGGGGGTACCGTGTTGCCCGGGGTTGGAGGGACGGAGTTGGCAGAAACAGTGTTGCACGGGGTTGGGGGGGTCGACGTAGCACGGGATTGTGCGAACAGCGTTGCACGGGGTTGATGGGAACGGCGTTGCACCGGGTTGGTGGGAAAGGGGTTGGGGGGAACTGTGTTGCATGGGGTTGGGGGAATGGGTTTTTGGGGGGAATGGCGTTGAACGGGGTTGGGGGACGGCGTTGCATGGGATTGGGAGAACAGAGTTGCACGGGGTTGGGTGGGAAAAACGTTGCACGGGGTTGGGGGACGGGGTTGGGGGAACAGTGTTGCATGGGGTTGGGGATGGGTTTAGTGGGGACGGTGTTGCATGGGTTTGGGGATGGAGTTGGGGAGGAACGACGTTGCACGGGATTGGGGGACGGGGTTGGGGGAACCGTGTTGCACGAGGTTGGTAGACGAGGTTGGGGGAATGGGGTGGGATGGGGTTGGGGGGACGGGGTTGAGGGGGAATGCGTTGCATGGCGTTTGGGGAACGACGTTGTATGGGGTAGGGGGAACGTCGATGCACGGGGTTCGGGCAACGGCGTTTCACGGGGTTGGGGGGACGGCGTTGCAGAGTGTTGGGCGGACGGCGTTGCACAAGGTTGGGTGGACGGCGTTGACCGGGGTAGGGGGGACATCGTTGCACGGGGTTGAGGGGGACAGCGTTGCACGGGGTTGAGGGGGAACAGCGTTGCACGGGTTTGGGGGTAAGGCGTTGCATGGGCTTGGGGTGACCAGGTTGAGGGGTAACGACGTTGCACGGGGTTGCGCTGATGGCGTTGCACTGATTTGGTTGGACAGGGTTGGAGTAACGGTCTTGCAAGGGGTTGGGGAACGACGTTGTACGGGGTTGTGGGGAATGGCGGTGCACGGGGTTTGGGGGGAATGGCGTTGCATGGGGTTGGGGGAACGGCATGGCACGGGGTTGGGGGAATGGCATGGCATGGGGTTGGGGGACGGTTTTGGGGGAACATCATTGCATGTGGTTGGGGGAGGGAGTTGGGGGAACGGTGTTGCAGGGGGTTGGGGGCGGCGTTGCACGGGATTGGTGGGAACGGCGTTGCACCGTGTTTCTGGGAACGGGGTTGTGGGAGTACGGTGTTGAATGGGGTTGGGGGGACGGGGTTGGGGGGAACTGCGTTGCACGGGGTTGGGGGGATGGGTTTGGGGTGTACGGTGTTGCCCGGGGTTGGAGGGACGGGGTTGGGGGTACAGTGTTGACAGTGGTTGGGGGGGGGACGGCTAAGCTCGGGGTTGGGCGAACAGCGTTGCACGGGGTTGGTGGGAACGGCATTGCACCGGGTTGGTGGGAACGGGGTTGGGGGGGATCAGTGTTGCATGGGTTTGGGGGGATGTGCTTGGGGGGAATGGCGTTGCTCGGGGTTGGGGGACGGCGTTGCATGGGATTGGCAGAACAGAGTTGCACGGGATTGGGTGGGAACGAGGTTGAACGGGGTTGGGGACAGGTTGGGGGAAGAGTGTTGGACGGGGTTGGGGTGACGGAGTTGAGGGGGAATGCATTGCATGGGGTTTGGGGGACGACGTTGCACGGGGTTGGGGGAACGGCGTTGCACGGGGTTGTAGGGAATGGCGTTTCACAGGGTTGGGGGAAGCAGCATTGCACGGGGTTGGGTGGATGGCATTGCACGGGGTTGAGGGGGACAGTGTTGCACGGCGTTGATGGGGACAGCGTTGCATGGGGTTGAGTGGGAACAGCGTTGCACGGGGTTGGGGGGAAGGCGTTGCATGGGCTTGGGGGTCCGGGTTGGGGGTGAACGGCGTTGCACAGGGTTGGAGAGGATGGCGTTGCACGGGGTTGGGTGGATGGCGTTGCACGGGTTTGGGTGGACAGGGTTGGGGAATGGTCTTGCACGAGGTTGGGGGGACAGCGTTGGGGGGAACGGTCTTGCACACGGCCAGGGGACGGGGTTGGGGAGAATGGTGCTGCACGGGGTTGGGGGAAACAGCATTGCACGGGGTTGGGGGGAAGGCGTTGCATGGGCTTGGGGGTCCGGGTTGGGGGTGAACGGCGTTGCACAGGGTTGGAGAGGATGGCGTTGCACGGGGTTGGGTGGATGGCGTTGCACGGGTTTGGGTGGACAGGGTTGGGGAATGGTCTTGCACGAGGTTGGGGGGACAGCGTTGGGGGGAACGGTCTTGCACACGGCCAGGGGACGGGGTTGGGGAGAATGGTGCTGCACGGGGTTGGGGGAAACAGCATTGCACGGGGTTGGGCGGGACAGTGTTGCACAGGGTTGGGGGGGTCGCCGTTGCACGGGATTGGGGGGAACGGAGTTGCACGGGATTGGGCAGAACCGGCGTTGTACGGGATTGTGGGGAACGGGGTTGCACGGGATTGGGCAGTACCAGCGTTGCACGGGATTGGGGGGAACGGCGTTGCACGGGATTGAGCGGGACCGGCGTTGCATGGGGTTGGGGTATCGGGGTTGCACGGGGTTGGGGGGACGGCGTTGCACGGGGTTAGGGGGATGGTTTTGGGGGTGAATGGTGTTGTATGGGGTTGGGGGAAACGGCGTTGCACGGTGTTGGGGTGGTCGGCGTTGCCCGGGATTGGGGGGACGGCGTGGCACGGGAATGCGGGGAATGGCGTTGCAGTGATTGGGGGGAATGGCGTTGCACGGGGTTGGGGGGACAGGGTTGAGGGAACGGTGTTGCTCAGGGTTGGGGGGAACGGGGTTGGGGGTAAAGGTGTTCCATGGGGTTGGGTGGACAGCGTTTCATGGGGTCGGGGGGATGGTGTTGCACGGGGTTGTGGGTACGGTGTTGGGGGGAACGGTGTTGCCTGGGGTTGGGGGAACGGGGTTGGTTGAAACTTCGTTGCACGGGGTTGGGTGTACGCTGTTGCATGGGGTTGGGATGACAGGATTGGGGGGACAGAATTGCACGTGGTTGGGGGGACGGCGTTGCACAGGGTTGGGGGACTGGGTTGGGGGGAACAGAGTTGCACGGTGTTGGGGCAACAGGGTTGAGGGAATGGTGTTGCATAGGGTTTGGGGCAAACAGCGTTGCACTGGGTTGGGGGGACAGTGTAGCACGGGGTTGGGGCAACGGGGTGGGGGAAACGGCGTTGCACGGGGTTGGGGGTACGGTGTTGCACAGGGTTGGGGCAACAGGGTTGGGGCAACAGGTTTGGAGGACGGCTTTGCACGGGGTTGGGGGATGGCGTTGCACGGGGTTGGGGGTGGCATTGTAGGGAACTGTGTTGCACAGTGTTGGGGGAATGGTGTTGCACGGGGTTGGGGGGACAGGGTTGGGGGAACGGTGTTGCATGGGGTTGGGGGAATGGGGTTGGGGAAACAGTGTTGCATGGGGTTGGAGCAACGGGGTGGGGGGAATGGCGTTGCACGGGGTTGGGGGGACGGCGTTGCACGGGTTGGGGGGAATTGGTGTTGCACAGGGTTAGGGCGGAACACCATTGTACGGGGTTGGGGGGAACTGGATTGCATGGCGTTGTGGGGGACGGGGTTGGGGGAAACGGCATTGCACGGGGTTGGGGGAATGGTGTTGCACTGGTTTGAGGGAACGGTTTTGCAAGGGATTGGGGCAACGGTTTTGCAAGGGATTGCAGGAACATCATTGCATTGGTTTGGGGGTGATGGCGTTGCACGGGCTTTGGAGGAACGGGGTTGGGGGACGGGGTTGGGGGAACGGTGTTGCATGGGGTTGGGGGAACGGCGTTGTACGGGGTTGGAGGGGCGGGGTTGGGGGGAATGGTGTTGCATGGGGTTGGGGGGACGGGGTGGGGGAATGGCATTGAACAGGGTTGGGGGGACGGTATTGGGGGAACAGCGTTGCACGGGGTTGGGGGGAAATCGGCGTTGCACGGGGTTGGGGGACAGGGTTGCACAGAGTTGGGGGGAACGGCGTCGCACAGGGTTGGGAAGACGGGCTTGGGGGAATGGCGTTGCACGGGGTTGGGGGCATGGGGTAGCACGGGGTTGGGGGAACAGCGTTGCACGCGGTTCGGTGGGAACGACATTGCACGGGGTTGAGGGGAGCGGCTGTGCACGGGGTTGGGGGGACGAGGTTGGTAGTGAAACAGTGTCGGTCAGAGTTGGGGGGATGGTTTCGGACAGTGTTGATGGGAGTGGGGTTGGACAGCTTTGGGGGTGGGTGAGGGGGCGGGAGCCCCCTGTAATTAGAGGCACATCCCCCCAGCGCCTCGGAGACCCCGTAAACGCTGACACAGTCGACCTGCCCACCCCCCTCAGAGCCCCCTGTAAACACTGACACAGTCCCCCTGCCCACCAAACTCGGAGCCACTTGTAAGCACTGACATTTCCCACCCCCACAATCTCAGAGCCCCCTGTAAACACTGACACATTCCCCCCACCCCCCTCGGAGCCCTGTTTAAACACTAACACATTCCCCCCAACCCCCTCGGAGCCCCCTGTAAACACTGACACGTCCCCCCCACCCCCCTTGAAGCCCCCTGTAAACACTGACACATTCCTCCCACCCATCTCGGAGCCCCCTTTAAACACTGACACATTCCCCCCACCCACTCCCCTCGCAACCCCCTGTAAACACTAACACATTCCCCCCACTCACCCTCCTCTGAGCACCCTGCAAACATTGACACATTCCCCCCAACCCCCTTGTAGCCCCCTGTAATCACTAACACATTCCCCCCCCACCCCCTTGGAGCCCCCTTTAAACACTGACACATTCCCCACACCCTCCTTGGAGCCCCCTTTAAACCGTGACACTTTCCCCCCCACCCGTCTCTGAGCCCCCTGTAAACACTGACACGTCCCCCCACCCCCCTCGGAGCCCCCTGTAAACACTGACATATTCCCCCTGCTCACCCTCCTCTGAGCCCCCTGCAAAAATTGACACATTCCCCCCAACCCCCTCGGAGCCCCCTGTAATCACTGACACATTCCCCCCAGCCCCTCGGAGCCCCCTGTAAACACTGACACATTCCCCCACCCCCCCCGGAGCCCCCAGAAACCCTGACACATTCCCCCCCACCCCTCTCTGAGCCCCCTGTAAACACTGACACATTCCCCCACCCCCCTCTCAGAGCCCCTGTAAAGACTGACACATTACCCCCCACCTCCCTCGGAGCCCCCTATAAACACTGACACATTCCTCTGCTGTATTAGTTCTTTCCTGAAAGTTTGTATAAACATCCCCACAACCACGATCAATCAGCTTCTCTCAAGCTCCCACTCACAATTAAAGCTATAGCCCCCTCTACAAATGGGTGAAATGAACAATCCAAATGATACCCTTCCATTTCGACATCAAAGCAGTGACTACTCTTCAAGCTGACAATCTGGGCCTCCAGTGAATCTCTCTGTTCTAGCAATTAACTCAGTAAATATTATTGAAATATCCGTTGTGATCCTGACAGACAACTTTTCAGGGACTCCCCCTGATGGAAAATGTGGATTTTCGGTATCAATTGGATTGTCCAATCTGTTGGAAGGGTTTATCCATCGAGATCCTCTGATTCAGAGTCCAGAAGCCGGGATGTGTGGAAGGACAGGACTGTGTGAGCTACTCTATGCCACATCTGACTGTGTCAGTCACAAAAATAAATATCTCGGTTTGTGTCCTGTCATGGTGTGTGAGGATCAGTAATGGACGTCTGATTCCCTGTTTGGGAGAAAATCTTCCTATTTTGCAAGATCAACATTTTAAATTGAATATTCCCATGCATCAGAACTGCCTACAGAGTCAGCGATGAACAACAGACCCTAATTTACACCCAGACATCAATGAGACCCAGAAAGAGTCCTTGCTGTTTCAATAGCGCAATCACAGCGCCACAGTCCAGCAAATGAGGGGATTGTTTCTCCAAAAAAAACACTTCAACCACACGGACACAACTATACCATTTAGCTCCAGGAGTCTGACCGCAGCTAAATAACATTCTTTGTTCTGCTTAAAAGTTACATCAAATGCAAACCATTAACTCTGCTACTCTCTCTCTCTCTACATTAGCTGACAGTCTGTTTCAAATTTCCAGCAGCCACAGCATTTGTGTTCATTTTAGTAACATCATCGTTAACTTTTCAGAACTCACCCAGTTTCTGCAACATCTTTTGAACCACTTAGTATTGCAAACATTACAAATTATTCTCTGGAATGTAGTCAGTGATTCCGTTCTTGAGGTGGAAATGATCACTGATTCCCAGGTATTTGAGTGAAGTCATTTCTCCTTATCTCAGTCACTCAGGCTGCTCTACATTTTTGAGACTGTGACCCATTGTAGATTCCTATCAGCAGAGACAGCTGCCAACATCAACCCTGCCAATCTCTTTGGTAATAATATCCAGTTCAATGAAAACACCTCATATTCACATGCAGTACAGGATATCTGAATCTCACTCACTTAGTCCTACTTGGTAAACAATCTCCAGAACCAGGAATAAGTCGGTGCCCCTCTGTTACAAACACTCTGATGGCAACGTGTGCTTCCTTCAGTGAGGAAAACAAATTTGCACCCATCTGTGTCCATCTGTCTGCCTGAGGTTCCAATAAGTGCATTGATGGGAATCACATTCGAAGTCCAAATCCCTTTCCAGGTGTTTAAATCACTTCATGCAGAATTTACAGACAAAGAAAATCTGCATTATCGGGAGCATAATCTTATTAGTGACAGTCTGTTGCACACAGCAACATGATCCTCTCACAAACACAAGCCATTGTTTTATGTTGAAATTGAAATATTAAGCCAAAAAGTTCATGTAAACAATCTGCTGCTTGTCATTTTAATGAATGAAATTGCTGATAAGGTAATGCTCAAACTGTTATAAATTTGATGGTGTGGACTGTATTTTTAAGAGGGAGAGAATACTCTTCTGAACTGAGAGCTTACAACTACCTGTGTACTGTATATGACTGGCCAACAATCCCAGAATATACTGGGACAGCAAACAAATGTAACATTTAGCTGTGAAATATATACCTGAGTTGGTTGCTGTTTTGACAACAATTCAAATTTAACCTATCAGTTTAAATTCTACCCCAAGATTCCAAAACCCAATCAAGTTTGAATTTATTGTTTTGCTATCATCAACCCAATGAGATGATCTGATGGGCTGGATAAAATGAGGATATTTTAAAAATTGCTCAGAGAGTAACTGCTGTCTGGGAGAGTTAACATCTTGCTCGCCAAGAAATTAGGAAAGTCTCTCAATCAAAGGGTACCTTACCATATGAAACATACACAGAGTAAAACAAGGCAACAATGACCCAGAGAGATCCTCCGCCACAAGGTGAAAGACACAACATTCACGGGTCACTGTGTAGTTTGAAATTAAATGGATGTAATTTTAATAAGTGTCTTATTGAAATAACGTATAGTTATAGAGCTGGAGGCAGATAATAAGCAGTCAAGAGAAAGGGAGAGCTTAGATTTGTAAATAGTTGTTTAATATTCACATTTCGAGTTAAATATAATTGATGCTATTTTCTTTAAATAGTGGAATTTGTGAGTTCTCTGTCACTCAGACTTTAACAGATTATGTGGTGATGTGAACTTTTGCGGGTGTTTGGTTTAATTAACAGAGGGGTTCACCGTCATGTTGAAACAAAAGAAACACAATAAAGAACAGTATAGCACAGGAACGGACCCTTCAGCCCATAATGTTGTGCTGAATTTGACACCAAATTAAACTCATCCTTTCTACCTATCTTTTTTCCAAATCCTTGCATATTCACATGCTCACCCAAAAACCCCTTAAACACCCCTCTCATATCTGCCTCCTCCACCATCCCTGGCAGCATGTTCCAGATTCCGAGCACACTCTGTGGAAAACATACTACCCCTCACATGTACATTGAGCTCTCCCCCTCTCACCTTAAATGCACGTTCTCTAGTAAATGATATTTCAACTCTGGGTAAAACATTTTGACTGTCAACCCGGTGCACCTCATGACGCTGCGCTGACTGTCCCTAATAAGGCCATTCTTTACCAAATGCGCATAAAACCTATCAGTAAGAATTATCTCCAAAGCTTCCCAACCACCGAGGTGAGACTCGCCGGGCTATAATTTCCTGGATTGTGCCTATTTCCCTTCTTGAAGAGAGGAACACGATAAGCTACTCCCCAGTCCTCTGCGACCTTCCCAATGGCAAGCAAGAATTCAAAAATCTTGGCCAAGACCCCAAAAATCTCCTGTCTCGCCTCTCCCAATAACCTGGGGTAGATATCATCGGGCCCTCAGGATTAATGCTCTTCAAGACATCTCACGCTTCTTTCTCGACTGCAAAATTGCCCGAGTACATTTGCATGCACCACACAAATCACACTATCCTCTATACCCTTTTCCTGGGTGAATGCCGATGCAAAGTACTTCTACTGATTTCAAGCACAAGTTCCCTCCTTTAGTCTTGACTGGCCCGACCCTCTTCCTAGTTATGTGGAAGCTGTGGAAAGGGTTCAGAGGTGTTTTACTGGGATATTGCCTGGAATGAAATGAAGGTCTTACAAGGAAAGGCTGAGGGAATGGAGGCTGTTTTAGTTGGAGAGAAGAAGATTGACAGGTGACTTAATTGAGATGTATAAGATAATCAGAGGGTTAGATCGGGTGGATAGGGAGAGCTATTTTTTTCCGCGAATGGTGAAGGCTAACATGAGGGGACATAGCGTTAAATTGAGGGGGGATAGATTTAGGACAGATATTAGGGGTAATTTCTTCACTCAGAGCAGTAGGGGCCTGGAAAGCCTGCCTGCAACAGTAGTAGAATCGCTGACGTTAAGGGCATTTAAATGGGCATTGGACATACATATGGGTAATTTTGGAAGGGTGTAGGTTAGATAGGCATCAGATTATTTTCACAGGTCGGTGCAACATTGAGGGCCAAAAGGCCAGTACTGCGCTGTAACGATCAATGTTCATATCCTCTTGTGGGTAATTACCTCCAGATCGATTGGGGATTCACTTTAACCCTACATGTGAAGGGCATGGCTCCTCCTTGCTCTGCTCAATCCCTGTTTGGGTTCCTTTGAGCTTTTGTTTTATACATTTTTCACATGCTATGCTAATTCTAGCTTCCCAAAATTTGCATTCACTTGTTTTTTTTTCCCTTTTGACTAAATTCCCAGCGCCCCTCATTATCCAAGGGGCCCTTACATTGCCAGCCTTATCCTTCCTCCTTCCTGGAACATGATGGTCATGAACTCCGATCAGCAAGCATTTAACTAATTCCCACGTGCCCAATGTGGCATTGTCTGATGACAGCTCCTCCCAATTAACACTCCCAAACTCCTGCCTAATACTGGCATCATTTGCAATCCCACAATTTAGAAACATCCCATGTGGTCCTGGCCTTATCCTTATTCATAGCTATCTTTAAAAAAAACTTGAGTTGTGATCATTGTTTCCAGAATAGTCTCCCACTGAAAGGTCAGTCACCAGACGAGGCTCATTAGGCAATATAAGATTCACTATGGCCCTGCCTCCTCCTTACTGTCTCAGGAAACCCTCTTGGATACACTTAACAAACTCTGCACCGTCTCAGCCTGTTGCTCTAAAGTAGCGCCAGTAAATGGTGGGGAGGTTAAAGTCACTTTGAGAACTCTGTTGTTTTTGCCTCTTTCCATAATCTGCCGAGATATTTGTACCTCTAGGTTTCATTGGCAGATTGAGGGTCCTATAGTATAATCCCATCAACTGCATCCTTCTTACCCATGTTGCCTCAGTGGACGAGCCCGTCCAGTATGTCCTGAGTGCAGACGCAACATTCACCCGATTGGTAATGCAACTCCTCCACCGCTTTTTGCCTCCTCTCCATCTCATCTGAAACAATGAAACACTGAAATTTTGAGCAGCCAGGCCTGTCCTTCTCCCAACCAAATCTCTGGAATGGCCACAATTTCGGATCTGAGCTTATCTACCTTGGCTATGTTGTGCCTTGTGTTGAAATTAACACAATCAACCCATTCGTACTATGGTGTTTATTTCTCTGTATTTCTTTTCTGACTGACTTGTTTACATCTTCCTTCCTCCTCCCCCCCACCCCCCATGTGCAGGCCTGCTGCTGTGGTTCCCATGCCCTTGTCATTCTAGTTTAAACCCTCACGTGTAGCAGGAGTGTGCCTCCCTGTGAGGATATTGGTTCCCCTCTAGTTCAGGTCACCCCTGCTCCAGAAGAAGTCCCAATGGTCCAAGATCCTGAAACTCTCCCCCTGTACCAGCTCTTCAGCCATGCATTCATCTCTGCTATCTTTCAATTACTTGTCGCACTACCTCATGGGACTGGTGGTGACGCAGCGATTACTATCCTCAAGGTCCTGCTTTTCAATCGTTCCTACTTCCTGTGCTTACTCCTCAGGATCTCATCCCTCTTTCGACCCGTGTCGTTGGTAGCAATGTGCACCATGATCTCTGGCCTCCCATTTTCACAATTCAGAATTTCAAGCAAATGCTCAGAGATGTCCTTGACCCAGGCACCAGGGATACAACACCCCATCCTGGAGTCTCGGACGCAGCCACAGTAACACCTGTCTATGCCCCCAACTAGTGGCTCTCCTCCCATTTTCACTCCCTTGGATTTTGCCCGACCTTCGTCTACAGCAGAGTCAGTTATATAGTCATAGAGTCCGACAGCACAGAGAGATGCCCGAGGGCCAGACTGATCCCTGGCAACCATAATGTCCATCCATGGCAACCCCATTTCCATGCCCATGCCCCATATCCTTCTAATCCTTTCCTATCCATGTATTTGTCCAAATGCCTTTTAAATGTTGTTAATGTACCTGCCTCAGCCACTTCCACTGACAGCTCATTCCGTATGAGAATCAGCATCTGTGTAAAAACGTTGCTGCTAACGTTCCCTTTTATTCTTTCCCCTCTAATTTTAAGCAGATGCCCTCCAGTCCTTGATTCTTCAACCCTGGGAAAAAGACTGAATGCATTCACCCTATCTATGCCTCTCATGATCATATACATTTCTATAAGATCTCCCTTAAGTCTCCTATGCGATGAAGAAAAATGTCCCAGCTTGTCCAGTCTCTTCCTTTAACTCAGGCCATTGAGTTGTGGTGTTATCGACTTGGTTATCGCCGTGCTACTCCCCTGACAAGCTATCCCCAACAATACACCAGCTCTCCCTCCTAATCATTCCCCATCCAACCCCTCAATACACCAAATCTCTCTCCTTAACCATCTCCCATCCACCCTCACAATATAACAGCTCTCTCTCCTCAAACATTCCCCATCCAACCCCATCTTTGTCTCCTGTATGCTCCTCAGTGGGTCCTGCTGTTGCTCCAACACAACGACACGGTCACCCACCTCCCTGACTGAACCTGGGTGTTTGGATTGGGCAGGATCATGGGTGTATCTGAATGCAATGAATGGAATTCTAAAATTACATTTGGACTGAATGTAATGTAGAGCAGCGTGAAATGGAGGTGGATGACTTACATGACTTGCTGTAAGGATACTGACAGTAGAATCTGAGGTGATCATGAGTATGTGGAGGTAGAATGTGGGAGACAAGCTAGGACTGTATTGGAATAGTCATGGTAACAGGGAACAAATGCTGGTTGGAGGGTTTCAGCAGCTGACGGACTGACACTGAGGTGAACCATCGGAAACTGAGCAAGTGACCACCATCTAATAGGACAGAGAAACTGATCCATCAGCCTGAAACTGAGTGATCACGTGGCTGTCAATGAATCCAACACAAGTGAATGAAAACATTGCTCAGAGCCTGTTTCTGTAACATTCAACACAACCACGAAATGGAAAGTGAATAATGAGCTGAAAACAAGGCTTTGTTAGAGTCAAAAGTCATTCAATGTTCAGTCACTGAATATTCTAACCTGCAGAAAGGAATCTCCCAGAATCACAGCAGAAGGAGAAAACAAGCTTGGCAGAGACAGAATGAAGCCACCACCTGCATCAAAACAGCTCAGAACAAAGAGGCTGAATTCTCAACCAACTGACAAGCAATACAGATACTGTCAGAGTTACAGATCGAGTTCAGAATTATTCAGGAAACAGACTTACCAGATACACTGGTCGGTGGGGTGGGCCAGAAATGCATGAAATAGCTTTGTGATTGTGCCGTTTTTTCGTTGAGAAATGATTCTTTGTTTTCGCTAAGGAGAGCGGATGTGCAGTTCACTGATCACTAGATTTACAAACAAAGGAAACCTGATCAAGGACTCACAGGTCAATTACACTGTTTGTGACAGTCCATCGCACACAACAACAGCCTTTTACACAGAGAACAGAACAGATTCTAGTTTAACAGAGACACTCTCACAATGAACATCTGCTGCTTTAATAAAAATGTTACCTGTTTGAAGAAAAGGAACACTTTACCAATACAGCGAAACTTATAGACTGCGCAATGTAACTGCAGAGTTTTTAACCAATTCAGTGACCACTGTTTCTATGTATTTTGAAGCTATTTTGAGCAGGGTATGTATCGTGGGTCAGTGTGGAATTGCGGGACCAAGGGCCTATTTCCACACTAGAGGGATTCTATTCAATACAATTGTCAACCAGTCCCACAGCAGGATGGGTAAGGCCCAAGCGGACTCTGTACTGGGCAGGGGTTGTCTCCCTCAGCAGAATGGGTAAGGCCCGAGGGGATACTGTACCAGGAAATGGTCATGCCCCACAGCAGGATGGGCAAGGCCTTGGACAAGTCTGGACCCGGGATGGGTAATGTCCGAGGGAAATCTGTACAGGAGAGGCTTTGTGTCCCGCGTTAGGGTGGGTGAGGCCAGACGGGAATCTGTACAGGGGAGAGTGCGTCCCACAGCAGGATGGGTAAGGCCCGAGGGGAGACTGTGCTGGGGAGGATTGTGTCCCACAGCAGGATGGGTAAGGCCCGAGGGGAGTCTGTACTGGGGAGGGGTTGTGTCCCACAGCAGGATAGGTAAGGCCCCAGGGGAGATTGCGACAGGGAGGGGTTGTGTTCTACAACAGAATGGGTAAGACCTGAGGGGTGTCAAACCCGTAGAGGGGTTGTGTCCCACAGCAGGATGGGTAAGACCTAAGGGGAGTCTGTAACGTGGACGGGTTATGTCCCATGGCAGGATGGTTAAGGCCCGAGGGGAGTCTGCACCGGGGAGTGGCTGTGTCCCACAGCAGGATGGGTAAGACCCAAGGGGAGTCTTTACCGGGGAGGGGTTGTGTCGCACGGCAGGATAGGTAAGGCCCGAAGGTCTCCTGTACCGGGGAGTGGTTGTGTCCCTCAGCAGGATGGGTAAGGCTCGAGGGGAGTCTGTACCGGGGAGGGATTGTGTCCCAAAGCAGGATGGGTAAGGCCGAGGTGACTCTGTACCCATGTGGTTGTGTCGCTCTGCATGATAGGTAAGGACCGAAGGTCTTCTGTACCAGGGAGGGTGTACGTCCTACAGCAGGATTGGTAAGGCCTGAGGCGAGTTGTACCATGGAGGGGTTGTGTCCCAAGGAGGATGGGTAAGTCCCGACGGCACATTGCACCAGGGAGGAGTTGTGTCCCACAGGAGAATGGGTAAGGCCTGAGGAGTGACCGAGAGCAAAGATTTACTTAGGGAGCTGAGGGGGAAAATTTTCCACAGAAGACGGTTCATACACGGAATAGACTGTCAGTGGCTCATGGGAGAAACAAGAACAATTACAACATGGAAAAGACATTTGGGCAAGTACATGGAGAGGAGAAAGTTTGAAGGGCCTTGGGCCAAACGCAGGGAAATGCAACTCATTCACTTCAGGAAACCTGGTCAGCATTGATGACTTCAGCCAGAGAGTCATGCAGCACAGAAACAGACCCTAAGTCTTGGGATTTTGGGGGAGTGGACTATCGTGACAAGGCATGTTGTCGAGATTGAAGTAATTTAGAGAGATATAGATGGTCGTCTGGATGGGAGCAGGTTTCAAATGTGTGAAGTGATTGGTAAGAGGGGAGGAAAGTACAGAGATAGGAATTCTTTTTGGCATTAGAATGATTGAAGACAGTGATCCACAAGGCAAGCCATAGATACAGTGTGGGGGAGGGAACACAGAACAGAACATTCCCAGACAGCAGTCCCACCTTCTCGTGGAAGGCCTGCTTTCTCCTCTTTTGTACTGATGCTCACTAAGACAGCACAGGCTTGGATTGATAACTGTGACAGTCCCGATGTTGTCTTAGTACAACAAAACTTGCAGTAAAGGCGGTGACTGAACCTGGGGTGTGTTTGTGCTGTGCTCGCCCTCCAGCACTATAGCTATGTCATGTCCTGTTAGCTGATGTTTGCAGCCCTCTGCTCTGTGCACTGAAAGTGATCTTACCTCACTGCAGGATTTATAGAAGGCTCCAGATCTCCCTGCCCTGTGTCTCTCTGGCTGACAAGCCATCTTCAATGAGGGGTGGATGAGACAACCAGCAGCTGGGAAGTCGATTAGGTCAGGACCTTCCTGAGTACCTACAGACAGATAAACAGAATGGGAAAATAGACTGATGCAGTGAGGGCTACACATGTCAAATGGCACTGAGTCCCACAGAAATCTGGAACAACCCAGTCTCCATCGGCTATCTGGAGTGGAGAATTCTGTTTGCTCCGAATTTGCAGTAGTTGCAAGAACGAGGGACACTGACAGAGGCAACAATTAGACCCCCACAGTGAGGAATACCACATGGAGAGAGACTGAGTGATATCACCAGAGCGCAAGATCAAACAATTGTGAAGGAAGAAAGGGGTTTGATTCATGTTGCACTGAGATGCGCAACCTGTGAGCAGGTGAAGTGATGACCTAGTGGCATTATTGTGAGACAATTTATCCAGAAACTCAGCAAGTGTTCTCTGGACACAGGTTCAAATCCCACCATTGCAAATGATTGAATGTGAATTAAATGCTTCAAAAAAGATGTGTTTAAAAACCTGTAAATGAGTATTAAACAATTGCTGATGTTAAGAAAAATCCACCGGGTGCATTCATGTCTTGAGTGAAGCAATCTCAGGTCAGTCTTTCCTCCAATTGTGCTCGACCCTGATAGCCCCGCCGTCCTGCACATTGACCTTCCCAAGATGGCGGCTCTGAGGCCTGCGCTCCCTCTTCCCTCAAACAAATGGCAGCCGTGGCCCTGGGCCGCTTTCCCGACAGAGACTACCATCTCTTTATCCGGGCCTGGTGGGTCTTTTTCGGGTTTTTTCACCTATATCCGCGTCTTATGAATTCCTTCCGCTCCTTTCTCCCAGTGAGTCTTCCACACGCCGCTCTCTGAAGCCGATCGTAGCCGCACCCAGAGAAAGCTGCTCCATGTCTCGCCGTGTCCGAGTTAATGTGACACTGTGCATGCTCTTCATACAAACCAAACTGCGCTTGCGTCGGAGGTGATCAGTGAGTTAAAAGAGAATATTCATACCTGCACAGAATCACGGGAGAAATATTATACATTAACAATGGCTCTGTCGAGTTACAGTCATTGAGGTGGTTAGTATGCAAAAAGATTTTTCGTTCCAATTTAACCGTACCGACCAGATATGTAAATTACCAACCGTTCTGGGAGTTTGAAAATAAGTTTGTTACTCGAGTGGTGTAAATAGATTGGAAATATGTACATTGTCAGATTTACATCATAACGATTTCTTTAAAACCCCACATTGTTTTATGAGAGGAGTTTGATGCTCCACTATGTCGTGAGAATTTTCAATCCTGCAAAACAGTTTACTTTCTGACCAATCCTGAAGCGTTCACTCCCGAGAAAGCATTGGTCCCGCTCCTCACTCACTCTGGTTGGAGTACCGGACGCTGCTCTGTCCTCTACTTCCGCCCCTTCCTCCCAAATGCAGTGTTGATTGAGGCGCGACTCAGCAGCTAAGCAACAGAAACATTAAGGGACAAGGGAAGTTGGAGTCGATGGCTTGTGATGCGGTGAAAATATCCCGAATCTGGGACCGAGAGGCCGGCGTTCAATTCACAGATGGTGCAGATGTGTGTAAAAATAACTTTGAACAGGTTCATGAGGGAAACCAAGGGAAGTCAGAAACCGAGTAAAAACAATAGAAAACGCATACAATGTGTTTGGGCTCTCAATACTCACATGGGTTTAGTCTTTACCAAGTGTTTTAGGGTCCCAGTACAGTCTGTTCCACTGTTCGTTGTGCACAGCCATATACCCCGATTGAAGGGTAAAGTATTTTGGTGGGATATAAAGGTGCTTTTCTGGAAATACCTCAGTTTTTGAGGTGAAAATAGGTGAGAAGGAGTCGGTTTTTGTATGGAGTTACCTGTTCCCCTCCTGCTGCAGCATCTTATTATTGCCCTGACCCTACCTCGTACATGTTTGGTAGAGATCAGTGACGTTTCATAAGCCCACAATACAGGATCCGTCACTCTGTTTAAGACAGCAGAAATCTCTTTTAGCACTATAGTCATGACATGCATTGACCTGTTGCAGTGCTTCAAAGTCCATGAGGCAGCCGTCCTGTCTATGATAGACAGACTGAGTTTGGAATCTCCTCTGTCCTTAAGACTTTATGCACTGCTTGCGCTCTTCCTTTTTCCCTTCGCACGTTCCCTTTTCAATCCACCCCACCTGCATCACTCCTCATATGGAGCTGTCAAGGTCAGAGTCTATGGAATAGCCTCCCTAACCTTCTCTATCCTCCTTTGAAGATGTATTTTAAAATCATTCTCCTTCATCAATGTTGTGATCATCCATGAAGCACCTTAGGATATTTGCCATTGTGAAAGTTCCATACAATGCAAGTAGTTGTTGTTATTGCCATACATTAGGAGAAACAGGAATGATGCAGTCAAAATTCCAACAAGAAAGTCACTGATAGGCGTAGTGTAGAGGCCACCAAATAATTACATCACATTGGCATGGGCTATAAACAAATAAATAACTAATGTAAAAATGGTACAGCTGTTATCCTGGGTGATTTTAATCTACATGTAGATTGGTCAAACCAGCTTTGTCAAGGTAGCTTTGAGGAGTTCATTACGTGTATTCACGATAGTTTTCTTGAAAAGTATGAAATGGAACTGATAAGGGAGCAAGCTATCCAAGACCTGGCCCTGTGAAATGAGGCAGGAATAATTAATGACTTCAGAGTTAGGGATCCCCTGGGAAGAAGCAATCACTGTATGGTTGAATTAGAATACATATGGAGAGAGTGAAGATAAAATCTAATAGGTGGGTCCTGTGCTTGAATACTGGGAACTACAATAGAATGAGAGAGAATCTGGATAAAGTAGACTGGATACAAAAATTTTATGGTGGGACGTTGATGAACAGTGGAAGATTTTCAAAGAAATTTTACAAAGGTCTATTCCAGTGAAAAGGAAGGACTGTATGAAAAGGCATACTCGGCAATGGGTATCTGAGAAAAGTGATCAAATTAGACCATAAGACCACAATACATAGGAGTGGAAGTAAGGCCATTCAGCCCATCGAGTCCACTCCGCCATTTAATCATGGCTGATGGGCATTTCAAATTCACTTACCCGAATTCTTCCCGTAGCCCTTAATTCCTTGTCACATCAAGAATTTATCAATATCTGCCTTGAAGACATTTAGCGTCCCAGCCTCCACTGCACTCCGTTGCAATGAATTCCACAGGCCCCACTCTCTGGCTGAAGAAATGTTTCCGCATTTCTGTTCTGAATTGATCTCCTCTAATTCTAAGGCTGTGCCCACGGGTCCTCGTCTCCTCACCTAACGGAAACAATTTCCTAGAGTCCACCCTTTCCAAACCATGTATTATCTTGTAAGTTTCTATTAGATCTCCCTTAACCTTCTAAACTCCAATGAATACAATCCCAGGATCCTCAGCCGTTCCTCGTATGTTAGACCTACCATTCCAGGCATCATCCGTGTGAATCTGCGTTGGGCACGCTACAGTGCCAGAATGCCCTTCCTGAGGTGTGGGGATCAAAACTGGACACAGTACTCCAAATGGGGCCTAACCAGAACTTTTTAAAGTCTCAGTAGCACATCAATGCTTTTATATTCCAACCCTCTTGAGCTTAATTACAACATCGCATTCGCTTTCTTAATCACGGATTCAACCTGCATGTTTACCTTTAGAGAATCCTCGACTTGCACTCCCAGATCCCTTTGTACTTTGGTTTTATGAATTTTCTCACCGTTTAGAAAGTAGTCCATGCTTGTATTCATTTTTTGCAAAGTGCAAGACCTCGAGTTTGATCACATTGAATTCCATCATTCATTTCCTGGACCACTCTCCGAATATGTCTAGATCCTTGTGCAGCCTCCCCACTTCCTCAGTACTACTTGCCTGTCCACCTAACTTCGTATCATCAGCAAACTTCGTTGGAATGCCCCCAGTTCCTTCATCCAGATCATGAATATATAATGTGAACATGCAGGTAACCATGCCTCGGATCCAATCTACAACAAGTCCTGCAGTAACTTTAGTGCAATTACCGAATGGGCAGATTGTTCAAGTCCAAGGTGTTATCCAAGCAGCTCAGTCCTCAGTCATACAGTCCCCTCAGGTTCAGACTGTTCAGATTTCTACTATACTTGAAAATGAGGACTCCCAGGAATCTGTGGATAGCATGACTGACTCTCAGAAACGTAGAGAAATTCTATCGAGACGGCCTTCATACAGGAAAATCCTGAATGAACTTTCTTCTGATCCCCCCAGTGTGCCAATAAATCGATGAGGAGAAATCAGAAGAGACTGCCTCAACCATTACGACAACGACGATGCAGATACCCATCTATCAAACTAACTGTGGACAATACCTTGCTATTACACAGGGGGGAGCAATTCAGCTGGCTAACAATGGTACAGATGAAGTGCAAGGACTCCAGACACTAACAATGACGAACGCAGCTACAGCCAAGGTTGGAGCAGCCATTATACAGTATGCACAGAGCCCTGATGGATGGCAAATCTTTGTGCCGGGCAGCCAAGTGCTTATACAAGGTGCTGTTGGAGATGTCCAAACCTATAAGAACCATACAACTCCTAACTCTACTGCCTACCAGGGAATGGTTATGGCATCTTCACCAGTCCTGCAAAGCCAGCCCCAGAATGCTGAAGAAACCACTCGTAAACGTGAGATCCGCCTAATGAAAAACAGGGAAGCAGCTCGAGAGTAACGTCGCAAGAAGAAAGAGTATGTGAAATGCTTGGAGAATTGGGTTGCTGTTCTGGAAAATCAAATTCAAAGAAAAGGCGTAAAAAGTGGCCAAAAACAGGAGGAAACAAGAACTGGGAAAACGTTAAACGTCAACCAAAACCCACAAACGAGCTATAAAGAAAAGTAATATATAACATGAGAAAAATAAACTAGCACAGACTATAAAGACAGAGAGCAAAATTTTATATAAATATATATAACGAGGAAAGAATGGCTAAAGTAAATTTTGGTCCTTTGGAAAATAAGAAGAAGCATTTAGTTTTGGGATATCACAGTGGAGGATGCTAATATCTTTCCAGTAACTAGCAATGAGACAAAGGTAGGTGAGGATTTGGAAACTATCCTTATTACAGAACAGCTAGTTTTAGACTGTTTGTAGGGAATTCAGCTAACGATAGAAAGGTCTTCTGACCTTGATGGAATGCATCCCAGGGAACTAAAAGCGATGCCAGGAAAAATAGCAAATGCACTGACAGTAATTTTCCAAAATTCACTGGACTCTGTGGCAGTTCCAGCAGATTGGAAAACAGCAAAAGTGATGCAACTGATTTAAAAAGGAGGTGGACAAAAAGTGGGGAATTATATACCAGTTAGTTTATTCTCTGTCGTGGGAATGATGCTTGGGTCTATTATCAAGGAAGAAATAGCAGGTAATCTCAAAAGAAATTGTCCCATTGTACAGACACAACATGGGTTCATGACGGGCAGGTCATGCTTAACCAAACTTGTAGAATTCTATGAAGACATTTCGAGCAATGTGGACAACGGGGATTATTCTGTGGATTCTATGGATGTGGTGTCGCTGGATTTACAAAAGACCATCAACAAAGTGCTGTGCAAGAGGCTGTTGCATAATATAAAGGTGCATGGCGTTAGGGGTAGAAGATTGGTTGACTAATAGGAAGCAAAGTGTGGGGATAAATAAGTATTATTCTGGCTGGCAATCATTGATAAGCAGTGTGCCTCAGGGATCGGTGTTGGGACTGCAATTATTTACAACTGATTCGGAAGATTTGGAGTTGGAACCACATGTAGGGTGTCAAAGTTTGCAAGTGACAATAAAATGTTTGGTGGAACAAACTGAGTGGAGGACTGTGAAACATTGCAGAGGAACATAGATACATTGAGTGAGTGGATAATGGTCTGTCAAATGAAATGGAATGTTTGTATATATGAAGTTTATACTCTTTGGTTGTACTAACATTTTAAAAAAATACTTCAATATGAAAAAGTTGCATCATTTGCTCTGCAGAGGGATCTGAGCATCCTTCTGCATGAAGATTGGTCCCCAGGTACAACAATCAGTTCAGAAAGCAAATGGCATTTTGTCCTTCATTGCTGAAGGGATTGAGTTTAAAAGCAGAGGTAATGTTCCAGCTGTATTTGGGTGCTGGCGATGCCACACCTGGAGTACTGCATGTAGTTTTTATCTCTTTAGTTGAGAAAGGATGTACTTGCACGAGAGACGGTGCAGAGGAGGTTAACGAGTTTGATTCTGGAGTTGAGGGAGTTGGCTTAACAGAGACTGAGTAGATTGAGAATATATTCATTGGAATTCAGAAGAATGGAAACATATAAAACAATGAATTGAATGGATAAAATACAAGTACAGAAGATGTTTTCACTGGCAGTTGAAGCTAGGACAAGAGGGCATCACCACAAGACTGGAGGCAGCAAATTTAAGACTAAATTGAGCAGGAACGTCTTGACCTCGATGGAAGTCATTGCCCAGGGAATTAATTGATGCTAGTTCAGAAAACATTTTTAAAGCTAGGTTAGATTTTTTAAAACGTAATTAATTAATGGACACGGTGAGAACGTGGGTAAATGGTCATGTCCACGAAATGATCAGCCATGATCTTATTGAATGGCAGAGCAGGCTCGAAGGGCAGGACGACCTTTTGCTGTTCCTAGTTCTTATGTTATACATCCCTCCCTCATTCGTGACTTGGAGGTGTTGGTGTTGGATTGGGATGGACAAAAGTAAAATTCACAGAACACCAGGCGCTTGGTCAACAGGATTATTTGGAAGCACTAGTTTTGCTGCTTCTTCATCAGGTGGTTTTGAGATGGTGTTGTCATTTTTAACTCCTGTAACTCATGAACAGCAACAAAAACCACGAAGCAATCCGCATGCTCCAGCCAACACTGGACCCTGGGTGATTTATGTCAGCGGCGGACCAATGGAAAGGTAGGGACAGAGCTGAAAGACCTGGCGGGGCAGTTGGTCGTCAGAACAATCAGGGTGAATGAGGGGCGGGAACTAGACTATGCCACGTGATCACTGGATTAGTGGTGCTGGAAGAACACACCAGTTCAGGCAGCATCCAACGAGCAGCGAAATCGACGTTTCGGGCAAAAGCCCTTCATCAGGAATGAAGGGCTTTTGACCGAAACGTCGATTTCGCTGCTCGTTGGATGCTGCCTGAACTGCTGTGCTCTTCCAGCACCACTAATCCAGTATTTGCTTTCCAGCATCTGCAATCATTGTTTTTACCTTATACCACGTGATCATCCTCACGGTCGGTTCGGGATGTGTGGACGGAGAGTTGATGGTAAAGATAGAAATAAACAGCAGCAAGCGGGAGGGAAATGGTGTTGGTATGAGTTGAGAGGGTTTACAGACATTTGGTGCACATTAAAAAAATACAAATTTGAAACTTAGTCCCGTTTTTGCAGTAAACGGGAAAATGCCTCATCCAGCGATTGACTCGTGTTAGAACCACTATCTTTATTCGGAGCAACGATTCACTGGACACGTGCAGCCGCCAGCTTTGTAGGGGGCAAAGTTCAGCGGGACGCATGTGCAGTCCTCTCTGGTAGAGAGTCATAGGGCAGGATTTACACAGAGCATATTGATTGTTTTTACTGGATTTGTTTTGTCATTCATTTAAATGATTTGGATATGAATAGAGGCGGTACAGTTGGTAAGTTTGCAGGTGACACCACAATTGGAGGTATTGTGGACAGTGATAAAGGGTATCTTAGAGTACTATGGGATATTAATCGGATGGAACAATGGGCTGGGGAGTGGCAGATAGGCTTTAGTTTAGATAAATGTGAGGTGCAGCATTTTAGAAAAGCAAATCAGAACAGGACTCACACACTAAAACTGTAAGGTCTTGGAGAGTCTTGCTGAAGAAAGAGACCTTGGAATGCAGGTTCATAGTTCCTTGAAAGTAGAGTCGCAGATCGATAGGACAGTGAAAAAGGCATTTTGTTTGTTTCCCTTTATTGGTCAGAGCATTGAGTAAAGGAGCTGGACAGGACATTGGTTAGGTCACTTTTGGAATATTGTGTGCATTTCTGGTCTCCCTCCTATCAGAAGTAGGCACTGAAACTTGAAATGTTTGAGAATTGATTTTCAAATATGTTGCCAGCGTTGGAGGATTTGAGTTGCAGGGAGAGGCATAATAGGCTGGGGCCATTTACCCTGCAGTGTCATAGACTGAGGTGTGATGTTATCGAGGCTTATAAAAATCGTGAGTGACATGGATAGCGTAAATAGACAAGGGTTGGTGGAGACCAGAACTAGAGGATATAGGTTTGGGGGGGGGGGGGATTCAAAAGGAGCCTAAAGGGCAACTAAAATTGTAACATTTCAAAGGCATTTGAATAGGAAGGGTTCAGACGGATGTTGGCGAAGTGCTGGCAAATGAGAATACATTAGGTTAGAATATCTGGTTGGCATAGATGGGTTGGACCTAAGAGTCTGTTTCTGTGCTAGACATCTCTGACTGTGGGATCATAAAAGTGAACATTGCTCTAAGTCATCTCTGGGCTCCGTCATGTCCACTTGTTTATTATCTAGCTTTCTCAGTCTCTCGTGTGTTTTTTTGCTCTGTGTATTATTTTACTATTACGTACACAGACCTCTTTGGAAATGAATTGTCCACTGCTGACCGGCTCCTGACCATATGCTCCATTATCAGGTTATTTTTTCCACAATATCTTTGACAGTCAAGAGTTCTTTTTTCCAATAGTGAGTGGATTTTTCTTCCATTTCTGACAGTCAAATTCTGCACCATTTTCATTCCCTATAAATCATATTGCACTCCCTGAAACATCATGTGTATTTCTCCTTCCACAAATACCAGTGATCAAGGCCAAACCTCTGTTCCTGTTGAGAAGGTGATATTTGACATCCTTGAACTGCTGCAGTTGGTATGGTGAAGGTGCTCCCACAACGTGGTTGGGTAGGAGACATTACAGATTATCCACTCAGAGATAGTGAAGAGTAGAAGATATCTGTACAAATCAACATGTTTTTAATTTCACAAAAATATTGAGAGCTTTTGATATAAGGCCACAGAAAGAGAATATTATGTCCGGTGACCAAAACTTTTGCGAAATAAGCATTTTTTTCAGGAACGACTTATTTCAAGAAAGCAGATCTTAGATGGTGGGGATTCCAGACCATGTTGCCTTGGAATCTATAGAAACAGTCACACAGCTGAACTCAAAAATAAACACATCATTGGGAGTCTAAACTGAAATGAGTTATTGAGATGTGAATGTGTGTCTGGTGCATGGAGATAGGAATGATTACAGCCAGGAATGAAGTCAAGGGTGTGAAAGTAAATTGCTTTTGCTTTTCAATGGGAGCCTTTTGATGGATCAGCAAGTTCTGGTACAAGTAAACACTTCGGCGGTAGAGTTCTCAATACTCTGGAGATTATAGGGAGGGTGATTGTGGGATGCTGGCCAGGAGTTGGTTTAGATAATGAAATCTAGACTTAACAAAATCAATGAATGAGAGTTTCAGTAAATGAGCTGAGACTGTGGTGAGGTCAGGTGATATCACCGAAGTCGAAATCGTGGTCTTGGAGTGGGAGTGGGTATCACCCTCGCCTCACCTCTGGAATTCAGCTGTTTATCAGCTTGTGAATCAAGTCTGTAACAAGACCAGGAACTGAGTGGCCCTGGCAGAACCCAAACTGGGTGTCACATCAGGTTATTGCTGAGCGGCTGCGTGACAGCGCTTTTGACACCTTACATCACTTCACTGCTGAGCGAGTGTCGACTGATGGAGGGAAATTGGCTGAGTTGGCTCTTACATACTTTTTTTGTGTTGAACATCCCTGGGAAATGTTCCACAATGTCAGCCGGAGCCAGGGCTGGATCAGTAATTGTCTTGGTGGGCAGCAATTTCTGGAGCACAGCCATCAGTACTATTGCCACAATGTTGGCAGGGCCGACAGCCTTTACACTACTTCTCCATTTTTTGATCTGATTTGAAATAAGTTTTCAACTAATTCGATTCACGTCTGTGATGCCAGGGACCAATAAATGCTCATCCACTTGGCACTGCTGGCTGAAGATTGCTGCAAATGCTGTTGTCTTGTCTGTTGCATGGATGTGTGAGACTCCCCCATAAGTAAGGGTGCGGATATCTGCGATGCTTCCTGCAGTGAGTTGTTTAATTGTCCATCACCATTCCTGACTAGGTGTGGCAGAACTGCAGAGCTGAGATCTGAACAATTGGTTGTTGGATCACATAGTTCTATTTGGTATTGCTTGCATTGTTTGGCATGCAGGTTGGGTAGCTTCATCAGGTTGGCACCACATTTTTAGGTATGCCTGGTATTGCTCCTGACATGCCCTGCGGAACTCTCCATTGAACTAGGGTTGATCCACTGGCATGATGTTAATGGTTGAATGGGGATATACTAGGCCATGAGATTTGAGATTGGGCTGGAGTACGTTCTGCTGCTGTTGTTGGCCCACTGTAAGACAGAAGTGCAGGGTCAAAAGGGCGGATTGCGTTGTTGTATTTTCCAGTGCATTGGTAGATGTAATGTGGTCCATCCAGTTTCACTCCTTTGTTGAGACTGTGCAGTGATTAATACAATGAGTGATTTGGTGGGCCAGTGTCAGGAATACAACTTTTAAAAAAACGGTTTTGTGATTTACACATGAAAGAAGTGAAATTATCATGGTATTTGAACAGATGAAAGACTCAACAGATAATCAAGGTATTTTTCAATGGATAATTTCAGTTACATCACACTCTAAACTTTTGCTATAAATTCTGCCTTAGAATTGTGCCCTCCACAATCACCTGATGAAGGAGCGGCGCTCCGATAGCTAGTGTGCTTCCAGTTAAATCTGTTGCACTATAATCTGGTGTTGTGTGATTCTTAAATTAGAATATGACAGCACTACTAACAGGACTGCATGGAAACAGGCTCAGTCCAGTTAATCAATACATTCGGAATGATTTCCGCCAAGTTTGATGACGCAATATTAGTCAAAATTGTCAACTTCAACCTGCAATGATACTCTTAATAAAAACTTCAGGCTGACACAAAGATCCCCACCCCACTGCAATGTGGTAACTAGGCCCGGCCCAGGAACTGGAACTGCGACTCACAACTGTGATCTCAAAGGAAGTGAGCAAACACAATTCTGACAGATTAGTTATCAGAGATGAGTAACAAGTTTGAGACAAGGCAGGTGGCATGCCTTCTTGCATTTAGCTTAATTGCATTTCTTATTTACAGTCGAATTTTGCAAAGTATAAAGAACTGTTTTTTTTCCATGGTTGTGGAGGTTTATTCGAGTCGATCACAATTGCTGCCTCTCGCTCCCCAAGTCAAATCACAGGATCTATAACAAAACAATAAACTGCACATGTTGGAGATCTGAACCCCAGAAACAAAGTGCTGGAGAAACTCAGCAGTTCTGAGGGCATCGTTGAAGTGAAATACATGTTACATTTCAAGTTCAGTGACTCTTCGTCTGAACGGACAAAAGGTCATGAGACTTTGAACTTACAATGTTTTATTCCCTTCATAGATGCTGCTGGACCTGCGGTTCTCCAACATTGTGCTTTTTATATTGAACTTTATTTACAAAACAGATCGGAAAATACTAATCTGCAAAAGTGAAAGGTTCATGGTAACATGAGCGTCGTGTCCACTCTTGAGTTACACAAGCATGCCTCAGTTTAAAAACAAGATTTAACTCAGTGACATTCCATTTCAAAATTAGCCAAGTTACACCAGTAATAAAGCTCATCCACCCAATCAGGCTCTTCAGCACAACATCCTGCAGTGTTACACACAGCCACCGTTACCAAAGAATGATCACATGTCACAAAATCGAAGGCCGAGAACATGTCTCTTTAAAGGAGCTGAAGTCAAACTCTCAATTTTTGGAAGGACTTTTATTAAAACTGATTGATCATTTAAATCTCAGAACATAATCTTTGCTTTTTTTAAACAACGTGTTTGGGAAACATCCCACATCTTGCTAAAGGTTCAGTTCAGTCTGATACATAGAGCCAAAGGTCAAGCAAACATCATACTTTCCATTCACTTCTACAAAGGGCTGACATCACATTTCTTCAGGATTTAAAGCATTTTATAAATTGTTTGCAAAATCATTTGTCACGTTAAAGAACTGGACAATAAATGTCATTGTTTGTAATAAGAGTGAAGCCTGTGACAGCAGATTTATCTTTGAAGGGCAGTTTATGTGCTTTCTAAATTCTGGGAGCAGATGGTGATAGTGAGCATATCTGGAATGCACTGTTTAGATTTGGGAATCCATGGGAGATAATCTGTGGTTTCACTAATACTTGGCTTGCGTTGTTGGTCAACAGTAAGCAATTCATAAAGTTACTTATGCATTGTTGTTGTCTACCTGAATGTTATTCAAATCGGTTAGGTTGCCTTCAATAGTGTGACTGCATCTATTGTAAATATTTGGAATATTCCAAAACTGCCCAGTGCTTGGCAAATTCAGGCGGGACAAAAAAATCACATTTGAGTAATTTGAAATTAAGTATCTAAGAGGACGGAACCACTAAAGTATTCGATTGGAAGAGTGAAATGGAGTGCTCACATTTAAAATACCTCTTATCCATAGGAATGGATGGATTGACAGCATTGGGACCAAATTCCTAGCTGGGGCATGTGAAATGTGCTTTGATACCTGCGTTTACCAACAATAATTTGGCAAGCTCGGAAATTTAAAAAAAAAACAACACGAGCTTCATTGCTGCTCCTGGAAGGTCCCAACCTCTGTGAAAAAATAACAATGTTCAGGTTTATTGCATATACTATGAAACAGGTGTTTCTTCTACAGATCCTGCAAGTTTCCCCAATGAGTACAGTCCATCCAAATGATGTTGCTAACTTTGGCCAACTCAGTTCTTTCCTAGCCTCTATAGCCTGAAGAGTGACCAGAAGCAATTACTCCACATATGTGGGAACTTTACGGACGAGGGTTTTTTCCTTCAGAATTGACTTTCATATATTCAGTGCTCAGAAAAGATAAAAAAGCTTGTTACCTTTTATAGAGCAATGATTCAGTGCGAGTAAAACGCTAACCCTTTCTTGCTTAATAATCAAACTGCCTAAATTTTAAACATGAACACTTCTTAATAGTTCATTAGATTCTAACGAAATATTTGGTGCGAAACAAATCACATGATACATAATTATTCAGATAATAAAACAAGTTTGTTCATTGAAGAACCCAGAGGATAAGGTCATGAAATAATGTGCGTTTGATATACCTCAATCATCATTTCAAGTGCATTCTTTGCATAAATTCTCCTTTTCCTCCTCGAAGTATTCAAATTCTTGAATAATTGAGAGAATGAAGTCACAATTTTACAACACACAATCAGACCCTTCAGTTCAACTTGCCCATGCTGACCAGATATCCTAAATTAATCTAGTCCCATTTGCCAGAATTTGTTCCATATCCATCTTAAACCCTTTGTACTGATTATCAGTTTATTTTACTTTATCAGCACTTCAAATACTGACATTTTCTTTTCTCCCAACATTGGTTGAAGAAATCATAAGTTCATTCATCCAAGTTAATTTTGTAATCTTGCACAAAGAAACAAGTGAGAACAACATATATTTGAATGCAAAACAAAATACTGCAGCTGCGTGATATTTGGGAACACTCTAAATTGGGCGGCACGTTGGCACAGTGGTTAGCACTGCTGCCTCACAGCGCCTGAGACCCGGGTTCAATTCCCGCCTCAGGCGACTGACTGTGTGGAGTTTGCACGTTCTCCCCGTGTCTGCGTGGGTTTCCTCCGGGTGCTCCGGTTTCCTCCCACAGTCCAAAGATGTGCAGGCCAGGTGAATTGGCCATGCTAAATTGCACATAGTGTTAGGTAAGGGGTAAATGTAAATGTAAATGTAGATGTCGGCGTATGGGTGGGTTACGCTTCGGCGGGGCGGTGTGGACTTGTTGGCCCGAAGGGCCTGTTTCCACACTGTAAGTAATCTAATCTAATCTAATCTAAAGGTGAGGCACTGATACAAGTTTGTCAGCACGGTTTCAATTACTGACAATAATTTCGTTAGGTATTAGCCTTCACATAGTTAAGGTAAATGGGAGATATCTGAATTTCATGAATTGGTTCCTATTGCACTTTGATAACAAAAATTATTCTTGGTTTAATCCACTCAAAGGAGAAAGTGGGACCAAAGAAGCTGGACATCAGAGTCGAAAAGTGTCATGCTAGAAAAGCACAGCAAGTCAAGCAGCATCCAAGAAGCAGGAGAGTTGATGTTTCGGGCATTAGCCCTTCATCAGGAATCAGAGGCTTCAGAAAATAACTGGCATAGACTTATGCCAATACATACGTAGAAGGGTCAGACCATGTTACTATCAGATTAGAGACTAATTTCAGATTTGGTACCATTCAGTGCAACATTTCAGTATGATATTTACATATGTACCTAAAAGAGGAGTTGTCTAAAATTACAGGCTCTAGAATGATTATAGAATTAAACCTGGAAATAAAGCTGGTGAACAAGAATGGCAAACTAAAGTCCCATCAGTATCGCCTTGGGCAGTGTAAAGTCAGAATTTGACAACAGAGTTGCCATTTTGGTGTAAACTGCAGTCTGGTCAAATTGCAGCAAAAACCTGTTCAATTTTATCTGCAAACTATTGAATGCAAAATCCTCCTTGCACAATAATGAGGCAACATTTTGGGATGTCATTTTTGAAATATATTATTTTGAAAGTTACTCACAATTAAGAGTGTTTCACTTGGTGCAGTCTGCATAACATAATACGAAGAGGAATGAACAAAAAAAACGTTATAACCCAAACTCAAAGTCACTAATTCATTGATATTGCATGGGTTTAGCATTTATAAGTAATCAATTTTTAAAAATAAATACAGGTACATTTACTAACTATATTGGAGTACAGTCAAGTTTCTTACTGAACAGTGATAGGATTGGACAGAGTCCACATGGGTTTAAGAGAGCGGAATCAAACTTAGCAAATCTACTGAAAGAATCTACAGAGTCGAATATTAAATTAAGAAATTGCAGGACATTTAGAAAAGCTTATATTTAAACATGTTAGACTGGGTTTTGTGAAAGAGAATCTATATTTGACAAATTTACTACAGTTCATTGAGGAGATAACAAGCAGGGCTGATAAAGGGCAATCCAATGATGTTCCGTATTTGGATTTTAAAAATACAGATGATAAGGTGCCACAGAAAAGTTAATTGCACAATTTAGGAGGTCATGGTATCGGGGTAATGTATTAGCATTGATTGAGGATTGGTTAACCACACTGGCTGTTGCTGAGTCCTCACTTGGAGTACTGTTCACTCCCATATTTAATAAAGGACACACCAACATATGAGACCATTCAAAAAAGATTCATAGAACATAGAACATAGAACTTAGAACAATACAGCACAGAACAGGCCCTTCGGCCCACGATGTTGTGCCTAACTTCTAACCTAGATTAAGCACCCATCCATGTACCTATCCAAATGCCGCTTAAAGGTCGCCAATGATTCTGACTCTACCACTCCCACGGGCAGCGCATTCCATACCCCCACCACTCTCTGGGTAAAGAACCCACCCCTGACATCTCCCCTATACCTTCCACCCTTCACCTTAAATTTATGTCCCCTTGTAACACTCTGTTGTACCCGGGGAAAACGTTTCTGACTGTCTACTCTATCTATTCCTCTGATCATCTTATAAACCTCTATCAAGTCACCCCTCATCCTTCGCCGTTCCAACGAGAAAAGGCCGAGAACTCTCAACCTATCCTCGTACAACCTACTCTCCATTCCAGGCAACATCCTGGTAAATCTTCTCTGCACCCTCTCCAAAGCTTCCACAATTTTCCTAAAGTGAGGCGACCAGAACTACACACAGTACTCCAACTGTGGCCTAACCAAAGTCCTGTACAGCTGCAACATCACTTCACGACTCTTGAATTCAATCCCTCTGCTAATGAACGATAATACTCCATAGGCCTTCTTATAAACTCTATCCACCTGAGTGGCAACCTTCAAAGATCTATGTACATTGACCCCAAGATCCCTCTGTTCCTCCACCTCACTTAGCTACTTCGACGAAGAAAGAGTTGACCTACCAAGAATAGATAAGCAGTGGTGATCTTGTGGAAACAAGATTCTGAGGAGTTTGACAGGGTGGATGTTGACTAGATCTTCTAGCACCTGCGAAGTCTCAAACCAGGGGACATTACATAAGGGAACATTGATTTTAGAAAGAGTAAGGATTTTTCTCTCAGGGAATGGCTAGAATTTTCTCGCCCAAACATTTGTGAAAGTTAAAAGTGGGAGGGTAATGGTTAGGTAACTCTTCGGAGGGTTGTTCTGGCTTGTTGGGCTGAAGAGCCTGTTTCCACACAGTAGGGAATCTATGATTCTATCTCAAATTATTTTAAAAGAGGGCAGATAGATTTTTGAAATATTAAACAGTTGAGGGCTATGTGGATCAAGCATAAACGAGGGGTTGAGGCCTGGGTTGGCCCAGCCATGATCTGATAGAATGGGGGAACAAGCTGAAAGAGATGAATTGCCTACGTCTGCTCCGATTCCTTGAAGCTCCGTTTCATGTTTTTTTTGTCTCCAAAGAAGAGTGCGATACAATGTGTTAAAGATCTCAGATGTTGTGAAAATGGAGTGTTTATGGACTGAATCAGATGACATTGATTCATCAATCACAGCTATACCGTCATGAGTAGGAAGGCAATTCCCTCCATGAATAAAGGAAATCTACTGCAGAGCTCACACAAAGGGAATTCTTACCCTCAGAGAACTCACCCATCACTTTACCCAACATATCAGCAAAATTAGGACACACTGCGCATGCTCTATCCAACAAAGGGAATTCGGGTGATTGATGTCTGCACCGGATCAATGAAAGGACGCTGGGCGGAGCTGGAGGACCAAGGAGTGGTTGGGATTGAAGGGCGGAGCTAAACTAAACCATGTCATCACCGTCGCGTTCGGCGCAGAGTCGCAGTAATGAATGCTCGAGAGAAAAGGTACGGTAAGGAAAGAAATAAAGAGGGAAACGGGAGAAAAACTGTGTTGCTATGAGTATGTTGCTTTAGCAACTGTAGAAACAGCCACACAGTTGAAGTATTGAATTAACAAATCGTTGGGAGTCTCAAAGAAAATGGATTGTTGAGGTCTCAAAGGATGTGTGGTGCAGGGAACGAGGGATAATCACAGCTCGGAATCAAATCAAGAATGAGAATTTTTAATTGTTTTCGCTTATGAATATGATCCTTTTGATGGATGAACATGTTTGGGGAGAAGTGAGCACATGGGCGACAGAGCTTTTATTTTTTCTTGACATTATAGGGAGGTTGAACTTGGGAGGCTGGCCAGGAGTGTGTTTCAATAATTAAGTCTGGAGATAACACAAATTAGAAGAGAGTTTCAGTATATGAGCTGAGATGAAGGGGGAATCAGCTAGAATTAGTGATCTTGGAGTAGGACTGGGCTGTCACTCTCACCTCACATCTGAGATTCAGCTAGTTGTCAGGTTGTGAATCAGGGTGGTAACACACTAGGGAGCTGAGTGGCCCTGGTGGAGCCTAAAATGAGTGTCACTCAGCTGGCTGTTGCTGAGCAGCTGCTGCCTGATAGCCCTGTTAATGACTACTTCCATCACTTTTCTGCTGATCGAGTGTGGACTGACCGAGAGAAATTCCCTGGGTTGGATTTGCGTGTGTTTTTGTGTTGAACATCCCTGGGTAATGTTCCACATTGTCAGTCGTTGCCAGTGCTAGAGCGTTACGTGGCTTGGTGGGTGGCAAGTTCTGCAGAACAAACTATCAGTATTATTGCCAGAATGGTAGCAGGACCAAGAGCCTTTACTCTACTTTACCATTTCTCGATATTGTTCGAACTAAATTGAACTGGCTTAAAGCTCACATCTGTGTTAATAGGAACCTCTGGAGAATGCTGAGATGGATCAAGCCACATTGCATCTGGCTGAAAATTGCTGCAAATGCTGTCACCTTATCTTTTGAATGGATGTATGAAACCCCTCCATCAGCAAGGGTGGGGATATCTGTGGTGCTTCTTGCAACGAGTTGTTTAATTATCCATGACCATTCACAACTGGGTGTGGCAGAACTGCAGAGCTCTGATCTGATCCATTGATTGTGGGATCACTTAGTTCTGTTGCTTGCTGCTAATCCTGTTTGTTGTGCAGATAGTCCTGCTTGGTAGCTTCACCAGGTTGGCACTTCATTTTTAGGTTTGCCTGGTGCTGCTCATGGCATGCTGTCCTTCCTGTCCATTGTGATGGGTGAGTGCTGGATGTACAAACCCATGAGATTACAGATTGTGCTGGAGTACAGTTCTGCTGCTGTTGTTATCCCACAGTGCCTCACGGAGATCCAGTTTGAGTTCCTACATCTGTCCCATTTAGCACGGTGATAGTACCACTCAGCACAATGGAGGTTTTTCTAAACTTTAAAGTGTTGCTTTGTCTCCAAAAAGACTGTAGGATGGTCGCTCTTACCAATACTGTCATGGACAGATGAATGTGCAGCTGATAGGTTCATACTGATAAGATCTAGTATGTTTTTCCCTCTTGCTGGTTTTGATACCGCCTGCTGCAAACTCAGTTGAGCAGCTATGTCTTTGAGGACCCGACCAGCTCAGTCAGTAATCCTGCTGCTCAGCTACTCTTGGTAGAGGACATTGAAATCCTGTACCCAGAGGAGGCTTGTCACCATTTTATTGCCTCAGTGATTCCTCCAAGTGTTGTTCAACATGGTGGAGGACTGATTCATCAGCTGTGGGAGCACGGAATGTGGTAATCAGCAGGAGCCATGAGTCTTCCTGGTGTCCAAAGTCAATGCTAAGTACTTCCAGGGCAAATGGTTCCTGTGTGTACACCACTGTGCCATCACCTCTGCCTGGTCTGTCCTGCTGGTGGGACAGGACATATCCAGAGATTTCAGGAGAAGTGAAGACTGCAGATGCTGAGATCAGAGTCAAGAGAGCTGGAAAAGTACAGCAGGTCAGGCTGATGAAGGGCTTAGGCTTGAAACGTCGATTCTCCTGCTCCTCGGATGCTGCCTGACCTGTTGTGCTTTTCCATCATCACACTCTCTATCTAGGGATGCTGATGGTGGTGTCTGGCCATTATCAGTAAGGGGTTACTCTGTGAGTATGACAATGTCAGGCTGTTCCTTGACTAGTCTGTGAGACAGCTCGCCACGTTTTGGCACAAAAAAAAACAGATGTTAGTGAGCAGGATGTTGCAGAGTCGAGAGGGCTGATTCTGTGGTTGTATTTCCTAATGCCTTGTTAGATGCCAAGTGGTCCATCCCGTTTCATTCCTTTGTTGAAACTTTGCAGTGATTAATACAGTGAGGAGCTTGTTGGGCGACTATCAGGTTGGCAGGATTGTTTTCGCCATTGACAATGGTTCCATGGAGATCAGGAGATTCCTAATTCCAGTTGTTTTTCTTGAATTCAGATCCTACCATCTGCCGAGCTGGGATTCGAACAAGGACTTCAGTTGTACATTTTAATATTCTGGATAAAAGTTAAATACGTTAGGTTTGTTCATTCATTTTAAATATCACTAACCCTGGTTTTGTTTCTTTGTAAAACACTGTCCATCATCCTGTCTCCTTCATCCTTCCCTCCAACAACAAGAGCAAGGAGCACATTGAGTTTCTCTGTCACTAAGACTGAGACAATCCGATCAGCTCCCTCTGCAGCTTCCCTCCTTCCCACTAGCCCACCGAGACGAACTGCCTCACATGGTTTTCCTGATTTTTGTCCCAAACTTGCATCTTTCTCCAGGGTCTTGTCAAGCCGTATCAGAGCTCATCTTGATCTTTTACTAGACTCGCTAAACTACAGACATTCCAACTCTGTTTCCTCCTCATCACTCCCCCTCGCCAATTCACAGGTACTGTTCCTTGTTCAGTCTGTCTGTCTTTTCTGGTTATGTCCTTCTCATCCATTCTGCAAAATAACTAACATTTGCCATCATCATCATCTGTAAATCCTGCTCCATCTCCACTCTCCTTTTCCTTTCTGAATTCCTTGCATATGGTGTCCCTCAAGGATCTATCCTTGCTCTCTCCTGTATCTCACCTACATACTGCCAGGAGGTGACATCGTCCAAAAGCGTTGTGTTAGGTTTCGCATGTACATTGTCAATTCCAAGCTCTCCCTCCCCATCATCCCTCTCCATTGCTCCACTGTTACTCAGTTATCAAACTGCTTATCACATTCCCATTACTTAATTAGCTGCATTTTTCTCTAATGAAACATTGTAATGGTTAAACCCGGTGCCGCCTGTTGCTATTACAAATTCCTTTCCCTTACTGCTTAGCACCTCCCTCTCACTGAGTGCTGTCTGAGGTAGAACTAGACTCTTCACAATATTGCTGTTATATCTGAACCCAAGATGACCTGCTGATCAGACATCTACACAATCACAAACAGCAGGAATTCCAATCTCTAAAATGTTGCTTGTCTCCACCTCACCCCTGCTCCATTGCTACTGAAACCCCTTATCCATGTGTGTGTTGTCTTAAACTTGATGAATCTGAAACAGAACCCTTGATTTCGTGACTGACCCAGAATCTGATAGCTTTCTGTGTTTCTTGCATAATTACCCCCTGGTCCCTTTGTGGTGCAGCTTTCTACAGTTTCCACCATTTAAATAGCACTCTATTCTTTTATTATCTCCTTTAAAATGACCACATTCCCATTTTCCTAAATTATACACCATCTGACAACTTGTTGCCCCCTTCTCCTGTGTATCTCTCTCTCTTCACAATCCTCTAGAACTTAACAGTTAGGCCTTTTTTAGGAGTCCCCTCCCACCCACACACCCCCAAACCCAACCCATTATTCTCTAAACATTTACTGGGAGCACTGGGCAGTGTGAAGCATACAGAGTTGCTCTGTTTTTAGAGATACTCTATGGGAGGAGCTTGCTGCCCATTGGTCAGAATGGAGTCAACTTGCCCGTCGAGCTGTATGAGCCTTTTACCCCCCATGTCTTATTGATGAGGCACAGCGGCAGCACGGAAGGAAAAAAAAAAGCAAATCCTGTTCTGCACATCTCACTGACTCTTGGAATATTCTGTCCCGTGTGTCAAAGATCTGCCCTGTTCAGTCACCTGAAGTCCCATGGTGAAAACCTATAGAAACCTACATAGATTTCCCTCTGAACAGACTACTGACCTCCACAAGGGGTAATGTTTCCAGTCATCTTGGGCCAGGAGGCTGAGATATTTGTATCTTCGATTATCACAGGTGAGATGCCGAAAGACTAGAGGTTGGTTAACGTGATGCAGCTATTTAAGAAAGGTGGTAAGGACAAGCGAGAGAACTGTCAACCGGTGAACCTGACATTGATGCTGGGCAAGTTGTTGGAGGGAATCCTGAGGAACAAGATGCGCGTGTATTCTGAAAAGCAAAAATTTGTCAGCATGACTATGTGCGTGGAAAATCATGTCTCACAAACTTGATTGAGTTATTCGAAGATGTATCAAAGAGGATTGATGAGGGCAGAGAGGTGGACATGATCTATGGAATTCAGTAAGGTGCTCGACAAGGTTTGCCATGGAAGACTGGTTAGCAAGGTTATATCTCATGGAATACAGGGATAACGAGCCGTTTGGATACAGAACTGGCTCAAATGTAGAAGGCAGGGTGGTGGTGGAGGGTTGTTTTTCAGATTGGAGGCATGTGACCAGTGGAGTTTGGAATACATTCCTTTATTGATCAGAGCACTGAGTATAGAAGTGGGAAGGTCATGTACAGGAAATTGGTTAGGCCCCTTTTGGAATATTGTGTGCAGTTCTGTTCTCCATCAATCGGAAGCATGTTGTGAAACTTGAAAGGGTTCAGAAAAGATTCGCAAGGTTATTGCCAGGGTTTGAGCTGCAGGAAGAGAGCGAAAAGGCTGGGGCCTTCTTTTCCTGGAGCATCAGAGACTAGTACATGGATAGGGTAAACAGACAAGGTCTTTTCCCGGAGTAGGAGAGTCCAGAAATAGAGAGCATAGGTTGAGGGTGAGAGGGGAAAGATATAAAAGGGAATTAAGGAGCAACGATTTCACTTAGAGAGTGGTGCGAGTATGGAATATGCTGCCAGAAGAAGTGGTGGAGGCTGACAATTATAGCATTTTAAAGGCATTTGGATACTTGACATGAATAGCAAAGATTCAATGAGGGATATAGCCCAGGTACTGGCAAGAGAGATAAGATTAGGTTCGGATATCTGGTCAGCATGGACAAATTTGACCAAAAGTTCTGTTTAGTGCTGTTCATCTGTGACTCACAGCTCAGTGGGTTTCAGTCTCCTCAAAGATAAATTTTAGTCTGTTTTATTTTAGTAATGCTACAACATTCCGTAGGGCAACGGTTTATTTCTTTAAATACACATCTTATGATAATTTGATTAAGTTTTTAAATATAAAATATTGGTACTAATTTATTCTAGAGTAGTGTTTTGTAAAGCTGTAAGACTGAATGCCTTTTTCTGGGTCTGTTGACTGGTCAGGTGTAGAGATGACCATTCGTACAGTGATGTGCTCTTCCTGATGGATGCAGGAGATTAAGGAAAGTTTCAGTGATGCTGATTGTCTGCAGGAAGTGAGGATGCAAATCCTGTAGGATTTCATGGATCAGATGGAGCGATGGTTAAAGGTAATGAAGAATTTACAGGAGCCGGGGGGTGTGATCGGTGGCAGTTTCAGAAAGGTAGGAAAACTGCCAATCCAGTCAGGTAGATGGGTTTCCTTTCAGAAAGGGAGGAGTGGAGGGCAAGTCGTGAAGGAGTCTCCTGTGGTTATTTCCTTCTCAAACAAGTATACTGTTTTGGAAAGCGTCGGGGGTCGCACTCTCAGGGGAATATCGCACTGACAGCCAAGTTCCTCATGGAATGGATCTAGTGTAATGTGAGGTATATCAGTTCCACTCGATCGATGGTGATAGGGGACTCTCTTGTCTGCAGCACAGACTGCAGTTTCTGTAGCTATCAGTGAGACATCAGAATGGGTTGGTGCCTCCCTACTGTCTGGGTGCAGGATGGCTCTGAGGGTGCAGAGTATTCTGAAAGGGGAGAATGATCAGTGGGAGGTCGCTGTACATTGGTACCAATGACATAAGAGAAAAGGATGAAGTCCTGATGAGAGAATATAGCAAATTAACGTGGAGGATAATAAACAGGTCCTTGTGGTTAGTAATATCTGGATTACTCCCGGTGCCACATGCCAGTGAGAGTAGGAATAGCAGGGTAGAGCAGATGAATGCGTGGACAAGGATCGATACAGAGGTCATTTTTGGATTATTGGAATCTCTGCTGGGGTAGAATTGACGAGCATAAGAAGGATGGATTACACCTGAATTGGAAGGTGTCTCATATCCAAGCAGGGAGATTTGCTAGTGATACTCAGGAGGCATTAAACCAGTGAGGGCGTGGAGGTAAACCGAAAGAGACAGTGAGAAAGGAGGTAAGTCTGAAGCGGGTACAGTCGATAAGTTAGACGGCAAGGGCAAGGGACAGAATGAGGTAGGACTGACAATTTACAATAGACAATAGGTGCAGGAATAGGCCATTCTGTCCTTTGAGTCAGCAACACCATTCATTGTGATCATGGCTGATCATCCACAATCAGTATCCTGTTCCTGTCTTATCCCCGTCATACTTGATTCCATTATCTTTAACAGCTATATCCATCTCTTTCTTGAAAGTATCCAGAGATTTGGCCTCCACTGCCTTCTGGGGCAGAGCATTCCATGTGTCCACTACTCTCTGGGTGAAGACGTTTCTCCTCAACTCTGTTCGAAATGGCCTCTCCCTTAGTTTTAAACTGTGTCCTCTGGTTCTGGACTCACCCATCCGTGGAAACATGCTTCCTCCCTCCAGAGTGTCCAACCCTTTAATAATCTTGTAGGTCTCAATCAGATCCTCTCTCAGTCTTCTAAACTCCAGTGTATACAAGCTCAGTCGCTCCAATCTTTCAACATACGATCATTCCGCCTTTCCGAGAATTGACCTCGTGAACCTACCCAATACGACCTCAATAGCCACAATGCTCTTCCTCAAATGTAAACACCAAAATTGCACACAATACTCCAGGTGCGGTCTTACCAGGGCCCTGTACAGCTGCAGAAGCGGCTCTTTGCTCCTATACTCAATTCCTCTTGTTCTGAGAGCCCACATGCAGTGAGCTTTCTTCACTACCTGCTGTACCTGCATGCTTGCTTTCATTGACTGATGTACAAGAATACCTAGATCTCATTGTACTTCCCCTTTACCAAAATTGACTCCTTTTAGATCGTAATCTGCCTTCCTATTCTTGATTTCAAAGTGGATAACCACACATTTATCCACATTAAACTGCATCTGCTATGCATCCGTCCACTCACCTAGCCTGTCCAAGTCAACCTGTATTCTCATACCATCCTCCTCACACTTCACCCTTTGTGTCTTCGGCAAATTTGCTAATATTACTTTTAATATGTTCATCAATATTATCAATGTATATTGTAATCAGCTGCGGTCCCAGCACCGAACCTTGTCGTATCCCACTCGTCACTGCCTGCCATTCCGAAAGGAAGCTTTTATCACTACTCTTTGCTTCCTGTCAGCCAGCCAATTTTCCATCCAAGTCAGTATGTAAATCCATGTCAGTATGTATGTCCTTTGTATATCCATGCTGACTCTGACGATTCCTATTACTGCTATCCAAATGAGCCATAATTTCATCTTTTATAATTGACTCTAGCATCTTTCTCACCACTGACACCAGGCTAACCGGTCTATAATTCCTTGTTTTCTCTCTCCCACCTTTCTTGAAAAGTGGGACAACAATAGCCACCCTCCAATTTGACTCTACAGCTCCTGTTTCTGTGTCTCCCCCTTCGCAAGCGACTGAACATCATCCCTCTCCAACAGGGCCATCCCGCCCCCTCTGCCCATCAGTCTGTCCTTCTGATGGCACTGAACTGCATTTATTTCAATGCAAGAGGTTTTACAGGGAAAGCAGATGAGCTTAAGATATCGTTTTCAACATGGGACTAGGATATAGTGGGTATTACAGAAACGTGGCTTAGGTTGGAAAAGACAGGTAGTTTAATGTTCCTTGGAATAGATGTAAGAGGAAGGATAGAAAGGGGGATAAGAGAGACGGTGGAATTGTGTTTTTGATTAGGGATAACATCATTGTTGTGCTTAGGAAGGATATTCATGGGGGTTCGCCCGTTGAAATTACTTGGGTGGAACTGGGAAAAAAGAACAGGATGATCACCTTATTGAGGTTGTCTGTGTGGGTTTCATCCGGGTGTTCTGGTTTCCTCCCACAGTTCAAAGATGTGCAGATTGTGTGAATAATCCAGGCTGAATTGCCCATATTGTTCAGGGATGTGCAGGTTGGGTGGATTGGCCGTGTGAAATTGCCTACAATGATCAGGGATGTGCAGGGTAGGTGGATTGGCCATGGGTAATGCAGCGTTACAGGGGTAAGATAGGAGGCTTTGAGGGTCAGTGTGGATGTGATGGGCCGAATGGCCTGGTTCCACACTTGGGATTCTCTGACGATAATTCTACTAGTTTTAAAACATTTGCAGAAAATAATAGACCAGATTTAAACGTTGGTGTTCAAAATTGGACAAAGGTGATTTTTGACGGTACAAGGCGAGAACTTTCAATATTTCTTTGCAACACCCCAGGTAAAGGGACAGCTAGAAAGTGGGAACATAAGAACAGAAGGAATACGAGCAGGAATAGGCCTTCTGGCCCCTCGAGCCTGCGCTGCCATTCAAAAAGGTCAAGGGTGATCCTTTCATGGTCTCAGCTCCACTTTCCTGCTCTCTCACCATAACCCTTAATTCCTTTCCTGTTTGCAAATCTGTATTTTGCCTTAAAGACATTCAAGTTGATAATGTCAACTGCTAAACTCAACGGGGAATTCCACAGATTCATAGCCCTTTAGCTGAAGAAATTCCCCCTCAATTCTGTCCTAAATCAGATACCCCCTTATTTTGACGCTATGCTGTCGAGGTTTACCCGCCCCACAATGGAAATTACCACCCTGCTTCTATCTTATCTATTCCGTTCTTAATTTTATTTTGTCCAATACAGCCTCCCATTCTTCTAAATTCCAACAAGTATAGCCCCAGTCTATTCAGTCTCTCCACATACACCAACCCTCTCAACTCCCGACTCAAATTAGTGACCCTCCTCTGCACCCCCTCCAGTGTCAGTACAACCTTCCTGAAGTAAGGAGATCAAACCTGTACACAGTACTCCAGGTGTGGCCTCACCTGCACCCTGTACAGCTGCAGCATTTCCATACCTCTTGCAAAGAAGGACAATAGACCCTTCACCATCTCTTTTAGTCCCCTGGGATGCATTACATCACAGCCAGGACACCCATGTACTTTTGGGCTGTTATCTTTCCCAACACTACCTCTTCACTGAGAATGACTGTTTCCATGTTCTCACCTGCCATTGCCTCTATAGGCCTGTGAAAATGAGACAACAAGAGTACATAGACAGTATGTTCCTGTTAAGGCCAAGTCTGGTAGGTGTAGAGAATGCTGTGTGTCTAGAGAAATTGAGGGTCTGGTCAAAAGGATGATGGAGGGATATGGCAGGTACAGACAGCTGAGTTTGAGTGATTCCCACGGAGGATAGGGGCAGTAGGAGTACACTTGAGGGAAAACAGGAGAGCAAAAAGGATACGTGATAGCTTTGGGGGGAAAGAGATTTATGGACAATCCAAAGAGATTCTACAAAACACTAAGAAAAAAAGAGTAACCAGGCAGAGAATAGGGACCATAAAAGATCAACAAGACTGTCTGTGGAACCACAGAAGATGGGAGAGATACTATCTGAGGATTTCATGTCAGCTTTGACTGAAAGAGAATATGGAAGCTAGAGACTTTGGAGAAATAAATAGTGATAACTTGACAACTATCCATATTATAGAGGAGGTTGTATTGGATGTCTTATACATAAAGCTGAGTAAATCTGTGGGACCTGATCAGGTGTATCCCAAATCTTTGTGGGAAGTTAGGGAAGTGATTGCCGGGCCCCTCGCTGATATATTTCTATCACCGATAGCCACAGGAGAGGTGCTGCAAGACAGGCGCCATTATTTGAGAAAGGTGATGAGGAAAGGCCAGGGAACAATACACTGGTGAGCCTGAAGTTAGTGACAGACAAGGTGTTGGAAGGAATTCTGAAGGACAGGTTTATATGTAATTGGAAAGGCAAGAAGTGATTAGGGATAGTCAGCATGGCTTTGTACATAATCACTAACTTGGACTTCAGAAAGACATTTAAAAAGTTCCACATAATAGACTGGTTAGCAAGTTAGACACCATGGGATACAGAGAGAACCAGCTATTTGGATACAAATTAGCTGGAAGGTTGGAGACGGAGTGTAGTGCTTTTCGGACTGGAGGCCTGTGATGAGCCATATGGTGTAAGGATCGGTGCAGGGTCCACTGCCTTTCTTCATTAATATCAATGATTTGTATGTGAATATATGAGATATTGTTAGTCGGTTTACAGTAGACATCAAAATTGGAGGTTCACTGGACAGCAAAGAAGGTTATCTCAAAGTACAATGGGACTTCAATCAAATGGGCTGAGGATTGTCAGATCGAGTTTATTTCAGATAAATGTGAGGTGCTCCATTTTGGAAAAGGAAATGAGGTCAGGAATTATAAACTTAATGGGAAGGTCCTGGGGAGTGTTGCTGAACAAAGAGACCTTGGAGTGTAGGTTCATAGTTCCTTGAAAGTGGAACCATAGGCAGGGTAGTGAAGAAGTTGTTTGGTGTACTTGCCTTTACTGGTCAGTGCATTGAGTAGTGGAGTTGGGACGTCATTTTGCGGCTGCACAGCACTTTGATTCAGCCACTCCTGGAATTCTGCTTTCAGTACTGGTCTCCCTGCTATCGGAATGCTATTTTGAAACTTGAAAGGTTTTGGAAAAGATCGGCAAAGATGTTGCAAGGGTTGAGGGTTTGAGCTATATAGGTAGAAGGCTGGGGCTGTTTTTCCTGGAGTATCGGATACAATTGGGCATGGGTAGGGTGAAATCCCAGGGTCTTTTTCCCAGGATATGTAAGTCCAAAGCTTGGGGGCACAGCCCTCATGCGTGAGTGAAAAGATTTAAAAGTGATCTAAGGGGCAATGTTTCCAGCTGAACATGGTACGTGTATGGAAAGAGCTGCCAGAAGAAGTGTGGATGCTGGTACAATTGCCCACTTATGCCTTTGAGATGTTATACGTGATAAGCAAAAGTTTAGAAGGATATAGTCCAAGAGCCGGCATCTGGGATGAGATTAATTTCGGATATCTGGTCGGCATGGACAAGTTGGATCGAAGAGTCTGTTTCTCTGCGATACATCTTTATGGCACTACTAAAATTAAGATGGGTTTCTCTTTTATGGAGAGTTAGCAGAAGATCAGATAATTCTCCTTGGAGCTGAGAAGGTTTGGCAGGGATTTCGACCAGGAGCAGATTTGTTTCCTGGATATTTAATTTACAGAGAGACAGAACGAAATTATTAACGTCACAATTTTTAATAACTACCTTCAGGTAACTGGCAAATAATGCAGGTTAAAAATGTGAAGATTATTTTACTCACTAAGTTCTGAGCATCTGGAACAGTTTGACCGACAGCTGGATGCAGATTCAGTAGTTATTGTCAAAACAAATTTGGAATTTAACTTTTTTAAGGAAGGATTTGGAGGGCTACAGACAAATGGGAGGTGAGTTGAGATAGACTGGCACTATCTCCAGAAGGGTAGAGTACAACCCCAATGGGCTGAATAGCCCCAAACCCCTGTGCTCTGTGTTACTAACCCATTCACTGTGAATGATGAAGCTCATCCCAGGACATAGTCACAGAGACATACAGCATTGGATTGAACCCTTTGGTCGAACAGGTCCAAGCTGACCAGATATCCCAACCTAATCTAGTCCCATTTGCCAACACTTGGCACATTTCCCTCTACACCCTTCCTATTCACATACGCATCCAGATGCCAAATGGTATAATTGTACTAGCCTCCACCACTTCCCCGAGCAGAAGATTCCATACACACAAATTTTGGTGTGAAAAACGTTGCTTCTTGCTCACTTTTAAATCATTCCCCTCTCACCTTAAACCTACACCCTCTCGTTCTAGACTCCCCCACCCCAGGGATAAGACCTTGTCGATTTTTCCCATCCAAACTCCCCATGATTTTATAAAGCTCTATGAGGTCACCACTCAGCATCCAATGCTCTTGGGATGAGCCCACTCATGTCACAATGGAGCCCGGGTGATTGACAGCAGCTTCAGACCAATAAAATTGGCATGATCCTCCAGCCAATGGGAGTGAATTGGGGTGGGTCCAGCAGGCTAACACGTGGCCATGAGCTGTGCAGGCGCAGTGACACAGTGAGGGGGGACCCAGTGAGTGTGAAGGGAGTGGGAGAGACGGCAAAGTCTCGGGAAGAAATTGAGTTTTTGTGGACTGGGAGGGTTTATAAATGCATGGTTTTAGGCTGCTAGACCTGAATTAGAATTTCCTGGAAATTAGAACCAAAAGAACTGCGGTTGCTGTAAATCTCACACAACAATCAAAAGGTACTGGAAAAGCTCAGCAGGTCTGGCAGCATCTGTGCAGAGAAATCAGAGTTAACATTTTGGATCCGCTGACACTGCCTCGGAACTGATGTTACTGAAGAGAAATGTTGGTTTAAATGCAGAAGGTATGGGTACTGTTAGTGGCTAACCGTAGGTAATGTGTACTGGCAGGCTGTATGTGGGTTAAGAGACTAGGGCGCTAGGACATTGGAGAGTTCAGGACCTAAAATTACTGAATTTGATACTGGGGCTAGAGGGGTGCAGGGTCCCCAAGTAGAAGATGAGGTGTTGTTCTTCCAGCTTGCGTTAACATGTGGCGCTGTAAAAGCACAGCAGTCAGGCAGCATCCCAGGACCAAGAGAATCGACGTTTTGGGCATATTCTTTTCATCAGGAATGCCAGGAATGGCGGGGGGAGGGGGGGGGGGGTCGGGGGGGGGGGAGTATAGGACTAAGCAAAATAAGACGGATGTGTGGGTTTGATGGGAAGGGAGCTAGGAAGGCAATAGGTAGATGCAAGTGGAGGGTAATGGAGAGAGGGTGGAGTGGATAATTGGAAAGAAAGTTGAACAGGTGGGACAGTTCAATAGGATGATATCGAGTTGGAGGGTTGGATCTGGGATAAGGTAGGGGAAGGGAAATGAGGAAACCTTGATTCTGTGTTTAAAGGGTCCCAATATGGAAGATGAGGTTTTCTTCCTCCGGGTGTTGGGTGGCTGGGATTTGGTGGTGGAGGTGGCCCAGGAATTGAATGTCCTTGGCGGAGTGGGTGGGGAAGTTGAAGTGGTCGGCCACAGGATGGCGGGGTTGGTTGGTGCATGTGTCCCAGAAATGTTCCCTGAAACATTCTGCAAGTTGATGTCCTGACTCCCCAGTGAAGAGGAGACCATATCGAAAGTAACGGCCATAATAGGTGAGGTGTTTCGATGTGCAGGAAAATCTCTGATGGATGTGGAAAGGTCCTTTGGAGGTGACGGGGAGGTCTGGGCACAGGTTTCACAACACTTGCATGGACAAGTGATGGTGCTGGGAGTGGAGGGTGGGTTTGTGGGGAGCATGGATCTGACTAGGAATTCACAGTAATGGTCTCTGTGGAATGCTGAAAGGAATGGAGAGGGAAATATATCTCCGGTGGTATCTGATTGGAGATGGTGTTTCAACACTGTAGGGATTCTAATTTTCTCAGCTGCTGTCGGTTCTGAGGAAGAGTCACTGGACCTAGAATGACCCTTGGTGTGTGCAGGAGGAGGAAACGGGAAAGGGGAGTTGGATCCAATTTATACTGGGAGGGTTTAATTACACTCTGTACAGGTGGTTAGGCCTGAATTAGAAACTCTTGGTCTCACGTTTACAGCAAATGGGAAAATGGCTGTGGCCCTCAGGCGGTGATAGGTCCTCGGTTATGGCCGCCATCTTAATTGGGGCAAGGTACAGTGAGGCGCATAGACATGTCCTCTTCCTGGATGGGGGGAGCGGGGCGATTTGAAGAGGAGCATTTACACATCAAACACACACCAACAGAAATATTTGTCTTTACTGTTTAGTCTACACTGACGGATAGTTTTATTTTGTGAATTCATTATATAGGATTTTAATTGACAATAATTGAGAAAGGGATCTCAAAATCAACTTCCTATCATCAGCAGGGTCATCAGGATCTGAATACCATTGACATTTAACTGAGGAAGGAGACAGGTGTGTCTGTTCTGTCTGTGGGAATGTATCTGTTTTTTTTTCAAGCAAAAAGCAGTAAGATGTTCAAATTTGTGGTTGGATCACCCTTGGGGTTTGTGCTCAATTCTGGGCCCTGCAGCTATGGAAGGAGGTATTGGCCTGAGAGGGAGCGCACATTTATCCAACTTACACCTGATCTCTTTATAGGAGCTGTCAGATTTAGACCCAATCACCCACTTCATGATATTAACCTGTAAACTCCTCTTTTTCAATTACCTGCAAACTTCTCATTAAAATTCCTTATGGACTCAAATTCCAGCACCATTACAGGTGGAATGTTCCAGGTTCTGACAACGCTCTGTTTATTCAGAAACTGCTGAAGTCCATGTTGACTCTGGAGTTACAAAGGGCTGAATTGAAAGATGAGATGCAGTTCCTGAGCTCCCATTGAGATGCATTGGAACAGTACAGGAGGCTGAGGGCAGTGTAGGTGTGAGCAGACAATGAAAATGACAGGGCTGCACTGCGAGTGCTGCTTGGCGCAATGAGTGTGTTTTGGAGTTGGGTGTAAACAGAGCGAGGTGAGACAGGGAGAAGGTGAACCACAGCTTCAGTTTTAGTTCAGGCCATTCAGAAATTAACATGTTCCCAATGGGAAAAGGCACGTTGTAATCGATACCTGCTGAGTTGTTTTTTAAAATGTTTTAAAGCATAAAATGTCAGCTTACGTAAATATCGGGGCTTTTGATTATAATGGAAATGTTTGAAGAGAAGGAAGGTTGCTAGCTCATTTACATTCTCCTAATGAGAGTTACTAACTGAAACTCGAGAGACATTGTGACAGGAGACCTCAGACCTGTGGTGTGCTCCTCTTGTTTGTGGGAAATAAGGGACACTTCCAGTGTCCGTGACGGCTATTTGTGCAGGAGGAGTGCCCATGTGCAGCTAATGGGAAACTGCTTTCCAGACTTGGAGCTGAGAGTGGACTCACTGTGGAACAATACTGAGAACGTAATGGACAGCACGTTTAGTGAGTTAGTTACACTGTAGGTGAGGCTTACACAGGCAGAAAGGGAATGGGTGACCATCAGATCAAGTAAAAGGTTCAGGAAGGAAGTGCAGGACTCCCCAGTCATCATTCCCCTTCTCAAACAGATATTGTGCACCGCTTGGGATTCTATAAGGGGGGAACAGATGGAGTGGGCACTCGGGGGAAATCAACAGCCAGGATCATGACACCACAGATAGCTCCGCTGCACAGAACTGGAGGAAGGAGAATGCAGAGCTGTAATGACAGGGGATCCAGTAGTAGGGTCAGAGACAGGCGCGTCTGTGGCCACAGACATGAATCCAGGACAGTGGAATTGAACCCAGATCCATTTATTGATAAGTGCACAGACCAATTAAGGTCAGCGTCCCAAATGCAACCTTCAGCACTTGACCACCCTGAAACTCTACTTTCCAGGCTCTGTGCATTTGTTCTGAGCCCTTCAGAGGGATTGAAGGTAGATGGGGAGAAAACAGGAACAGGGTTGTGTTGTAGATCGACAAAATAATGGTCACCCTGCCCCCTCTGTCTCCCATCCCCCATTGTGCCTCCTCCCCATCGCAGGGAAAAGACCTTGTGTATTTACCCTATCCATGCCCCTACAGATTTTATAAACCTCTATAAGGTCACCCATCAGCCTCTGACGCTCCAGGGAAACGGTGTATTCATCCTCTCCCTATAGCTCAAATCCTCCAACCCTGGGAACATGCTTGGAATAATTTTCTGACCCCCTTCAAGTTTCACAATATTGTTTTGATCGGAAGGAGGACAAAATTGCACGCAATATTACAAGCATGACCTAACCATTTTCCTGTACAGCCGCAACATGACCTCCCAACTCCTATACTCAGTGCTCTAACCAATAATGGAAAGCATACTAAACACCCTCTTCACTATTCTATCTACCTGCAATTCTGCTTTCAAGGAGCTATGAACCTGCACTCCAAGGTGTCTTTGTTCAGCAGCACTCCCGAGGACCTTACCATTAAGTGTATACATCCTGCCAATATTTGCATTTCCAAAATGTAGCACCTCCCATTTATTTAAATTAAACTCCATCTCCCAGTCCTCAACCATCTGATCGAGATCCTGTTGTAATCTCAGATAACCCTCTTCACTGACCACTACACCTCCAATTTTGATATCATCTTACTAACAATACATTCTATGTTCACATCCAAATTAATAATATAAATTATGGACATTAGTGGATCCAGCACCGATCCTTTGTGACACTCCACTTGTCACAGGTCTCCAATCTGAAAAGCAACATTCCACCACCACCCTCTGTCTTCTACTTTTGAACAGGTTTTGTATCCAAATGGCTAGTTCTCTCTGTGTTCCAAGAGATCTAACCTTGCTAACCAGTCTCCCATGGCGAAACTTGTTGAACACCTTACTGACAACCACGCAGATCATTTCCACCGCTTTGCCCTCATCAATCCTCTTGTTACTTCAAAAAAATTGACTCAAGTTCATGAGACGTGATTTCTCAGACATACAGCTGTTATTAATATCCAGGACTTAACTCTGTACATTGGGGTCTGCGTCACCCAGTTATGGGTGTTAATATTCTGGATAAAGTTCACGTACACCAGCTTTATGTTAGTGACTGTGTCTTGAGTCTTGTTGATATCACCAATACAGGTGAGTTCCTTTTGAAAGGCAGTCCCTATATCCCTAATCCCCTCCCACCTGCTCTGTCTCCTTCACTCTTACTGGAGACAGTAAGTGGGAGGAGCTCATGGAGTTTCCATGTGAGTGAGATTGAGAAATTCCTCCCTTCTTTCCACTAGCCCACCAAGAAATGGTGGTAGATCCTTACCTCTGGAACAGGAGGATCGGGTTCAGAGTTGAGTTACAGCATCATTGAAGAGGCTGATTGGAAAACCTGCCCAAGCCACCAGGCCATACTGTCTCCCAGCTGTCCCTGCCTGAGCCTCTAAACAGAACCTTCCTGTAGTTTCTCTCCTGTCAGACTCTCCCATTGCTCAGTTTGTCCAGGATCCCCTCCTGCTGCTGCACTGATCCGGTCCCTCACTGACCTGTCCATCCCCCAGTGTCCTCCCCATTCATTCATTGGTTACAATCCCATTATCCCAGTCCTCCAGCCCCGCCCCCTCCACCCTATTGGACAGCAGCTGCTGTCAATCACCCAGGCTGCTGTGCGATCTGTCGCATGTGCTGTCGGAGGGGAGAACAGTGCACGGGCACAGTGCTGGGCAATTGGTGGCATATGTGCAGGGTGTGTCCGTGCCCGGGAGGCTGTGGGTGTGTGGAATTAATCTGTCATTGGCAGCTTCCTCCCTCTGAAAACAGGACCCAGGGGAATGGCCCCTCCCCTGGTATCCTGACGAGTGGCCAAAGTATCAATGGGGAAGCATTTTGCAGAAAGTTATCAGAACTTTTGTGAAGATTCAGGAATGTTATGGAAGGGTACAGGGGTGGGCCTGTATTTAGAGTTCTAATTTGTCTCATTTTAGTTCAGAAATGATTTGGCCAGTGTGTGCAGGATGGTTCTCATCAGAGGTTGGAGTGGGGGAAATGAGTAAAAGGTTCCAGATTGGTGGAAAAAGATCAATGTGCGTCTGACCAGGAAGGACACCATGGGAGGTGGGGGGAGGATTCATCAACACCCGGGAGGCTCTGGGTCAGACTTATTGATTTGATTAGATTTCCTACAGTGTGGAAACAGGCCCTTCGGTCCAACCAGTCCACACCGACCATCTGAAGAGCAACCCACCAAGACCCATTTCCCTCTGACTAAAGCACCTCACACTATGGGTAATTTATCATGGCTAATTCACCTGACCTGCACTGTCTGTCTTTGAATTGTGGGAGGAAACCGGAGCACCCGGAGGAAATCCACGCAGTCACGGAGAGAATGAGTCCGAGGCTGGAATCGAATCTGGGCCCCTCGTGCTGTGAGACAGCAGTGCTAACTACTGTGCCATTGTGCCGCCCCTTTTTTTGGTTCTTAGTCTGCAGACAGGAGCTAGGAAGCTGAATTCAAAGAGAGGCGAGAGTGTTAGAACTGGGTGTGGAGGGAAGGAGATTGTTTTGTATTTCACTTCACAGAAGAGAGAAATTGTTAGACTAAGATTTAAAGCTTTTGGGGAAACAAAGAAACTACAATTTAATACTATAATTGTCTTATGAATTTCCATCCTGTATTAACAGTGGTGACCCGTTTTCTCTGTTGTCGGGTTCTGAAAGGGCGGATTTGTGGATGAGAAATTTAAATTGAACTTCATGTTCCGTTTTGATAGTTACTTGATCCGTGCCGATCTGAATATCATTGGCCTTTTCGTGTGGAGGCAAAGGTGTGTATTCTGTTTATGGTCGAATATTTCAAATGTCAGTGTGACTGGAAAAAAAAAACCGAGACACAGCTATGTCCATGTTAGTGTGGTGAATGTAGAGAGAGATTTCATTTGCTTTTTAAAATCTGAAAAAACATGGCACATTTCCCAGGAACAATTAAGCTACAGATTTGTTTTGTATGAGGACAAGTTTTAAATTAATCATGCAACCAGAAAGACACAAGGATCCCTGCACCATGGAAAATACTATGAAAACAGGATTGTTGTAAACGAGTTAATTCTCGATCATGGTTTGTAATCCATTGGCGTTGTCACATCAGTTCTAATGCCGTGGGGAAACACTGGAAATGTGATGAATGCAGTGTAGGTTTCAGTTATTAAACTGTAAAAAAGGTGCAGAAGAAATTTACAAGGATGATGCCAGGTCTCAGGGGTCTGAGTTATTGGGAGAGGTTGGACAAGCGAAGATTTTTGTTTGTTTAGAGCAGTGGTAACAGAGGGGGGATGTTTTCTGGAAGTGTATAAGATCATGAGAGGCATGGGTAAGGTGAATGTACTCAGTCTTTTTCTCAGGAAATCAAGGACTGGAGGGCATCAGTTTATGTTTAGAGGAGAAATTATGAAAGGGAACCTGAGGGGCAACTGTTTTACACAGAGGGTGGTATGTATATGGACTGAGCTGCCAGTGGATGTAGTTAAGGTGGGTACATTAACAACAAGTAAAAGTCATTTGGACATATACATGGATAGCAAAGGGTCAGAGGCAGATAGGCCAAGTGCAGGGAAATGGGGATCAGGTGGATCGGCATTCTGATCGGCATGGACCAGTTTGGGCCAAAGGGCCTGTCTCTGCTGCAGGACTCTGACTCCAAGTATATTTACTATTTCTGCCGCTATCTCTGGTAGCACCCTGGGATGTATTCCATCAGGGCAAAGAGACTTGTCTACCTTTAGCTCCATTAGTTTGCCCAGCTCTAACACTTTCGTGATAATGATTGTTCCATGGTCCTCGCCTTCCTCAGTCTCCTTATCAATGACTGGCATGTTCTTAGTATCCTCCACTGTGCAGACTGACTGCTGTGTGCTCATATTCCTGAACCCTGCTGGATAGGAATAACTCTATACAGAACTCTGAGAGGTCTTCGTTGAGCCTTTATTGATGAGACATGGCAGTTACCTGGATAGTGTACATGCAAAACACCTCCAGGCAGCATCAGGTAACTCTCCGCCTGTCCGATGTGCCGCTCCCATTCTAATACCTTTGTGGTTTGTGGTTTTGAAAGGAGGCTGTCTCTCAATATTATCTCCATGGCAATGGCAGTTAAAAAGTAGAGTTCAGCTCAACACTTTGTGGTTAAACCACATACCCCTCCCCCCACGCCCCTGTAGGTCAGTCAGGTATCTGACAGGCACTTCAGTTTCAGTGGGGCTGTCTGTCAGGATTCTGATGTGGAGAACTGGTGTTGGAGCGGGGTGGGCAAAGTTCAAGACAATACATCACCAAGTAATAGTCCAACAGGTTTATTTGGAAATACAAGCTTTTGGAGTGTGCTGTGATTTTTAACTCGATCAGGATTATCTCTATGGTAACAGCTAAGTGCTTCAACAATTTCTGAAGCCATATTTTCCCGAACAATAGGTTCCCCTCTAGCAGTGTAAACTGGTATTCTGGCCCTGGGGATAGCTACTCATCACTTTTCTCCCCCGCAATCCCATCTCGCTTTCTGTTGATCTTTAACGTTTTTCTAATCTCCTAATTTCTCCTTGGTCTTTGCCAATTTGTATGCTTTCTATTTCAATTTCATGGACTCGCTTATTTCCTGAGCCACCCATGGCAGATTACTCCTTTTCCTACAGTCCTTCCTTTTCACCGATATATACTTTTGCTGAGCAGTTTGAAAAATTTTTTGTCATTCTTCCACTGTCCATCAACTGTCCCACCCTAAAGTCTTTGCTTCCAGTCTACGTTAGCCAAATCCTGCCTCTTCCTATTGTAGTCTCCTTTGCTTAAGGACAGGATCTTGGGATTGGATTTAATCTTCCCGCTTTCCAACTGTTTTCTAAATTCAACCATATTTATCACAAGTCTTTTATCAGCTTATGAGGTGAGACGATGTTACCTGGATGTTTTGGTTTTCATTGTCAGTAACCTTGGCTTTGTAATAAAGTACAGGATAGATATTCACAACAGAGTATTTTGGACGGTTTGAATGTACTACACAGTCTAAAACCATAAATCACTGTCTCCCCTCAGTTTATATGATTTGGAGATGTCGGTGTTGGACTAGGGTGCACAAAGTTAAAAGTTACAAAACACCAGGTTATAGTCCTTCAGGTTTAATTAGAAGCACACTAGTTTTCATAGCGTTGCTCCTTCATCATGATCCAAGTAAACCTGTTGGACTATAACCTGTTGTTGTGTGATTTTAACTCATCTCAGGTTAAAATTGCAAAATCATTATCTCCCACATGCTTCCTCACTATCTCAGTTGGAAATGCTAATCCACCTGACTATCCTGCTTCTTCCTAAAAGGTGGTGAGTTTTGGATTCAGCTTTCCAGATTTTAATGTAAGAAGATAAGCACTGGGCACAGGAGAGGGAACGCAGCCCTTCGAACCAGATCCACAATTTAATATGATGATATTGAGCTCACCTCGGTCTCAGCTGGACTTTCCCGCCTGATCTCTCTCACCCTTCATCTCATTGCAAATTCAACATCGCTATCTCTTCAGTAAAGTCGCTCATTGTCCTGGCATCCACTGCATTTTGAATAGGGAATTCCATAGATTCACAGCGCATTGAGATAAGTACATCCTTCTTCATGAGAATAGAATAGAATTGAATAGAATTCCGACAGTGCAGAAACAGGGTATTCGTCCATGGAGTCCACACCAACTCTATAATGAGCATCCCATTCAAACTTAACCATTCCCTGTATTTCCCATGGTTAATGGCTTAACCTGCACATGCATGGACACTAGGGCAATGAGGCATCGCCAATCCACCTACACTGCACAACTTTGGACTGTGGGATGAAACTGGAGCACCCAGAGGAAACCCGCACAGACACGGGGAGAACGTGTAAACTCCACACAGTCACCTAAGGCTGGAATCAAATCCAGGTCCCTGATGCTGTGAGTCAGTAGTGCTAACCATTGAGCCACCTCTGCTTAAAATCTGTTCCACCTATTAACCACCCCACGACCCAGTTGGCTGAATCTGTATTCCTAACGTCAGAAATCAGGTTGTGGAAGCAGACGTCTCAGTAAAACCGATAGACAGTCCAATTGTTCTGTGTGTCTGAATGGGGATCCTATACACAACACCCTCCAGTCCACACTTTTCATTCACATTCCAGAGACAGGGCTCCAGTGGCTTCAGGGGGACTACAACTCCCACAATCCCTGAGGCAGGGACAACACGTGTGTGGGGAAACACGGCACTGTACATGTCCAGAATGTGGGCGGGTTTTGGAGCATGTGCTTTGGGTAAGTATACTTTGTGGAAAGTATTTCACACTGTGATTGGCTGGAGGAGTAATGTATCTGCATATCGTATTGATCTGTTGGGGGGGGGGGGGGGTCAAAGTGTCACCACACGCATGTCGGGCCACTCTCCATCCCGAATTCATTGTAATGGTAGGAATCAACTAATGGGGAACGAAGAAGGATCTGAGCCATTCTTCCAGACTGAAGGTTCCTCTTCTGACCAGAATCTACCACCTCCCTGTCTGTTTCCTTTTGTTTCATTCTTCTGTAACATTATTGACTTGCAGCAACTGAAGGGAAAGGAAGTAAACCCAGAAAGGGTGCAGAGATGTGAAGTGGTGGAATAAATCTGTTTATCAACAACTCCTTGAGAATGTGGAGGGTGTCCATTAGGAGTAGCAGAGTCAGAATGGTGGGTGAGAGGAAGTGGGCTGGAGTGGTACAGTATTGGGTGAAGAAAGGGGAAAAAGATATTCCAGAGAAACTAGAATTGTCTGTTCTGAATCTCTAATCTGTACATATTCCTTTATACAGGGTGTTAGATGGTGAAGATTTGCAGACTGAAATTTCAAAATCATGTGCAGATTGTGATTAAGTTAACCAGCATTTGAAGAAGCACAGATCGAGAATCACCCGGCCAAAATCCTGCAACACTTTCCCTCCCAGCATTGTCGATCTCTCTGCGCCAAATGGACTGTGAATGGTACAAGACAGCAGCTCACTACCATCTTCTGAAGGGTAACGAGAGATGGGGAAAAAATGCTGGCTGAGCCAGTGATGCCCATATCCAGGAAATGGTTTCTATCTCTCATTGCTGAAACCCAGTTGATGTCACTGTAGGATGATGAGGGATGCTGAGTGCATTCTCCAGGAGGCAGCACCATCACATTACCCCTGCCTACACCCACACAGTAACACCGCAACATCACTGGAACAAAAGGTAGTGAAGCCAAAGGAGGACTTAGATATACTTCCTCGAGGTAAAGTCATGAAAGGGAATTGGAATACAGCAGGAATAAGAGACTGAGCTGGATGGTCAGCTGTTTCCCATTGAATGGTGGAGCAGGATTGAAAGGCTGAATGGTCTCCTCCTGCTGCTATCTCCCAGGTATGTATATAGCCATGGAGCACGGGTAGGAAGAAGTGGGCAGGGATTCTCCAGGAGATTGCACTTCCACAACAGTTTTCATTGAGGGATGGTTTGCTGGATTTTATTTCACAATTATCTTTAACACAAGGTCTGTAAATTTTGGTTTTAAAATGTTGTAAAAGTTTTTTGCACAGCAAATAAAATTAAGGAAAATAATGTAAACTGTCTGAATATAACAGTTTTAGAACTTTCAACCTTTGTAAAACAAAATCCTGTCTATTCCCAGATGCCATCACTTTCCAGTTACTCAAACTCCAGGGAAATATTCCCTCCCTGTCTGAACCTTTGGTTTGATTTAACTGCTTTTCAGTTCTCGTTCTGTGAGCTGTGAAGCGTTCTTCTTACCCATTTCTCCTAACCAGAAATGTTATCACAGCAACCTTCCCACCATCAAAATCATCATTACGCCATTTTGCTTTTGTATAATATATAATCACCAGCAGTGCAAAAGTGAGGACTGCAGATGCTGGAAACCAGAGCCTAGATTAGAGTGGTGCTGGAAAAGGGCTTTTGCCAAAATGTTGATTTTCCAGCCTCTGATCTGCTGTGCTTTTCCAGCATCACTCTAATCTAGATATACAATCACCAGCAGTAAACCATTTCTGTAATCAATTGACTATTCCCAAACAAAGCCCTTTCCTGGCCAAGCAAACCATTACAAGTGACAGAGTGAGAAGGGACTAAATCAAAGTAGAGTTGTCGGGAGGAGGGCAGCGGTGGAGATAAAGCATTATATCCTCTGCGCTGCCCACCTCTACCTAAATGCATCGGGAGCGTTGATGCATACCACAAGCTCCTTCCCCAAGGACACCCTGCTGTGTAGCCGTTATCCTCAATCATGGAATAGAATCCCTACAGTGTGGAAGGAGAGCATTGGCCCATCAAATCCCACCAACCATCTGAAGAACATTCCACCCAGAGCACTCCATCCCTGTAACACTGCATTTCCCATGGCTGATCCACCTGGTCTGCACATTCATGGATACTGTGGGGGGAAACCAGAGCAGCTGGTGGGGACCCACACTATCATGGGCAGAATAGGGGAGCTCCATACAGGCCGTTGACCAAGGCTGGACTCCAACATTGTACGTGGTGCTGTAAAGCAGCAGTGCTACAATAACAATTTAAATGAAAAAAGATGATCCCTGCTCATCGTCACATTGCTATTTGTGGAGACGTACTGCCCAAAGAGACATCGTGTGGTTCAGAAAGTGGCAATGTAAGTTCAGCCACCTCCAGCCCAGTTAATGTTGTTAACAACAACATCATCAATACTCCAATAGTGTCATCATGTACAAGGTCCAGTCCTGACTCTGATGGACAGTAACATCAGAATCAGAGTCCTGCAGTCCACACGGAGCAGGTGGATGACCACGTCCCTGTGTGCACTCACTGGTCTCTCAGTCGTGTTGGAGACGCAGCAAATCCCTTGTCACACAGAGGGGTGAACAGATCCTACCCACTGTGAACACGCTGGGGTCTCAGGGGGCAGGATGAATCACTGAATCCCTTCTCATACACTGACCATCTGAATGACCTCTCCCCTGTGTGGGCTCACTGGGGTCTCTGGGGGCAGGATGAATCACTGAATCCCTTCTAACACACTGAGCATCTGTATGGCCTCTCCCCTGTGTGGGCTCACTGGGGTCTCAGGGGGCAGGATGAATCACTGAATCCCTTCTCACACACTGACCATCTGAATGGCCTCTCCCCTGTGTGGGCGTACTGGGGTCTCTGCAGGTGGTGCATTTGAGTGTATCTCTCCCCCTACACTGGTAACAAGTGAATGGCCTTTACCCAGAGTGACCTCTCTGGTGTTTCAGCAGGTCATTGATTGAATCCTTTCCCACACACTGAGCAGGTGAATGACCTCTCCCCAGTGGGAATGCACTGATGTCTCAACTGGTGAGAAATTTGAATGAATCCTTTATCACAAATGGAGCCGGTGAAGGGTCTAAATCCTGTGTGTCACCTCTGGCGCCTCAGCAGATTGTAAGATCGAGTAAATCCCTTCCCATACGTGGGCCAGGTGAACGGCCTCTCAGCAGTGTGACTGTGTCGGTGAGTGTCCCACTGGGAGGGGTATGTGAATTCCTAATTCTAATTGAGTACATCCTCCTGTCTTCTCAGTTGTTATTGACAATCTCATTCCCCTCGCACCAGAACCTGTTGCAGTGTTACAGAAACAGCGGAATGGTCAACTGCAGTTGGTCACCTGACTGATCACTGGACACGAACGGTTTATTCTCCACAGATGCTGCCAGACCTACTGAATTTTTCCAGCAATTTCTGATTTTGTTTCTGATGTCTCAGAATTTGCAGATGTTTAGTTTTCCAACACTCATCTTGTCTGTTGCAGATTAGTTTATTGATGAAAGTAGATGGTTTTGAAAGTTGTACATTAGGTCACACATCAGCTCTGATCATCATGAATGGCAGAGCAGTGTTGAGGGGCTGAACGGCCTCCTGTTCCAATGAATGTTATCCATCGGCAGCTTGTGGTGACATTTCCCCTCACTGCTCACTTCACCTCCATGTCGAACACACTGTTACTGACTCAACAAATCTCCTGTGTTTTAACTAAACCTGCTAATGTTCAGTGGCTCCCTGTCCTGCCACCCGTGTTTAACTCTCATCATGGAATGCTGCCTCGTATTACTGCGGGAATGCCCACAAGGACTAATCCTGGAGTCTGTATCCCCTGGGATACACAAAGCCTATTTATTTCCTTCTTCCTCTTTCATTCTGGCTCTTGAACTCTCGGTTTCAATCCTTTCTCCTGTCATGATCTTCGACATACCCATCTGGGTGGGCTAGAGGCAGCTGGGATTTACTGAAGGGAAGTGGGGATTAGGCAGAAGCACGAGGAGCGGTGACAGAAAATAAAGCTCTCATTGTAACGGCAGAGTTTCTCCGTGACCCAGTGAGTGGTGAGGCACCTGAGATTGTGGGGGAGGCAGATTCAATCAGGGATTTGGTAAGACACTCAGACGTTGACCTGTCCATCTGATTGTTAACTCAGACAGATAGACAGAAAGATGTACATTTAGACAGCACCTTTGATGATCTGGGGCAACGAAACATGCTTCCAACCCAATGATTTCATTGACAAATCTTTGAAAAAACAGACACAAAGCTTTCGACTTGTACCTCCTGACCTGTGAGGGGTTTCAGTTGGAGTATCTATATTTATCTGAGCCTCCTATTTTCTTGAGAAAAGCGTTTTGAGCTGTTCAGTCTTTCCTGGTGATTATAACCGTTATGTTCCTGTAGGATATGTGACTGAATCTTTATTTTCCAGTTCCTTGTGAGTGATGAAAGGAGCAGAAACTGTTCCTGACCTGTGAGGGGTTTCGGTTGGAGTATTTATATTTACAAATCCATTCCCACTCTGTGAAATTGACGTAAAACTGAAGGGAAGGAGTGAGTGAGCACCCACAGAATCATATGTATCTGAGTTGAATGAATCTGGCATGACGAAAATATGACAGCAATCACAACCACTTAGAATCACAGAATCCAGAGGGTGCAGAAAGAGTCTATTCGGCCCATCGAGTCTGCAATGACCCTTCACCCACCCTACCCCCCATAACCCCACATTAACCATGGCTAGTCCAACCCACCTCAATTGCACACTGCAGGCCATGTTAGCATGGCCAATCCAGTAACGTTACACATCTGTGGGAGGGTCACAAGTTACATCCAAATGCTCGGAATTGTGGATGATAGATCACAAAAACTTGACTCTGACACAAATGCTCTCCTTTTCAAAATAAAATCTAGGGGAAACTGCAACCGGAAAGATTTCCGATTATCTCAGGAGGAAGAGAATTCAAAATTCGCGCCAATGACCCAGGGGGCGCAGTGAAAGTTACAGAGGTCTGGGAACCATTAGAAATGTAACAGGTTGTGAGCAAGGTGGGGGTGAGACAAAGACATAAAGACAGTCTGTCACACGGGGGAAGGCAGGAGAGATTATACAGCAGAAATGGTAGTCCGTCAAGGCCACGGGGAATGGAGTTAGGGCTGGGAAAGAAACAAGGAAACAAGGTGTGCAGATGTCAAAGAAATACATTTTAAAAAACAGATTATAAAAGCATAGAGGGCAGAGGACAGTCTAAAATTGTTGCTTTCAATGGTAAGTACAAAAAGCTGTAAAGCCTCGGGAGTTCTATTACAGCCAAAACTTACAGAATGGGCCAAGTGGACTCGATCTGTGCTAAAACTTCCTGATAATTTTTTTTCTGACATTTGTAGTTCAAGTCTGACGACTCTAATAACTTTCAAATTGGACTGGAGTTTAATATTCTGGAGAAATGTCAAATAAATCACATTGATCACATTCTGCAGATCTTAGCCCATTACCCTGCATGTTCCAGCATTTCAGTTACACCCATGTCCTGCCGGTGGGACAGGACATACAGGGATGGTGACGGTGGTATCTAGGACATTGTAAGCTAAAATTCTGTGCGTATGACTGTGTCAGCTTGTTCCTTGAATGGTCTGCATTCCAGCTCACCCAATAAGATGTTGATAGTGTGAGACACTACAGTTGGAGCTCCTCTGCTCGCCAGTTCCTTTCCATTCTGCTTTTTAATTTTTTTTTTCTCTCACTCTCCCCTTTGCAGACTCTGACACAAGTGTCTCAACATTGAATCATGACAAAATTTAAAAAACAATCTTGTCTCTACAAGACAACCAATGGAGGAAAATATATTATTCTTACATCAACTGCATTTTGGAAACAAAAACAATCCTGTTCAATAAACACTGTCTCATTTTTTCCTTCAATTCTATCAAGCGAGCTATTATATTTTGTCCCTCGGTTTACCGATCTTAGTAAATATCCAATCAATTTCAGAGCAACAGGCTGACAAAGTGTTGAACCAATTTATCTGTTTAGGTTTTAGCATTAGTTATTAAGTCATTACCATTACAATAATTGCATAATAATCGGTCTGGGTAACAAGAACACAGAGGTTCACAATTTAATTTATTGAATGTTTGAAAAATGTTATAATATATCTTTTTTCAGAATTCTAACAGTAATTATTAAGTCATTTGAATGATAATAATTATTATATGCAAAAGTTTAGTCTTGCTAACAACTACAGTGAAGTTTATATCTGAATTTAATCCAATCTTTCCTAATACCTATACAGTAATATAAAAATCCATTTTATTTCCAATCAACACACCTAAAAAAGGATCCATTATTTTTTATGCAACATGCACTTTTAAAAATATGACTTTTGCTCATTTGAATTATCTGTGTTATCCCAGCCTTATAAATTTAGAAAAACCTAATTACTTTTCCCTGAAAACAATTCCTGTTCATTTTTGTAGATAGCAGAGTCAAATAGCAAGATGAAATTTATCATTATTCTTCAGAATGTTAATACAATTTTGAAAATCTATATGTTGCTAATATATAATAATTGTTCATTTCAGTCCATAGAATATAGAACAGTACAGCACAGTACAGGCCCTTCGGCCACGATGTTGTTCCGACCTTTTATCCTACTCTAAGATCAAACTAACCAACATGCCCTTCATTTACTATCATTCATGTGCCTATCCAAGAGTCGCTTAGATGTCCCTGATGGATCTGAATCTACTCCCACCACTGGCAGTACTTTTCAGCGCCCACCACTATCAATAATGAAACTATCTCTGACATGTCCCCACAACGTTCCCCATTCACCTTAGAATTATGCCACTTTGTGGGGAAAAGTCTTTCATTATCCACTCTGTCTATACCTCTCATCATCTTACGCAAGCTGTCAAGTAAGCTTTCATCCTCTTTCACTGCAATGAGCAAAGCCCCAGCTCCCTCAACATTTCTTCATAAGACATGCCTTCCAGTCCAGGCAACATCTTGATAAATCTCAACTGTACCTTCTCTAAAGCTTCCGCATCCTTTGTATAATGAGGTGATCAGAACGGAACACAATACTCTAAGGGTCGTCTCACCACGGATCCATAGATCTGCTGCATAACCACGTGGCTCTTAAACTCAATCTCCCTGCGAATGGAAGCCAACACACCATACAACGTCTGAATAAGCCAGTCACCTTGGATGTCAGCTTATGAGGAATGTATGGACATGCACCCCAAAATCCCTCTTTTCAACCACGTTTTCAACCACATCCCTCTTTTGAAGAATCCTGCATTTAGTCTGAAAATATGCACTCAAATTTGAAATTCCAAAATGAATAACTTCACATTTTCCCAGGTTGAACTCCATCTGCCACTTCTCAGCCCAGCTCTGCATACTCTCAATGTCCTCTAGCAACCTACAAAAGCTCTCCACACTGTCCACAACTCCACCAACTCTCGTGTCATTGGAAACTTCCTAACCCACCCTTCCACTTCCACATCCAAGTCATTTATGAAAAATCACAAAGAGCAGAGCCCCCAGAACTAATCCCTTCAGAATACCATTGGTCACCGTGCTCCAAGCTGAAAACTATCTATGTAATCTCACCCTGTCTTCTATGGGCCAGCCAATTTATTATCTAACCAGGCAGGCCTCCCTGTATCCCATGCCGCATTACTTTCTAAATGAGCCTACCATGGGGAACCTTATCAAAAACCTTGATAAAGTCCAGATATACCACATCCACTACTCTGTCCTCACCAATGTGTTTGTCACATCTTCAAATAATTCAGTAAGTTTGGTGAGGCATAACCTGCCGCTCACAAAGCCATGCTGACCATCTCTAATGAATCTATGCTTTTCCAAATAATCATCAATCCTGTCTCTCAGAATTCTCTCCAATAATTTGCCCACATCTGATGTAAGACTGACTCATAGATGATTCCCAGGATTATCTCAATTGCCTTTCTTGAATAAGGGAATAACGTTTACCACACTCCAATCATCTGATATGACTCCAGTGGACTATGAGGATGCAAAGATCATTGCAAAACACAGTAATCCCTTGGCTCCCTTCATATAACAACCTAAGTTATATCCTTTCTGGCCCAGGGGACTTATCTATCCCCATGATTTTTCAATATTTTCAGCACATTCTCCATCTTAATATCGACCTGTCTGACCATATCAGCCTGTTTCACATTGTTCTCACAAAGGACAAGGTCCCACTCACTCGTGAATACTGAAGCAAAGTACTCATTAAGGACCTCCTCTACCTCCTCTGACTCCTGGCACAGGTTTGCTTCACTATAAGGGGTATAAATGTGGAATTATATCTCAGCACTGAATTAATGTATCGATATTGCAGTGTACAATCACTCGATTACTTTGAATATTGAACTTTTTTTAACAGAGAAAACACAGTTGAATTGATTTGATTATATTTCACTTCATGCTAATATTTATTGTATTTGGAACCACAATGAGAGTTACCTTTTTACACATATCAAACTTACTTAAAATTAATCGCACGTTTATGTAAAGAAAATAAATTTACCATCTGGTTGTTCCTTCCGTTTTCAATGCCTGTTGATTTTGAATTTGTGGAAGTTGTACATTGTTGAAAGGAAGAGAAATTGTCTTCAGCTGAATATTCTCATTGAATGACCGATGCATTTTAAAAATCAAAGTACAATGATCACGCAGTTTTGTCAATTTGTCTTTCAAAGAATTGTCATGAGATTCCTGTTTATTTAAATTTGTCATTCCTTTATTCTACTGTTATTGTAAAATATTGTTTAATTTCCAGACAATACACACAGAAACTACCTAATTAATTCCCATTCAAAGTACTGCAATAAACAGCTGATTAATTTATCATTTGAGATACCACATTAAACATAATATTGCAATACTGCCTGTCCTGAGTGGGAACATTATGAAAGCAGCTTATTGAGTTGTGGCAGTGTCTCTATTACTAGACCCGAGGGAAAGTTTCAAATCACACCTTCGACACAAATATATCAAGAGCTATCTGAATGCTGATTAGAGAGTACCTAAGCACAGATTGAATTGCTTTTCAATTCAACATTTGATCTGCTTTTATCTATTTTATCAATAATCACAAAATCTGATACTTATTTAAGTCAGGTTACAAAGAAATATGTGTACAAGTATCCCCCACTTTTGGAAAGTTTGCTTGAGCCACTTTGCTTTTCCAAAAGACTAACATCTGTCCCTGCTTTCTTTAACTGAAAGAAATCTGAAGAGGATTTTCACTTTTACGAAATATAGTAAGAAGATTAATGCTTCTTCGATTTACGTCTTTTCAGTTTATGAAAGGTTTCATAATAATGCACTACTTTCGGATAGTGGGGATACCTAATTCTGTTGCTTAAAAGTTCCTGGAGAATATTTGGAAATGTTGCAGAATTAAAGATTACGATGTCTAAGTAATGAGATTCATTTTTTTTTGTTACAAAGGGGCAAGTCCAAACAATTGAAACACATTAAACATTATTCTCTAGTGCTATAAATTGGAAATAAAGTTGATATCTTCTTCAGTAAACTACAAATGCTACCACCTATTACTTGTCAGTCAGGTGGTTACCTACTTTGTAACTAAATGTTGTGATTCATCTAAATATTACTCTGTCCTTTGAACAAAGCGAATTTGTAATTGTTGTTCAGTTTATGAATTGTCAGAAACTTGTTTTTATTTGTCTATTCACATGTTCATTTTGACCGTAAGATTGAAATGCTTTGAAAATATTGGAGTTTGTTCATTTAAAAATAAGGTTTGCACATCTCTCACATATCTCACTTCTTGTATTATGATTCAAGAATGTTTTCTGGTCGAATTCTAGTAAAGACCAAACATTTGTTGACTTCAAATAAGATCTTTAACACCCAGTTATCAATCTGTTGTTAATATTTCAGCTGATTACATTGACATTGATTAGGTACTCATTCAGAGATCAACTGACAATTATAAACTATTTGCAGGATTATTGAATTGAAAGAGAGATACAGACGGGCAAACATTTTTTGGAAGTCATTGCTTTTTCATTTAAATGTGTAGGCTGTTCAAGAATTCTATCTCGCCTTCCATTGGTTTTCTTGTCGAGAATGCAAATTTATAGTTCATGTGAATTTTAATGTGTTCTGTATTTTGATATTTGTATCAGATTGAAGAAGAAAAGGAGAAACAATTAACATAAAAATTTAGTGAATAGAAAGCAAAGTAAATTAAATTGACAGAGACAACTTTTAGCATAATCTCTGAATATTCAGTCAAATATTTCTAATGTCAAGAGCGTGGTGCCAGAAAAGCAGAGCAGGTCAGGCAGCATTCGAGGAGAAGCAGAATCAACTTTTTTGGCAAAAGCCCTTCATCAGGAATCTTTTCTGATGATGGCCTAATGCCCAAAAGGTCGATCCTCCTGCTCTTTGGATGTGCCTGCCCTTTTCCAATGCCACACTCTTGGCTCTGATCTTCAGCTTCAGCTTTCCTCACTTTCTGCGAATATGTTTCATGAATGTGAACTGAAAAAGTTAGCATCAGCAGTTGAACAAGACCAAGTTAACAAGTTTTTTTGCAATATTTATGGAGAAAACCTGTTTGAGAACATGCAACAAAACAGGTCGAACAACATCTATTTCCTTAGAACCCTTGCCCATTCATAATAAAGTATAACCATGCTTTGAACAACCAGTATGGTGTATAACTACTGAACTGAAATACCAGAAGACAACGATTGCATTTATTGGAGGGAATTATAACCAGATCCTTACTGTGATAGTGGTGATTGATCTCAGGAACAATAAGATATTTACTGTGATTATCCCAATGAACAGTAATTAGATGGTCATGAAGATCTTTGTGTGGCTTTATGTGCAGTGTTTTGTTTGAACATTGATTTCAGTAACATTGAGATATTTCACAAGATTGACAATTGACTGTTAAAGATAAGTTTTAAAGGCAACTTTTTTAAAAAAAAATGGCAGTTTTGTTTAGCGAAACACAATTCTAATTATATGGAATCCCGACTTTGTGGAAACAGGCAATTTGGCCCAACAAGTCTACACTGACGTTCCAAAGAATAATTCACTCAGCACAATTCTGCTCTCAGACTACTGGACATTTACCCCTGACTAATGCACCTAACCTACACATCCCTAAACAGAACGTGTAGTTTAGCATGGTCAATTTACCTGATCTGCACATCTTTGGATTGTGGGAGAAAACCAGAACATGCAAACACCACACAAACATGTGGCCGAGGATGGAATCAAACACATTTGCATAACACTGTAAGACACAAGTGTTGACCACTGATCCTCTGTTCTCAACGCCTAGCCCACATGCAAGAAGTGAGGTAAGTGAGAGACGTGCAAAACAAAAAAAATCAAAATCTCTAACAAATCACGAATGAACAATAATTAGAAAATTAATATGATCAAAGGAAACAGCAATATTCAGGTGAATTGAATTGTTTAATTATTGTCAGAATCATTGGCGACCTTTCAGCGGCATTTGGATAGGTACATGGATGGGTGCTTAATCTAGGTTAGAAGTTTGGCACAACATCGTGGGCCGAAGGGCCTGTTCTGTGCTGTATTGTTCTATGTTCTATGTTCTATGTTCTATGTTCTATGTTCTATTGTTCTATGTTCTATTACAAATTTGGGAAAGAGCTAACTAATGAGTAACGGGAAGTGACATTTGTTTATTTCACTAATGAAGAAATTGACTTGCTTTTCATCTTTGTATCACTCCAGAATAGTGATTTTTGTGCCTGAAATGTTTGCATTAAGCTCTTTCTAATAAAAGAAATCAGTACAATCACATTGACGTCTTCATCTTTAAGACTCAAACATTATCAAACACTTTCCAGAAATTTAGAACCAGCAAAATTAGTTAACTTGGTTTCTTGGGAACTCCAAGGGAAATAAACAGCAGATTCTATGAATTAGTCATTCAATGTGATTATTCAGCTGAAGACAACATCGCTTCTTTGCAAAAATGCTCAACTTCGAAAAATTCAAAATGCATTGTCATTATTTAATGAAACAATACAGAGATATTAATTATTTTTCATTTGAGTTCAGAAAACACAGGAATTTTACATGATTTTGGTGCATGAAAAATACTGAAATCTTATTGTGATTAGACGTACAATAAATGTTCGCATCGAAGTGAAACATATTTAAATGAATTCAACTATGTTTCCGCGGGTAAAATAAGAATTAATATTAACAATGATTGAGAGATTGTACACTACAATATATTTAGGTATTTATGTAAAAAGCCGTAATTCCACATTTACAGAAAATACTGGATTGAATGATTATTAGGTATGCGCAACAACTGGATTATAAAATTGGATCAATGAGTTTAGAAATAATTAGAAATCTCGTTTTGCTATGTAACTGAGGAATATGTGCAAACAAACAGGAATTATTGCAATGAAAAGTAATTGCAGTTCTGTGCATTTAAAGTCTGTGATGATGGAGATCATTCAAATAAGCAAACATCAGACATTCATAATTAATATTGAATGGGAAAACCTTGGATCCATTGTGGGAAACGACCTGAAAATAAAGTTTCATATTGCAGTGTTGGTACTCAGAATCAATTAGTTAAATTAAAATGTGAATCTCACTTTACTTGTTCAAAAGACTTCCTTAAATAATTTCGCAATTATTATAATGACAATGACTTGATAATTTTGTTATATGAGCTATTAAAATGATTCACTGTTTCAAAAACACTTTGCTGTGATGTTGATTGAATATTTATTAAAGTTGGTAAATTGTGGAATACAATATAATAACTAGCTTTATGAATTGAAGAAAAAATGAGCCATTCAGTGATTATAGAACATTTTTTCTTTCTTTACTAAATACAGGTAACACAAGAAATATGAATTTTTATCAAATGGTTTCCTCATAGAGACATGTTATTTTAATTTTATGATTAATATTATGATCAGACTTCAGACATTTGTGTCAAAATTTGGAAGAACATTAATAGATAATGAAAGTGAACAAATGATGCAGTCAAAGACATATGGTACCTAAAGGGATAATAATAATTGTGTCATTATTGTACAGTGATGAATAATGTTGGAATAGAAAAAAACAAAAAGTATCAACATGTTCAAAGCAGTTCTTTTCTTATAATTAACTGAAACCAATAATCATTTTGCAGAGCGCGTGATTTGGAAAAAAAAACAGTCATTTATGGTGTTATGTAAACTGAAAACTAATTCCATTTTGCAAAAATGGAGACCTTCCCAAATTCAAAATTTAGGTTTTCTGAATTACACAACAAAAATTGTTGTAATTTGAAATATCTCTTGCACACAAATGTAAAATAAGTAAACTTAATGATTTTTAGAATGACAAAATGTTTGTTGGTTGCATGATTGTATTACAGTCAATATCCGTGATAAAGTAGAAGCATTGTTTTAAGCAACATAAATCATTTTTAACTACTAAACTGACGTAGAAGGTATCAGTTTCACTTGTTGCATGGAATAGTAAACAAATGCTTACTGTTGTCATTGGTTTCAGGAGCAATTAGGTTATTCTACTGAACAATAATCAGATGGTGGTGAAAGTCTTTGTGCAGCTCTATGTGGACTGTTTAGCGTGAACATTGGCTTCAACAAATTTGAGATATTTACATGAATTAGAGACAGATTGATAATTGGATGTGAATGACCTGATTTAAAATCTGACAGTTTTTAAATATTTACTACGATTGCTGAGTGAAACGTTCTTAAACCATCATTCAATCAATGCGATAAGTGAGAGTTGGCAAATCCAACTTTCAAATGAACACAACCTGATATTTTCACACCATTACAATATCACATTCTATATAAATAGATGACTGCAAAGCTAAAATCAAATCTCACGCAATTCATAATCTGATCAGTAATTTAAAAAATGATAAATGATATCTTATGACATTTGTTTATTTTACTGAAAAATTAATTGATCTTTTCGCATATTTATAGCACTGGAACATAAAATTCTATGTGTTGTTTTAACTAAGAGCTACAGACCAAGAGAAAATTAATGACTGTCATGTCTTTGCATATTTCAGCTTTATGACTATAACATTCACAAACATTTTCTGAGGAATTTGGATTGAGTCGAATTAGATACATCTTGCTATTAGTGACCAGAAGAAAGTATATAGCAGATACTGTGATTATTGGAATGAACGATGATACTTATAATCTACTGATATTGTGTTTGGATATACAGTAAATGTCAGCATCGAAGTAAATTATAATCAAATCAGTACAAAAATGTTTCCAAGTTTAAATTAATACAATATTCACAATGATTGAGAGATTGCACTTTGCAATGTCCTTGCAGTACTTATTGTACGGAAGCAAAATCCCACATTTGTACCTCTTACTGGATTGCACAATTATTATATGTAATATATATTAGCAACAAAGGGATTTTAAAAATTATATTTGTGAATTTGAGAATAATGAGATATCCCATCGATATTAGATTGAGTAATATGTAGTAATGAAGAATAATATTGCAGGGAAACATAATTGGAGCTCTCTGAATTTCACAGGCTGAGATAATTGTAATCTTTCAAATGAGCAAAAATCAGATATTTACAAAGAATTTTGCAAGGGATATTATTGGTCGTTTTGTGTTTGGATTGGCCTGAACAAATAGGTATTAATATGATAGCATTGACAATAAGAAATAATGAAAGAAATTTTTAAAAACACTGCATGTTTACAAAGAATAAGTTAAATTGCTCTGTAATTATTGTAATTGATAAATGCCTTTATAATCCTGGCAGGTAAATTGACTTCATATTTTGAAAGCACTTTGCTCTGATGTTGATTGGAAATTCATTAATGTTAAGAAACTGAAAATTAAAGCATAAAACTTAGCTGGATGGTGTGAAAAAAATCATTCAGCAGCAATAAAAAAAAAGATTTTGTTCAAAAATGCAAGCAATGCAAGAGTTATATGCTTCCAATACCTTTCTTAAAGAGTCATGTTAATTTTGTTAATGTAATTTTTATCACAATAAAGGTTTCAATATTTATTTCAGAATTAGGAGGAAAGGTTTTAGGCCATGAAAAATGACTATTATTGTGAACAAACTGTAGTGTCAATGACATTTGGTACAGAAGGGAATACTCATAATTGTGTGATTATTATTCACTGCCAACTAACATAAAAGGAAAAGGGAAATTGTCAACATTTCCAAGCTTTCTTTGCTTATAATGAAATGAAAATAAAAATCGTTTTGGAGGGCACATGGTTTGAAAAAAAGAAACAGTAACATCATGTGACATTTGAGCTGAAGACGAGTTCCCGTTTCCTCGATTGTCGTCTTCACAATAATTTAAAACTTATTGTTGGTTGAACTAAAGAACAAATGGATATAATCAAATTGTTTTCTCGTACATCAAAAAAAAACAAATGTAAATCAATTTTATCATGAAAATTATATCACTCTGAATGTAATAATTTCACACGCAATAAATTTATGCAATGAATTGAAATGTCATCATAGCTGTAGAAGTTTTTTCACCTGACAGGGAATGAAGACTCTGGAGGCAGGCTGAGCTCAGGCTTGTGGAAGATGTTTAGTCATGCAGCAATCAGTTAATGAAGGGATCATCCCCCAAGGCCAATCTCGGAAGGGAGATCCATGACACACTGTAACATGTTCAATAAAAATCAGCATTTTTATGGACTTTCTGCATCACAATGGCCACATGCACTGTGGTTACAGCCCTCTCCTCCTCACCCAATTCAAGCACTTAATCGCAGATGGACATTGTAATGAACATTCCCAAATTCCTTTCATCTCATGTTGTTTAACAGGTCGGATAATCTCCAGGCTTTGGGATCTTTCCACACATCTTCTTAATTCAGATTCCAAAGTTATTCCTGCACACCCTCGGGCCTCTCAGGATGCCTTATCAATTGGGACATTTTGAATTCTGCTACTCATTATATTTTATTTTATCAAAGTCAATTACTTCTCATATTGTTCACTGTCCTAATTATATATGTACAAAGAAATACAAAAGCCAGTTAGTTTTAACTTACTTGCTATAAGATTAGTTATATTACTTGTGTTATAATGTTTGTTACATTGTGTGAAGTTATCCAGCTACTCTTACTGTCAGGACTTTATAATTAATGGGCAGTCAACATCATACCTTGAAGTTAATTCATAAAACTAGCTAACTGCACATCTAAGTCTAAATGCTTTTCTATATTTTTTTTTATTGGCATTGGTTACATGTATCTAATTATGTTACAAATTAACCCTATGATTCTCAGGAATCTGTAATTAGAACCTTTGTTTAATATTCTTAGTAACTTTAAAATAATAACTATTTCTGACAAACGAACTCTTCTATTGTCACGACAGCTGATTAGAAATCTCATATAGCTGCCCGTCATATGCAAAAATGAATAGCATGGAGTGAATGGAGTGTAATGGGCGGCACGGTGGCACAGTGGTTAGCACTGCTGCCTCACAGAACCAGAGACCCGGCTTCAATTCCCGCCTCAGGCGACGGACTGTGTAGAATTTGCATATTGTCCCGGTGTCTGCGTGAATTTCCTCCAACAGTCCAAAAATATGCAGATTAGGTGAATGGGCTATGCTAAATTGCCCGTCGTGTTTGGGGCAGGGGTAAATGTAGGGGAATGGGTCTGGGTGGGTTGCGCTTCAGCGGGTCGGTGTGGACTTGTTAGGCCGAAGAGCCTGTTTCCACACTGTAAGTAATCTAATCTAAAAAAATCAGACGTCACTTAATATGTAAGGTAGAATATTAATCCAATGATTTCTGTGAACATTCAAATTAGAAAGGAACAGATATTATCTGTGAGTGTTGGATAGGGAATCATTAGTTAGTTTGTGTTTGTGTTAATGGATTAAATTAAAATGTGAATTAGACGATGTTTGTTACAAAACCTAAACTGAATTACTGTGTGATTCTTGGAGAGGCAATGAATTGATAATTAATTTTAGAACTTTTGCAAAGTAAATGATTCAATATTTCCAAACGGGTTTGCTCTGATGTTGACGAGATATTTCTTAATCTGTCATCTGAGAATACAATTTCTGGCATGATGATATGAAAAGATATTAGACATTCAGTGAACGTTGATCAGAAATGGTTTGTCATTCAAAATTCTCAGATCTTCAAGATTTCTATACTTGGTTTCTCTACTTTTCTTTTGGAGAAATATAATATATAATAAGAAGAAATTCTGCATTGTATTTAATTCATGCAATTTTTCACATCATCAATATTTAGACATTTGAGTCAGAATTATGAAGAAAATAAGTCAATAAGGAAGATTTATTTTCACAGAAGCATACAGTCAACAGCATTTATCAAGGTATTTGTTTCAATAATTTCTCTGAATAAACAGATAATTACGTTGAATGGGGAATCTGTTGACAATGTAATGAGTCACAATTACATTTTTATCATAATGTTTGGACTGGAAACCTATCTGAAAATGATTCCTATATTCAGGACTTGCTTCATCAAGATACATGTTACATATGGTATCCTCAGTCAGAAGTAATAAGGTGTCATCATTGGTCTTGGAAAGATGTAGTGTGTAAATTATAACAAGGTGTCTCTTACATATCTTTGGATCCGATGAGACTGTGATGTTTGCTGTGATTATTCATCCTGAGAACAATAAGGCATGTACAAAGTGTTTTTCACAGAACAGTAATTAGGTGGTCTTGAAGACCATTACAAGTACTTTGATTTCAATAATATTGAGCTGATTTCCATGATCTGGGAAATGTTTCACAACATTTTACCAAAATTATGGATTCTAAGCATTCAATTTCGTGCAAACACCCTTCACTTGTCGTCTTTCTAAAGTGAGATGTCTAACGCTCAGGCACAGGCTGGAAGTCAAGGTGCCAGGAAGTCTGTTTCAATATCTCCAAAACTCATCTCTCGGGTTGGTTGTAACTGGAACTTCAGAAACATTGTGAGCTCTTTAACCGGGCTTTCCACTGTTTTTTGGAACTGGTGATTTTGTCTAAAGTTTGCTTTAGTTTTGACTTTTTAGCTCTGATTTCTCAAGCATTAGGAATAATTAGAATGTTCAATTATGGGTGACAGGTCACTTGACCTTAGTGGATAGGTAAAATATGGTTCCCTTATTGTTTTAATAACGAATTGAGAATGAATCTTTGCATTTTAACAAATAAAAGTTTCATTTTTTTCTGTGGTTTACAATGACATTGATTAGGTACTCATTAAGAGAGATCAACTGACAATTATAAGCTATTTGCAGGATTATTGAATTGAGCAAGGATACAGACGTGCAGAGATTTTTTTTCGGAGGTATTGCTTTTTCATTTAAATATCATGGCTGTTCAAGAGGTTTATGTAGCAGTTCATTGGTTCTCTTGTCCAGATACTAATTTATAATTCATATCGCTTTTATTGTGCCTGGAATGTTGAGATTTGTCTCAAAGTTAAGAAGAAAACGAGGAGCAATTACTATGAGAACTTGAGTGAATAGAAAGCACAGTAAATTTAAATTACAGAGGAAAGAGTGTATTTGCTCCAAATAAGCAGACAAATATTTTTTATGTCGAAAGTGTGGTGGTGGAAAAGCACAACAGACCAGGCAGCATCCATGGAGCTGGAGATTCACGATAGAACATAGAACAATACAGCACAGAACAGGCCCTTCATCCACGATGTTGTGCCAAACATTTGTCCTAGCTTAAGCACCAATCCATGTACCTATCCAATTGCCGCTTAAAGGTCACCAATGATTCTGACTCTGCCATTCCCACAGGCAGCGCATTCCATGCTCCCACCACTCTTTGGGTAAAGAACCTACCAATGACATCCCCCCATACCTTACACCCTTCATTTTAAATTGATGTCTCCTTGTAACACTCTGTTGTACCCGAGGAAAAAGTCTCTGACTGTTGACTCTATCTATTCCTCTGTTCATCTTATAAACCTCTATCAAGTCACCCCTCGTCCTTTGCTGTTCCAATAGGAAAAGGCCGAGCACTCTCAACCTATCCTCGTACCACCTATTCTCCATTCCAGACAACATCCTGGTAAATCTTCTCTGCACCCTCTCCAAAGCTTCCACATCTTTCCTAAAGTGAGGCGATCAGAACTGCACACAGTACTCCAAATGTGGCCTAACCAAAATTCTGTCCAGCTGCAACATCACTTCACAGCTCTTGAATTCAATCCCTCTGCTAATGAACGCTAATAAACCATAGGCCTTCTTACAAACTCTATCCACCTGAGTGGCAACTTTCAAAGATCTATGAACATAGACACCAAGCTCCCTCTGCTTCTACACCTTACTAAGAACCCTCCCGTTAACCCTGTATTCCACATTCTTGTTTGTCCTTCCAAAATGGACAACCTCACACTTGACAGGTATGAAATCCATCTGCCACTCCTCAGCCAAGCTCTGCATCATATCTATGTCCCTTTGCAGCCGACAACAGCTCTCCTCACTGTCCACAACTCTACCAATCTTCGTATCATCTGCAAATTTACTGACCCACCCTTCGACCTCCTCCTTCAAGTCATTAATAAAAATTACAAACAGCAGAGGACCCAGAACTGATCCCGACGCAACTCCACTTGTAACTGGGCTCCAGGCTGAATATTTACCATCTACCACCATTCTCTGACTTCGACTGGTTAGCCAGTTTTATATCCAACTGGCCAAATTTCCCTCTATCCCATGCCTCCTGACATTCTGCGTAAGCCTACCATGGGAAAACTTATCAAATGCCTTACTAAAATCCATGTACACTACATCCACTGCTCTACCCTCATCCACGTGCTTGTTCACCTCCTCAAATAATTCAATCAGACGATGAAGGCTTATGCCTGAAACGAGGTTTCTGCTGCTCCTCAGATGCTGCCTGACATACTTTGCTCTTCCAGCACCACATTCTTGACTCTGATCTCCAGCATCTGCTTTCCCTCACTTTCTCCAAATATTTGTAATGGACATGAACAGAAAATGTTAGCCTTGGCAGTTGAACAAAACCAAATTTACACTTTCTTTTTGCAATATTTGGACTGAATATTGTTTGTGATCATGCAACACATCAGGACATATGAACATCTCTTCCGTTAGAATTCTTGGCCATTCATAATAAAGAATAACCACTGCTTTGATCAACCAGTATCGTGTGTAATTACTGAACTGAAATACCAGAGGACAACTATTGCATTTATTGGAAGGAATGATAACAGATCCTTACTGTTGTGGTGGGGATTGATCACAGGAACAATCAGATAGATACTCTGATTATTCCCCTGAACCGTAATTAGCTAGTCATGGGGACCTTTGTGTGGCCTCATGTTTAGTGTTTTGTGTGAGCACTGATTCAAAAAACATTGAGATATTTTACAAGATTTAGGAACACATTGGTAATCAAGTATTAAACATATTAACTAAAGTCAAATTTTGAAAAAAAATGTTAGAATTGATTAGAGAAACACAATTAAATTATTGTACAATCCCTGTTAGCACAGTGTGGTAACAGGCCATTTGGTCGAAAAAAAACTCTCCAAAGAGTAACCCAGCCAAACACATTTCCAGACCATATTCCTCGACATTTCCTGCTGACTAATACACACATCCCTGAATAGAATGCGCAATTTAGCATGGCTAGATCAACCAGCTGCACATCTTTGGAATGTGGGATGAAACTACAGCAACGTCAGATCGACATGGGGATAACATGAAAATTCCACACAGACAGTCACCCGAGAATGGAATCAAACTGACGTCTCAGCTGCTGTGAGGCAGCAATGCTAACCACTGAGCCACCATGCAACCATATGCAATAAGCAAATCAGTGAAACATATGCAAAGATATATTTCAAATGAACACACTCCGATATTGTCAAAGCATGTCAAATTTGCATTTAATATGAATAGGTGAATGGAAAACAAAAAAAAGAAAATTCACGAATGTGCATTAATTAGAAATTTAATTTGATCAAAGGTCATAACAATATTTAGACGAATTGCAATTTATAATAACAAACATAGGTAATTAGCAGACTAATGAATAATTGGAAGTGGCATATATTTATTTTACAAATGAAGAAAGCGACTTATTTTACACGTTCGAAATACTGCAGAATGACAACGTATGTGTTCGAAATTTTGAATCAAGCTCTTTTGAACAAAAAAAACTGATCACTTATGATCACTTAGCCTTTTCACCTTTAAGACAACAACATTCTCAAATATTTCCCATGATATTAGAACCAGCAGAACTAGTTAATTTCTTTTCTTGAGAACTCGAAGAGAATAAACAGCAAATACTGTGAATTAGTGATTCAATGCGAGCATTCGAGTGAAGACAATCTTTATTTCCAAAAATATACAACTTACAAAAATTCAAAATTTATTGTTAGTTTTGAACGAAACAATAAAACGATGTTAATTCATTCTCATTTGACTTTGTTGCATGAAAAATCCTTAACTCTTATTGTGATTACAAACACGATAAATCTTAGCATTGAAGTGAAATATAATTAAATGAATTCAACTGTTTCCACAGGTAAAATAAAAATTGATATTAACAATGATTGTGACATTATACACTGCAAAATCTTTACAGTAGTTCTCGTACTGTGCCGTAATTCCACATTTGCACAATGTACTGGATTGAGTGAATATTAATAAATTATTAGATAAACAACAACAATTAAATCGACAAAGTCTGTCAATGTATTAAGTAATAACGAGAAACCTCATTTTGCTATGGGACTGAGCGATGTCTGGAAATGAACTGGAATTAATTCAGTGAAGAGTAATTACAGTTCCCTGTATTTTAAGGCTGAGATTAAGGCTGATCGTTCTAATGAGCAAACATCAGATATTTGCAATGATGTTGGATGGGAAGTCATTGGTTCTGTTGTGGGATAGGTGACCTGCAAAATAAATACATTTTCACACTGTAGTATTAGTACTAAGAAACAATGGATTAAATTTAAATGTGAATCTTACTATATTTGTTCAAAAGGCTTTCTTAAAAATTGTGCCATTATTGTCATGACAATGTCTTGATAAATTAGTGTTGGACATGAAGAATTAAAATGATTCAATATTTCAAAAGCACTTTACTGTGATGTTGATTAAATATTTATTAAGGTCAGTAAACTGAGGAATAGTACCTTGTTTTATGGATTGAAGAAAAAAATGAGCCATGCAGTGATTATTGAACAAAATTCTTCTTTTCTAACACAAAAATACACATTATACAAGAATTGTGAATTTCCATCCACTGAACTCCTTGTAGAGGTGTGTTACATTGATTTTTATGATTAATATTATGATGAACTTTTGTGTCAGAATTAGGAAGAGAATTAGTAGATCATGAAATTAAACAGGAAATTGAACAAACAATGCAGTCAACAACATATGGTATATAAAGCAATTTTAATAATTTTGTCATTATTGTACAATGATGAAAAACGTCGGAATAGAAACGGCAAAAAACAATCGACCTGATCAAAGCTGTTCTTTTCTTACAATGAAATGAAAGCAATAATCATTTTGTAGCACACATGATTTGAAAAAGCAGTCCTTTAATATGAAACATACAGTGGCAACTAACCTTTTTTGCAAAAATGTAGGAAGTTCACAAATTTGAAATGAAGCGTTGGTTGAATTTACAACAAAAATGGTTATAATTTGAATTGTCTGTTGCACACAACAAAAAATTTAAAATGGTTAGAATGACAAAACATTTGTTACCAATGTTCTTGTATTACAGTCAATGTCCATGATAAAGTAGAATTATTGGTTTAAACAATATAAATCATCATTGACGACTGAACTGAAATATAAGATATCAATTGCACTTACTGCAGGGAATAATAGACAAATGCTTACTGTTGTTATTAGTCTCAGGAACAATAAGGTATTTACTCAGTAATCAGGTGGTGATAAGGACCTTTGTGTTGCTTTATGTGCACTGTTTTCTGTTAACATTGATTTCAATAAAATTGAGGTATTTACATGAATTAGGAACAGACTGATATTTGGGTGTGAAGGATCTTATTTAAGATTAGACATTTTAAAATATTTATTAGAATTGCTGAGTAAAACGCACTTAAGACATCATGCAATAAATGAGGTAAGTGAGTCATATGCAAAGTCAATTTTCAAATGAACACACCCTGATATTTTCACAGCATTTCAATCTTACATTCAACATAAATAGGTGAGTGGAAAACTAAGCATTTCACACAATTTACAAACAGATCAATAACTAAAAATTGATAAATAGTAGCAAGTGGCATTTGTTTATTTTACTGAAGAAAAACAATAATTTTTTCTAATATTTGTAGCGCTGGAGCATCAAGTTCTATGTGTTTTCCGAACTAAGCTCTTCAGAACAAAATAAATCAATGAATATAATTACTTTGTATATTTCATCTTTATGACTGCAACATTCTCAAATGTTTTCCAAGGAATATTGAATGAGTGGAATTAGATACATTCTTTTATTAGTGACCTGAAGAAATTAAATAACAAATACTGTGATTATTGGAATTAACCACAGATGGAAGCATATCGAATATTGAATTGAAAGTCAATTCAATTGTTTCTTAGATATTTTTGAATCAGAATTCTGTACAAGTTGGGAATTGAAACTGTGCCTACTGGTCTGGTAGCAGAGACAGTAACAGAGCTGCACAAGATTCCTGTATAATGTTCCCAACCATAATGGGCAGGGCGACAATCACATACTTGTTACAAATTCTGTGTAATTACTGTAATTGATAATTGTTTCTAAAATCCTGATAACTTGACTTAATAATTTGAATGCACTTTGCATAGATGTCGATTGTACATTCATTAATACTAATAAACTGAAAATTAAAATGTAAAAGGTGGCTTTAATAATTAAAAAAAAACTCAGCAACAATTGTTTTTTTTTGTAGAGTCATGTCTATTTTATTAATGTAATTTTTACCGTGATAGTTGTTTAGACATTTATGTCAGAATTAGGAAGAAAGTAATTAGGCCAGGAAAGTGAGTATTATTGTGAAGGAAAGGTCGAGTTAATGACATTTGGCACCAGAAGTCATTTTGTACCAAATGACTGATAATTGTGGAATTATTGTTCATTGAAAACTAATGTTGGAAGAAAAAGAAACTATCTCAACATTTCAAAAGCAGTTTGTTTTCTTCTTATGAAATTAAATAAATCTTGTTTTGGAGGTTATAGGATTTGAAAAATAGAAACAGCCATTTAATGTGAGATTTGAGCTGAATTTTCATTCTTTTCACTCCAGTGTAGTGTTTCCAATAAATTAAAATTTAGTGTTAGTTGAACTAAAGAACAAATGGATATACCTACGTTGTTTTCTTGCATACATAAAAAGTAAAACAATTTTAACATGGAAATTATATTGCTCTGAAAGTAATAATTTCACACAAAGTAAGTGTTGGTATTGAATTGAAGTGTCATCATAGCGGCAGGAGTGTTTTCCACTGAATGAAGACTCAGAAGGCAGGCAGAACTCTGGGAAGTGGAAGATGTTTACCTATGCTGCAACCAGTTAACATATAACATAGAATATTACAGTGCAGTACAGGCCCTTCGGCCCTCGATGTTGCGCCGACCTGTCATACCAATCTGAAGCCCATCCAACCTACACTATTCCATGTACGTCCATATGGTTGTGCAATGACGACTTGAATGTACTTATAGTTGGCGAATCTACTACCATTGCAGGCAAAGCATTCCATAGGAGAAAGTGAGGACTGCAGATGCTGGAGATCAGAGCTGAAGATGTGTTGCTGGAAAAGTGCAGCGGGTCATGCAGCATCCAAGGAACAGGAGAATAGACGTTTCGGGCATAAGCCCTTCTTCAGGAATGAGGAAAGTGTGTCCAGCAGGTTAAGATAAAAGGTAGGGAGGAGGGATTTGGGGGACGGCCGTTGGAAATGCGATAGGTGGAAGGAGGTCAAGGTGACGGTGATATGCCAGAGTGGGGTGGGGGCGGAGAGGTTAGGAAGAAGATTGTATGTTAGGAAGGCGGTGCTGAGTTTGAGGGATTTGACTGAGACAAGGTGGGGGGAGGGGAAATGAGGAAACTGGAGAAATCTGAGTTCATCCCTTGTGGTTGGAGGGTTCCTAGGCGGAAGATGAGGCGCTCTTCCTCCAACCATCGTGTTGCTATGGTCTAGCGATGGAGGAGTACAAGGACCTGCATGCCCTTGGTGGACTGGGAGGGGGATTTGAAGTGTTGAGCCACGGACTGGTTGGGGTGGTTGTTCCAGGTGTCCTAGAGGTGTTCTCCGAAACGTTCCACAATTAGGAGGCCTGCCTCCCCAATTTCGAGGAGGCCACATCGGGCGCAGCGGATGCAATAAATGATGTGTGTGGAGGTGCAGGTGAATTTGTGGCGGATATGGAAGGATCCCTTCGGGCCTTGGAGGGAAGTAAGGGGGGAGGTGTGGGCGCAAATTTTGCATTTCTTGAGGTTGCAGGGGAATGTGCCGGGAGTGGAGGTTGGGTTGGTGGGGGGTGTGGACCTGACGAGGGAGTCACGGAGGAGTGGTCTTTTTGGAACGCTGAGAGGGGAGGGGAGGGAAATATTTCCCTGGTGGTCGGGTCGGTTTGGAGGTGGTGAAAAAGCATTCCATACTCTTACTACTCTCTGACGAAAGAAACTACCTCTGACATCTGTCCTTTTTCTATCACCTCTCAATTTCAAGCTCTGCCCCCTTGTGCTCCCCATCACTATACTTGGAAAACCGCTCTCCCTGTCCACACTATCTAACCCTCGGATTATCTTATATGTCCCTATTAAGTCACCTCTCAACCTTCTTCTCTCCAACGAAAGCAGCCTCCAGTCCCTCAGCCTTTCCTTGTAAGAGCTTCCCTCTATACCAGACAAAACCCTACTAAATCTCCTCTGCACGCTTTCCAAAGCTTCCACATCCTTCTTATAATGCAGTGACCAGAACTGTACACAATACTTCAAGTGCGACCGCACCAGAATTTTGTACAGCTGCAGCATAACCTCATCGTTCCAGAACTCAATCCCTCTATTAATAAAAGCTGAAAAACTGTATGCCTTCTTAACAACCTTGTCACTCTCAGTGGCAAATTTCCAGGATCTGTGTCCCTGGACACTGAGATCTCTCTGCTCATCTACACTACCAAGAACCTTACCATTAGACCAGTACTTTGCATTACAGTTACTCCACCCAAAGTGAATCACCTCACACTTGTTCACATTAAACTCCATTTGCCACCTCTCAGCCCAGCTCTGCAGCTTATCTATATGTCTCTGTAACCTACAACATCCTTCGTCATTATCCACAACTCCACCGACCTCAATGTCGTCTGCAAATTTTCTAACACACCCTTCTATCCCCTCATCCAGGTCATTTATACAAATGACGAACAGCACTGGACCCAACACCGACCCTTGCGGTACACCACTGGCAACCGGACTCCAGGATGAACATTTCCCATCAAACACCACCTTCTGTCTTCCTTCAGCAAGCTAATTACTGATCCAAACTGCTGTATCTCCCACAATCCCATTCCTCTGCATTTTGTACTATTGCCTACTGTGGGGGACCTTTCTGAATGCCTTGCAGGGATCATCCCCCAAGGCCAATCTCAGAATGTAGGTCCATGACACACTGTAACGTGTACAGTAAAAAGCAGTAATTTTACACGCTTGCTATATTACAATGGCCACATGCAATGTGGTTACAGTCCTTCCCTCCTTGTACAGACACCTGATCCTGTGGAACACCTAATCTCAGATGGACATTGTTATGGATAGCCCCAGCTTCCTATTGTTTCATGATGTTTAAAAGGTCCTAAAATCTCCCGGCATTTGGTATCTCTTAATGTATCTTATTTCTTCAGTTTACAAAGTTAACTATTACACTCCTTCCAGCCTCGCACTCTGCCTTGTCCACGATTCTCAAGAATCTGCAATTAGAAGTTTTTTTTAATGTTCTGAGCAACTTTAAAATAGTAACATTTTCTGACAAATGAACCCTGTCTGTTTCCCGGGGCTGTATCCTGCAGCTGGTGTTTATTTATTCACTGGGACAATTATTCTTTCATTAATGAAGGTCAGGATTGTTCGTTTTTCTGTATGTGGCATGTTCTTATTACTGTCTGGAATATAACTGTCTGGACTGGCATACGTATGGACTTGGAGTAAGATTTTACAAAATATAATTTTCTTTCATCAAGATTGGAACAGACTGTTAGTTTATCTCTCCTCCATCATCTTGTGTTTTAATTCTAAGGCAGGTTGCATCTTTTTGTTTGTCGGACATTTCGTATGAGCCAACATAGGCCATTCTATTCCAGATGAGGCAGGGCACCCCTACAACACCAAATCAACCAGGATTTCAGTATTAAATAAAAATCTGCATTCGCTACCATTAGGGAACAGTACCGTGCAATATGCCTACATCACTGAGACTTAATTCCACTTCTAAAGCCAAATATACTGAATTTCATCACTGATTAAATATTAGATATAAGGAAAAATTAGTCTTAAAACAGGTCACTGCAAACTTAAAATAATTAGAAACTTCATATTGCTATCTGTAACATGTAGAAATGAACATTACGTATTGGAGTCTAAAACAATTAGACGTATCTTCATTTGTAATGCTGAATAATAATCCAATCATTTCTATGAACATTCAAATTAGAAGGCATCAGATATTTCCTGTGAGTGTTGGATGAGGAATCATTGCTTCGTTCATGGCTGTGTTGACCTGAAAAAAAAATCCATTTTCCTTTGTAAAATTGGCATGAAGAAATAATGGTATAAATTGAAATGTGAATCTCATGGTATTTGTTACTAAACCTAAAGAGAATTATTGTGTGATGTTGGCCTAACAATGAATTGGTAATTTATTTTAGAACGCTGACACATTAAATGATTCAATATTCCCAAACGAGTTTGCTCTGATATTGATTACACAGTAATTAGTATCAGTGAACTGAGAACTAGAATGCTGGCATTATGGTTTGGAAAATACATTCGATACACAGTGATTATTGATCAGAACTGTTTTGTGATTCAACATTCTCAGATACTCCTGCAATCTGTATTTGCTGTCTCAGCTTTTCTTCTGTAGAAAGACAATATATAATCCATTCAATTTTCCATGTCATCAATATTCAGACATTTGTGTCAGCATTACAAAGAAAATAAATCGATAAGCAACGTGGTTATTATAGCGAAATACAGTCAACAGCATTTATAGAGGAAATTTTTCAATAGTGTCTCTGAGTAAACACGTGAAAAAGTTTAATGGGGATCTGTTCACAATGTACTGAGCCACAATTACATTTTCTTAACATGATGACTGGAGGGAACTTAACTGAAAACTCGCCTATATTTAGGAATTCCTTCATCTCGATACGTGTTACTATCAGCATCCTCAGTCACAAATAATAAAGTGTGATTGTTGACATGGGAATATGTGGTGTGTAAATTAAAAGAAGGTATCTCTTGCATATCTTTAGGATGATGTGATAGCGTAATGTCTGCTGTGTTTACTTATCCTGAGAACAATGTGATACTGATAAAAGGTTTTTCACTGAACAATTATTAGGTGGCCTTGAAAACCATCTTATGGCTTTCTGTGCAGTGATTCCTTTGATTTCAAGACCTTTGAGAAATTTTCCATGATTTGGATAATGATTAGATTACTTACAGTGTTGAAACAGGCCCTTTGGCCCAACAAGTCCACACGGACCGACTGAAGCACAACCCACCCAGACCCATTCCCTTACATTTACTCCTTCACTTAACATTCTGGGCAATTTAATATGGCCAATTCACCTAACCTGCACATTTTTGGATTGTGGCAGGAAACCGGAGCACCCGGAGGAAATCCACGCAGACAGGGGGAGAATGTGCAAGCTCCACACAGTCAGTCACCTGAGGCGGCCAATGAACCCGGGTCTCTGGCACTGTGAGGCAGCAGTGCTAACCACTGTGCCACGGTGCTGCCTAATGATTAGCAGTTTTGTGACAAATGTCTACATGTGGTCATTAGCTGGATTCAAACCATTTAATGTGTTGGTGCAAATGTGCAGGTGAGGCGAATTGACATTGCTAAATTGCACATAGTGTTAGGTGAAGGGGTAAATGTAGGCGAATGGGTCTGGATGGGTTGCTTTTCAGAGAACCTGTGCGGACTTGTTGGGCTGAAGGGGCTGTTTCCACACTAATCTAATCTAATCCAAATCATGAAATGATACCAGGCCGCTGATTATTGTCCAGCCTCTCCTCCCCATTGACTGTGTCTGCAATCTGTCCCTCCTCCCCCTCACCACACAAGGCAAACCAAGCTCAGGGTCTTTGTGAAAATCAAGACCGAAGTGTGCAGGTTCCTGCAGAGGGAATAGGTATTTTAAAATTGAAGCGGGGTGCGTGGGGAGGAGGCAGTAGTATCACTCACTGGGCTGACGGGTGGGAGATGGATTTTAATTTGGTTAATGTGAGGTATTGGATTTGGTAAATCAAACAAGAGCAGGACCTATACAATTAATAATAGGACCATTGGCAGTTTTGTAGGACAGAGCCCTAAGCTGAAAGGTATAATTCTTTAAAATTTGCATCTCATACAGATTGTGTAGTTAAGAAGGTGTTTAACACACTTGTCTTCATTGTTAGACCATTGAATATCGAAATTTGGTCGTCAATGTTGAGGTTTCACAGGACATTGCTGGGGCCTGTTCTGGAATAATGTGTCCAGTCTGGTCATCCTGCCCGCTCATTCCATAGGCACACCACCCTCTGAGTAAAAACGTTGCTCCTGAGGTCACGTGTGTGCGGTCAGGTGGCACAGCGGATAGCACTGCTGTTCACAGCGCCAGAGACACGGGTTCAATTCCCTACCTCAGGTGACTGTCTGTGTGGAGTTTGCACGTTCTCCCCGTGTGTGCGTGGGTTTCCTCCGGGTGCTCAGGTTTCCTCCCACAATCCAAAAATGTGCAATATAGGTGAATTAGCCATGCTAAATTTCCCGTAGTGTGAGGTGAAGGGGTAAATGCAGGGCAATGGGTCTTGGTGGGTTGCGCTTCGGCGGATCGGTGTGGACTTGTTGGGCCAAAGGGCCTGTTTCCACACTGTAAGTAACCTAATCTAATATACATTTTCCCCACTCACTTTAAACCTATGCTCTGTAGTTTTTGTCTCCCCTACTCTTAGAAAATACCTTGACTATTCACTTTGATATTATTGACCTTGATATTATTAAGCAGGAGAGGGTTCAGAAGAGAGTAACCTGAATGTTGCTGGGAAAGGAGGGAGTGAGCTATAAGGGGAGGCTGGATAAGCTGGGTCTTTTTTCACTGGGGAGTATGAGGTTGAGGGATAGACGTTACGGAGGTTTATAAATTCATGAGGTGTACAGAAAAACTGAAGGGCCAATGTCTTTTCCATAGTGTCGAGAGTTCAATACTGAGTGATATTTTAAGGTCAGAGGAGAAAGGTTTGCAAAAGTCATGAGAGGTAATTATTTTAGACAGAAGCTGGCATGTGTGTGGAATGAACCTCCAGAGGAAGTGGTGAATGCAGGGACAGTTACAACATTTCAAGGACATTTAGATCAGTACATGGATAAGACATCAGTTTGGATGGTGCTGTGAGCAGCTGCCCTCTCCCTCCCCCTCTCTGAATGAATCCTTGTTGGTTTTCACCCTCTGCCAATGCCTGTGCAGTGGCATGGGGAGGCCAGCAGAGGGTGGCATTGCATCACTTTAAGCACCACAGAGACTTCTAGACCTATACCACACAGAGACCAACAGAGCAATTGTTTGGACAAAGAATGAAGCTCATCTGGTAATTTAAACTAAACACCAAGAAAAGCTCAATTCGCCTCGTTACCTGTTAAAATATGAGTGAAAGAGAACTACCAAATTCCACTGTTTAAATGAAAACATCAATTTATTTTTTTAACTCGGAAAGTAAACATTTTACATCAGCTATTCACAACTCTGATACCCCCAAACTCTTAAATGCTTATTACCCCACTCCAACTCTATAACAATATACACTTTCAATAAGACACTTAGCAAAATCACATCAATGTAATTTCAAAACCACACAGCAGCTGTTGTTTTGTGCCTTCTACTGGCTGTAAATCTACCTGGGTTATCTTCTTTCTGTTAACTACGGATATGTTTCATATGAGAAGGTACCTATGATAGAGAGTATTGCTTAATTTCTTGGATCAGTGCTGATGGCATTTGTTCTGTCTGCAATTTTCAAAATGCCTGCATTTTTAATATTCACGACATTGGATTTTCTCATTGGTCGATTTTTGAAAAACAACAAATTCAAACTTGATTTCGTTTTTGGTATCCTGTGGTATCATTTAAATTGATTGGTTAAATTCGAATTGTTGTCCAAAGAGCAATCAACTCAGGGATCTATTTCACAATAAAATGTTACATATTTCCAGTTGTCCTTGAAACTCTGGGTGTGCCATCCTCTCATATCATAGGAGCTTGTAAGCTCTCAGTTCAGAACAGCGTTTCCTCTTCCTTAAAAGTACAGTACATAAAACATTGAACAGTATAGCACAGAACAGGCCCTTCAGCCCACAATTTGGGGTGACCATTGATCCTCATGTGAAATTAACATAATGTACTAATTCTCAAATTTCTGTGACCATACGCATGCCCAACAGTCTCTTAAATATCCCTATTGACCTCGATTCCAGAACTTCTGCTGGCAACGAATTCCATGCTCTCACAAGTCTCTGCGTAATGAACCCGCCTATGATGTCCTCTCTATACTTTCCACCAAACAGATTAAAACTATGACCCCTCGTGTTAACAATTTCTGCCCTGGGAAAATGTTTCTGGCTATCTACTCTATCTATGCGTCTCATTATCTTGTACACCTCAATTAGGTCCCCTCTCTTCCTTCTTTTTTCCAATGAAAAAGGTCCGATCTCAGTCAAAATCTCTTCGTAAGTTAAACCCTCCATTCCAGGCAGCATCCTGGTAAACCTCCTCTGAACCCTCTCCAAAGCATCCAAATCTTTCCGATAATCGGGCGACCAGAACTGGACACAGTATTTCAAGTGCAGTCTCAGCAAAATTTTATAGAGCTGCAACAAGATCTCGCGATTCTTAAACTATTCCCCCTGTTAATGAAAGCCAAAACACCATATGCTTTCTTAACAACCCTGTCCACTTGGGTGGCCATTTTAAGGGATCTATGTAACTGCACACCAAGATCCCTCTGTTCCTCCACACTGCCAAATTTCCTGTGTTTAATCCTATACTCATCTTTCAAGCTTGACCTTCCAAAATGCATCATTTCTCATTTATCCAGTTTGAACTCCATCTGCCACCTCTCAACCCAACTCTGCATCCTGTCAATGTCCCGCTGCAGCCTACAACAGCCCTCTATACTGTCAACGACACCTCCAATCTTTGTGTCGTCTGCAAACTTACGAACCCATCCTTCAATCCCCTCATCCAATGCATTAATAAAAATTACAAACAGTAGAGGCCCAAGAACAGAGCCCAGTGGAATACCACTCACCACTGACATCCAGGCAGAATATTTTCCTTCCACGACCACTCGCTGTTTTCTGTCAAACAGCCAGTTCTCTATTCCGAGAGCTAGATTTCCCACTGTGGTTTGTGTGTTCCCCACACTGTTTGTGTGTTACCTTTTTCAAAAAAATGTGGCCATTTTTTCTTTGGGTGCCTTTTTTTGTGGTGTGTGGTCCTCTTCTGTCCGATGGTGACGGCCTGTTCTACAGTTCAGGTGCATTCCTGATTGGTGGTTGTTGAAATCAGACAACAACACAACAGAACGAAGGACCCGATACTCAGCATGAGCAAAACCAATGTAGTGTACAAGATTCCATGCAAGGACTGTACAAAACACTACATAGGACAAACAGGAAGGCAGCTAACGATCCGCATCCATGAACACCAAATAGCCACTAAACGACACGAGCAGCTATCCTGAGGAGCCACACACGCAGATGACAAGCAACATGAATTCGAATGGGACAACACTATTATTATAGGACAAGCCAAACAGAGAACAGCCGGGGAATTCCTAGAGGCATGGCACTCATCCACAGATTCAATCAATAAGCACATCGATATGAACCCAATATACAGACCACTGCAACGGAGAGCTGGAACTGACAACCGGAAGCGGCAGATTAAAACCACTGCAAATGCCGGAGGAAAGATCACAGAAGCCCTTCACAGGAGGCTCCCAAGCACTGAGGATGTTACCTTGACAGGGTTGCTTTCCTATCTCTGTGACAACTCCAGCATCGCTTTCCTCTGTTTGTATCATCTCCAGCCTTGTTTTCTTATTTCTCTAACATGTACAGCCTTGCTTTCCTATCTCTATGATATCTGAAACCTTGTATTCCTATTTCTAGAGCCTGTCCAGTATTATTTTCCTATCTCTGCAACGTGGTCAGCTTTCCTTCCCTATCTCTGTAACATCTCCAGCCTCGCTGTCTAATTTCTGTAACATCACCAGCCTTGCATTCCTATCTCTGCAACATCCTCAGTCGTGCTTTCCTCGCTCTGTAACATCTCTACCCTTGTACTCTTATTTCCCCAACATCTCCAGCTTTGCTTTCCTATCACTTTGACATCTCCAGCCTCGCTTTCCGATCTCCATAACATCTCCAAATTTGCTTTCATATGTCTGTGACACCTACAGCCGTGCATTCAGATCTCCATCACATCTCCAGCCGTGCCTTCTTTTCTCTGTCGCATCTCCAGTATTGCATTCCTATCACTAGGGCATTTCCAGCCTTGCTGTCCTTTCTCTGTAAAATGTTCAACCTTGCGTTCCTGTCTCTGTAACGTCTCCTGCCTTGATTTCCTATCCTGGTAATATCTGTAGACTTGCATTTCTGTTTCTTTTTACATCTCCAGCTTTGCTTTTCTGTTTCTTTAATATTTCAGCCCCGCTTTTCTGTCTCTTTAAAATCTTCAGCTTTGCATTCCTACCTCTGTAATATCTCCAGGCATGCTTTATTATCGCTAGAGACTTTCCAGCCTTGCTTTCCTCTCTCTGCAACATCTCCCGCCTGGTTTTCATTTCCCTGTAATATCTGCAGCCTCGCATTTCTAAATCTTTTAACATCTCCAGCCTTGCTTTCCGGTTTCTGTAACATCTCCAGCCTTGCTTTCCGGTTTCTGTAACATCTCCAGCCTCGCTTTCCTGTCTCTGTAACATCTCCAGCCTTGCATTCCTATCTCTGTAACATCTCCAGACGCGCTTTCCTATCTCCAGAGCCTAACTAGCCTTGCTTTTCTTTTTCGGAAACATCTCCAGACTTCTTTTCCAGTCTCTGCAACATCTCCAGCCTTTCATTCCACTCTCTGTAACCACTCAAGCCTTGCTTTCATATCTCTGTCAAATCTCTACTCTTGCATTAATATCTCTGTAATATCTCCAGCCTTGTATCCCTATCTCTGTCACATCTCCAGCGTTGCATTCCTTTCACTATAACATTTCCAGCCTTGCATTCCTATCTTTGTAAAATCTCGAGCCTTGCTTTGCTCTCTCTGTAACATCTCTCGCCTTGCTTTCCTATCCCTGTAATAACTGCAGCCTTGCATTTCTGTCTCTTTTAACATCTCCAGCCTTGCTTTAATGTTTCTGTAACATGTCCAGCCTAGCTTTCCTGTCTCTGTTATAGCTCCAGCCTTGCATTCCTATCTCTGTAACATCTCCAGCCTTGCTTTCATATCTCCATAACATGTCCAGCCGTGCATTCCTATCTCTGTAACATCTCCAGCCATGTGTTCCTATCTGTGTAACAACACCAACCTTGCATTCCTATCTCGGTAACCTTTCCAGCCTTGCTTGCCTGTTGCTAAGCATCCCCAGTCGTGCATTCCTATCTCTGCAACATGTCCAGCCTTGTTTTCATATTTCTTTAACATCTCCAGGGTTGCTCCCCTATCTCTGTAACATCTCTAGCCTTGTTTACCAATTGCTCTAACATCTCCAGCGTTGCTCTCCTATCTCTTTAACATCTCCAGCCGCCCATTCCTATCTCTGTAACATCTCCAGACGTGCTTTCCTATCTGTATAGAGTGTCCAGCCTTGCTTTTCTTTCTCTGAAACACATCTAGCCGTGCTCTCCAATCTCTGCAACATCTCCAGCCTTTCATTCCACTATCTGAACCATCTCCAGCCTTGCTTTGCTGTCTCTGTGACATGTCCAGGCTTGCTTTCCTATTTCTAGAGCCTGTTCAGCAATGCTGTCCTATCTGTGTGACATGGCCAGCATTGCTTCCTTCAACATCTCTAGCATTGTGTCCCTTTCAGTGTAACATTTCCAGCCTTGCTTTCCTATCTCTGAAAAATGATCAACCTTACTTTCTTATCTCTGTAACATCTCCAGCCTTGCATTCCTATCTCTACAACATCTCCAGCCTTGTTTTCCTATCCTGGTAATATCTGCAGGCTTACATTTCTGTCTCTTTTAATATTTCCAGCCTTGCTTTGCAGTTTCTGTAATATTTTCAGCTTCGCTTTCTGTCTCAGTAAGATCTCCAGCCTTCTATGCCTATCTCTGCAACACCTCTAGGCGTACTTTCCTATCTGTAGACCCATCCAGCCTTGCTTTCCTTTCTCTGTAACACGTCAAGCCTAGATTTCCAATCTCTGCAACATCTCCTGCCTTTCATTCGACTCTCTGTGACCACTCCAGCCTTGTTTTCCTGACTTTTGACATCTCCAGCCTTGCTTTCATATCGCTGTGACATCTCCTGCATTGCTTTCAGATCTCTGTAATATCTCCCGCCATGCATCCCTATCTCTGTTGCATCTCCAGCCTTGCTTTCCTATCCTGGTAATATCTGCAGACTTGCCTTGCTGTCTTTTAACATCTCCAGAGTTGCTTTTCTGGTTGTGTAATATTTCCAGCCCTGCTTTCCTATGCCTTTAACATCTCCAGCTTTGCATTCCTATCTCTGCAACATCTCCAGACGTGCTTTCCTCCCTGTACAGACTGTCCAGCCTTGCTTTCTTTTCACTGTAACACGTCCAGACTTGCCTTTCACTCTCTGCAACATCAGACAATCCTACTGCGAATCCTCTTGCAAGGATGTCTGCCTTGAAGACGTTTTCCTCCTCTCTCTCCAAGAATCTCAGGGATTCCCTCTCACACTGCAGCTTCCAGGTCCAAACTTCCAGCTCAGCACTGTCCCAATAATTTGTCCAACCTGTCTAACATCTTTTCCACCTATCCACTCCACACTGCCCCCCCCCCGACCTATTGTACTCTATGCGACTTTCTCCACAGCCCCATCCTCCTCTCACTTATTTCTCCACCCTTCAGGCTCTCTACTGTATTCTTGATGAAGGGCCTTTGCCCGAAACGTCGATTGTACTGCTCCTCTGATGCTGCCTGAACTGCTGTGCTCTTCCAGCACCACTAATCCAGATTATTTAACATATCCAGCCTCGCTTTCCTGTCTCTGCAACTTCCTATCTCTGTAACATCTCCAGCTGCGCTTTCCTATCTCTCGTGCCTGTACAGCCTTGCTTTCCTTTCTCTGCAATACGTCCAGCTTTTCTTTCTAGTTTCTGCAACATTTCCAGCCTTTCATTTCACTTTCTGTAGCCACTCCAGTCTTGCTTTCACATCTCTAACATCTCTAGCCTTGCATTCCAACTCTGTAGCATCTCCAGCATTGAATCCCCTTCACTTTGACATTTCCAGCATTGCTTTCCTCTGTCTGTAATCTCTCCAGCCTTGGTTTCCTCTGTTTGTCACATCTCCAGCCATGGTTTTTTATTTCTCTAACATTTCCAGCATTGCTTTCTTATCACTGATATCTCGAACCTTGTATTCCTATCTCTAGAGCCTGTCTAGCCTTGCTTTCCTATCTCTGAAACATGGCCAGCCTTGCTTCCCAATTTCTGTAACATCGGCAGCATTGCCTTCCTCTCACGAAACTATTTCCAGCCTTTCTTTCCTCTCTGTGTAAAATTTCCGGTCTTACTTTCTCATCTTTGCTCCATCTCCAGCCTCGCTTTCCTGTCTCTGTAACATCTCCAGCCTTGATTTCCTCTCTCTATAACATCTCCAGCCTTGCATTCCTGTATCTGCAACATTCCCAGTCATGCTTTCCTCTCTCTGTAACATTTCCAGCCTTGTTTTCTTATTTCTAAACATCTCCAGCGTTGCTTTCCTGTCTCTGAAACATCTCCAGCCTTGCTTTCCGATGTCTATAAAATCTCCCAAATTGATTTCCTATCTCTGTGACATCGGCAGCATCGCTTTCCTATCTCTGTAACATTTCCATCCTTGCATTGCTATCTGGATAACATCTCCAACCTTACCTTGACCTCTCTGCTATGTCTCCAGCCTTGCCTTCCTGTATCTACAACATCCCCAGTCGTGCTTTCCTCTCTCTCTAACATATCCAGTCTTGTTTTCTTATTTCTCTAACATCTCCAGCGTTATTTTCCTATCTTTGTAACTTCGACAGCCTTGCTTTCCGATCTCTATACCATCTCCAAACTGGCTTTCCTGTTCCTGTGACATATCCAGCCTTGCTTTCATATCTCTGTAAAATCTCCAGCCTATCACTATTCCTATTGCATTCCTATCACTATACCATTGCTTCCCTTTCTCTGTAAGATTTCCAGCCTTGCCTTCCTCTCCCTGTAACATCTCAAGCCTTGCTTTGCAATCTCGGTAAAGTCTACAGCATCGCTTTCCTCTCTTTGTAACATCTCCAGCCTTGTTTTTTTATTTCTATAACATGTCCAGCCTCGCTTTCCTATCCCTGTGACATTTCCAGCCTTTTATTCCTCTCTCTATAGCCTGTCCAGCATTGTTTTCTTATCTATGTAACTTGGCCAGCCTTGCTCCCTGTCTCTGCAACATCACCAGCATTGCGTACCTTTCAGTATAATATTTCCAGCCTCGATTTCCGCTCTCTGAAAAAAATTATAGCCCTGCCTTCTTATGTCTGCAACATCTCCAGCCTTGCATTCCTCTCTCTGTAATATCTTCGGCCTGGCTTTCCTGTCTCTGTAACAGCTCCAGCCTTGCATTCCTATCTCTGTAACATGTCCAGCGTTATTTTCTTATTTCTCTAACATCTCCAGTGTTGCTTTCCTATCTCTGTAACATCTCCAGCCTTGCCTTCCTGTACCTGCAACATCCTCAGTCGTGCTTTCATCTCTTTGTAACATGTCCAGCCTTGTTTTCTTATTTCTCTAACATCTCCAGCGTTTCTTTCCTATCTCTGTAACTTCTACAGCCTTGCTTTCTGATCTCCATACCATCTCCCAACTGCCTTTCCTATCTCTGTGACATCTCCAGCCTTGCTTTCTTAGCTCTGTGAAATCTCCAGCCGTGCATTGTTATCTCTGTACCATCTCCAGCATTGCATTCCTATCACTATACCATTTCCAGCCTTGCTTTCTTTTCTCTGTAAAATTTCCAGCCTTGCTTTCTCATCCCTGTAACATCTCAAGCTTTGCTTTCGTTTCTCTGTAACAGTTCCAGCCTTGCTTCCTTATCTCTGGAATATATCCAGCATTGCATTCCAATCATTATGACATTTCCAGTCTTGATTTCCTATCTCTGGAACATCTCCAGTCTTGCAACTATTTCTCTGCACCCACTCCCGCCTTGCTTTCCTCTCCCTGTACCATCTCCAGTCTTCCAATCCTCTCGCTGTGACATCTCCAGCCTTGCTTCCCTATCACTGTAACGTTTCCAGCATTGGGTTCCTATCGCCATAACATCTCCAACCTTGCGTTGCCATCTCTAAAATTTCAAGCCTTGCTTTCTCATTTCTGCGAAATCTACAGCCTTGCTTTCCTATCTCTGTAACATCTTCATCTTTGCTTTCCGATCTCTGTAATAACTCTAGCATGGCTTACCCCTCTCTGTGACATCGCCAGTCTGACTTTGTTATCTCTGCAACATTACCAGCCTTCCTGTACTCTCTGTATCATCTCCAGCCTTGTTTTCCTCTCCTTGTAACAGGTCCGGACTTGTTTCCTTCTTTCACTAACAACTCCAGGCTTGGTTTCCGATCTCGCTAACACCTCCAGTCTTGCTTTCCTATCTCTTTAAGATTTCCATCCTTGCTTTCTTATCTCTGTACCATCCCCAGCCTTTCTTGTCTCTGTACTGTCTCCTGCTTTCCTACCTCTGTAACACCTCCAGCCTGGCTTTGCAGTCTCGTTAACATTTCCCGCTTTGCTTTCCTCTCTCTGTAACTATTCCAGCCTGGCTTTCCGAACTCTTTAACCACTCCAGCCTTGCTTTCCTCTCTGTGTAACATTCCAACAATGCTTTCCAATCGTTGTGGCACCTCCAGTCTTGTTTTCCCATCTCTTGAGCCTCTCCAGACTTGCTTTCCTGTCTCTTTAACATGTACAGCCTTTCTTCCCTGTCTCTGTAACGTTTCCAGCATTGCATTCCGCTCACAATAACAACATTAGCCTTGCTTTTGTTTCTCAGTAAGATCCCCAGGCCTGCTTTCTTCTCTATTTACGATCTCCAGCCTAGTTTCCATATTTCCCTAACATCTGCACACTTGATTTCCTATCTCTGTGACGTATCCAGCATTGCGATCCTATCACTACATCATTTTCAGCCTGGCTTTCCCTTGCTTCCCTGCCTCTGCAACATACCCGACCGTTCTTTCCTTTTCTGTAATATCCCCAGCCTTGTTTTCTTATTTCTCTATCATCTCCAGCCGTGCTTTCCTATCGCTGTAACACCTCCAGCCTTCCTTTCCTTACTTTGTAACATCTCCAGGCTTGCTTTCCTCTCTCTGTAACATCTCCAACCTTACTTTCTTATTTCTACTAAATGATCAGCATTCGTTTCCTCTATTTGTAACATCTCCAGCCTTGCTCTCTATCTCTGTAACACGTCCAGCCTTGCTTTCTGATCTCTGTAGCATCTCCAATCTTGCTTTCCTATTTCTGAGAAATCTACAGCCGTACCTTTCTGTCCCTAAATCCTGTCCAGCCTTGCTTTCCTGCTTCTGTAACATGCCAAACCTTGCTTTCCAGTCTAGGTAGCATCTCTACCCTTGCTTTCCTCTCTGTGTAATATTTCTAGCGTTGCTTTCTTACTTCTGTAACATCTCCAGCCTTGCTTTCCTGTCTCTGTAACATTTCCAGACTTGTTTTCCAATCACTGTAACATCTCCAGCCTTGCTTTCCTGTGTTTGTAACATCTCCTTCCTTGTTTTCTTATTTCTCTAACATCTCCAGCCTTGCCGTCCCATCCTTGTATCATCTCCAGCCTTGCTTTCTTTTCTTCGATACATCTCCAGGCTTGTTTACCTCTATCTGTAACCACTTCACCCTTACTTAAATATCTCTGCAACATCTCCAGCCTTGCTTTCCTCTGTCTGTAACATCTCCAGCTTTGCTCACTATCTCTGAAGCATCTCCAGCGCTGCTTTCTGATTTCTGTAACATCTACCACTTTGTTTTCTTATCTCTGTGAAATCCACAGCAATGCTTTCCTGTCTCTAGAGCCTGTCCAGCCTTTCTTTCCTACCTTTGTATCAAGTCCAGCCTTGCTTTCCAGTTTCTGCAACTTCTCTAGCCATGCATCCCTGTCTCTGTAACTAGTGCAGACTTGTTATCCAATCACTGTAACATCTCAAGCCTTGGTTTCTTATCTCTGTAACATCTCCAATCTTGCCTTCCTATGTCTGTGAAAACTACAGCCGTGCCTTCCTGTCCCTAGAGCCTGTCCAGACTTTCCTTCTTGCTTTCCCATCTGTGTAACATCTCCAGCCTTCCTGTCCTCTCTGCGTAACATCTCCAACCTTGCATTGCTATCTCTGTAACATTTCCATCCTTGCTTTCACCTCTCTGTTGCATCTCCAGCCTTGCATTCCTATCTCTGCAACATCACCAGCCTTCCTGTCCTCTCTGTGTAACATCTCCAGTCCTGCATTGCTATCTCTGTAACATTTCCATCCTTGCTTTCCCTTCTCTATTACATCTCTAGCATTGCTTTCCACTCTCAACATCTCCAGCCCTGCTTTCCACTCTCTGTTGAATCTCCAGCCTAGTTTTCTTCTTTCTCTAGCATCTCTAGCCTTGCTTTTCTGTCTCTGTAACATCTCCAGCCTTGCTTTCCCATCTCTGTAACATCTCCAGCCTTGCTATCCTTTCTCTGTAACGTCACAAGCCGTGCGTATTTCTCTCTTCCTTATCTCTGCAACATCACAAGTGTTCCTGTCCTCTCTCTGCAATATTTCCACCCTTGCATTCCTGTCTCTGTAATATCTCCAGCCTTGTTTTCCCCTCTCTGTAACATCCGCAATCTTTATTTCCTATCTCTGTACCTTCTCCAGACTTGCTTTCCTTTCTCTGGAAAATGTCCAGCATTGCTTTCATGTCTCTGTTACATCTGCAGCCTTTTTTCCTCTCTCTGCAACATCCCCAGCCGTGCGTTACTATCTCTGTAACATCTCCAACCATGCATTTCTCTCTGTGTAATATCTCCAGCGTTGCTTTCTTATTTCTGTAACATCTCCAGACTTGCTTTCCTCTCACTGTATCACCTGCAGCCTTGCTTTCTAATCTCTGTGATATATCCAGCCTTGCTTTCTTCACTCTGAAACAGCGCCAGCTTTGCGTTCCTGCCACTGGACATACCTTGCTTTCCTGTCTCTGCAACATCTCCAGCCTGGACTTCCTCTCTATTTAACATCTCCAGCCGTGCTTTCAACTCTCTGCTACAATCCCCAGCCGTGTTTTCCTCTCTCTGTAACATCTCCAGCCTTGTTTTCTTTTTCACTAACATCTCCAGCCTTGCTTTCCTGTCTTTATAACATCTCCAGCTTTGCTACTCTACCTCTATATCATCTCCAACTTTGCCTTCCTATCGCTATAACGTCACCAGCCTTGCTTTCCTATCTCTGTAAAATTTCAAGCGTTTCTCTCTCATCTCTGTAACATCGCCAGCCTCGCATTCCAATCTCTGTAACATCTGCAGCCTTGCTTCCCTAAGTCTGGAATTTTTCCAGCATTGTGTTCCTGTCTCTGTTACATCTCAAGTCTTACATTATTATCTCTGCAACATCACCAGCATTCCTCTCCTCTCTCTGTAACATCGCCAGCCTTGTTTTCCTTTCTTTGTAACATCTCCAGATTTTCTTTCTTATGTCTGCAACATCTCCAGACTCACTGTCCTAACTTTGCAAAATATCCAGCTTTCCTTTCCTCTCTCTCTAACCTCTCCAGGCTCGTTTTTCTCTCTCAGTAATATCTCCAGCATTGTTTCCGTTACTCTGTAACATCTGCAGCATGAATTTCCAGTCCCTGTAACATCTCCAGACTTGCTTTGCTCTCTCTGTAACAACTCTAGCCTTGCTTTCCTCTCTCTATAATATATCCAGCCTTGCTTCCCTTCACTGTTACGACTCAAGCCTTGCTATCCTTTCTCTTCAACATCCCCAGCCGTGCTTTCCTTTATCAGTAACACCTACAGCCTTGTTTTCTTATTTCTGTAAAATCTCCAGCCTTGCTTTCCGATATCTGTAACATCTCTAGACTTGTTTTTCTCTCTCTGTACCCTCTCCTGCCTTGCATTCCTATCTATGTAACATCCAGCCTCGCTTTCACATCTCTGTTACATCTCCAGCCCTGATTTCTTTTCTCTTCAACACTTCCAGCCGCCTTTTCCTCTCTCTGTAATATCTGAAGACTTGCTTTCTTATGTCTCTAACATCTCCAGCCTAGCGTTCCTATCTCTGCAAAATCTCCACGCTTGCTTTCCTTTCTCTGTAACATCTGCAACCTTGAATACCTCTCTCTGTATCATGTCCAATCTTGCTTTCTAATCTCTGCATCATCACCAGATTTCCTGTCCTCTCTCTATAACATCTCCAGCCTTGCTTTCCCCTCTGTGTTACATCTTTACCCTTGCTTTCCTCGCTCTGCAACATCTCCAGGCATGTTTCCTCTCTCTGTAAAATTTCGAACTCTGTTTTCTTATTTCTCTTACATTTCCAGCTTTGCATTCCTATATCTGTAACATCTCCAGCCTTGTTTTCCCGTCTGTAACATCTCTTGCCTTGCTTTCCTCTCTCTGCAGCATCCCCAGCCTCTCTCTGTAATATCTCCAGCGTTGATTCCTTATATCTGCAACATCTCCAGCCTTGCTATCCTGTCTCTGTAACACCCCCAGCCTTGCTTTCCTCTCTCTGTAACATCTCCAGCCTTGTCTTCCCCTCACTGTAAGATCTCCAGCCTTGTTTTCATGTTTCATTAACATCTCCAGCCTTGCATTCCGATTTCTGTGACATCTCCAGCCGTGCTTTTCTCTCTCTGTAATTTCCCCAGCGTTGCTTTCTTATTTCTACAACATCTCCAGCCTTGCTTTCTTATCTCTGCAACATCCCCAACCATGCTTTCGTCACTCTGTAACATCTCCAGCCTATCCTTCTTATCTCTGTAATATATCCACCCTTGCTTTCCTCACTCATGAAACATCGCCAGCATTGCTTTCCTATCACTGGAGATGCCTCGCTTTCCTGTCTCTGTAACACCCCCGGCCGTGCTTTCTTCTCTCTATAACATCTCCAGCCTTGCTTTCTAAATTCACCAACATCTCCAGGCTTGCTTCCCCATGTCTGGAATATTTCCAGCATTGCGTTTCTTCACTATAACATCTCCAGCCTTGCTTTCCTCTCTATCCACCATCCCCAGCCGTGCTTTCCTCTCTCCGAAACGTCGCCAGCCTTGTTTTCTTATTTCTCTAACATCTCCAGCCTTTAATTCCTAACTCCGTCGAACCTCCAACCTCGCTTTCCTCTCTCTGGAATATATCCACCATTTTTTTTTAAATCACTAATAGATTTCTAGTCTTGCTTTCCTCTCTGTGCAAAATTTCCAACTTTGTTTTCTTATTTCATTTTAATCTCCAGCCTTACCTTCCTATTTCTGTAACATCTCCAGCCTTGTTCTCCTCTCTCCGCAACAACCCTCGCCATGCTTTCCTCTCTCTGTAATATCTCCAGACTTGTTTTCTTATTTAAGTAACATCTCCAGCCTTGCTTTGCTATCTCTGTAACATCTGCAGACTTGCTTTTACCTCTCTGTTACATCTCCAGCCCTGCTTTCCTTTCTCATCAACATCTCCAGCCTTGTTTTCTTATTTCAGTAACATCTCCCGCCTTGCCATCCTATCAGGATCACGTCTCCAGCCTTGACTTCATATCTCTGTAAAATTTCAAGCCTTCCTCTCCCATCTCTGTAACATCGCCATCCTCGCATTCTTATCACTATAACATTTCCAGCCTTGCTTTCCTATTTCTCTTACATCTCTAGCCTTGCTTTCCTCTGTCTGCAAAATCCCCAGCCGGGCCTTCCTCTCTCTATAACATCTCCTGCAACGTATCCAGCCTTGCTTTCGTATCACTGTAACATCTCCAGCATTAATTTGCAGTCCCTGTAACATCTCCAGCCTTGCTTTCCTCTCTCTGCTATACATCCAGTCTTGCTTCCCTTCACTCTTATATCTCCAGCTTTGCTTTCTTATCTCTTCAACATCCCCAGCTGTGCTTTGCCCTACCAGTAACGCCTACAGCCTTGTTTTCTTATTTCTCTGACATCTCCAGCCTGGCTTTCTCATCTCTGCAACATTTCCAGCCTTGCTTTGCTTTCTCTGTAATATCTCCAGACTTGCTTGCCTCTATCTGTAATATGTCCAGTCTTAATTTCTTATCTCTACAACATCTCCATACTTCCTGTCCTCTCTCTGAAAAATCTGCAGCCTTGCATTGCTATCTCTGTAACATCTTCTGCCTTTCTTTCCCCTCTCGGTTACACCTCCAGCCTTGCTTTCCTCTCTCTGCACACCTCCAGCCCTGCTTTCCTCTCTCTATAAATCTCCAGCTTTGTTTTCATATTTCTGTAACATCTCCAGCCATGCTTTTCAATCTCTGTGACATCTCCAGCCTTACTTTCCATTCTATGTACCCACTCCAGCCTTGCTTTCCTCTCTTTGTAACAGCTGCAGCCCTGCGTTCCTCTCGCTGCAACATCTCCAGCATTGCATTCCTGTCTCTGTAACAGCTCCAGCATTACTGCCTCTCACTGTTATATCTGTAGCCATGGTTTCCTGACTGTGCAAAATCCCCATCAGTGCATTCTTATCTCTGTAACATCTCCAGCCTTGCTTTCCTATCTGTGTAATATCTCAAGGCTTGCGTATCTCACTCTGTAACATCGCCCCAGCGTTTCTTTCATATCTCTGTACCTTCACCATCCTTCCTATCCTCTCTTTCAAACATCTCCAGCCTTGCTTTACCCACTCTGTTACAACTGTAGCCTTGCTTTCCTGTCTCTGCAACATCGCCAGCTGTGCTTCCCTCTCTCTGTAACATCTGCAGACTTGTTTTCATATTTCTCTAACATATCCAGCCTTGCTTTCCTATCTCTGTAAAACCTCCAGGCTTGCATTCCTTTCTCTGTAATACTTCCAGCCTTGCACACCTCTCTGTGTAACATGTCCAGTCTTACTTTCTAATCTCTGCATCATCACCAGACTTCCTGATCTCTGTTTGTAAAATCACCAGCCCTGCTTTTCTCTCTCTGTAAACTTTCCAACTTTGATTTCTTATTCCTGTTACATCTATTTCTGTAACATCTCCAGCTTTGTTTTCCCGTCTGTAACATCTCCAGTTTTGCTTTCCTCTCTCTGCAACATCCCCATCTGTGCATTCTTATTTCTGTAACACCTCCAGCCTTGCTTTTCTATCTATGTTCATCTGCAGCCTTGCTTCCACCTCTCTGTTTCATCTCCAGCCCTGCTTTCCTTTCTCGTCAACGCCCCCAGCCATGTTTTCCCCTCTCTGTAACATCTCCAGCCTTATTTTCTTATTCACTAACATCTCCACCCTTGGTTTCCTATCAGGATTACGTCTCCAGCTTTGATTTCCTATCTCTGTAAAATTTCAAGCCTTTCTCTCTCATCTCTGTAAAATTTTCAGCCTCGCATTCCTTTCACTATAACATTTCCAGCTTTGCTTTCCTATCTGTGTTACATTTCCAGCCGTGCTTTCCTCTCTCTGTAAGATCACAGCCTTGTTTTCTTACTTCTCTAACATCTCCAGCCATGCTCTCTGATCTCTGTAACATCTCCAGCGTATTTCCTTATCTCTGCGACATCTCCAGCATTGTGTTCCTATCACGCTGACATCTCCAACCTTGGTTTCCTATATCTGTTAAATTTCAAGCCTTGCATTCTTATCTATGTAACATCTTCAGCATTGCTTTCCTATCTCTGAAACATCGCCAGCATCGATTTCCTGTCTCTGCAACATTTCCAGCCTTGCTTACCAATTTCGGTAACGTCTCCAGCCTTGTTTTCAATTTTCACAAACATCTGCAGCATTGCTTTCCAATCTCTTTAACATCTCCAGCCTCACGTTCCTATCTCTGTAACATCTCCAGCCTTTCTTTCCACTCTCTTTTACATCTCCAACCTTTCGTCCCTGTCTTTGCAACACATCTAGTCATGCCTCCCGATCTTGCTAATATCTTCCGCATTGTGTTCCTTTCATGATAACATCTCGAGCATGGGTTTACTGTTTCTGTAAAATTTCAAGCCTTGCTTTGTCCTCTCTATAACAGTGCCAGCCTTGCTTTCATGTTTCTGTAACATCTCCAGCCTTGCTTTCCTGTCTCTGCAACATTCGTAGCCTTGCTGTCCTATCTCTGTAACGTCTGCAGCCTTGTCTTCTATTTTGTCTAACATCTGCAGCCGTACTTTTCTATATTTGTAACATCTCAAGCCTTGCTTTTCTTTCTCTGTAACATCATCAGCCTTGCTCTCCTCTCGCTGCAACATTTCCAGCCTTACTTTCTTATCTCTGCAACATCACCAGCTTTCCTGTCGTCTCGCTGTAACATCGCCAGCCTTGTTTTCTTTTCTCTGTAACATTTCCAGACTTGCTTTCGTATGTCTGCAACATCTCCAGACAAACTTTCCTCTTTTTGCAAAATGTCCAGCTTTCATTTCCTCTCTCTGTAACATCTGCAGCCTTGATTTTCCATTTCTGTAATATCTCCAGTGTTGTTTTCTTATTTCTGTAACTTCTCCAGCCTTGCTCTCCTATCCCTGTAACATCTCCACCCTTGCTTTCCATTCTATGTAACATCGCCTGCCTTGCTTTTGTATTTCTTTAACATCTCCAGCCTTGCATTTCTCTCTCTGTAATCACTCCAGCCTTGCTTTCCGCTCTCTGTAACATCTCCAGCCTTGCTTCCCCTCACTGTTACTTCTCCAGCCTTGCTTTCCTGTCTCTTCAACAACCCCAGCCGTGCTTTCGTCTATCAGTAACACCTAGAGCGTTGTTTTCTTATTCCTCTAACATCTCCAGCCCAGCTTTCCTATCGCTGTAACATCTCCAGCCTTGCTTTCCTTTCTCTGTAATATCTCCAGCCATGCTTACCTCACTGTTTATCATGTCCAGTCATACTTTCTTATTTCTGCAACATTCCCAGCCTTCCTGCCCACTCTCTGTGACATCTCCAACCTTGCATTGGTATCTCTGTAACATTGCCAGCCTTGCTTTTCCCACTCTATTACATCTCCAGACTTGCTTTCCTCTCTCTGCAACATCTCCAGCCCTGCTCTCGTCTCTCTACATAATATCCAGCTTTGTTTCCTTTTTTTCTCTAGCATCTCCAGCCTTGCTTTCCTATCTCTGTTACATCTCCAGCCTTACTTTCCATTCAATGTATCCTCTCCAGCCTTGCTTTCCTCTCGATGCAAAATCCTCAGCTTCGCTTTCCTGTCTCTGTACCGTATTAAGCCTTGCATTCCTCCCTCTGTAACATCTCCAGCATTGGTTAACCTCTCTGTTACATCTGAAGCCTTGGTTTCCAGTCTGTCCAGCATCCCAGAAGTGCTTTTGTATTCCATAAGATCTCCAGCCTTGCATTCCTTTCTCTGTAACATCTCAAGGCTTGCTTATCTCTCTTTAACCTCTCCAGCGTTAATGTCATATCTCTGCATCATCACCAGCCTTACTGTCCTCTCTTTGTAACATCCCCAACCTTGCAGAAATATCTCTGTAACAATTCCAGCCTTGCTTTACCCTCTCTGTTACATCTGCAGCCTTGCTTCCCTGTCTCTGCAACATCGCCAGCCGTGCTTCCTCCTCTCTGTAGCATCTGCAGACTTGTTTTCTTATTTCTCGAACATTTGCAGCCTCGCTTTCCTCTCTGTCACACTTTCAGCCTTGCGCTCCTCTCTCTGTACCATCTCCAGCCTTACTTTATTATCTTTGTACCATAACCAGTCTTCCCAACCTCTCTCTGTAATATCACCAGCCTTGCTTTCCTTTCTCTGTAAAATTTCCAGGCTTGCTTTCTCATGTCTGCAACATCTCAACACTCACTTTCCTTTCTTTGCAACATGTCCAGACTTCCTGTCCTCTCTCTGTAACATCTCCAGCCTCGTTTTTCCCGCTCTCGGCTACATTCCCAGCCGTGCTTTCCTCTCCTTGTAACATCGCCAGTATTGCGTTCGTATCACTGGAGATGCCTTGCTTCCCTGTCTCCTTAAGATCTCCAGCTTTAATTTCCATTCTCTGTAACATCCCAGCCTCGAATTCCTGTCTCTGTAACATCTCCTGCCTTGCTTCCCTTTCCCTGGAATATAACCAGCAGAATGTTTCTATCGCTATAACATCCACAGTCGTGATTTCCTGTCTCTGTAACATCTCCAGCCTTGCATCCTTATTTCTGTAACATCTCCAGCCTTGATTTCCTATCTCTAAAACCTCCAGCCTCGTTTTCCTGTCTCTGGAACATCTCCAGCCTTGCATTCTCCTCTCTTTTACATCTCCAGCCTTGCAATCCAGTCTCTGCAACACTCCCAGCCATTCTTCCTTCATTCTGTAACATCTCCAGCCTTGTTTTGTTTCTTCTCTAGTATCTGCAGCTATGCTTTCCGATCTCTGTAACGTCTCCAGCGTTGCTCCCTATCTCTGTAACATTTCAAGAATTGTTTTCCTGCAACATCTCCAGCCTTCCTGTCCTCTCTTTGTAACATCTCCAACCTTGCATTGCTCTCTCTGTTATTTCTCCAGCCTTGCTTTCCTCTCTTTGCAACATCTCCAGCAATGCGTTCCTATCTTCGTAAAATCTCCAGCTTTGTTTTCTTTTTTCTCTAACATCGTCAGCCTTACTTTCCTCTCTCTTCAAGGTCTGCAGCAATGCTTTCCTATCTCTGTAACATCTCCGCCTTACTTTCCATTCTATGCACCCTCTCCAGCCTTGCTTTCCTTTCTCTGTAACATCTCAAGGCTTGCTTATCTCTCTCTGTAACATCTCCAGCGTAACTTATTTATCTCTGTTACATCACCAGTCTTCCGGTCCTCTCTTTGTAACATCTCCAGTCTTGCATTACTTTCTCTGTAACATTTCCAGCCTTGCTTTACCTTCTCTGTTGCATTTCCAGTCTTGCTTTCCTGTCTCTGTAACATCGCCAGCCGTGCTTCCCTTTCTCTGTAACATCTCCAGACTTGTTTTCTTATTTCTCTAACATCTCCAGCCTTGCTTTTGTCTCTCTGTAACATCTCCAGCCTTACTTTATTATCTCTGCAACACCACCAGTCTTTCCGTCCTCTCTGTAACCTCACCAGCCTTGCTTTCCTTTCTCTGTGAAATCTCCAGACTTGCTTTCTTATGTCAGCAACAGCTCTAGACTCACTTTCCTATCTTTGCAACATGTCCATCTTTCCTTTTCTCTCTCTGTAACATCTCCAGCCTTGCTTTTCTCATTCTATCATATCTCCAGCGTTGTTTTCTTATTTCAGTAACATCTCCAGCCTTTATCTCCTCTCCCTGTAACATCTCCAGCCTTGCGTTCTTATCTCTGTGACATATCCAGCACTGCGTTCCTCCCTGTAAAATCTCCAGCTTTGCTTTCTCATTTATCTAACATCGCCAACCTTGCTTTCCTCTCTCCGTAACATCTCCAGCATCTCTCCCCCTCTCTGTTACATCTGCAGCCTTGGTTTCGTGTCTGTGCAAAATCCCCAGCAGTGCTTTCCTGTTTCTGTAACATCTCCAGCCTTGCTTTCCTTTCTCTGTAATATCTCATGTCTTGCTTATCACTCTCCATAACATCTCCAGCATTACTTTCTTATCTCTGCAACAACACCAGCATTCCTGTCCTCCCTACGTAACATCTCCAGCATTGCTTTCCTATCTCCGTATCATCTCCAGCCTTGTTTTCCCCTCTCTTTACGATCTCCAGCCTTGCTTTCCTCTCTCTGCTGCATTCCCTGCCGTGCTTTCCTCTCTTTGTAGCATCGCCAGCATTACTTTCGTATCACTGGAGATGCCTTGCCTTCCTGTCTCTGTAACATCTCCAGCCTTAATTTCCCTTCTCTGTTATATCACCAGCCTCGCATTCCTATCTCTGTAACTTCTTCAACCTTGCTCCCTATCTCTGGAATATTTCCAGTAATGTTTTCTTATCACGATACCATTCGCAGTAGTGATTGCCTCTCTCTGTAACAATTGCAGTCTTGTATTCTTATTTCTGTAATATCTTCACCCTTGAGTTCCTATCTCTGGAGCACCTCCAGCCACACTTTCCTGTCTCTGTAACATCTCCAGCCTTGCATTCCCCTCTCTTTTACAAGTCCAGCCTTGCTTACCTGTCTCTGCAACATTTCCCCCCTCCCCCGGGTTTTCCTCCCTCTATAACATCTCCAGCCTTGTTTTCTTACTTCTGTAACATCCCCATCCATACTTTCCGAATTCTGTAACATCTCCAGCATTGTGTTCCTACCACGCTGACAACTCCAGCCTTGCTTTCCTATCTCTGTAACATCTCCAGCCTTACCTGCCCATTTCTATAACCTCTCCTGCTTTGCTTTCCTGTCTCTGCAGCATCTCCAGCAGCCGTGCTCCCCAATCTCTGTAAAATCTTCAGCATTGTGTTCCTATCACTATAACATCTCCAGGCTGGCTTTATTATCGCTTTAAAATTTCAAACCTTGCCTTCCTATCTCTGTAACTTCTCCAGCTGTGCTTTCCTGTCTCTGCACCGTTCTCAGACTTGCTTTCCAATCTCTGTAACATCTCCAGCCTTATTTTCTTATTTGTGTAACTTCTGCAGCCTTGCTTTCCAATCTCTGTAATATCTCTAGACTCACGTTCCTCTCTCTGCAACATCGCCAGCCTTGCTTTCCTGTCTCTGCAACATCGCCAGCCGTGCTTATCTTTCTCTATAACCTCTGCAGACGTGTTTTCTTATTTCTCTAACATGTCCAGCATTGCTATTCTATCTGTGTAAAATTTCAAGCCTTGCTTTCTCATCTATGTAACATTTCCAGCCTTGCTTCGCTGTCTCAGGAATATATCCAGCATTGCATTCCTATAACTTTAACATTTCTGGCCTTGCTTTCCTCTCTCTGTAACATCTCTGGCCTTGCTTTCTTATCTCTGTGAGAGCTCTAGCCTCGCTTTCCTGTCTCTGTAACATCTCCAGCCTTGCATTTCCCTCTCGGTTACACCTCCAGCCTTGCGTTCATCTCTCTGAAACATTCCAAGCCGTGCTTACTCTCTCTGTAACATCTTCAGCCTTGTTTTCTTATCTCTGTGAGATGTTCAGCCTTGCTTTCCTGTCTCGGTAAGATCTGCAGCTTTGTTTTCTATTCTCTGTACCCTGTCCAGCCTTGCCTTCCTCTCCCTGTAACATCTCCAGCCTTGCTTACTTCTCGCTGTAACATTCCAGCCTTGCTTTCCTGTCTCTGTAACACCTCCAGCCTTGCATAGCGATCTAGGTAACATCTCCAGCCTTGGTTTCCCCTCTCTGTGTTATATCTTCAGCCTTGCTTTCCTCTTTCTGCAACATTCCCAGCCGTGCTTTCCTCTTTCTGTCTTGTTTTCTTATTTCACTAACATCTCCAGACTTGCTTTCCTTGCTCTGTAACATCTCCAGCCTTTCATCCCTATCTGTGTAGCAAGTCCAGCCTTGCTTCCCTCCCTCTTTAAAATTTCAAGCCTTGCTTTCACATCTCTGTATCATCACCAGCCTCGCATTCCGATCTCTGTAAAATGTCCAGCCTTGCTTCCCTGTCTCTGGAATAAATCCAGTATTGTCTTCCATAACACCATAAGACACAGGAGTGGAAGTAAGGCCATTAGGCCCATCGAGTCTACTCCGCCATTTAGGCATGGCAGATGGCCATTTCAACTCCACTTACCCACATTCTCCCCGTAAACCTTAATTCCTTGTGACATCAAGAATTTATCGATTTCTGCCTTGAAGACATTTAGCGTCCTGGCCTCCACTGCACTCCGCGGCACTAAATTCCACAGACCCACCACTCTCTGGCAGAAGAAACGTCTCCGCTTTCTGTTCTGAAATGACCCCCTCAAATTTTAAGGCTGTGCCCAGAGGTCCTAATCTCCTCGCACAACGCAAACAACTTTCTAGCGACAACACTTTCCAAACCATGTATTGTCTTGTAAGTTTCCATTAGATCTCCCCATAACCTTCGAAACTCCAATGAATACAATCCCAGGATCCTCAGCTGCTCCTCGTATGTTAGACCTACCATTCCAGGGATCATCCATGTGAATCTCAGCTGGACACGCTCCAGTGCCAGTTTGTCCTTCTTGAGGTGTACTCCAAATGGGGCCTAACCAGAGCTTTATAAAGTCTCAGTAGCACATCGCTGCTTTTATATTCCAATCCTCTTGAGATAAATGACAACATTGCAATGGCCTTCTTAATCATGGCCCCAACCTGCATGTTTCCCTTTAGAGAATTCTCGACTAGCACTCCCAGATCCCTTTGTACTTTGGCTTTGTGGATTTTCTCACCGTTTAGAAAGTAGTCCATGCTGGTATTCTTTTTTTTCCAAAGCGCAAGACCTCTCATTTGCTCACATTGAATTTCATCAGCCATTTCCTGGACCACTCTCTCAAACTGTCTGAATCCTTCTGCAGCCTCCCCACTTCTTCAGTACTACCTGCCTATCCACTTAACTTCGTATCATCAGCAAACTTCGCTAGAATGCCCCCAGTCCCTTCATCCAGATCATCAATATATAAAGTGAACAGCTGCGGCCCCAACACTGAACCCTGCGGGACACCGCTGGTCACCGGCTGCCATTCCGAAAAAGAACCTTTTTTTCCCCAAACCTCTGTTATCTGTCAGACAGCCAATCCTCAATCCATGCCAGTAGCTCACCTCGAACACCATGAACCCTCACAATATTCACAACGCCCCTCCCCCCCCCACCCACGTGTGGCACCTTATCAAATGCCTTTTGGATGTCAAGATAGACCACATCCACTGGGTTAACCTGTTCTAACATACTTGTCGCCTCTTTAAAGAATTCTGACAGGTTTGTCAGGCACGACCTCCCCTTACTAAATCCAAAGTTAAAAATCACACAACACCAGGTTATACTCCAACAGGTTGGACTATAACCTGGTGTTGTGTGATTTTTAACTTTGTACACCCCAGTCCAACAATGACACCTCCGAATCATGATTACTAAATCCATGTTGACTTGTTCTAATCCGACCATGCTCTTCCGAGAATTTAGAAACCTCATCCTTAACGATGGATTCTAGAATTTTACAAACAACCGAGGTTAGGCTAACTGGCCTATAATTTTCCATCTTTCGGCTTGACCCTTTCTTGAACACGGGGGTTAAAACAGTTTTCTTCCAATCATCTGGTACTTTCCCTGACTCTAGTTACTTTTGTAAGATCTCAGCCACCCCCTCAGAACTCTAGGATGTAGCCAATCGGGGACAGGAGATTTATCAATTTTAAGACCTTTTAGCTTTTCTAGCACTTTCTCTTTTATAATGGCAATCATACCGAAATCAGCCCCCTGACTCACTTTAATTGTTTGGATATTACTCATGTCTTCCCCTTTGAAGACTTAGGCAAAGTACTTATTAAGTTCTCCAGCTATTTCCTTATTTCCCATCCCTAGCCTTCCAGCATCAGTTTGAAGTGGCCCAATGTCTACTTTTGCCTGTCGTTTGTTTCTTATGTATTGAAAGAAACTTTTACTATCATTTCTAATATTACTGGCTAGCCTACCTTCATATTTGATCCTCTCCATCCGTATTTCTCTCTTTGTTATCCTCTGTTTGGTTTTGTCGACTTCACCATCTTCTGATTTCCCAGTGCTCTTGGCCACTTTATAGGATCTCTCCTTTTCTTTGATACATTTCCTGACTTCCTTTGTCAGCCATGGCTGTCTAATCCCTCCTGTCTCATCTTTCTTTTCTTGGGGATGAACCTCTGTACTGTGTCCTCAATTATACCCACAAACTCCTGCCATTTCTGCTCTCCTGTCTTCCCCACCAGGCTCTGCTTCCAGTCAATTTTCTTCAGTTCGTCTCTCATGCCTCATAATTAGCTTTATTTAACTGTACCACCATTATTTCCGACTTTGCCTTCTCTCTTTCAAACTTCAGACTGAACTCTACCATATTATGATCGCTGCTTCCTAAGTATTCCTTTACTTTAAGATCTTCTATTAAGTCTGGTTAATTATATAGCACTCGGTCCAGAATAGCCTGCTCCCTTGTGGGCTCCATGACAAGCTGTTCCAAAAAGCCATCCTGTAAGCATTCCATGAATTCCCTTTCTTTGGATCCACTGGCAACATTATTTACCCAGTCCACCTGCATGTTGAAGTCTCCCATGATCACTGTTACCTTGCCTTTCTGGCATACCTTCTCTATTTCCCGATACATGTTGTGCCCCTGGTCCTGACCACCTTTAGAAGGTCTGTACATAACTCCCATTGTGTTTTTTTTTGTCTTTGTGGTTCCTGAATTCCACCCACACAGACTCCACATCGTCTGACGCTATGTCTTTTAGTGCCATAGATTTAATTTTGTTCTTAACTAACAAGGCAACCCCGCCCCCTCTGCCGACCTCCCTGTCTTTTCGATAAGTTACAAATCCTTGGATGTTTAACTGCCAGTCCTGAACCCCCTGCAACCACGTCTCCTACGTCTCTGTTAGGCCTACCACATCATACTCATTCCCGATGATTTGTGCCATTCTAGTCTGCCTCAAGTTTAAATCCACCTGCACACATGCTATTCTGCTGCTTATCTTTCCATTTAACTCCATACTCCCTGTCGCATTCACTTTCCCTTCCCCCAACTCAGAAGTTTAAAGTCCTTCTGATCATCCTATTTATCATCCGCTAGAACATTGGTACCTGATCGGTTCAGGTGGAGTTCGTCCCAACGGTACAGATCCCCCCGGTTCCAAAACTGATGCCAGTGCCCCATGAAATGGAATCCCTCTTTCCCACACCAATCCTTTAGCCACGTGTTTACTTCCCTAAGTTTCTTATCCCTATGCCATTTGGGACGTGGCTCGGGAAGTAATCCAGAGATTATGACCCTTGAGGACCTGTACTTCAATTTCCTTCCTCGTGCTTGATAATCCCCAAACAGGTCCTCCACCCTGGCTTTGCCTATGTTGTTAGTAATGTGGACCACAACAACTGGATCCTCCCCCTCCCGCTCCAATATTCTTTCAAGCCGGACGGAGATGTCCCGCACCCTGGCACCAGGCGGGGCAACACACCATGGGAGACTCCCGATCCGGCTTGCAAATGATACTATCTGGCCCCCTAATTATAGAATCCCCTATAACAACTACCTGTCTTTTTGCTCCCCCTTCTTGAATTGCCTTCTGCACCATGGTACCGTGGTCAGCTGGCTCATCCTGTCCAGAGCCCTTTTCCTCATCGGTACAGGGAGCAAGAATCCCATACCTGTTGCACAAGGTCAAGGGCTGATGCTCCTGCACTCCTGAACTCAGGTTCCGCCTCCCTGATCACTAACTGAATGTGCTCTTAATCTCCCAGGTGTGACTGCCTCCTGAAACAAAGCGTCCAGGTAACTCTCCCCCTCCGAGATGTGCCGCAGTGTTTGAAGCTCAGATTGCAAATCATCAACTCTGATCCGGAGTTCTTCCAGCATGCAACACTTGCTACAGATGTGGTCACTGCCATTCACAATGGGATCAGCCAGTTCCCACATCATACAGCTACAGCACATCTCCTGCCCAGCCATCTTTGATTAGTTAATTACGTTATTACTTCGTATAAATTTGAGTTAAAATACTTTCTGATACCTGTCTGCTCCCGTCTTTTTCTAAAAACCAATTAATAGATAAACCATAAATCGTAAATTTTCAACCAATCACTGATAAAGAAATAGAAAACCAGAGTTTTTTTGGTTAGAGGAGGGGGGTGGTTTGTGGAAGACACAACACGTGTAGTGTTTCGGGTTCAGCCACCGCCAGATATATTACCGGCAGTCCCCTGGTCGACGCTCAACGTTCCTATCACTTTAACGTTTCAAGCCTTGCTCTCCTAACTCTGTTACATCTCCAGGCGTGCTTTCCTCTCTCTGCAACATCCCCAGCCGGGCTTTCTTCACTCTGTAACATCTCTGGCCTTGTTTTCTTATTTAGGTAACATCTCCAACCTAGATATCTTGTCTTTGTAACATCTCCAGCCTACCATTCCCCTCTTGGTTACATCTACAGCCTTGCTTTCCTGTCTCCGCATCATTCCCAGCAGTACTTACTTCTCTCTGTACAAATCCAGCCTTGATTTCTTTTTTCTCTAAAATATCCAGCCTTGCTTTCCGATCTCTGTCACATCTCCAGCCTTGCTCCATATCTCTGTAACATCTCCAGCATTGTGTTCCTCTTACTATGACATCTCCAGACTTCCTTTCCTATCTCTGTAAAATTTCCAGCCTTGGTTTCTCATCTCTGTAACATCTCCAGCCTTGCTTTCCTGTCTCTAGATAATATCCAGTATTGCTTTCCTATCACAATAACATGTTCAGTCTTGCTCTCTTATGTCCGTAACATCTCCAACCTAGCTTTCCTTTAAATATTACAGCTCCAGCCTTGCATTCCTATCTCTGTAACATCTCCTTCCTTGCTTTCCTGGCTCTGCAACATCTGCAGCCTTGCTTTCCTGTCTCTGTAACACCTCCAGCCTTGCTTTCATCTCTATGAAACCACTTCAGCCTTGCATTCCCCTCTTGGTCACATCTGCAGCCTTGCTTTCCTGCCTCTGCATCATTCCCAGCCGTGCTTACTTCTCTCTGTAACAACTCCAGCCTTGTTTTCTAATTTCTCTAAAATCTCCAGACTTGCATTCCTTGCTCTGTAACATCTGCAGCATTGCATCCCTATATCTCTAACTGGTCCAGCGTTGCTTCCCTTTCCTCTTTAAAATTTCAAGCCTTGCTTTCACATCTCTTGTAACATCACCAGCCACGCATTCCGATCTCTGTAAAATTTCCAGCATTGCTTCCCTCTCCCTGGAATATATCCAGCATTCCGTTCCTTTCATTTTAACGTGTCCAGCCTTGTCCTCCTAACTCTGTTACATCTCCAGGCGTGCTTTCCTCTCTCTGCAACATTCCCAGCCGGGCTTTCCTCTCTGTGTTCTCTGGACTTTTTTACTTATTTCGGTAACATTTCAAGCCCAGCTCTTCTTTTCTCTGTTACATCTCAGCCTTGAATTCCCCTCTTGGTTGCATCTGAAACCTTGCTTTCCTGTCTCTGCATCTCATTCCCAGTCGTGCTTACTTCTCTCTGTAACAACTCCAGTCTTGTTTTCATATTTCTCGAAAATCTCCAGCGCACGGTATTGGGGGCAAAGTACTAGATTGGATGGAGAATTGGTTGGCTAATAGGAAACAAAGGGTAGTGATTAACAGCTCCATTTCGGAATGGTAGGCAGTGACCAGTGGCGGACCGCAGGGATCCGTGCTGGGACCGCAGCTTTTTACAATATATGTAAATGATATAGAAGATGGTATCAGCAATAACATAAGCAAATTTGCTGATGATACAAAGCTGGGAGGTAGGGTGAAATGTGATGAGGATGTTAGGAGATTACAGGGTGACCTGAACAAGTTAGGTGAGTGGGCAGATGCTTGGCAGATGCAGTTTAATGTGGATAAATGTCTGGTTATCCACTTTGGTGGCAAGAACAGGAAGGCAGATTACTACCTCAATGGTATCAAATTAGGTAAAGGGGCTGTTCAGAGAGATCTGGGTGTTCTTGTACACCAGTCAATGAAGGTAAGCATGCACGTACAGCAAGTAGTGAAGAAGGCTAATAGCATGCTGGCCTTCATAACAAGAGGAATTGAGGATAGAAGCAAAGAGGTGCTTCTGCAGCTGTACAGGGCCCTGGTGAGACCACACCTGGAGTACTGTGTACAGTTCTGGTCTCCAAATTTGAGGAAAGACATTCTGGCTATTGAGGGAGTGCGGCGTAGGTTCACGAGGTCAATTCCTGGAAAGGCAGGATTACCTTACACGGAAAGACTGAAGCGACTGGGCTTGTATACCCTTGAGTTTAGAAGACTGAGAGGGGATCTGATTGAAACGTATAGGATTATGAAAGGATTGGACACTCTGGCAGGAGGAAACATATTTCCGCTGATGGGTGAGTGTCGAACCAGAGGACACAACTTAAAAATACGGGGTAGACCATTTAGGACAGAGATGAGGAGAAGCTACTTCACCCAGAGAGTGGTGGCTGTGTGGAATGCTCTGCCCAGAGGGCAGTGGAGGCCCAGTCTCTGGATTCATTTAAGAAAGAATTGGATAGAGCTCTTACAGATAGTGGAGTCAAGGGTTATGGAGATAAGACTGGAACAGGATACTGATTGGGAATGATCAGCCATGATCATATTGAATGGCGGTGCAGGCTCGAAGTGCTGAATGGCCTACTCCTGCATCTATTGTCTATTGTCCAGCCTTGCTTTCCGATCTCTGTGACATCTCCAGCCGTGCTCCATACCTCTGTAACATCTCCAGCATTGTGTTCCTCTCACTATGACATCTCCAGCCTTGCTTTCCTTTCTCTGTAAAATTTCCAGCCTTGCTTTCCTATCTCTGTAACATCTCCAGCCTTGCTTTCCTGTCTCTGCAACATTCCCAGCCGTGCTTGCCTCTCTCTGTAACATTTCCAGGCTTGTTCTCTTATTTCTCTGACATCTCCAGCCTTGCTTTCCCATCTCTTTAACACTTCCAGCCTTGCCCCATATATCTGTAACATATACAGCCTTGCATTCCCCTCTCAGTTACATCTCCAGCATTGCTTTCCTGTCTCTGCAACATTCCCAGCCGTGCTTAATTCTCTCTGTAACATCTCCAGCCTTGTTGTCTTATTTCTCTAAAATCTCCTGCCTGCCTTTCCTATCTTTGTCAGATCTCCAGCCTTGCTCCATATCTCTGTAACATGTCCAGCCTTGCTTTCCTTTCGTTGTAACATCCCCAGCCTTGCATCGCTATCTCTGTTACATCACCAGCCTTGCATTCCTCTCACTGCATCATCCACAGCCGTGTTTTCCTCTCTCTATAACATCCCCAGCCTTGCATTCCTTGCTCTGTAATATCTCCAGCCTTGCTTACCTCTCTCTGTAACATATCCAGTCTTACTTTCTAACCTTTGTAACATCTCCAGCCTTGCTTTCCTTTCTCTGTAACATCTCTAGCCTTGCTTTCCTCTCTCTCCAACCTCTCCAGCCCTGCTTTCCTCTCTCTGTAACATCTACAGCCTTGTTTTCTTATTTCTCTAAAACTCCCAGCCTGGCTTTCCTATCTCTGTAATATCTCCAGCCTTGCTTTCCTCTCTTCGTAACATTTCCAGTCTTACTTTCGTATCTTTGCAATATCACCAGCCTTCCTGTCTTCTCTCTGTAACATCTCCAGCCTTTAATTGATCTCTCTGTAACATCTCCACCTTTGTTTTCCATTCTCTGTTACATCTCTATCCTTGCTTTCCTCTCACTGCAAACTCTCCAGTCCTGCTTTCCTCTCTCTGTAACATCTCCAGCCTTGTTTTCCTATCTCTGTAACATCTCCGGTATTACTTACCATTCTGTGTGCCCTTTCCAGTCTACTTTCCTCTCTCTGTAACATCTGCAGCCTTGCTTTCCTCTCTCTGCAGCATCTCCAGTTTCGCTTTCCTGTCACTGTAACATCTCCAGCCTTGCACTCCTATCTCTGTAATATCTCCAGCCTTGCTTTCCCCTCTGTGTTACACCTGCTGTTTTGGTTTCCTTCATGTGCAACATCCTCAGCCGTGCTGTCATTTCTCTGTAACATCTCCAGCCTTGGTTTCCTCTTGCTGCATCATCCCAGCCCTGCTTTCCTCTCTCTATTGCATCTCCCGCCTTGTTTCCTTTTTTCACTAACATCTCCAGCCTTGCATTCCTTTCTGTGTAACATCTTCAGCCTTGCTTTCCTCTCCCTGTTACATTTCCAGCCTTGTTTTCTTATTTAAACTTCATCTCCAGTCTTGCTTTCCTTTCTCTGCAACATCTCCAGACTTACATCACTGTCTCTTTAGCATCTCCAGCATTGTGTTTCTAACACTATAACATCTGCAGTCTTTCTTTCCTCCAGCTGGTATATCTGTATATTCGCTTTCCTATCTCTGTAACATTTCCAGCCTTGCATCCCTATTTCTGTAGCATCTCCAGAATTGCGTTTCTATCACTATAACATCTCCAGCATTGCTTTCCCATCTCTGAAAAATTTCGAGCCTGGCTTTCTCATCTCTGTAACATCGCCAGCCACGCATTTCTATCTCTGTAATATTTCCAGACTTGTTTTCCTCTCTTTCCAACCTCTCCAGCCCTGCTTTCCTCTCTCTGTAATGTCTCCAGCCGTGTTTTTCTCTCTCTGTAACATCTGCAGCCTTGTTTCCTTATTTCTCTAAAATCTCCAGCCTTGCTTTGCTCTCTTTGTAACATTTCCAGCCTTGCATTCCTTGCTCTATAATATCTCCAGCCTTACTTACCTCTCTCTTTTTTCATCTCCAGCCTATCATTGCTATCTCTATAATATCTCTAGCCTTGCTTTTTCATCCCTGTTACGTCTCCAGCCTTGCTTTCCTCTCTCTGCAACATCTCCAGGCCTGCTTTCCTCTTTCTGTAAAATCTCCAGCCTTGTTTTCTTACTTCTCTAACATCGGTTTAACATCGGTTAATTCGCCAATTTCTCCACTCAAAGAATTATCACTGCTGTGCAATATCATATTACCCAACTTTCAAAGGTGTGGAGTCAGAGAAATTGATTGATGCATTGGAAATGGAGATGATGATGAGCGTGAGGACGTGGCTGCTGTGATGCAATCGGTGAGTGCAATGTCCTTCGCTGATGGTGCAGCGGCGCATGAAATGTGAGCTCCGACTTCATCTGGGGCAGCTTCTATTGACATGGACCAGGGGATCTTGCGTCATCAGACTGGGGAAAAGTCTACTCAGCTATTTTAATCATAAGTGAAGTAATTGTGTAGCAGGACACATGCTTCTGGATTGAGGGAGAAATGTCACAGAGAAATGCTTCAATCACAAAGAAAACTTCTGCAGAGATTCAACTCCTGGAGAACTACATGTACAGAGGGACGTAGATGGAATGTTTGCGTTATCTGACCGTTTTGCTATGGATGACTCTACACTGGATTATACTGCATCAAGAAATGTTTAGCTTTAGCTTGTTTCAAAGTAGATAATTTCACACATATTCGTACAGATCGTTAAAGTAATCTAAACCTCCGAAAATTAACTGGTATATACGATGTGCTGATTAGGCTCATGTTCACTTCAGTTCTGGAGGAACAGCAGGAAAGTAGATTCGAAATTCATCAGATCACATTGAATGGCTGAGCAGACAGTGGGTGAACAGAAGCTTCATGAGGACATCTACGTTTTCTTTGAGAAACTCGCTGCTTTGCAAAGTGAGGAACATTGGACTGAAACAGTAAAAGTGATTATCTTTATTGGTTGTTCAACCTTTGAGCCTGACAGCGAATGGTCGTGTCAGTGATAACATCACAACCCTGAAACCTTAGCGCATTCATCGGGCTAGTGGCACAATTGATAAAGTGCCCAACCACAGATTTGATAAGTGGAGTTTCGACTCCAACCTGGCTTGCGAGCAGCGCTGACTTTATTGCACTTACAATAGACTGTTCTGAAGCCGAAATGATGTTTGCACCTTGAACTGCAGGGACAAGAGTCCCTTTATTGTATGTCCCTGCGAACGTGAGAGTCAAAATCCGAGAGTCATCACGGGAGGGAAAGCTAAATTCGTCGCTCACGCTGCCCTTTACACATGTCAACTTTCTGAGGTTCACTGCAGCCCCTGTGGTTTTCAAGGGAACAAGACACAGAGCCAGGTCTCAACTTTGACAATCTTGGGAAAATCTTTGCGAAGCAGAATCAGAGGAGAATTAGAGAGTGAATTGTCTGAATGAGCAGAGACTGCCGAGGCACCGTCCACTTCTTTAAGAGGCTGGGACATTTTCTCTCATTTCTCGATGTCATTAATTCATCCTAGGTACTAAAAACAGTCCACTTGCAGTTGCTCTGCTCTTACTGATGTCTCTGTCAGGATCAAAACAAACCCTGAGAATTAAAGCCGGGTCACAGCGAAGAAAGCGAAAAAAAAATGGAACTGGTAGTGCACCAGGGACACCTACACGAATATCACATATGTGTAGAATGACAGCCCTCAAGCTCGTTGTACATGCTTCCGTCAGAAGCAATAGCTTGACTATCTTTATTCATTTTCTCCACTTGGCCTTGTATGCATTAACATCTGAAGTTCAGATCCGAGTATTTCTGAGATTATGTGGGTTCGCCTCTGTGAATCCTTGCAGACAATGAACTCCAGATTCAACCATCTGCTTGCTGATTAAATCTTTCTGCATATCTCCTCAACGCATTCCACCTCAAAACTTCAGTCTACGTCCCTGTTGATAGGCCAAGGGGAAACGTTTCTTTAAGTTTGCATTGTCCATGTCCCTCATTATGAAACATTTATTCTCACAATCTGCTCTGCCTTAAGAAAACAACCCCAGTCAAACTAATCTGTCTTCATAAGCTAAACCTTTCAATTCGGTAAATTTATGCACGGTTTCCAGCGCGATGACATGATTACTGTAATGTTAATTGCAGAACTGCACGCAATATTTCGGGGCAACGGAATGAACAATTGAATTAAATGACTTGAGAAATCCACAGAAACTTGTCTTTTCCAATGATCTTTTGCTCAATATTGCGCTGTGCACTTATCCTGAGCCTGATGCTCCCGTAATCTCTTGCCTGTGTAAGTAAAGGATGCTACACGAGGATTAATCACAAAAAAGCTGCATCTAAATGGATTGAATTGCTTGAACGTGCCGACCATGGGACTGGGGCGCTTTCACCCAAAACAGATACCGCAGCAGTACCGAATGAACAGAATAAATGTGAATATTATATTGTGCAATACCTCAGTGACTTATAGGAGAGTTGGTTCTTGTGGGATGCAGAGACACCTTCAAGAAAGGGTGGTTATGATATTTGAAACGCAAAGATGTGAGACAGCGGGTGTTTGAAGAAGCAAATTTATCACCACGAAGAGTATTTGTTTGTTAAAAAGGATTGATTTTCCCAGCGTATGCTAAAAACATAATACATGGGGTAAAACGGGAAAACTGCCAATTTCTGTCACTGTGCTGTGGCCACAATGCCAAGGAAGAACTATTTCATGATCCTGGCGCCACATGTCAGGATCATGGCACGATGGCACGATGGCACGATGCAAAAAGCAATAAGGATCGTGGCAGAGGTTATGTCAGGAAGAGAACAACACTTACAAAGGAATACTTGTCAAACAGTGACTGAGATGATGGAACTCAGATTCGGTTGAATCTTTAACTTTAATGTCCCGAGAGACTGTCGAGATTGCAACACTGAGGTTGTAAGAGATTATGTTTGCTAGATATCTACACAACCTCAAAGGGTCATGCAATACTGCAGGGTATTGCTGGAAAGTATTTCTCAATAACACTGCATTTTAACATCGGTTACTTCACAAATTTCCTCACTCATTGCCGTAATCATATAATGGCATATCATATAATCCCAGTTCCCAGGCGTGGAATAAGAGAAATTGAGTCGCACTGCACTCAAATCTAATTGGAAATGATGCTGGCGATGAGCGCGAGCATGTGGCTGCAAAAATGCAATCAGTGAGCGGAATGCCATTCTCTGATGATGCAGTGGCGCGTTAAAAATCGATGTTAAAAGCTCCAACCTTACCGAAAGCTAGATGCTCCAATTTGACCTGCAAGAACTTCTATTGACATGGAGCAGGGAACATTGGGACATCGGCTGGGCGAAAAGATAGTCAACTATTTTAATCTTTAGTGAAATAGTTTTCAGCAGGACACTTGTTTGTGGATTGACGGAATATATGCAACTTGGAAAGTCTAAATTACAAAGGCGAATTCTGCAAAGAGTCAATTCTTGAAGAAGCATCTGTGCAGAGAGAAGCAGAGGATTTTGTACGTCATCTGCACGTCCTTATATGGTTGACTTTGCACTGGATTAATTTCCATGAAGGGAGATTTTTGCTCGGTTCACAAAATTCACTTCCCTGCATATTCGCAAAGATTGTTACTGTAATCGAAAACTCTGAAAAGTAACTGATTGATATGATGTGGTGATTAGGCTCAAGTTCACGTCAGTTATGCTGACGAAGTGGATTCGAAATTCATCAGATCAGCAGTGATTCCATTGAATGACTGAGCATATAGAGGGTGAATGAAAGCTTCATGAGGACATACGTGGTTTTTATTTTGGAATATTCGCTGCTTTGCAAGGTGATGAAGATTGGACTGAAGCTGTGACAGTGATTACCTTTTTGCTTGTTCAACTGGTGAACATGACTGCTATTAATCATGTCCGTGCTACCATCGCCGTTCTAAAGGCTAGCTGCGCGCAAAGGGCCAGCGGTGTAATGGGCAACGCACCTGACACTGAACTAAGCGATTGTATGTTCGAGTCCTACCTGACTCGTGGGCAATGCTGACTTTTATTACGCATCCGAACAGATTGTTCTGAAACCGAAATAATGTATGAGTTTTACTAATCGGCAGAAACGAGAATGCCTTCATTAAATATCCCTGAGAACTGCGAGTCAATGCTCCAGCGTCATCACAGGAGGGAAGCCGAATAGTTTCACACGTTGCTCATGGGCAACTTTCCATTCCACAACGCCACGGATTCAATCACTATTTGCTCGCGGGAATGCTATGGAAACAATCTAATTCGCCCAGTCTCAGCTTTGAGCTTTTTTCAAAACTCTTTGGCCTTTGGAATCAGAATACAATGAAGGGTTAACTGTCCAACTGATCTTTATCGATAGTGAGTTCCAGAGTCTACCACGCGCTGACTGATAAAGTTTTCCTACAAATCTATTCAAAGCTTTCTGCATTTAATCAGAAATTTACAATCCCTGGTGATCGATCAAGAGCAAAAGTCTCCTTCAATCTGTAATTCCATGTTCCTCATTATTTCGTACATGTCAATCATGTCTCCTCACAAACAACTCTGGTCTGAGAAAAACAACCCCTGTTTTGCCGAGGCCAGACCACTCAAAACATTCTTATGCAGGCAATCCAGAGCGTAACATCACTATTTTTTTTAGAAACGTACAGTCAAATTTACTCGGAATACTTTAGCTAGGTTCACTTCCAGTTTTAAAACAGAGAGAAAATTATTCACAAAATTAAGGAATGGAACGCAATAAACAGAATGTTGAATGCCCACAGAAATCATCTATCTAAACTAGAATTAATTATGCTTTTCCAAAAAAACACAACAATCCCGATAATTAAACCCCATGAACACAGAGTAAAATGAAACAGGTTTACGGTCGAAATTAGAGGATCAGAAGAAGAGAGACACGCACATCACTGGCATCAATAAGCATCTTGAAAGCCTTCGTGTAATTAGGTGTGGCTGATACTTTGCCAATGGTTAACAAAGTACTTAGGCTGTCAAGTACCTTTTGAAAGTCTTGTGTTTACTGAAACGTCTTACCTGTTTTTAACAATTCGGGATGTGGAACACTCCCACTGCTAATATTCAGCACAAACTTTCGTAAAAGCCACTCAATCCGGGGAACAGTAGTAATGCTCTTTTCTTCAACAATGTGAAAAGGTCCCCTGTAACTCTTGTTTTCGCATCCCGTGGGGCTATATCTCCGTATTCAATGACATAGCCCAGGAAGGTGGCTTGGGCTTTGGCAGATTCAATTTCAGCTAGGTTTACAAACCGGTTTGACTTCCGAATTCGATCAAACAAGCCTGATAAATGCTGTAAATATTCAATCCATGAGTGACTGAAAGTCACCAGGCACAATATACACCACACAGTTGAGTATCCGGCAATGAACTTGTCAGTTAATCTCTGAAATGTGGCTGAAGTGTTTTTGGTACAAACGATATTATTTTAAATTTCTGCAGTCAGAAATGTGGCGTTACAAAATTTTTTGGCGTTACAAAATTGCCTTTGATCTTTCTGACAAAGTTCACTGCCAGTAACCTTTGAGGAAGTCCAACTTAGAAGTGTAAGTTGCTCTCCCAATCTTTTCCACACTGCAAATATATATATGCAACAGTCTTTCTAACAACATTGACTTTGTGATAGTCCACACATAACTGTTGGGTCCGATCTGGCTTTGGCACCATGATGATAGGTGAACTCCATTCGTTCAACCTCACTTCGATTCTGCCATCTTGGATCATACGTGCTATCTCCTTATGAACTTGTACCAAATTTAGAGGGGTATTCCAGCAAGGTTGTTACAAAATCAGAACAGCATCTCCAGTATTTACATCAGCTACAATTAGGTTATTAATTCCCAGTTTATGGAGGATAACTGAATAATTATACAAATATTGGACAAATTTTGCATTGTTCAATTTTATTTAAGGAATGTGCAATGCAGAAATCCCTTACATGGGTTCTTCCCACTGTGTTGTAGCCAATAACACATTCTCCTCTTGCGTTCGTTCTCTGCCAAAATACCGTTCGAGCATATTCCCATCACATATCCTGTGAGAATCCTTCATGGCTGGAATCCCAATCAAGTAGCTAACCACACTCAATTTCCTCTCAGTTTGATAAGGTCTTCTAAACCTTGATTTAAAGTTTCACCGATTAATGAAATTTAAATAAATACATTATTCCCAGTGGCAAAATAGTGAATTTTTTTATTTGTCATACACTTCCAGCTTCACCATATGCTGCGATAATTTTAAATGCTGTCTCGACAATTCCCCAATATTATTTAGTCCAACGCTAAAATTTGACACATCGTTGAAATGCGTGGTCTCTGTAATCTGATTTATCCATTTTTTCTTAACAAATTTTAATTGTCCTCTTACTTTATGCCCAAAAATGCTTTCAGATGGAGTTGGTTTGGTGAATTTGTTGGTACATCTCAGATCGCAAACAGGACTGACAGAACTCCTTTATGGAAATAATCTGATTATTCCTAACCATAAAACCTCAACATAGTCTTTAACATTTGACGTCATATTTACAGTGTACCCTGTGATTCTGGATGGTACACAGTAGATTTGAATCGTTTTATTCCCAAGCTATCTATATATTTCTTGAAAAGTTTGGATGTGAAGTTTGACCCTTGATCTAATTGTATCTCTGATGGTAGTCTTAATCTAGTTTTTATTAAAATCGTAATTCTTCCACAATCCTTTTAGCTGTCATATTGCACAATTGAGCAACATTTTGGAAATCTCGTCAATTAATCGATTTATGTTAATTAATACTTATTCCCATCTTTTATTGGATGTAGGGAACCTACACACTGAATCAAGACACTTAAGAAAGATTGTTCGAATGCTAGAATAGGTATTAAAAGTGCAGGCTTTATTATTATTTCCCATGTTTTTCTGATTAGTTGAAATGTATGACAAAATTCAACTGCATTCCTGTCCAATCCAGGCCAGTAAACATGTCTTTGAAATTTAGCCTCGGTTTTCCTAACAGCTCAATGACCTCCAATTTGTAGCACATGCGGCACTCGCAGCACCACTTTTCTGTACCCGACTGGAAAAAAAACTTCCCATTTCTCACGTGCTGTATATGTGTATATGTGTTGGTCTCCATTTCCTACTTGACAAATCATTTGCTAAGTAATATCACACAGGGATGCATTCACTCTGCTTTCAAGTATATGTCTTCTGATCCAACTACTATTATGTTTCATCTTTATGCTGTAATTCAGTAGCAAAGCAGAGCTGACTATAAGTGCATTTTTAACGTTTGTCCCCTGCTGTGTCCCACTTATCTGATAAAAAAGTATTCATATTTCAGCTTCCTTATCCGTGCGTTTTGATTTCTCTTGCTTTAGCTTGTGACTCTCTGATCACGTTAAGTCACAATCTGGGAAAATTCCTTGAGAAACGCCCTGCATTGCTACACTTGCCTGCATCTCGACTGGCTTTTCAACTGGAGTAGGCAGCACGATTACCGGTGATTGAGCGATATCATTTGTAAGCACAAGTTGTACTCTTGGGCTGTGAGTTTGTCCCGAGCTCCCACCACAAAGTCTCCACTCTTTTCTGCTCACGTATCCTCACTGTACATAACTGAGCAATTTTTCATCCCAACATGAATTCCCGTACACATAGTTCTTCAGGAGTACATATTTCCCCATGCTTCTGCACCACAGACCGAGACGATCCTGTGTCCCTTAATATTGTTACTTCTCTATCATCTACTCCTGGCCAAGTTAAATAAACTTTAACTTTGCAGGTATATTTTGAAAGCAGATCTGGCCCTTCCCCCTGACCAACTTCTGATCGTATTGTACATTCTGATGCAGCTTTCCAACCTCCACTGTGCTTTCTATTACCATGCCAATAAAACATCCAGGCTTGTTTTGTTTCACTGCATCTGGCTTTCCAGTGCTTTCCCTTGTTCTCCCACAATGATTTCATGAGGCCTACTTTATTGCAATGAAAACCTCAGATCTTGTTCCCTTCAAGGGTTTCCCATTTACCCTGTGGTACGTTATGCTAAAGATCTTCACTGAGATTTAACTTTCCATTTCCACGTGTGGATTTCTCTTTGCCCCAATTTCTATCCCTCAGACTTAAAATGATTCTGGAAGCCCATCCATCTTTTATGGTTCAGTTCATAACAATTAGCCATTTTAGATGCTAACGTTGCCGTTTTAACATTATGCTCTTCCAGACTTAGCTTATCTTCAGCCTTTATTTCCAGACTTTTATGGTGAATTCCTTTAATAATTGCCAATTTCTGAAGTTCAAACTCTGTCTCCCTTTCTCTCTGCTCTGCTGCTCTCTCTTCTTCCCTGTCTCTGCTTCGAATCATAACTCAAACTGCTTCAAATCTGGTGTTCTTTCCCTATCTCTCGAGTCTAACTCAAGCTGCTTCATTTTCAATTAAACTTTACAGATTCTCATGGATTTTCCAGCTTAGTTAAATGCTGAGCTACTGCGGGAATGATCTCTCCTTTTCTCACAGAAAGAGGCAAATGCAAACCCAGCATGTCTGCTAATTCCAGAAGCCTGACCTGAATCAGTTTTTGTAAAACAACCAACTTTAGATCGTCCATAGCCAGACAACTCTTTGTACCTAAATGAGACATTGATTTCCCAAGCATTGTCGACCCCCGGCCAAATCAACACCCGAAACAAAGACGCTAGCACCTATCAGTCGCTCTTTTATTTATCAAGTGCCTCCCAACTTGTTATGGACTAGACTAAACCATTCAAAACGTTATTAAGAAGACAATCCAGACCGTAACATCATATTTTGTTTTGTTAAGTGTACAGTGAAAATTACCGGAGTAAGCTAGTTTAAAAAATTATTCACAAAATGAGGGATTGAAAAACAAAAAACAGAATATAGAATACCCACAGAATCGAGTCCATCCAAAGTAGACTTAATTATGCTGTTCTGAAAATACACGACAATCCCAAAAAGGAACCTTAACACAGTAAAAATGAAATAGATGCTTACAGGTAAAAATTAGAAAGGCGAAAGGAGTGAGGTTTTTTAGTTAGTGCACCACTGCTGCAAAATCTAAAAACCGGAATTCAGCTGTCCGGAATGACCACTCTTTTACCATTATACAGTTCATTTCTAAAACATAAAGTCTTTGGCCTCAAGCCTCAGCTGTTGATGGAAAAATGAAAGGCCTCACAGCGAACACTTTCATCTCTGGAACACTTCATCCGATTCGGAGCCTGAACTGTTTTCCAACGTCTTTGGTTAAAAAATCAAGACACAGTATCCTTGAGAAAAGGTACAGCTCCGTTTTTTTGAAAAAAAAGAATATCTTTGTGAGAGCCCAGTCCATCCAAGCTATCTTCATAAGTGAAACTCTTCGAACAGATTGATATCCCGGTAAATCTGTTGTGCACCGTTTCGAAAGCTATCACATCGCTGCTATAACGATAATTGCAGAAAGACACACAATACTCCAGCAAGAGACGATCGGGCAAATGAAAAAAACGACATAGAAAAACACAGAAAGTGAACTTTTCCAATAAGGTGTCGACACAATACTACGCCGTGGAGAAACTGCAGGTGTGAGAAATTAGAGTCGACAGTGTGGTGATAGAAAACACAGTAGGTCAGGCAGCATGCGACGAGTGGGAGAATTGACGTTTTGGGCATAAACCCTACTTCAAGATCGAGGTTTGTGGCCGCGGAGGCTGAGAGATAAATGGGCGGTTTGGGGGTTGGGGGCGTGATGGCTGAGAATGCGATGAGTCAATGAAGCTGTAAGATAAGATACTCGTTCAGAGAGAAGGTGGAGCGGGTAGATTGGAAAGGTGATGTGCAGGTCATGATGGCAATGTTTGATTAGATTACTTTACAGTGTGGAAACAGGTCCTTTGGCCCAACAAGTCCACACCGATCCACCAAAGCACAACCCACCCAGACCTCTACATTTACCCTTTACCTAACACTGCGGACAATTTAGCATGGCCAAGTCACCTGACCTGCGCATCTTTGGACTGTGGGAGGAAACCGGAGCACCCGGAGGAAACCCACGCAGACACGGGAAGAATGTGCAAACTCCACATAGTAAGTCACCTGAGGCGGAAATTGCACCCGGTTCTCTGGCGCTGTGAGGCTGCAGTGCTAACTACTGTGCAATCGTGCCGCCCACCGTTGAGCTGGAGTCATGGAATCAGAATAATGTGAGGGGAGGGCGAATGAGGAAACTGATGGTCCCATGTGGCATCAAGATCCCAACAGAAGATGATGCCGTCTTCTCTCAGGCGTCAGGTGTTTAAGGAATGTCAATGAAGGAGGTGAAGTACCTACATTTGTTTGGCAGATTGGGAGGGGGAGAATGATTTGCATCATTGCTAAGCTTCCAATTTCATATCCAAACTATCATTATGAACATGTTGTTACATCTCAGGAACAGTATCTGACACTACCCCACATGAGGAGAAGGCAGGGATTGCAGTTGCGAGAGATCAGAGTCAGGAAGTGTGGCGCTAGAAAAGCACGTGGTTAGGTAACATCTGAGGACCAGGAGAGTTAATGGTTCGAACATTACTGATGAAAAAGTTAAGCTCGAAACAACGACTTTCCTACTCCATGGATGCTGCCTTACCAGGTGAACTTTTCCGGATCCACGCTTTTAACTCTACACCACCTCAGCTCATCTTCTTTAGAAAATTAATTAATACACCTGTCAACACTCAGTTGATTCTTCTGTCACATGCGAGACAAACTGTAACATTCTTTTCCCCATAAATATTAGATCATTCAGGTCACTAAAGAAAGGGAAACTGCAGACGCTGAATATCTGAGAGAAAAGCAGTAATTGTTGTGGAATTCAGCATTCTTTCAGTTCAACTGAATGTTTGAATATTAAAATTTGTGTAGGAAAAGAAAAAGCCGAAGTTAACAACTGCTACATTTAGTTTCTCAAAAGAAAAACGAGTTTCATGAAGTGGAATGTTTCGATCAGGAATTGCATGCTCACCTTGTTAAGTGCTGATCGGAATGGAGGAATAATTATTGGCTTCGTCACTGCTTAACTGATGAAAAATATCATTTTGCCTTCCGACTTAGTCGATGCTCCTGCAGAAAAGTCAATGTATTTCATATCACAGCACAGCCAGATAGGTGTGTATTTCAGAGTCCTGCAAAATCACATTTATTTTAAAAGATCATTATTGATTGTTGTTAATAAATATGGCATTCTACATTTTATAGTGCATTGGACAATATTTTATCCAATCACTTAATCATCGGTACATCATTCAATTTTAGTGGCCCTAAAGTTCCATTCACGATTTAACTGCCAAACTACTTTCACGAAGAAAATGGTTATTTTTAAAACCGAAGACTGAGCTGGACTGATGCCTGTTGGAAATCAAACATCATTATGTCACTCTCTATACTTTGTTTAGTGTGTCTCAGTGCCTGTCACCTTAAACCTGTGCCTTCTAGTTCTGAGCTTCAGCATTCTGCACAAACGATTTAGGCCAGTTGCCTATCCATGCCACTCATGATTTTACAAACCGTGAAAACGTTACGTGCTGCCTGGAACATTCCAGCGAAAAAGTCCGTGCATACCCCGTCTCCACGCTTAGCTCAAGCCCTCAGGTCCCCGCAACATCCTTGTAAATCATTTGTGCACAGTTTCAATGTTCACAAAATCCTTCTTGCAGGATTGAACATAATTGCGAGCAGTATTCAAAATGTGATCTCACAAATGCTCTACATAGCCTCAACATGACATTCCAACTTGGATAATCGACTTTCTGAAAAATGACCAAAAGCGTGCCAAGTATTAGCAAATTTGCTTATGATACTAAGCTGGGTGGCAGGGTGAAATGTGATGAGGTTGTTAGAAGATTACAGGGTGTCCTGGACAAGTTAGGTGAGTGGTCAGATGCATGGCAGATGCAGTTTAATGTGGATAAATGTATAGTTATCCACTTTGGTGGCAAGAACAGGAAGGCAGATTACTCCCTTAATGCAATCAATTTAGGTGAAGGGGCAGTAGAGATAAATCTGGGTGTTCTTGTACACCAGTCAATGAAGGTAAGCATGCAGGTACAGCAGGTATTGAAGAAGACTAACAGCATGCTGGCCTTCATAACAAGAGGGAATGAGTATAGAAGCAAAGAGGTGCTTCTGCAGCTCTACAGGGCCCTGGCGAGGCCACACCTGGAGTACTGTGTGCAGTTTGGGTCTCCAAATTTGAGGAAAGACATTCTGGCTATTGAGGAAGTGCAGTGTAGGTTCACGAGGTCAATTCCTGGAATGGCGGGATTACCTTGCACAGAAAGATCGGTGGCACAAATCCCAAGCACTTGATTTCTATATTCAATGACCTACGAAGTCGATGCCAATGGCTTACATTGTAATGGGATTCATCAACAAGAGAACTTTTCAGGATTAACACAGTTCTGTTATATGTGCAGGGGGTCATTACGCAAGCACAGTATCAAGTTTCCTCAGGGGCAAGGTCAAAAGATGCTAGAAAGAGAAATCGGAGTTCACATTTTCTGTCCAGTGACCCCTTCCTTAGCACTGATGGTTTCCAGGAAAATTTTGGTCTACATGCTGAAGATATGAGGAGGCGCAGTGATTAGGAGGAAACGAGTTATGGAGATAGAACCGAAATAGCGAAACTATGGTTGGTCATAGGAAATGATAATGATCTGTTTGGAGCATTAATAACTGTTCACGGAGACTTTTAGTGACAAACCATAGGTAGTGCGTAATGGCTGCTATGCTAGAAGTAGGCCTGGTGGGTGTGTAGGGGGCAAGGACATGGGAGATTTCAGGCCTCTAAAATGATTGAAATTGATATGCAGGGTTGCGGGGTAGTCAAGCAGAAAATGGTCTGTTTCATTTTCAGCATGCACTGAGCTGTGTTGGAACACTGCAGTAAGCCTGAGTTAGGGACATTTGCTCGGAAACATGGTACTGTGCTAAAGGAGTAGTCAACTGGAAGCTCAGGGACATTTTTGGATATAGAACTTGGCATTCTGCAAAACGGTCATCCAGTCAACACTTCGTTTCCCAAGATAGAGGCGACCAGAATACATGCAGTGAATCGAGTAGACTGGATTGTGCGAAGTTTAAGGAAAGTGTTGCTTCACCTGGAAGGTGTATCTTAGCACTTGTGTACTAAACAGTGAGGTCAGAAATGGACAACTGAGCAGAAGCAAGAAGCAAGAAGGAAGGATAACGTAGGAGATATTATGAGAGAAGTTGTTAATCATTGGGTAAGAAAGCGACCATAAAGGCACTATGCTTGAATGGTCGTACTTTCAGAACAAGGCTGCAGATATAAGGGCATAAATCATCATGAATGAATACGATTTAGTAGACATTGCAGAGACATGGAGACAACATAGTCAAGAATGGGGAGGGTAAATATTCACGGGCTTGAGACAATTTGGAACGACAGAAAGGATGGTAATGAAGGTGGTGCAACTCAAACATTCAAAGACAATCGCAGACCGATGCTGACAGATGATATCGGTTCAATAGAGAATGAGTTTGAATCCGTTTGGGAGGAAATTAGAAGTTCTAAGAAGAAAATGTCACTGATTGTTGTAGTCTATCCGCCTCCTTATTTTAAGATCACATTGGGGATGGCAGTAAACAAATAACTAAATAACACCTGAAAAAAATGGTATGGCAATTATCATTCGGGATGTTAATCAACATGTCGATCGGTCGAAGCAGCTCAGTCAGGGTAGCGTTAGTCAAGAGAGTGTTGAGTGTGTCTGCGATAAATTCCTTTAATACTGCGTAATGGTACAGGTCAACAAGGGGAGAGGCTAAATTAGATTTGGTACTGGCTAACGAACACGGTAAGGTATTAGATTTGGCGGTAGGTGAGCACTTTGATGATAGTTATCAAAAATCAGTTATGTTTACTTTAGCTTTTCAAATGGATAGGTATATAACGGAGGGCAAGCGCTACTGCTGTGGGAAAGAAAATAGCATTGCGATTAGGTAAGATTACGCATGCACAGGTTGGGCAGGGAAATGGCAGGGAATTGCCAGAAAATAAATGTGGAGCTTATTCAAAGAGCAGGTTCAGTTGTCTTTGATAAGTATGTACCTGGCAGAGAGGGACAAAATTGTCAAGCGCAGGACTCAAGATTCCTAAGGAAATTGTTAAGATGAAGAAGGCTTGTGTTGGCATGAGATGTGAAGGCTCAGTTAGGGCGATTGAGAGTTACAAGTTAAACAGGAAAGACCTGAAGAGAGACTGAAGATGAACCAGGAGGGGAACTGAGAATTTGTTGACAGATAGGATATCGAAAATCCTGAAGCTTTCCATTGTGATGTAAGGGATAAAAGAATGAATGGAATAAAATATGGCCAATTAAGGGCAGTCGTGGTAAGTAGTGCGTGGAGTCAGAAGCGGTAGGAGAAGGACTAAAGTAATATCTTTCGTCAGTATTTGCACTGGAAAAACAAAATGTTGCAGAGGAGATTACTGAGAAACAGGCTACTAGACGAGATAGGATTGAAGTTCCCAAGGACGAGGTGTTACAAATTTTAAAACTGTGAAAATATAATAATTCCGCTGGGCTGGATGAGATTTATCCCAGAATTGTGTGGGAAGCCAAGAATCAGATTTCCGAGACTTCGGCATTGATATTTATGTTGTCATTGTCCAAAGGTATAGTACCACAATACTACAGGATAGCAAAAGTTGATCCCTCATTCAAGAAGGGGAGTAGAGAAAACCCTGGTTATTATAGACAATTGACCCTTCGATCGGTTGTGGGTAAAGTGTTGGAAATGTTCTACGAGATAAGATTTGTAATCATCTCGAATGGAATAATTTTATGAGGGAATGTTAAGACGGTTTTCTGAATGGGAGGTCGCGACTCACAAACATTATTGAGTTCTTACAGTAGGTCATTAAACTGGATGTCGGTTTGCTCACTGAATTGGAAAGTTCATTTCCAGATGTTTCGTCACTCTACTAGGTGACAATTTCAGTGGGTCTCCAGGCGAAGCACTGTTCATGAATCCTGCTTTCAATTTATATGTTTGGGATTCTTTGTGTTGGTGATGTCATTTCCCGTGGTGATGTCATTTTCTGTTCTTTTTTTCTCGGGGGTAATCCATGGCATCGAACTCGAAGTGTTTTCTCAGAGCATGTTGGTTGGGATGCCATGCTTCGAGGAATTCTCCTGCATGGATCTGTTTGGCTTGTCCTAGGGTGGATGTGCTGTCTCAGTCGAATGTAATGTTTGTCTGATATCGTGTTTGTTACAGTTCTTGCACGGTATTTTGTGAATGTCATTAGTTTTTGCATATGGAAAAATAGGCAGAAAACGAGCCACCAGGATACATGAACCACAAAATGACATGACCCTCTCTCACTGGTATCCTGACACGACACACCAATCCGAGCACAAGTGAAATAGAGACACACACGAGAAATCCTAGAAGTGTGGCATTCCAACCGGTACTCGATCAAAAAGCACGTCGAGTTAGACCCCATCTACCACCCCCTGACAAAAAGAACGGGAAATGATATCACTGCAAGAAATGGTATGACCAACCCAAAAAACCCAAACAAATAAATAGAAAGCAGAAATCATGAACAGTGCGTCACCCGAAGGTGGACTGAAGATGTTACCCAGTAGATAACGAAACGTCTTGAAATGAGCCTTCCAGCTCAGCGAGCAAAGCTTCATCTGGAAGCTAAACCTGAGCTACAAATCTTTTCAAAACTAGCCGGGTTGCTAAACAGATGGATGAGGATAACGCAGTTCATGTTATGCACGTATGGATTTCAGTTAGCCGTTTGATAAATGTTGCCATGTTCGGTGACTGCACTAAATACTGAGATATGGCCTTGAGGGCGATTTCGTGTTTTGGATCAGACATTAGCGAGCTGACAGAAGACAGCGGGAGTTACTTGATGGGAAAACTTCATCCTGGAATTCAGTTGCTAGCGGTGTACTGCAACGATCTGTTTTAGGTTCACTGCTTTTTGTCACTTTTTATAAAGGACCTGGATGGGGGCGTAGAAGGATGGGTTAGTAAATTTGCGGACGATACTAAGTTCGGTACAGTAGTGGATAGTGCTGAAGGATATTGTATGTAACATAGGGATACAGTTATGCTGCAGAACTGGGCTGAGAGTTGGCACGTGCAATTTATTGCAGAAAAATGCGACACAAAACATGGCATTTAAAATTAGCACAGAATATAAAAATCGATAGCAGAAGTTTCTATTAAAATATAAAACGAACAAGAGTGACAAAAGTAAACGTTGATCCATTCATGGATAAGAAAGGGCATTTACTTCTTGGATAAGAGGAAATAGCCGAGACATTGAACAGGCATTTGCATCGGTCTTCACAGTGGAGGACATTAATAACATGCGAGTAATTGACAAAGTGGTGACGACCAGGGAACAGTCATTATAACAACAGAGCTAGTGTTGGATTGTTGGAGCTAATTTAGCAAAGGATATTTACGTCTTCAGGCCCTGATTGAATGCACCGCAGGGTACGAAACGCGATGGTGTGTGAAAAAGAAGTGTGATTGCAGTAATTTTCCAAAATTCGTTTGTCTCTGGGGCAGTCCCAGCAGACTGAAAAACACAAATACGACGTAACTGTTTACAAAGGGAGGCAGACAAGATATGAGGAATTAGATTAGATTACTTACAGTGTGCAAACAGGCCCTTCTGCCCAACAAGCCCACATTGACCACCGAAGTGCAACCCACCCAGACCCATTCCCCTACATTATCGACGAGTTTGTTTAACCTCTGTAGTGCGGATATTTCTTGAGTGTATTATCAAGGAATAAATAGTAGGACATCTTGACAGAAATTGGACAGACGTAGCATGGGTTAATGAAGGACAGGTCATGCCTGCAAAATCTTTTAGAATTCTATGATGGCATTATGAGCATGGTGTGTAATGGGACCCAGTGAATTGGTGTACCTAGATTTTCAAAATGCCCTTGACAAGGAGCCGCACAGGGACTTGCAGCAAACGGGTGCATGCTGGTAAGTGCAAAGCATGAGCATGGATTGAGGATTGTTTGCCCAACAGGAAGCGAAGTGCGAGAATAAATGAGTGCTATTCTATTGACCATCACTGGTGGGCCTCAGGGATTGTTACTGGGACCGCAATTACATACAACTTACATGGATGATTTGGAGTTAAGAGTCAAGGTTTGCAGTTGATATAAAAGTGAGTAGCAGAGCAAAGTGTGCAGAGGACTGTGAAAATTTGCAGAGGAACATTGAAATCTTGGATTAATGGGCAATATTCTGGCGGAGGGAATACAACATTAATAAATGTGAAATCGCAAATTTTTGTATAAATGAAAGTTAAAAAAAATCTTGTTATGTGAATGGCAAAAAGTTGCGGCATGCTACCATGCAAAGGGAACTGGGTATACTTATACGAGTATCACAAGGTTGGACTGCAGGAGCGACGAGTTACAAGCAACGAAATATAATGTCGTCTTTAATTGTTGAATAGATTGAGCTTAAAAGCAGAAACGTTATTTTACAGCTGTACAATGTGCGAGTGAAGCTCACACTGCGGTACTGTGTGCAGTTTTATTATCCTTACTTGACAAAGGATATATTGAAATGGAGGCAGAGCAGAGGAGTTTCACGAGGTTGATTCCGGGTTTGAAGGTGTTTGCTCATGACAGGAGACTATGTGGAATAAGATTATATCGAAAATTCAGAAGAATTCAGAAAAATTGAGAATCTTATGGAAACATATAAAATTATGAAGGGCGTGAGTGAGATAGAAGTAGAGAGCATGCTTCCATTGGAAGATGAAACCAGGACAATAGGGCACAGCCTCAAGATTAGAAGGACTAAATTGAGAAGGAAATTCTTCAACCAGAGGGTTGTTACTCGATAGAACTGCTTGTCCAACGAAGTTGTTGATGCTGCATCACTCAATGTTTTTAAAGCTAGGGCTGATTTTTGTTTGAACAATAAAGGAAGTAAAGATTATCTTTCGAGGGTGGTTATGTCCATGCAAAGATCAGGCATGATCTCATTGAAAGGCGAAGCAGTCTCGAAGGCCCATACAGCATAGTCTTGCTCCTACTTCTCATGTTATATGAATGTATGTGTCACATCTTCCGCGATTTTAGAGAAAGCTTTAATGGGGCTGTGGGTGAGGTGTTGAGAGTGAAGACACAGTGCACCACGGTGCTCTGGAGGGAATGCTTTCTGGGGAATGCAGACAAGGGTGGCGAGGGGAACAGATGTTTGGTAACAGTATTTCGCTAAAGGTGGTAGAATTAGAAAAATATTTCACTAATCACTTGGAGTACCATAGCGATTAAGGTCCCAGACCAATTTCTGTAAAGAATGGGATCAGAATGGATCGTTGCTTGATGATGGACATTTGCAAGATGGGTCCTTCTTTGGTGCTGTAAAAGTCACAATGTCTTTGAGATACTAACTTCAGCAGCCACATAGCATTGTGGCCACAAGAGAGGGTAATAGTCAGATATTTTCTTGACACCCTGAAACCTGTCTATAACATAGCCTGCGATTACACGCCACTTTATGATTTACCACGGCAGTCTCCATTAACAGCTATTCACTCTCCTAGCAAGAGCGTTATTGACCTCATTCTCCAAATGTTCTTCTCTTTCTTTTGTTCTTTCCCGACCAACTGTTTACTGCTTTACAATACTGAATGAGACATGATGGAATAGTTCCTGGTCGCCTGGATGATTGCAGTGTTAAAGAAACAATACACAGGAGAAGCACAGCAGATTAGTCAGCATCTGAGTAGCAAGAGATGTTTAAATCATAACTTTCTTGAGGATTCCTGACCGCAGTTGCAGCAATTCTGAAAAGCTCAACACAGGCCAGAACAGAGCAGCTGAACTGAGCAGCCACACACAACCAACAAAACATCGACAAACATCCATTCCCTCCAAAAGCAGTCTGCACCATCCACACGATGCATTACAGATATTCACCAAGGCTCCTTAACCAGTACATTACAAACTCACAATTACTTCCATCTAAAAGGAAAAGGGTAGGAGATAGATAGGAAAGACCTAGAACCCACTTACCATCCTGATCTGGAAATATGTTGCCGTGACTCCACAATCAATGGGTCCAAATTGTGGATTTCACTCCCCTCTAATTTGGGTCTACCGACAGCACATGGAAACGATGGTTCAAGAAGGCAGCTCATCATCACCATGTCCAGTCAAATCAGGACTGAACAATAAATGCTGACCTCTTCTGGAATTCCCACATCCGGCGAAGATTGAAAATCATCTGCTTTGGTGTTTTGAGAAGGTCGGTCTGGCTGAGATATTTGTGATTTTATTTGAGGGATATCAAAGAAGAGGACTTGCGGTTGGAAAATTGAAACGAAACATCACATCAGAATTTGATGGAGTTACTTTGTTCAATGTAGCCTGAACCTCACCGACTTTTGAAAATGAAAGGAGAAATGAAAGGAGAAATCTACATTCACAGTGGAGTGAAACTATCGAGGCGTAATTGGCGGGACGCTGGAGAGAAACTGCTGTAATGTGGTGACGATTCAATTGCTTGTCTGCCCTGAAAATTCAGCAGTGAAAATTCCCACTGGGGAAAAGCCATTCAACTATTCTGAGTGTGGAAAGGCATTTGTTCATTTTTCTAACTTGCTGACTCACCAGTGGGTTTACACAGAGAAGAAACCATTTCATTGTCCAGAGTATGGAAAACGCATTAAAATTTCTCATGAACTGCTGTACCATCAATGTGAGAAACCATTCAAGTGTTCTCACAGAGAGAGTGGGTTCAGGCCGTCAGTTGATTTCACTTTACGCATGAGAACTCAGTGGAAAGAGGCCGTTCGCTGGATCGGAGAATGGGCAAGGATCCATTCAGTCATTCAGTCTGCTGAGATATCAGCGAGTTCACACAGAGGATAGACGATTCGTCCGCTGCGATTTGAAGTAATAAATTGATTCCGGCAATCTGTTGAAATACAAGCGAGTTCATACTGGAAAAAGACTATTCACCTGTTCATACATTTCTCAAACCTACTGAAATACTAGCGAATTCATGTTGGCGAGAGGACATTCATATATTCTGAATTGGGGAAAGGATGCACTTAAATCATCCATCGACCTGATACACCAACGGGTTCACAGTGACAATAAATTGTTTTACTGACACAGTGTGGGAAATGCTTTATAAGTTACCAGGAATTGAGGTCCCATCGAAATGGTCAAGCTGCCGAGAACGCAACCTTGTGCTTTCACTGTAGGACTGCTGTATCTTTGATATATTATGTGAAGAGCATTCAAAAATGCTGAATGCATCGAAATATTTTTAAGTACGAATCCAGATTTAACAATGAAGAAAAGGGCGGTCAATGGATATCTACCAGTCTCCTCCAATTGTAGAGAAATAAATGGAAAAAATCTTTGAATTTGATGTGATTGAAAACTGAACACTTATACACCACATCAATTAAAGAGATTAAATGCATCCAATTAAGTAAACCCCTGCTGACAGAATGAACACAGTTCAATTCTTGATGCGATAACACCATAACGCATTTACATGCGACCTCACTGGAATATTTGTTATATCACCGTCTTACCCAACCTTAGTGGCTGCTGCCTTCATTTGAGGAAGAAGGGGCTGGTGGTGATTTAACCAGAGCACTACTAATCCTCAGGTAAGGGAAGATTTAGTGAAGGACAATCTTTAAATTAACCTCAAACCAGTGATGGGAATTGGAACCACGCTGTGAGCATCACACTGGTTTATAAGCCAAGAAACCAGCCACTGAGCGAAACAGATTCCACCAGACTGAACTGTCCCACATGCGAATGAGTAATTGAGTCCCCTGCCACCCACAGTGCAAATTAACTGCCTCTCCACGCATGGTGGCTCAGTGTTTAGCAATGCTGCCTCAGAGCATGAGGGGTTGACTTCGAATCCATCCTCGGAGGCCTGTCGGTGTGGAATTTGCCAGTTTCTGCACTGCAAGGATTCTTATGTTTTCTGGTGTTTCTCACATCATTGCTACTCCTAAAGCTCTTTCCAAAGTCAGACCATTAAAATTTTCTCTCAGTTGTGGGAACAAATCCATATCTGCTGAGATTTGAGACCCGAGTGTGTCACTTCCTTGACAAGGAGCAAGTAAATGTTTTTCACTTGGGTGAGAATGCTCGTGTTCACTGAATAGAGATGACCAGGTGGAACTCTTTCCACACTCAGTGCAGGCCTCTCTATAGTGTGCCCATTCTTGTTTATCTGATGCTTTGCTGATTAATAAATTCCTTCTCATACACAGAGCAGACGAACGATGTCTCTCCAGTGTCATGTCGATCGGGTGACATTAGGCGGGGTTGTGAAGATAATCACTTACCAAAGAGAGCAGACAAACTTTCTGTCCCTTTGTTGAAGTCGTTTGCGTGCCATTAGGATTGATCCCTGAGTGAATACCTTCCCGTCCATGGAACAGCTGAGTGGCTTGTTCCCATGTGAACAGGTTGATGTCGGATTAAGATTTTGAATTTACAACCTTTGCAGATCTTAAAGTTTATTTTTCAACAGTATGGGAAATGACTTGCAAGCCTGCCTACACACAGCATGGCCAATAAGAAAACAGAAAATCAAGCCTGTCCAAGCCATACAACAAACACCCAGAATGCCTCAGCATTGACCAAACAGTCTGACAAGGGAAACCATACATGACTACAGCCATTAACAAACAAGGGAATACACTTCCCAAGACAAACTACCAATAAGCTTCCTGGACCCGATAAACACCACTGTTCCAAAGTCCAAAGGGTAGTCTAGTACCCCAGTGACATCAAAGCCACATGAAGCTCAGCTCATCCGGAGATGTACCAGAATACCTTGCTAATCTTTGAAGATCAACAATGGTAACAGCTTACTGTCAAGGAAAGGGGCATTTTCACATACACACGAAGAGAGCTGGAACCCCCAATTCCAAGTCCATTCTAGAACTGATTGATGCTGCTGAATGCTTGATTGGATCTTGATTGTATCATTCACGGCCAGGGCTTGTGCCGTGATCCGGATCCAGCCAGGGGAAAGCCGGACGGGCAAGGGAAGCCTGCCAAAATAGAATGAGAAACTGCTGATTAAAATTTTCGAATCAATTCAAACAGATTCCTCAGCTGGAAGGAAATTGACAGGGGCTCCACCAGTTCACTTTTTTATGTCTTGTGGTTTCTGAGTATTTCCTGTGGATGTGTCTGTTTGTTTTGCGGTTGCTGGTTGCATGTCTTGTCAGTTTCAGGTGTCTCATCTAAGTGTGTTTATCCAACAGACAAGTGTTTGTTTCCAGTGCGGTCAGCGATGATACGCTCAGTAATCCTTTATTGCTTGATCCGTCAATCACTCTCTGCTTGTGTGTTCTGTGAGTGCTCCCTCTGTCTTTCCTCGAAAGCCGAAGTGCAGTGCTTAGCAGTCAATGCAGGAAGTCCACTACGCCATGGGGGCAGGGAAATCCACTCACTGCTGGGATGTGCTAGCTGGCAACGCCAACCCACGTAGTGAGAACAGCCCAGGACCGAAGTTGAACAAAACATTATTGGGGAGGGATGTGAGATGAGATTCCCTACGGGGTAGAAACAGGCCCGTCGGCCCAACCAGTCCACACCGACCCTCGGAAGAGTAACCCACGCAGACCCATTTCTTTCCCACTAATGCAACTGAAACTATGAGCAATTTATCATGGCCATTTCACCTGGCTTGCACATCTTTATGATTGTGGGAGGAAACCGGAGCAGACGGACGAGTCCCACGCAGACATGGGGTGAATGTGCAAACTGCACACAGACAGTGGCCCAAGGCTGAATTCGAACCTGGGATCCTGGCACTGTGAGGCAGCAGTGCTGACCACGCCGCCCTGTAAATAGGTGAACTTCAAAATAAAAATCGGAGATTCCCTTGTTACACCTGGTTCACTGGCAGACACTGTGCTAAAAGAGATAGGGGGCGGCGGTTGATTTAACCACTTTGCAGGAGACTTTCACACATAGCCACAAGGACAATGGCCATAAGGGAGTTCCTTTAAATTCGATAAGCTTGATTTCTGGACCACGGCCATAATGGGAGGGCACGTTGACTCCTCCTGAGACATGGTATACATGCTGCAGTGTCTTGCAAAGTTTCAACAGGTTGCCCAGCAGTATCAGGCCGCGAAGACGAAACACTGCTGCAATAACAACCGACAGTGAGACCTCAATAACTCCAGACACGGCCGCGCCGCCCTATACCGCACAGTACCCGACATTTCCCTCACAGTCTGCAGAGCCACACCCGTTGGGCCTGAATGAAGTGGCTGCATTTTTTTCTTCTGGACATTGTACAGAAATGCCACGATGGGCACATTAGTTGCCGGGCAGTATGAATCACCATTGCTGCCCAACACAAATGATAACTGCAGACTCACGGGTAGCGCGAGTGCTTCCCTAAAATACCAGGGCACAAACTGCCAGGATCCCCGCGTCATGATTGTGTCCACTCCCTTCTATAAGACCTGGATCTGCGCAGAGGTCCGGGTCATGCTCCAAGATGAATCCGACCCATTGAAGTAACTGTTCCGGTTCTACAATTGGGTCCTCGAAATTTCCTGTATATACAACTGTCTGCCCCAAGATCTGCCGACCGTATTGCAGCTAGTGCATATGACTCACTGTGTGACCATTAGCCCTGTTATTGACATCCCCATCCAACCCTGGGACACCGCTGCAGACAGGGTACAAATGGTTGGACAGCACCATGAAGGATGCAATAAAGTCCAGTGCAAGACTGCACGCCGATTTTGGGCAGTTATCCAGTGTCTGCAGAGCCTCCAAGCACTTGCTCAATGTCCTTGTCCACTTTAGGGAGGTCTGGGACACCACGTCGGGCATTCCATTAGCAGAGAACCAAAAGTTGGCTGTGCAGACCTTACATATGCTCACGTTTTCACGTTGCACAATCAAACGAAGAGCGAGATGGACACTTTAATTGCCCTGAGCAATTTCGACGGGAATGTGATGTTCACGACTCCAAAACGGACGGGGTCATTCGACTTGCTTGCACAACCCGACAACCACAGGAACATCACCAGGCCAGTACAGCAAACTGGGGCAATTCAAAGAAGGCAGTGCTGGAACAGTGGGAATTTGGAACACTGGGTGAGACAGTGCTGGTCCAGGCAATGTCGCCCAGGACCATCTACCCTCCCCCTCTCCCCGCAGGCACGACAGCAGTCCACCACACCACAGAGGCAGCTTCAACAGACTGCCTACACTGTGGCTGATCCCTTGCTCCACGCTTCAGAAACTAACTAGGGCTATCGTGAGAGGGAGGATTCACAGGCGATCTCAATATGACTCTCAAACGTCCCGTCTGAAAGTCGATGATGGATGTGAAGGTGTTAGGGAGTGGCTCTTTTGTTTTTCGGTGGATTCTGGGACTGTCCAATTGTCTGAGGCTCCCGACTCGGAAAATTACCTGAATTACAAGACCCTCTGCACTGTAGGGTTTTCGGCAGGACCCATAACAGACCCTCTCTCCTAACTCCTTAACCTCAGTATTGAACCTGCCACTGCGACTGATGCTGCCACCAATTCAGACTCTAATCCATTCACCCTCCTGTCCCGGCAGACCTTGTGTAAATTGAATGCCAGTATCTACTGTTCCTCTGAGTGTCTCACGTTAGAGAACCCGGACGTCCATAATTCCATGCTGCGGGCAGTAATTGCACCCATTCCTGAACCATCTGACCAGGTAAGCTTTGCTAGACTTGGTCATGCACCAAACCAACTACCTGTGCTCTTCTCGACCGCTCCTTGCCCTGTTGCCAACAGCCCCTTTCTGTAGACAGTTTACTGACTCCCTAATCCCAGTGGGGTGCAATATTGTCATGCATCCCACCAGAATTATTTGAAAATTCCGACACACCACGGCGACATGCAGTACCAAAGTAGATTCTTGTGAAATCTAAGGTCTTCAAGGTGACCTTCCTAATAAATACGGGGGCTATGATGTTGTACCTCTGCACTGACAGCTGAAGTGATGTCAAGCTGCTATCTGGTTTCTCCATTGGTTTTCATCATTCTGGCTCTCTAATTGCCTGAAGTCGAGACGGTGCCGACAACCTGAGCTTTCTGCGCGGATTCTGGTGCAATTTTCAGAGGGGATGAGCAGCTGCTCTTGGTCACGGGAAGTGCCTGTGAGGCCCCCAACCCTCACTCCCCCGAAAACCCCCCAAACTCAATAATCAAGTTACTGCAGTCAGCAGCTGATCTTCCCTGTCAGGGCACACTGGATACTACTTACCCTGACCTGTTGGAAGGAGAGTCTGCTGCTGTGGATTTGCCAATGGCTGGATGAGATGTGTTTTGCTTTCAATTTCACTTTCATCTCTGGCCACATGCAAGTTCTTCAGTTTACCTTTGTAACCCTTCCAGAAAATGTCGGTTCGCTGATCCCTTTTTGTCAACTCAACCAGTTTCCCCATACGTAGTCACCACCTCAGCAATCTCTCCCTGAACTTGACCAACGTTGATTTATTGATCCTCTCAAGCCTTGATGGAACAGGGACTGTTCCTGTGTCCAAGCAGCCTAGAGGAACATTAATGAATCAGGGAGCAACCTGAATCTAATTGATGGTAAATGTTTGTTTGTAGCCAATGTCTCTCCAGAGCTGTTATTTGAAAGTATAGGTAACAACCTTTAAGTATGATTGCAGAATTATCTGAACCGGAACTTCCTCTGCCCACATTGATTGAATGACGACCCCCTGCTGACCAACCGTTAATTGACCAGATCTGACAATATTGCATTCAAGACTTTTCCTACCCTACCAAGGTGGCCACACCTCCTGATTCCAAATACTGGTCCCAGTATTTCATAGCTTCCAGTAATATTTTGGGCCTTATGATCAATTCCAGCACAAACTCCATTCCCAACCTATTACTTTGTGCTTCCAAGCAACTTTTAGCAAGAAGATTGGGATGCAGAGGTTCTGTTTTGCAGCCTTATCATTTTGTTATCTCATCATTCCTGAAATTCCATTTTGTTTTCGTTCCTCCGGATCTCCTTTTTTGTTCTTTGTCACTAAATCCTTTTAATTGCTGCATTTCTCATTTCTGACGAAAGCAGATGGAACTCAGACAGAGTAAGAGTCTACAGTAGATTGGGAGTATTTGTAAATTTGCAATATAATAAGTAAAGTATGATTTAGATTCATTACAATTTACGCTTAGGACATTGATTTTGGAATATAAACGCCAGTTTCCCCCTTATTCACAGTTAGTATTTTTCACGATTTAATTTTCATATTTCAGATCACAGTACAATCGGTTCAGTTCAAATGGGAAAAGAGAGCTGTAGTCATTTCAACCGAACCTGATTTTGGATACGTGAGAACTTCAGTTTCTCTCCCCAGTGCACTCTCTATTTGAGCAGCTTTGTCTGATTTCCTTTCCTTCCCGTTTAAGCGGCCGTGTTCCAGGGTGAAAGACTATTGGCTGTTGTTGAATCTCCAGCTCGAGCTGAGAGAGGCTTATCTCCCATTGTGAGGGCAAACACCCAGCCACAGGGTGATGAGTCTCAGGGGCCAGACCCCACAGCGCAACCTCTATACAATCTCCAGGTCTCAGTGTTCCCCAATGGGAAAGGCACGACCAGGAAGGAGTCACTGTGGGCCTCACTATGGGCTGCACAGGGGACGGTGACAATTACACACAGAGCTTCGACAGCCAGTTTAAGGGAACCGATGTGACACCTGTGCCCAGTGGCTTTGCTTGGGAATTGAACCTGCGTGTGTTTATGATAGGAACTCTTCCACTGAGTTAGACCCAACCATTCAAAAGGGTCGAATATCTAAGACTTGATATACTGCTGAACATCTAATGGAGAGTATCATTGACAGCAGATTCTAGTGGGTTGTGAAAGCAGAGAATTACACTGAAAAGTATAAGTATTTCTCTGCATTAACTCAGTCAGAATTGACCCATTCTAGTGGTCAGGTATTTGTTGGAGAATCACAGGCTGGAGTTGCATGCCAGGCTCCTGCAAAAACCTGGACATAGGCTCTGTGGTAATCAACTGGGGAACTGAAGACTCTGATGGGGAGTGACTCCTGAAGAATCCACTAAATTTGGAACATTTGGAGGGTTCCACTTGGAAAGTTACTAATTGTCCAGGAAATGCAAGACAAAAAATGCTCCGACCCAACAACATTTGAATAGTCACTTTGGCCAGGTGCAGCCCTCGACACATGCCCAACATCTCGTTCTGCTAACCCTACCTTTTTAATTCTTCCCTCTCGCCCAAAACCCCAAGCCACCAGCCCCACATCCCTAACACTGCTCAACTCCAGCCTCCCATAACCATTTGTATGATACACTAACGCCTGAACAAACTGCCACCTGTCCCCACAATTACCTGGATGTGCATTCTTTCACAGCAGCTCTTAGGGTTTGGCTGTGGAATTGAGTTTTTAAATCGCAGACACGGTACACTCCTGCAAAGAAGGACATGGCTTGCCTTTTCCCAATTCGCCTGAGTTAAAGAAAAATATGTTCATTTCAATTGTACTTTGTATTTTTGAAGGGACTGGAATCCAATTTCCAGCTGGACGTTTGGAGCTCAGTACAGTCAGTTCTTCGTTTACACGATGGTTGTGTTCCTGTGCAATCATGTGGGATAGAAAAATTGCTCTTTCGCAACCACTTAAAGTGTTGACGTTGTAATCGTGTGACAGTCAAGACACACATTTCAAAAGTTTGTGCTGTCGGAGCAACATCCCCAATTCGTCAATCGGTGCTGCAAAATTGTGTTGACGTTTCAGCAGAATGTTGTAACAGCACGACCTGCACTAACACTTTAAAACATAAAGTGATTGGATTAGCAATCACTGTCAGAATATCTGGGCCATTGGACTTAATGCAGATTCTATCACATTATTATTGGTGTCATTTTCAACTGAGCGATGAGATTTTTAACTGCAGAAAGGGCACATGACATCTAGAGTATGTCAGATAAAGAATTGATGGGGTAAATATCCTGCGTGTTCGAAACTACATTGCAGTAAATGGGCAGATAGGGCCTACATCGAAAAGACTGTGGATATAATGCTGGCATCTGGTCTTACCAGAACAAGCTTATTGGCAGGTAACCAGAGTTAGGACAGTTTGATATTCTGGGTCAGGTTCCTTATTTCATCACTCTTTTGGATAGATGCTGTTTTCATGATCTGATGACCCGACAATACATTACATTACACCCTGCTTTATTTTACATCCCGATCAGATGTGGTTTGTCCATTTGTCCCTTTAGCCTTGCTTAAGAAATGACAAAGGTTCACTGTATTTATCAGACTTCAGTCTGATGGCAAGAGATAATCACAGTTAATCAAAGTTTCAGAAAGATGGCAAAACAACAACAATTCCCAGCAGTGTAGTTCAGTAAAGCTTGCAGCATTGAGTTCATTTATAGGGGCAAAGAATACCACAGGAAGGGAGTGAAGATGAGCTAGCAAGACGGCCGTCACAAGGTCACCTGGTTTTATTCATTCAGAATGTGGCCTTTACTGGCTGGGCTGTCATATATTCCTCCCGAGAATGTGGTATTGAGTGAGCCCACTTCCATAACGACTACAGATTACTGGAATATTGTGTGCATTTGTTCCTGGGTCAGCACCTTCAATTGTGGGGATGGATTGGAAAGAATGAGACTTTTCACATTGGGGATCTGAGGGGACTTTCAAAAACCTGAGACTTCTGGGAGAAATTGTTCCCCGAACAGAAGGTTTAAGAATGAGACCCACGCTGAAATTATCTGCAAAAGTAACAGATATATTGTAATGGATGTTTTTTGTTCACACAATGCTTGGTGTGTGTGTGGAGGGCGCTGGTGGGGTTCTAGTGGAAGCTGCTCCAGCTGACGCTTTTACCAGGGAACTAGATCATTATTTGCATTTCACTGAGGGGTGGACAGTCAATGGACAGAACAGTGATCACAGTTATTCACTTTCTGAATCTCAACCTTCCACTTTGTCAATGAGAACTTGGTCACTGACATCAAGGGATGACAGCATGCTGACCTTTGGCTTGGGAGTCTTTATTGTAGACATCGAGCTTTACTCACTGTCAACCTGCATAAAACAGGACATGTCTCCAGATTTTGCAGATGAAACAAATTGACAATGCAGGAAAAAGGGAAAAGAAGAGTTGCAGAATTTGCAGAAGCCATTTCCTGTCGGTCTGAGAATGAAAGTGGCCCACAGGATGCCTGATATGCTCACAATGAAATAGTCAATGCCAGACTTCCTTATTGTTAGTGGGGAATTAATATGAAGCACATAACTCCAGTGCAACCGACACAAGAGAGGCGAGAGCTTTCTGTTTGTCATTAAGAACAAAACAGTCACGCAATGAGCGTGGGCGGAGACCTTTCAAGTGTTTAATCAAAATCACACTCTGACATAGCAAACCCTCAAACTAGCTGAGTGACCGAGATTTTTAAACCAAATTGCACGTGAAGGTTGTTCAGAATCGATAACAGATTTTTAAATCTGCAGTGTGAGTAGATTGATCCTGAAGGCAGAATCTTTTGAGACGCTGCAAAGAAGATTTACCACCATGCTTCCTGAAGATTGAGGGGCCGAGGGCTTTTCTCATAGCAGTGAAGAAGGTGAATTGTTATGGGGCGTATGAGATGATAAGAGCCACAAATAGAGTGCATAGTCAGAAACTTCTTCCCAGTACAGAAATGTCTTTATAAGGGGGCATAATTTAAAGGTGATTGGAGGAAGGTTACGGGGTGATGAGAGGTAAGTTCTTTCCACGCACCAACCAGACTCTTTGGCGGTGGAAGTTGAATCAGATGCATTAGAGATATTTTAGCCACTCTTGGAAAGGCACATGGAAGATAAATTATACAGATTAGTTTGATGTTAAAGTAAATTAACGGATCAGCATATCATCGAGGGCTGAAGGACCTGCACTGTACTGTTCTATATCAATTGTCGTCCACATCATTGACTCCACTCTCAATAATTTTCTGATACCATAAATCCTCCTGAATGATAATGTTTAATAACTTATCACTATTTTCAACAGGGTCATTCAGTTTCTGTTAGATTCCTCCTACAAACATGAACCAAATGTTGTAATTGTACCATTCTCCATCACGACCTTTGGAGAGAAAGTGGGAATAGAGCAGTGAGATCGAGAATCAGGCATGATCACATTGAATGGGAGAGCATGTTGTAAGGGCTGAATGGCTTCTTCCTGCTCCTGGTTTCTGTCATCTAAATGTCCTCCTGAAAATCTCATCCTAAATAGGTATCAGTGATTACATTGTGGAAGCACATCAGTAATGGTTTTCATTCAGACATTCCTGCATCTTGAAAATTTGATTTTCATTTGCACTGACGATGCACAGTCGGTCGGAGATTCAAAGTGGTCCACATGATTCCTGATAGCGTCTCAGTGAAAAAAAAAATCATAGGAAGGCCAGTCACATGCTGTTAATGGCCAATCGTATGCAATAAAGCCAGACACTTCATGAAAATTCCGGATTGTTCATGGACCCTGGATGTTAATTTGCTTTGTGATTTACGGACAATATAAACGTAGACGAATTACTCTGGATATCCGCAAGTAACGTGAGGATGGATATTTATAAACAATGTAAAAAAAAATCTTAAGGTTATCCTAAAATGTTTTAAAGGTAAGTGAACGGTTTTGAAATTTATTCAGCATTGTCGAGGAAATGCGAGTTAATTTCAGACACCGAGAGAGAGTTACAGACACAGGTAGAGAGCCACAGCCGCAGGTACTGGATAAGATTGTCCTGGAGATGTTTCGGAGCTCGCTCTGTGACCCACACAAAACAAGGCAGCAGCAGATGGAATGCAGTCATTTTATGGTCATATGGACGATGTTTTGTTTCCTATCAGGCACAGTATTTTCTCTGGCCTGGGAGAGTTTGATGTGGAAAATGTAAAGGGAGCTTTACTCTTCATCCAACTCAGTACTGTTCCTGCCCTGGGAGTTGTTGATGAGAACAGTGTAATTGGGCTTTAATATGTACTAAACTCTATCCCGACGCTTTTCATTGAGAGTTTGTTGGGGACAGTGTCAGGTGATTTAAACACAACCTAACCTCATGCTGAACGTGGCCTGAGTTGTCAAAGGGTTCCAGTCTGACGTTTGATTACTCGACACTGAACCAACTTACAGTCTCCAGAAGCAACAACGATATTTTCTCCCTATCTAATCCTGCAGTTCCTGTCATTGACTCTCAAACTTTCATCATTTTAGACCATTCTGAATTCCAGGGACACAGTCCTGTGATTGTGTCATTTCGCTGGCCATTGAACCCGTGCCGTCGAGCTCTAGTTCTGTGAATATACTCTGCATTCATTGGCACATGGACTCCCAAGTCCCCATACCGTTCTTGCCTTTCCCGATTTATAAAGTCGCTTTCAGCACTGTGCTAACATGAAATGGCTGCCTGTAACAAACCTAAAATGGCTAACTGACACTTTTGGAATCATGTGTCCTCTTTTGGCAGATTAAAAGACATCTTACACTTTATAAATTATCATCTCTCGGCCTCCTGCAGATGAAATAAACTGAGATGAGAATCGATGTTAGAGGAGGGATAATCTAAACCAAATGATACAATGTTAAACTGGGTGTAGGAGCAGAGAAGCTTCAGTTTGAGTCTGAATTCTGTCAGCACAGGAGAGGGGCAAAAGAGTGAAAAGCTTTTTTTCCCCATTCAGACATTCCTGAATTGTAGAAATGTTAATTTACAAATTAAACTGTAAAAGCAGGATATGGAGAACTCTGTTACAAATTTTCCACCGATTAAGATGCAGATTCCAGAATCCTTTTAAAATCCGTGCCCTGAGATTTTTAAAAGTCTGTCTAAATTTGCAAACTTCAAGAGTATACGGTAGGAATATGACAGGTCAGCTACTGAATAGTAGTTGCGTGGTCTTGTTCAGAATCTGTCAGAGATTTAGCGTGGAGTAAGATGTATTTTATCCAGAAAACAGGCATTTATCAAGGGCCAGCCTGACGTAATTTGCCTTCAAATTTTGTGCTCTCTAAAAAAAAAGAAATTGATTTGCCATTCAACAAGCCTCTCGGATTGTGTATCATTAGTATATATTTGTGAAGGAGTAACTGTGTATGTGAACGAGCGAGTGTGGTTTTGAGGTGTCTGTGACTGATTGAGAGTTGGTGACTGAGATTGTTTGAGTGAGGGATTGTGTTCGAGTGTGGGATTCTGAGATAGGGAGTTTGCAACGCTCTCATCTGTCTGTGACTGAACATGTGTGACTGCATGACAGTGTGTCTGTGTGTATGAGCTATGTAAGAGTTTGTGAGCGACACTGTAGAGGCAGCTTTACTCTGTAATCTAAAACAGAGCTTCTGCTGATATGGGAGCGTTTGTGGACCGATCTGTACACTGTATGTAACCCGATTCTTCCCAGACCCTGAGAGATTTCGGTGGAGAAAGTGTACTGGGAAACATAGTCTCCCTCTAAGCCAGTGATATATCTATGCTAAATGTGCTTGATAGGGACACTGTGGGGATAGGGGTGGACTTAGTCATTATTAAACTCCACGGTGAACATGGTCTGGGAGTTTGAAAAGCTGAAGTGTAGAGACAGCTTTACTCTGAACTTAACTTCATTCTCTACCTAAATCCAATCTGAAAGAACTGCAGATGCTGTCAATCAGAAACAAAACCAAAGGTTACTGAAAAACCTCAGCATGTCTGGCAGCATCTGTGAAGAGGAATCAGAGTTATAGTTTCATGTCTGTTTCAGAGAAAGGGTGACCGGATCCGAAGTGGTAACTGGTTTCTCTGCACGGATGCTGCCAAACCTGCTGAGCTTTTATCAACAATTTCTGTTTTTCCCTATTTTCTCCCTGCTCTATGAATTGATCCACTCAATTAGATTCAAGACATTGTTCTGTTGTACATCAGCTCGCTGACAACAAATGGAATTCCTGTCTCTAACTCAGGTAGAGTAAATGAATATATAATCCCCGCGGTGTGAAATTCCCCTGCCCTATCTCTGTATATTTCCCTGACTACTGCACCTAACCAACACATCCTCTGATCACTATGGGCAATTTTGCATGGCCAATATTACCGAACCTGAACATGTCGAAGATTTATTTAGTACACCAGTTCAATAAGGCAGTTCACCACCAGCTTCTCAAGGCCTGATGGGAATGAGGGATAAATGCTGTGCCCAGCCAGTGATGCTCACATCCAATGAACAAACGAAAACATCATCCCTTTGCCTTGCTAATGCCTTGCTGCCCATGCAGAGTAACTCAATGTGTTTTAATATCCCAGTAAATATAGATCCCTCTCTACGTCAGAGTCCTATAACATCTCCCCATTTAGACTAAAATCTCATTGTCGATTCTCCCTGACAAACATCACACTCTCCAATTTATATTGTAAAGGGCAATGCTTTGCCCATTCACTTACCATCGCTCCATCGATCTATGTGACGCAGTTTACTTCCACTTCACATTTTACTTGTTCACCAATAATATACTCAATTTATAAATCAAGACTGACTTGAACTATGCCTGTTGGGAATCCCAATATCATCCTGACACGTTCTGTTCCTTATTCAGGATGTCTGCCTGTTTCGCTCTGCTCGCCCAGAATATCTGTGAATTGCCACATTCATCGGTTAGCCTTTTGGAGATACTTTATGGTATCCATATCCCCTGTGCGATCACAATAAACCTTCCTCACCTCCCTAGACACAAGCCCTCGTAGTAATTGCCAAACCATCCAAATATTTGATGATGCCATCACTCTCCGGCTTTGTGTACAAGCCTGTGGACAATGATGTTGAATAAATTAATAAGACCAAGAGTCAAGGATTACTTGACTGAAAACAAATACAGTTCTACTAATGGACTATAGACAAAATAACATTGGGATTTCCAAACTTCCAAACTTCATTAAACAATCCTAGATGTCAGATAAACAGGACATTCACACACCTGGGTCAGACACAAGGTTCAATCCCCCGAAAATGGAAGGTTCTTGCATGAAACAACAGACGGTATTGGTATCAAATGTAGTGTTTGTGAGCAGGACATAGCACATGGGATGAGGAAAACTGTCCATGGGGATTTTACAATTCAGGAATCTAATTGGGAATCCAAACTGAACGGAAAAAATCAAGTAAAGAACTCTGAAATGAAGTTCTGTAATCAATCTCTTTTCACTGACAATGGAAATCCTCTTGAATAACAATCGAGAATGTGTGTGTGTGTGTGTGTGTGTGTGTGTGTGTGTGTGTGTGTGTGTGTGTGTGTGTGTGTGTTTGTGTGTGTGTGTGTGTGCGCGCGCGCGCGCGCGTGTGCACGCGGGCATACTTACGTGTGCTTCTGTGGTGTATTTCTTGCCCTCCATTCCACTTGCAGTGTGACAACAGAGTGGCACTTATGTTGCCACGTCGGTCCCGCTGTTCTTGATCACACATCGCTTTCTGAGTGATAATTATCTCCAATTTACTGGAAGTGCCTGAGACAAGTATATCAGTGACCGTTTCAAAACGTGATGTTCCACTCCAGCCGTACAACACCCAAAGTGCTCAGAGACACTGAATGGGAATGGCCTCTTGTTGAGGGCACTGAGAGTGATGGTTCCATGTCAGATGGTCCTGAATCAAAATTAACTCATTCAGAATGTTCTGATGGAAAGCGAAGGGAGCTCTCCCTGGAAGTTTCCCAATTCACAAGGAAAATGATTTTGTTGTGTGCCAATGTGGATATCGGTAATGAACAGCAAATCATACATTCGAGTGTTGAAGCACTGGACATCTTATACCTCATTCAGTCATGAAGAGGAATAAAAAGAGGAATACAGACTCAGGTGAACTGCTTGACTCACACTCTCATACAGTCACTAATATTACCGTGTGGTCTCAAATCAATCCACTGAAATTGAGGAAACTACGGGCAGGGTGCCGAATCACATTGTAGCCATTTTGTTTTTTTTTTGATATCACAGAGGTGCAGAAAAGTCTGACCAGGGAGAGGGAGGAATGCAAGTCAAATGAAACTCTGGTGAAATTCAGTCATAAACTAGAGACATGAATAAGACCACTGAGGGAGACCATTTCACATATTGTACAAAGAATAATCATGTACAGTTAGCACCGCTTCCACATCTCAGATCGCCTTTGACCTTTCCTCAATATGTGTCCAGACTGAGTTTTGTACATCTCAAAGTAAGAACCGTATAATTTAATAGCATCAAGTAAGTCGCATCTCCTCAATTCCCACACAGGTTTCCAAATCAGCTGGCAGCCAGTTGGCAGTTGCTCATGTCTCTGCTGGAAAGTGCACGGTTAATGCGAAAGACAAGGAAAGTTGCAGCTCGTTATGGTACCGCGTTTCGAATAACCTCACTCCGTGGTCTGCCATTCTCGGATTCCTGATTGAACATAGGTTTTCAGGTGGCGGAATACCTTTCTGCTGCTTATTCTGCAGAAAAGGCGTACTCACTGTGAGCATTCTGCAGGCTATGGTCAGGCACACGGTCTTCGCTTTCCGCTTTTAGCCTGTCTGCCACGGTCACTGAGCAAGCTGAGATGCTGCCTTTCAGGTCCCAGTTCTTAAGAAGGCTGAGGCTTGAATTCCAGCGTTGCCACTTGTGTTAATGGATGAAGCTGGCAAAGCTTGGTAGGGATGAGCTGTCTTGAAGTTGAACAGAATGAAACGTAATCATTTCTTCTAAACCACGCTATAATGTGGAGTCGCACATAGCCACTAACGTGTCAGTATTCTCGCTGTGTTCCCCTGCTGCTGTGGTTTTCACCTCAGCCTCCAGCTAGAAAGGCCCCCAGCATAATGCGGGACCCAGATATCCGCGTCATATTCCAGGTGTTTTGCGTGGTTCACCGTTTTCTCTGAAAGTGAATAGAGGTCGTAATTTCACCGTTGTTGGGAAACCAGATCCTGCACTGAATCCGCTCACTGTTTTTTGTTGTGGCGAAAAGAAGGGCAATCGCAATGTGGAACTGACTTCCATTCCTCTCATTTCCTTCACATCTGTCCAGATGAGGGCGGCTGGTGATCGTCCCTCTTGTTCTGGGGGAGGCACCAGCACATTGTGAACCTCTTATAAAACAGATTGCAATTGGTAACCTTCACGTTTCGTGGCGCACTGCTCGTCTCTTCTGTTTTATATTACTTTAGCACTTTCCAGGTAACGGTGGTGCACGAAGTCTCTAGTGAGTTTGTGAGCACCGTTTGGAATTGGCTCGCTGCCATTTGTGCGAGCAGTTCGTGATCCAGATAACTCAACTGCTCCCAGAAAGCATTCATGTTTCGGTGTGTCAGGAAATAATATATCTTTACCAGTTCTGTTTCTATTCCACGTCAATAGCTCTCAGTTATTGGATACGCTGGAGAGCTAAGGGGGTAACACCATTTGTGATGCATTTTCTGCAGCCAAGATCTTTGACACCAAACTTTGGAAAAGTTTGGAAAACCTTAACCTCTGGTTGGTTTCCAACCAACCACCTTCAAAAATGCTAACTATTCAAGCTGTTGTTCGCCACTGAAGCGTCTCAGTTGTGATGTCATGGTAATTAAATCGACTCGAATCAAATGCTAGCAAGAGCAAGGAAAACGTTTATTTTAGATCTTTGCAAATGGACCCGAGACATTGGCAAGATGCCTCACGTAAGGGGCGCCTGATAGCTTTCCCATATTCCTTTTATTCAATGACATTATCAAGCAAAGATTACCAATTGCAATCTGGGTTAGATTAGGTTCACATTGCTTATCCTTGTCAACACATCAAGGTCAGTACCGTGAAACATTCCATCTCCTTTCGAGATATGGAGCTGTTTTTCTCATTCATTGACTGTTAACATGGCCGGTTGACTGGCCTTGTAAGTCTGGTGTTATTTTGGTTTAACTGGCCTTGTAAGTCTGCTGTTAGGTCGGGTTGCCTTTACATCTTTTTTCTGTTTGTGTGCAATACCTGCCCTTAATTTCAATCAGGCCATTACTTCTTTGTTTCCTCGATGCTTTTATAGATTTCACAGGAAATGTTAATTTTCCATTACATTTCCCCGTTTTTGTCATTTTATGACAAAAATAAATAGACATGTACACCGCCACATAGTTATACATCAAACTGCTTACTAAGCACCAGACCTTTCCTCAGAAGGTCAATGCATTCCACGCCACCAGGCTTCCTCATCCCGCTTCTGAGTCTCGGTTATAATCATTCCTTGATAATAGAATACCTATATCCTGTGTGACATGTCCATGTATCCGTGGTGGCTACTACTAATTCACAGTCACTGGGACGACAAAGATCCCTACATAAATAGTTATTGTCCCATTTATAGTCGTCTTCGTTACTAAACGGCCATGGGTCGCATGTAAAGAACAACTTAGCATCCTTGGTTAAGATTACCGTCTGCAGCTGTATACCAGACGCCCCTGACTTCCAAAATCGTCCTGCCAGGGCAGCCCCATATTTGTATGAGCCTTCTAATCACCACTTACACTTATTTGGTTCTGGTGTTGTCCGATGTCTCCTGAAGTCCACCGACACGTTTGCAATGGTTGGCGTGCATCAACGTGGCTCTTGCAGCGAACTTAACAGCTGCCTGTGCTATAAGGAGCCCTTAAAACGTACCCAGACACCTCTTCGCCTTCCAGCTTTTCCTCCTGAATACTTTCACCACTATAGAGTCTCCATGTTCTCTGTCGTGCATCTTCCCTTCTGCTGAGTGGGGTAGTGCTGCCTTCACTTGATTCTGTATTTAAGACAGAAGTGTAGAGAGTTTTATGCTGTAACAGAAAATCTCATCCTCACAGTGGTCTGTTATCTGTCTTACCTTAGGTCTTGGGCTAATTCCTGTATTGGGCGGCCTCCCAAACAAAATCTCAAACGGGCTACGATTTGTTCTTTCTCTCCTTCTCGATCTCATATATATTAACACAAATGGAAGTGCCTTTGTTCATGTCACCCCTCGTCCCTCACACCAAAATGCAATATTCTGATTCTGAATCGGTGAATCCTGCACGTCTGGTATAGGGCTGCAAATGTCATTAATTACAGGGACAGTCATGTGGCTCTCCTTCCCCTTCTGTGGGGAGAAGGCGAGTACCATTAAGGACGTTAAATCGCTTTATTGCAATGTTAGGTATCTCCACTGAAAATGTGTTGCTTGAAAAGTGCAGCAGGTCAGGCAGCATCCAAGGAGCAGGAGAATCGACGTTTTGGGCATGAGCCCTTCTTCAGGAAACTGAAGATTCCTGAAGAAGGGCTCATGCCCGAAACGTCGATTCTACTGCTCCTTGGATGCTGCCTGACCTGCTGCACTTTTTCAGCAACACATTTTCAGCTCTGATCTCCAGCATCTGCAGTCCTCACTTTCTCCATGTTAGGTATCTCCAAAATCATCGTATTGTATCTGAGCCAACGTGCTATCGACATGTGTGTTTTGTTTTGCTCGGGAAGCATTATGGATACGCATGTGGGACCAGTAAGGTTAATTCACCATAGCCGGCGGTGTCCATGATTGCTACAACAGGCTTTCCAGCTGCATCCACGGCTCGCAGTCATTTAGGCAATCTTGCCGCCTCGGGGTCTAAGTTTAACTGAAAAATTAACTACCGGCCTCAATTTTCCCACATTATCCTGCATCAGCACAGATGTCTTCCAGCCACGCTTCTCATCTACCGTTTGTAAAAAACGCTTGTTTGGATTCGGAATCCCCAGTGTAGGTGTAGTTTGGAGAGCCATTTTCAATTCAACAATGGCACTACCGGCCTCTGGGTTCACTCTAACGGACTCTGGCTCTGCAACTCTTAGCCATTTGATATGACTGAATGCTTGCGTAATGTGGGATTAACTTTCTTCAGTAGGAGCGCATGACCAAAAAAAATAGCAATTGTTTCTTCGCCTGAGGCTTTGGAATTTGCTGGATTGTTTGAACACTGTCTTGACCAATGGCCTTCCCTTGTTCAGATACTAAGTGACCTAAGAGCTTCACCTGCTGTTGCACAAATTGAAGTTTTGCGAGACTAGCTTTGTGCCCATCCCTAGCGAGATGGCAGAGCAACACAAGCGTGTCTTTTGCACATTGTTCCTCTGTTGGTGCTGTTATTAAGCATTCATCTACAGACTGCAGAAGCGCTGATCCCGGGGTTAAAACAAGAGACTCCAGACTCCTGCGTAGAGCATCATTATGTATGATGGGGGAATCATAATAATCTTGACAAAGTCGCATGAAAGTATACAATTTGCCTTTGAATGAAAAAGTGAACTATAATTGACTTTCTGGGTGTACCGGTACACTAAAGAAGGCATTTGCTAAGTTCATAACAGAGAACCATTTAGTGGAAATTGAGTCAATTTCCTATAGGGTTTGTAAACATTTGGGGTGCGTGGAACAACAGCGTTACCGACTACCTGCAGGTCTTGAACACACTTCCATTCCACCAATTCACTTGGAATGTTTGCCATTTTGACCAGAAAAATCGGGGTTCTCACTGGTGATTATCCACAGGGGATTATCACACCAGACTTTAGGAGGGATTCAAATACTGAAGTAATTCCTTCCACAGCCTCGGGTTTTAACGGGTCTTGTGCTCTGCGAGGATGATACTCAAACTTCGGTGTTATTCTTATGGGTTCACTGCTTGGTATGATGCCTAGATAACGTTTGATTTTTGCCCTGAACTCAGCAGGAACCCTTCTTAATCTTGGGGCCGAGACATCTTCCATCGGTAAACACCAGACTACTCTCCTGGCGAGGGTTTCCTGGACTGCCCATCCACTTGAGTTAGCCAATATAGTTTCTTCCTATATGTCCTTATATCCGTATTGAAGCAGATACCCACATAGACCCTGAAGCCACAATATTTCGTTTTTGTGCCTTTTATGTCCATGGTCCCAAATCCTGCCGCCTGTCGCTGGATGTCTTTGCCAATGATACATGAGGAAAGGAGCCTTCTACATCAGAAAGACAGGGTCGACTTGCCGTCACAGATACTTTAGATAAGTGTTGTCTGACTGTACATCTGTGATCATTCCAATAAAATTCGCACAATAACAACTGATCTGGTTTCACCAATCTCCTGAACCAATCCTTCTCATATGATTTGTCAGGGGCATCGTGGTGTATGTGTACTGTGCAGTGCAGCATATCCTCAGCAAGAAATTCCGTGTTAGTGGGATTAACATGGTTACTTGCTTCCTGGGCGAGTAAATCGCTCACTGAACTTATCACTCTCTGACTTAATCGCCTTGCATAGACATGCATCAGTTGTCGTGTGTCGTATTTTACAGTCCGCACTGGTAAATCCTCTTTTTGTATTGCCTGCAAGCCCGTCGGAGAAGTGCGCAAATCCAACCACAGACTCACTATGAGATCTCGAGCCATCAGATTTACCGAACAGAATTCCGATAACAGAAATGGGAATTGGAATATTTCCCCATTACTGGTTTCGCACAATAGGGTTGCGGTTAATCTCTGTCGTATCACAACTCCTGATGCACCCACAGAGTTCAGGAACCTTCCACTCATCTTTATTTGCACCGACTCTTTGAACTGCCATGATTTAAAGTCTGAATATATTGCCCCTGTATCAGCCAAAAAGGTAACTGGGGCACCTTCCTCATGTAATATAGAGGTAGGCATTGACTTATATGCATCATCATTATCCTGAAAATATGATCCACGCTTCACAATCTCAGAGCTCAATTTAAAGCTGGGACGTTTCAGTGCCTGTAAGGTTAGTTGAAGAGGTTAGCATCAGGGAGTCTTTGTTGCCAAGCAGAAAGCAAAGAGGTTTACCTGTAACTTGTGGGCTGCCCACCTCCACCTTAGCCTTCTCAGACACTATTCAAAGGTTGGGGAGCCGCATCCCATCCGAGTTTACTTTATCGTTTGAAAGGTGGTAAGACCAGACTCGTCTGCTCCTCTGCAAAACCGATAATATTCGTGCAGAAACGCAACTGTTGAACAATTTCGATGTCTATTTAGAATAGAGTCCGATAAGTATCTGTTAGCCAGTAGGCAACACGATGATGTGCATAGGCTGGAAAAATATTTTTAAACGTTGTGTCAGCCATGATGATTTCGAATGTCGTGGCGGGATAGGAGCGGTGTTAAGAATGGCCTCCGTCTGCTCCTTTCTGTCAGTACCATTTCTGGCCCAGGTTTGTAAACAATCACAATGAGGACAATGTAAATCTACACCAAGGAATATTTTGGTCCCATATCCACCTCCCTCCCAGCTGGAATAGATAGCTCCTGTTTCAGCTTTAGATCAAACAGTGGAGGATTCTCACAAGTTCTCTGTCAGGCTGTACGTTCCTTCACATCGGTTTCCAATTGGACACATGAAGCAAGTGATTACACGGATGCTGGAGTTGAGGGACAGAATTCCCCTTTGCTGGGTTGGATTTCTAGCCAAGGTAATGTAAATGAATTTCTGACATTTTGCATCTTACTCTGGATTCTTGCGACTTTACTAACTAAACTGAAATTCAATTTGCCCTTGCATAGCATTATTCAATCTTCACTATTCATATTTAAAAATGACACGTGCTGTTGGATGTAGTAGCCCGAGAGATTGTTGACGTTGTGTGAAGTGTGAGTCATTGTGTCGTATGAACATTCCAAGGGAAGTTGGTAAAGTATCAGTGAATCGAATTCCCGGTTGAATTGAAGCCGATAGAAAGAAACTCCCAGTACTCTGGCGACATAATATTGCCTGTGATCAACGCAGGAAGCCATGGTAAATGTACACCGTATTCAATAATGCTTATTTTCACCACATTTTTCTGTCATTTTCCTGATCCTCATTCTTCATAATCGATGATCCATCATCAGTATAACCTCCTCTGCGCAATATTTCATTTCAGATCCACTGCAAAAGTTGAGTAATTGTGTTGTGGGGCCCAGTGTTAAAATCAGGAGCCGTTAGTCATCACTACACGGCAGCGCCAGTGGTGCAATTCGTCAGTTTGGTGCACTTGCACGGCAGAATGGAAATCCGTGAGCTGACGCAGATCCACATTCAATTCTCGCCAGGTGTTGGTTTTACTGATAGTGACCATAGATGACAACAACTCCAAGCTGAAAAACAGTTAAAACACCGAATATTACACCGCAGTAAAGTTTCTTTGGCCCTCATGTTGCTCCGACCTGTGATACAAATCTGAAGGAGGCAACATCCGAGCAAATCTCCTCTGCACCCGTTCCAATGCTTTCACATCCTTCCTATAATGTGGCGACAAGAACTGCACGCAACTCTACAAGTGCGGCCACACCAGAGAATTTCTGGAGCTACAAGGTGATCACTTGGATCTGAAACTCAATCCCACTCCCAGGAAAAACTAACACACCGTGCTTCTTGCAAACAAACCTGTCAACGTTGGTGGTAACTTTCAGAGTTTTATGTACATGGGCACCGATATCTCTCTGCTCATCTAAACTTCCAAGAATATTACAAATAGCCAAGAACTCCGTATTATTCTTGCTCCTTCAAAAGTAAATGATCTCACCCTTTTTCACATTAAAATCCATTTGACACCTCCGAGCTCAGCTCTGCAGATTATTCATGTCCCTCTGTACATTTCAGCAGACTTTGTCACTGTTGACAACTCCATCGAGTTTAATGTCATCTGCAAATTAACTAATCCATAATTCCAAGCCGTAATCCAGGTCATTTATAAAAATAAAAAACAGCAGTGGATCCAAAACGGTACACCATGAGTAACTCAACTCCAGGATGTGCATTTCCCATGAACGACCACACTCTGTCTGCATTCAGCGAGCCAATTTTTCATCCAAACCGCTAAATTACCCTCAATCCCAAGTCTCTGTATTTTTTTTTTGCAGCAGCCGACACTGCCTTACTGAGAACCATCTCCACCACATCAACCACTTAACTCTCATCCACCTGTTTGCTCACCTTCTCAAAGAGCTCAATAAGGTTTGTGAGGCACAACCTAATATTCACAAAATTGTGTTTACTATCACGAATCAACTTCTTCCTTTTTAGATGATCAGAAATCCTATCTCTCATCATCTTTCCCAACACTTTACCTAAAAGGAAGCTAAGGCTCACGGTACTATAATTGCCAGCGTTGTCTCTATTCCCTTCGTGAAGAAGGGGACAATTTTTGCTCAATTCGAGTCTTCTCGCACTCATCACATAAACACTGACGAAATAAAGTTCATATTCAAAAGTTCTGCAATCTCCTCCAACGATTTGCAGCGAATCTTCAGATACATTCCATCAAGCCCAGGGGGCAAAGCCATGGGTGGAACGGTGACACACTGCTTAGCACTGCTGCCTCAAAGCGCCAGAAACCTCGATTTAAATCCCGCCTCAGGCGACTGAATGTGTGGAGTCTGCACATTTGCCCCGTGTCTGCGTGGGTTTCGTCCGGGTGCTCCAGTTGCTCCCCCAATCCAACAATATGCAGGTTAGGCGAATTGGCCGTGCTAAATTGCCCATAGTATTAGGGATTGTGGGTCGGTGTGGACTTGAAGGGCCTGTTTCCACACTGTAAGTGATCTATTTTCAGTCTTTCAAGAATTGCTAACAACTCCTCTTTATGAATATCAATTTCGTTTATTCTAATACGTTGCATCTCAATATTCTCTTCGACAGCATTGTCTTTTTCGTTTGTGATATGATGAAAAAATATCCTTTCAGCGCCTACCCTACACTTGGACTCCGCTTACAACCTCCTACTGCTGTTTCTGACGGGCCCTAATCATATCCTAGACAGTATTTTATTTTTTAATTACCAATAGAAAGCTTTAAGGTTTTCATTGAGCCTGCCAGCAAAAGACTTCTCATGTCCCCTCTTAGCTCTAAGTAGCTTTCTCTTCAGGCCCTTCCTGGCTAGCTTTTAATTCTCAATCGGCCGACCTCAGCCTTCACATCTCATGTTTACATACGCCTCCTTCCCACTTTTGAGACGACATTCAACTTCTTCAGTAAACCCAGCTCCTTGTCTCGACCTCATATTCCCTGCATGACGCATACATACTTATCAAAGACATGCAACAGCGCTTCCCTGAACAGGCTCCATATTTCAGTTGCTCACAACCCCTACAGTTACTTTCTCCATCCAGTGCAAACTAAGTCTTGACTAATCGCATCATAATGGCCTTTCGCCCAGCGATATCTCATGCTCTGCAAAATATACCTATTCCTATCAATCACTAAATAAACATAACCGAATTGTGGTCATTATCACCAAAGTGCTCACTTACCTCCAAATCGAAAAGCTGGCTTGGTTTATTACCCAGTACCAAATCCAATGCGGCTCTGCCTCTTGTTGGCCTGTCTGCATGCCGTGTCAGGAAACTCTTAAGCACGCATTGGGCAAAATCTGGCAGATCAGAGGTACTCAAACGATAACATGTTCAATCAATATTTGGAAAGCTAATGTTCCCCATAACAGCTACCCTGTTACTTTCGTTCCTATCCAGGATCATCTTCTCAATCTTTTCCTTCATATCCCTAGAGCCCATTCTAGCTCAGCAAATTCAGTAGAGTCCTCACCAAATATTCTTTCTGCTGCCATATTACTGTCTTTTACCAATAATGCCACATCTCCCCCTCTGAAACGACCTTCATGTTCTTACTGAAAAATCGAAACGGAGATAACAGGAACAACCATTCCTTTCAGTGCTCCACTCATGTCTCTGAAATGGCCATAACATCGAAGTCCCAGGTAACAACCCATGATGCCTACCTTATCCCAGATGCGCCTGGCGTTGATATAGGCACACTTTAAAATCAACTTCATCCGTGCCAGTACACTCTTGCAAACCTGAAAAGCTATTTATGACCTAACCACTCACAACCTCCTGCAATCTGGGACTATAATTCAGGTTCCCACTCTGCTGCTGAATTCGTTTAAACCCTCCTGAAGAGCATTATCAAATTATCCCCTCAGGATATGGATACTCTTCTGTTTCAGCTGAAGATCATCCTGGTTGGCGAGATTCCACCGACTCCAGAATGAGGGTCAACTATCCAGGTATCCGAATCCCTCCCTCCTGCACCATTTTTGTAGCCACGTTTTCAACTGCTCTCTCCCTATTCTTCACCTCACTACGATGTGGCATGGGTAACAAATCAGAGAGGACGGCTCTGCGTGATCTAGATATAAGATGCCACGCTAGATCCCTGAGTTTCTACCATACATTCTCATTTCTTTTCTTACCTATGTTGGTGGTGCATGTGTGGACCATGACTTGGGGCTGCTCCCCGCCTACCTGAAGAATCCTGAAAACACGATGTGAAACATCACAAACCCTGGTCGCTGGGAGACAACACACCAATCATAAGTCTGCCCTGTACCCACAGAATCTGTAATCTGTGCTCCTCAATATGGAGTCCCCAGTAACTAATGCTCTCCTCCTCTCTCACATACCCTCTGAGCAAAAGGGACAAACACTGTGCCAGAGACCTGTACACTTTGGCTTATCTCTCGTAAGTCATCGCCTCCAAAATTAGCAAATATGGTATACTTATTACTGAGGGACACGGTCAGAGTGGATGCCTGCACTGACTGCCTGTCTGCCTGTTCTGCCATCGATCTTTTTCTGGTTCCTGAAGTATTAGTGCCTTCCTAAATCATGTGAATTCCCCTCAGACACCCGAATGATCTGATATCCAGCTCCAGTTCCCTAATGCAGCTGCGGAGGACCTGGAGTTGCGTGCACTTCCCGCAGATGCGGATATCAGGGACTTTATTGAAGACTCTGAGCTCCCACATTCTACAGGAAGAATATTCAAATGTCCGACCATCCATTCCTAATGTTCTCCACATGCGCGCACACACACACACACATATATGCACACATGCATGTATATATATAAAAATGTGTATGCGCTTGCATGTATGTGTGTATGCATATATATTTAAAAGTTGCAAAAGAACGTTGAGTTAAAGGGCATTTATTCTTAAAAAAGCAATTTATAATTTTGTGGAGTGTTCTGTTCTTAGGAAATACATCAGTTACTTACGACTAGCTCGAAATACTGCCTGACTGAATATCCATCTCTCAAAGAGATACAGAGGTGACGTTTGAAGTTGAAGACGTTTGTCATATCTCTGCTCCTGTGCTGCATTATGTTCTGGAAATGATGTTTAGCTCATTTCGTATTACTGATTATGCTACAACCTCGCACAGGGCATTGATACAGTCCAAAAAGTGTCAGGTTTATCTAATTGGACAATTTGAGTGCTGTTGGAAATGCTGGAATCGAAATGATAAAGATTTTTTAAAAAATACTGCTATGAAGATTACAGGATTCGTACAGGTGCATTTTTCGAATCTTGTCACTGGATAATTTTGGGGGACATGGGTGAGCAGCAAATCGACTTACTCCCATCTCTGTGATTGCAGTAACAAGTGCAAGGCAACAGATAAAAAAAGGTGCATTCCAATGACAGGTCACTTCCAACTCACTGTAATATAATTACGCTTTGTCACTATCGTATGAAGGGTTAGCTGAGTGGGGAGATGAAGATCCTGATGATAATCTGAGACATTGAGAGAATTAATCCCACATTGTTGGCATCACTTTAGATCATAAACCAGTCATGCAACGGACTGAGCTAACAGGCTTCCCTTTAATGCTGAGCTGACACAAACAGCTCAGTTATGTTACAATTTGGAGAAGTTCACATACAACAAGTTGGTAAACTTTTCCTCACAATCAGCTCTTTCAAATCTTAGTCGTACTCGGTTGCAGGTGTTATGTGGTTTCTTTCCAATTAACGCTAACCAATTAGAGAGTGTGCACCTTACATGTACTCATACCGGCCGCCCAGTGAATTCACTCATTGTGTGGCTGCATGCGTCTTTACAAATATTTTAGAATCAGCTTCTGAAACATTTTTCCTGAAAAAAAAATCATTTTCGATTTCAGTAACTGTACAACGAAAAAAAAACCGTGCTCCAAAATTTTCATTGTCTTTCTTCATTGGTTTTGATGTTAGAAAGTCCAGTTATAGATCCATCTGAATGAGGGAATTTCCCTCCTGTTTACTCTCACCAAATACACATCATTTGGAACATTTTCATATGGACACAACTCAGTTTTACCTGGTTTCACGCCACATGATCTATTTGTCTCTTCCACCATCCCAATAAACTCAACCTTGTCTTTTCGAAGAGCGTTATTCCCCAGTACCTCGTGAACTTACTTTCCATTTTTTTTGTTTCCAAGTAAACTCTGTCCATTCTTCCTGACGTATTTTGATTGCTGTCATCGCCACCCGTTTGTTTTATCATCTCTTTATATTCCAGTAAAGTCCATCTTGATAAAGGATGCTGGTCCAAAGCAACACATGAAAACCCGCTCGACTGTTGTATACTGCTATTACCAGTGTAGGGAAGATGGGAGCTAGTTCAGTCACAGGTGGATCCGTTGGTTGCCACACAGTGGATCAATCCCTCAATGGGTAATGACAGTTTTTCCTCACTTTTCTCCCCTCTCTGAACATGTGCTAAAGCAACACAGTCTGGGAGCACAGAATGCCTACAGTTGAGAAACTGGACTTTTGATGCAACAAATTCACACCGACCCTCCAGGGATAAACCCTCAAGAACAATTCCTTACCCTATTACTCTTCATTTGCTCCTGAATAAGGCACCTTACTGACATTCGACCCCTTTGGAGTCAAGCCATGTCTCTTGCACTGTGAGGCAGCAGTGCTAACCAGTGAGGCACCTTGCGGCCCTGCAGCCATATTGCAAGGCACATGCAGATGCGTGTGAAATGCAATGACTGTCAGAGATGCTCTGCTTTTGTTATTGTCCTTATCAGACCACGCAATGAATTCAAACCATAGCGGTGAAAGCGCTGAATCATAAGCACTAGTTGACATTTAGGACGACATGTGCAATATCGTCTTCTCTTTAATGCATAGCTTTTTGTTTCCTGCGGAGAGAAGTTTCTTCCAAAAAAAATGTTCGTGACATCAAGCTTTTACAGAACAGAATAATGCATTATGCCAATATCAGTCACCAAACAGTCTTCCATTCTCATTTCCAGTTTCCAGTACTTGGTCCGCAGCCTGAGGTCTGAAGTGTTCACTTCAATGAGACTTTCCCTGCAAAGTTTTTATCTGAAATGAACCAACGAATGAGACTAAAGTCAAATACCATTAAATTTGTTCATGATCTACGGGAGAACTGAACCTCATTTTCACGCATTGAGGGAAATATACAGACATATCTTGTGAGATGTTAAAGACCTCAGGTGAGCCCAACTTTCATAAAATGACGAATTGAACCGTTTGACCTCTTCTTTCTTCACTTCAAGCTTTAAAACCCGAGTCTTTGTTTTAAATTAGCAAAGGGGTAATTAGGCAGGAGGCTGTCCTTCGAGGACTAGCCCAGTCGTGAATAATTGGTACATTCTAAACGTTGACTTCTCCACCTATTGAGGCAGCCTGGCCAGCTGTGCGCTTCCAGCCTCCTACCCGTTTAATTTGGATTCCAGCAGATTCCTGTCTCTACACAATGAACGGAAGCATTCAGCTGCTTCCCTCTACGTTTTCCTCCCCCACTTTTTCACTGTTACTTTACTGCTTCTGTGAGTCACGTTGTTCTTCCTGCCAAACTAGAGCATTCTTTGCATGAGAAGCTTGTCATCCTTATGTTAATCGAAGGAGAATCACGGATGTGGACTTAAAAATTCAAGCAAATGAGGCCTGCTCTCGGGGAAAATGACTTCACGATGTTCATTCAGAAATAATTTGAAACAACATGGAGAATGCATCTTTGGATGTTTGCTGCAATACTTGTACGAAAATTCAGCAAGGCATCAGTAAAAATCGAACACAAGACCCCTGCTCTAACCACTGAGTTACCGAGCGATCGACAAGAGACCCCTTTTTAAGACTGACAAAAAATGATGACCTCGAGTAGAACAAATTCGGTTATCCGAAGTTTGTGATGCAAGATTCGTTTTGTCTTTAAATATATGACTTGAAACCAACTTCTTTGATCACTTGTTTGAAATAACACTTTGTCAGCTTCCCAATGTCTCATTATGTGACTGAGATCAAAATTTGTTTAAATTCCCTTGATTTCAGCATGCATTACAGTTTTTCTTCATCCTTTGGTGAGTAATTCCTTTCCTATAGCATGGTGCAATTTACATAGTGAAGAGATTTCAAAACTTATGGCCTTGGTAGATGACGTTTAGGCACCAAACGTGAAAAAGTTCAAAAAGAAAACTTGGAGTTCGGATTTCGAAGGAATGCAGGTATCTGAGAGTGCATTTTAAAACAACATCTTGGGTGTCGTGTTCGCTGGCTAGGTTGGCATCTATTGAACAGTTCTAATTGCTCTTGAGTGGGCTGGAGGACATGACAGTGAAAGATAGATCGAAGACAGTCAAGTGATTTGCAGAAAATTACGAAATCTTTGGAATTTAACTGCCCGGTGAATCACCCGCAATTCCTGCCTTCCACCACGTGGGAGCCCGTGTGGGAAGATAAAGCTGTGAAGGCCGCAGCGCACGTTTGGAAAATGGGCTGTGGTAAAAATGTCTTTCAGATAAGGAACATGAACACTGAACAGAACGCAAGAACACCCTTGAATAGGCACAGAGGGAAATAGACAGACCAGAGAGGGAATTTGAGAGGACGGGGTGCAGTGTATTGCCACCGTTTCGTCCAAAAAAATGGATGAGAGTTTGAGTTGCAGAGGAGCAGACGTGGAAGAGTTAATGATGTTAATGTGGTGCAAGTAGGCTGACATAGTGATTGTGGGGATATGTGGTTGAAAACACATCACGAGGCAAAGGATGCCACTTTGTTTATGACGTGTCTCCTTCAGACTCAAGACAATTGCCATGGAGAATATTGAGCCAGTGGCGAGGAATTTTCTCCTTGCACTTGATCGATGATGCCTTCCAGCTAATCTCATCAATTTCCCGCAACTCCGCTCTCAATAACCACCCCTCCATCTATGACAAGGACACAACGCCCTTATTCATCACTCCAAACTCCGCCAACTCCGTGGACATCATGTCATCCTCTGACATTTCGGTCACCTGCAAAAGAATCCCACCAGCAAATATGTGTTTCTCTCCCCACCCCTTTTTCGCTTTCTGGAAAGAACATTCCCTCTTCGACTCCCTTGTCAAGTGCACGCCCCCCACCAAACCACCCTCCCCTCCCAGCACCTTTTCATTCCAACACGAAATTTGCAAAACCTCCACCCGCACCTCTGCCCTCAACTCTGTCCAAAAGAACCTTGAACATACATCAGAATTTTAACTGCATTTCTACACATGTCATTTAATGTATCCATTGCTTCCGATGCAGTCTCCTCTACATTGAGGAGACAGGATGCCTAATTACAGACCGCTTCAGAAAAATCTCCGGGACACGCACACCAAACAACACCACTTGCCCCTCGTCGAACACGTCAACTCTCACACCCACTCAACTAACTTCACCCAGATCCTGGGTTTTCACCGGGCTCATGAACTGTCCTGCCTGTCCATCTTCCTTCCCACCTATCCGCTCACTCTGCTTTATGACCTATCACCATTACCACCACCTCCTTCCACCTATCACACTCTCAGCTACCTTGTACCAGCCCCATCCTTTTGTATTTGGCTCTTTACCCCCTTGGTTCAGAAGCCTCTTTACTGATGAAGGCTCTTGCCAGAAACGTCGATGCTCCTACTCTTTGGATGTTGCCTGTCGTGCTGTGCTTTTCCAGCATCGCACTTTTGACTCAGTACCAAGGCAGTGGATTTTGAGTTAGGGACTGAAGACAGAAGCCTCAGTTTTGTCATGATTCAATTGTAAGAATTGTCTGCTCCGACACAACTGGATGTCAGACAAGTCAGGACAGCGTTTGACCTGGAGGTAACAGGGATGTGGTCGTCTTCATATCCACCTGCTGACCTGCCCGCTGTATGCGTTGGACATTGTGTGCATGAAATATTTTAACAAAATTCTGGTCACGTTCCAAAATCCCTTACCCTCAGACCATATCTTCAGATAGAATCCAGAGTCTTATGAAAGACGCTTTCCCACTCTCATTTTTGGACAACAACAATTTCGAAGGATATTAGAAGGGGAAGATTTGCAAACCAACCTCTCCGCCGTGCTCTGATGAAGTTGCGCATTTTGTCACAAATAGAACATGATCAGATTTGGAACAGGAAAGAAAAAAATTATCTGGTTACAGTGGGAGAGAAATCGTTAACTTATTGTATGTGTGTACAAGGTTTCCCCCCATCATCAGAGCTCACAAACCACAATTGCAGTCATACTGAGGAAAGACTGTGGAAATGTGGGGATTCATTTTCTTATCTGAGCAGAATTTCAATGGACGAAATGATACCAGGAACAAGCCATTCACCTGCTCAGAGTGTGGGAAGGGATTCACTCTCTCTGACCTGCTGTGACACCTGCTCGTTCAAAATGAGGAGGAACCATTTCAATGTCTGGACTGGGAAAAATGCTTTTAAACATCCAGTGATTGGATAACCGAACATCACGCTCATACTAATGAGTAACATTTTATCATTCCAGACTTCGGAAAATGTTATCAAACCTCTATGTGCTTCATCTCTGAGAAATATTCTGACATGAATGAGAGACCTTTAAGAATTCTCGAGACCTGAAGTCTGATCCAGGTGCTCACCCGGAAGAGAGACATCTTCAGTTCCAAATCTGTGAGACATGCTGTAAAAGTCCAAGCTACCAGATGGCTCATCACCTTGCTGAATGTATTAACAGGTCTTTCTAAATGCCCTCACTGCGGAAGTGCTCCACAAGTTCCTGGAGACTAAATTGTCATCAACGCGTTCACACTGAGGAAAGACATTAATCACTATATAATTCCTGGGGACAGTTTCTCATGAACGTCTTCACATTGAGGAGAGACCTATCAAATATACAGTATGAGGGATGTGCTCTCCAGTCTCTGTAGAACTGATGTCCCATCGACATTTTCGCAATGTGAGAGACGTTTCAAGTGTATTTATTCCAGGAATAGTTTCAAGCAATCATCTAAACTCTCTGTACATCAGGTAGTTTGCAGTGGGCAGAAAGCATTTACCTGCTCCATGTGAGAAAAACAAAAAAACTCACTCATCGACCCTGCTGAGACAGTAGAGGGATCCCACTGAGGGAAGGAATTCACTGACTCATTGTCGTGAAATTTAAAACGACTTGACTCAATAATTAGCAAGAGCAAAGCAACGGTCTTTATTAAAAATCTTGCAAGATTGACTCATTACACTAAGTCAGATGCCTCAATGCAATGAGAATGGAAAACTTACATGGACATCTGCCTTTATAGCATTCCTTATCACACTCTCAAGGTCAGAGACTGGGGAAACTTAAGTTGTTATCCTCTCATCCTCTGGTCCTAGACATAACAGTTATTCAGCTTTCACAGAGTTCGACTATTGCAAGGTCGAGATAATTGTTTACAGATTTCAAACAGAGATAAGTTAGCTGCAAACCCTCATCAAAGCATCGTTTTGCAAAGCTTTTCACAGCATTGGTTGAAAATTGGCACTTTATTTTTCACAGTAAATGGATAATTAATTTCACAGTAAATTGATAATTTTCCTTTACGATACCACCTTTATGTCATTTTATGACAACAACGAAAACTGCAGGAAAAAAAAAACAGAGCCAGAATAGTTATACATCAGAAAATGTTCAGGAAACACCAGACCTTTTCCTCAGACACCACCTACCCGATACACAGCTTTGTGGTGGGATTGTAACTTGCTCTGGTGTGACCGGTACACAGCCCATGTTCACACGTCCCATTCGTCAAAGCCATGATAGGGTGTGGTCCACGCAATGCCCCTGCCCTTATGAATAGTCCTACAAGGGCGCTTGCTAAA